>NC_059207.1:53969048-54637882 GCF_020615455.1 Coregonus clupeaformis
TGTGAATGGATTTCCGAAGCAGGGCGCCTGTCAAGGGGGTTATCTCTGGGGTTGCGCATGAAGTGGATGCAGATGATATACCTGATGAAGTAGATGAAGTGACTGGTGCACGTTGACTGACCTGTGTGGTGGATGGAGTAAGGAAACCCACTTCGTCCATATTATAAAGTCTCTCCCTTCTCATGTAAAGCTAGGCTTTATGAAATATCCTTTAAGATCTTTTGTGCATAAGCTCCTCCAGTGTAATAAATGCGTGTCTCAAGTGTGTGCAGATGGGAAAAATATCATATGATAGCTGAGGTAGCATTTATTGCAATGGTCATAAACTGCACAGCACAATCAGAGAATGCTTTTAGGGACTCAGTGAGTTTAAATTGCAAGAAATCTTGTCAATGGATGTTCCGCCTTACATTTACATTTACGTCGTTTAGCAGACGCTCTTATCCAGAGCGACTTACATTATTATTTATTTTTGTCATACCCCCTGTGGGAATCGAACCCACAACCCTGGCGTTGCAAACGCCATGCTCTATCAACTGAGCTACATCCCTGCCGGCCATTCCCTCCCCTACCCTGGACGACGCTGGGCCAATTGCGCGCCGCCTCATGGGTCTCCCGGTCACGGCCGGCTACGACAGAGCCTGGATTCGAACCAGGATCTCTAGTGGCACAGCTAGCACTGCGATGCAGTGCCTTAGACCACTGCGCCACTCAGGAGACTGTGTAGGGATATGACTTGAATTGGAATGTGACTGAAGGATTGTGATGTTATATTTTTTTGTATGTGTCCATTTTTGTTTTTGTATGATGTTGTTTTTATCCCCTTTTTCTACAATGGATATTTTTTATATAGTTTACCACCCGTACAGTAGGTGGCAGCATGCACCTCTAAAGTGTGTTTGTGGACCGCCATAATACCATATAAGATGAAGAAGAAGAAGACTGCTATTTCCGGGTCCTTTCAATGAACTTCCTGTTTGTTGTGTTCGTGTGAAAGTAGGCCAAGAATTCTCATGCCAATTGAAAGAAAATCTGAATTTTACCAACATGTACCAGCAATAGACAGGAGGCTAAATGTGTGCAAAAAGCATGGTTGGTTAAATATGTAGGCTACAAGTTAAAGTGCATGGTGATAAAGTGTAATTTCGTCCATTTTATTCTAGTGTAAGTCTGTGTCCCAAATTGCACCCTATTTCCTATATAGTGTACTATTTTTGACTAGCCATAATAAGACTCCGACCTTACGGTCAGAACGGCAGGCTCTCCTAATTAGGACACAGTGGAGCCAGTGCGAGATATGGCTCGGAAAACATACCTCAATCCAGCGATGGGAGATGGCGTTGGACTTGAGAAGATTGAAATACTTTTTAAAGTAAACTGACTTTTTTATCCTCATGCTAGCTAGCAGTAGCCCCAGCAGCCATGGTAGCCTAGCAGTTAAGAGTGTTGGGCCAGTAACCGAAAGGTCGCTGGTTTGAATCCTAGAGCCGGCAAGGTGGAAAAAATCTACAGTTCTGCCCTTGAGCAAGGCAGTTAACCCTCAACAACAACAACAGGCAGCCCCCCACACCTCTCTGATTCAGAGGAAGACACATTTCAGTTGTGCAACTGACTAGGTATCCCCTTCCCAATATGGAATGTCATGTTGAACAACAAAGGAGCTGATTGGCTGACTATCCTTCGAAAATGGCTGCTGTGGTTTTGGCTACCTAGCATCTCCATCCCTGGATTGAGGTATGTTTTCTGAGCTATATCTCGTGCCGGCTCCATGGTTTCCTGGGCAGCCTGCCGTTCCAACCTTACAGGGAAGATGTACTTACAGTGACCATAAGGTCAAAATCTTATTATGGCTACTTTTGACCAGAGCCCTTTGTTGTGGAGTTTGGGACACGCCCAAAGATTACATTAGGTATAACATTACCTCTCCGCCCTCCGGAGCTCTGGGAAGGGGTCTCTGATGAGGGCCTCTCCGTCCACCACATGGACCTGCTCCCTGGGGAAGACATCCAGCCAGCGGTCCAGGTGCTGGTGGTACAGGCTCCTCTGCAGGGCTTTGTAGGCCGGGTCAATGTGGCCATGGCGGAGCAGTAGCTCTTCTACAATAGAAAACATAAAATAGAGTCCAATATTATTAGGTTAGAACAAAAATGTATATTGTCTTCGCTTTTTCCCAACTCTAGGCACACATATAGGTTGAGAGGAACAGGATCTGAGGTATGGAGCACTGGATGGATTGACATTTTTGGGGTTAACTGCCTTTCTCAAGGGAACAACAGTAGTGGTAGTAATCATCTGACACAAGCAGTCCCCAATTATCCATCGCCTGGGACTTGAACTAGCAACCTTTCGGTTACTGGGCTACCACTTTAACCTCGGTGCCACTTACCTAGAGACTGGTAGGGCTTGTGGCGGGTCACCCTATTATGGAGGACCTGGGTATAGTCGGAGACGAGGCGCTCTGCGGGATCCCGGACGATCAGCAGGAGTCGGACAGCAGGGTTCATCTCCCAGACCCGCTGAGGGACCTCGGGAGAGGCAAAGTAGCCAGGGGTTTTCTCCACTGTCACTTGCCCAGGCAGGGTGAAGGGCATCTGGGCACGATACCACGCCAGCCCCCGCCGGTAGTGCTCTTCCACGTTGAAGTAGTGCACCTAAAAAGAAAGTATGTAGAGTTGTTTAATGCCTTATCCCCTCCCAAAAATGTACCGCTGTAAAGTCTAGGATTTTGTCTTGTTCTTTCATTCTGTTATCCTGCATGACTATTTTCATCCCATTATGTTAAAGCTTTGAGAGTAGCCTATTGTGTGAAAGTGCTTTACAAATTAAGTTAAGATGGTCATGATGATGTTTCTGTGTCTCATTACCTCAGCCTTGGCCACCTCTACGTCCGGATGGAGGTTGAGCATCTCCAGGAGGGCCCTGGTGCCACCTTTACGCACGCCGATGATGATGACTCCAGGTAGTCGCTGCTGGGTGGCATTACGAGAGGGGGAGGATGAGGGGGAGGAATAGCCGGCAACTCTGAGCACCCGTAGACAGACACATAGCTGGGTCTGCAGTAGGAGGAGAACCAGCAGGGCTAGGAGAACAGTCCACAGCATGGTCGACTATGGGCTGTGGAGGTGGGAGGATGAGGAGGGGGAGGTACACACACACACAGGTACAGGAAGATACCCACAGGCTGTGGGGCTGGAGCAAGGAGGACGGTGGGGGTAGGGGCTCCTGGGTGAAATGGGTTCAGGATCCAGGGGTCTTCAGTGAAGAGCCTGCAAATGAAGAGTTATTTTCCACTGTCAAAAGCAGTTTTAAACATCTGAGTTGATATTTTAGTTATGTAAATGAGCTACATTTAGGGTAGAGAACTGCATGAAGACTGGAGCTGCCTCTTACACGGTGTGTCTATTAAGGTTGCAAAGCTACCAGTAATTTAGAAAGTTACCGGAATCTTCAGTGATTTTGGTAATTAACAAAAAAGCTATGGCAATCTATCGTAACTTTGATCATTTATATTTGAATAACTGTATTAATATATTATCAATTTATTGTATCTGTGTCCATGTTGTCCATTAGTTTCTAGTATATAGAAAATAGCCCAATTAATTAAAACAATTGTAATCAACAATGGCATTATTTCCAATTAACTCTGCAACTCTTCTAGCTATTGACTGCTCAAAACTGCCACCAGTTTGACCCCAAAACATTGACAACAAATACAGATTGACATAGTAAAAAAATTAATAAAGGATGTTTCATGCTGAAACCCTCATATTAAACACCAATGGTATTCACTTAGTCGATGGCTTATATTTAGGATAATGTTTTACAGCTTTGTAATTCTATTTTTTATTTTTAAATCATTTTATTGAATTATTTCATATATTTGACATGTGATGAGGCCACAAGAGGGCCAGAGATGATTACAGACACCTGTGATAATCTGAAGGACCCAAAAGGACCCACTAGATGTATTGTGATAGATTACATAAAATCCTTGAAAGATACCAACCCTAGTGTGTATTGTCCCTTCATGTGTCAAACTCAATTTCCCCTCTGGGGAGCTATAATGTTAATTCAGACATTCATTGAAAGAAAAAAAACAAAGTATTTGGTGCAATGTCAAATTGTAAAAGTATAACCACATGGTAGTGATGGACACTGAAATACACTACCAGTCAAAAGTTTGGACACACCTACTCATTCAAGGGTTTTTCTTTATTTGTACTATTTTTTACATTGTAGAATAATAGTGAAGACATCAAAACTATTAAATAACACATATGGAATCATGTAGTATTAAACATATCAAAATATATTTTATATTTGAGATTCTTCAAATAGCCACCCTTTGCCTTGATGACAGCTTTGCACACTCTTGGGATTATCTCAACCAGCTTCACAAGGTAGTCACCTGGAATGCATTTCAATTAACAGGTGTGCCTTGTTAAAAGTTAATTTGTGGAATTGCTTTCCTTCTTAATGCGTTTGAGCCAATCAGTTGTGTTGTGACAAGGTAGGGGTGGTATACAGAAGACCAAGTCCATATTATGGCAAGAACAGCTCAAATAAGCAAAGAGAAACGACAGTCCATAATTTCAAGAACTTTGAAAGTTTCTTCAAGTGCAGTCGCAAAAACCATCAAGCGCTATGATGAAACTGGCTCTCACTAGGACCGCCACAGGAATGGAAGACCCAGAGTTACCTCTGCTGTAGAGGATAAGTTCATTAGAGTTACCAGCCTCAGAAATTGCAGCCCAAATAAATGCTTCACAGAGTTCAAGTAACAGACACATCTCAACATTAACTGTTCAGAGGAGACTGTGTGAAACTGTGAAGGACCTCGGCGTTACTCTTGACCCTGATCTCTCTTTTGACGAACATATCAAGACTGTTTCAAGGACAGCTTTTTTCCATCTACGTAACATTGCAAAAATCAGAAATTTTCTGTCCAAAAATGATGCAGAAAAATTAATCCATGCATTTGTTACTTCTAGGTTAGACTACTGCAATGCTCTACTTTCCGGCTACCCGGATAAAGCACTAAATAAACTTCAGTTAGTGCTAAATACGGCTGCTAGAATCCTGACTAGAACCAAGAAATTTGATCATATTACTCCAGTGCTAGCTTCCCTACACTGGCTTCCTGTTAAGGCAAGGGCTGATTTCAAGGTTTTACTGTTAACCTATAAAGCGTTACATGGGCTTGCTCCTACCTATCTTTCCGAGTTGGTCCTGCCGTACATACCAATACGTACGCTACGGTCACAAGACGCAGGCCTCCTAATTGTCCCTAGAATTTCTAAGCAAACAGCGGGAGGCAGGGCTTTCTCCTATAGATCTCCATTTTTATGGAACAGTCTGCCTACCCATGTGGCGCAACTCGGTCTCAACCTTTAAGTCTTTACCCCTCAGTTTCTGGCCAGGAGTGTGGCTCTGGAGCAACGAACAGCCCTTGCTGTCTCTGCCAGGCCGGTTCCCCTCTCTCCACTGGGGTTCTCTGCCTCTAACCCTGTTACAGGGGCTGAGTCACTGGCTTGCTGGTGCTCTTTCATGCGTCACTTGAGTGGGTTGAGTTACTGACGTGATCTTCCTGTCTGGGTTGGCGCCCCCCCTTGGTTTGTGCTGTGGTGGAGACCTCTGTGGGCTATACTCGGCCTTGTCTCAGGATTGTAAGTTGGTGGTTGAGGATATCCCTCTAGTGGTGCGGGGGCTGTGCTTTGGCAGAGTGGGTGGGGTTATATCCTTCCTGTTTGGCCCTGTCCGGGGTTTCTTCGGATGGGGCCACAGTGTCTCCGGACCGCTCCTGTCTCAGCATCCAGTATTTATGCTGCAGTAGTTTATGTGTCGGGGGCTGGGGTTAGTTGGTTATACCTGGAGTACTTCTCCTGTCTTATCCAGTGTCCTGTGTGAATTTAAGTATGCTCTCTCTAATTCTCTCGTTCTCTCTTTCTCTCTGAGAACCTGAGCCCTAGGACCATACGTCAGGACTACCGGGCATGCTGACACCTTGCTGTCCCCAGTCCGCCTGGCCTTGCTGCTATTCCAGTTTCAACTGTTCTGCCTGCGGTTACGAAACCCCTACCTGTCCCAGACCTGCTGTTTTCAACTCTTAATGATCGGCTATGAAAAGCCAACTGAGAGACCTGAGCCCTAGGACCATACGTCGGGACTACCGGCCGTGGTGACTCCTTGCTGTCCCCAGTCCGCCTGGCCTTGCTGCTATTCCAGTTTCAACTGTTCTGCCTGCGGTTATGGAACCCCTACCTGTCCCAGACCTGCTGTTTTCAACTCTTAATGATCGGCTATGAAAAGCCAACTGAGATTTATTCCTGATTATTATTTGACCATGCTTGTCACTTATGAACATTTTTGAACATCTTGGCATGGTTCTGTTATAATCTCCACCCGGCACAGCCAGAAGAGGACTGGCCACCCCTCATAGCCTGGTTCCTCTCTAGGTTTCTTCCTAGGTTTTGGCCTTTCTAGGGAGTTTTTCCTAGCCACCGTGCTTCTACACCTGCATTACTAGCTGTTTGGGGTTTTAGGCTGGGTTTCTGTACAGCACTTCGAGATATTAGCTGATGTACGAAGGGCTATATAAAATAAAATTGATTGATTGATTGATTGTGAATCAGGCCTTCATGGTCGAATTGCTGCATGAAACCACTACAAGAAACACGAGCAATGGACATTAGACCGGTGGATTGAGTCCAAATTTGAGATTTTTGGTTCAAACGCTGTGTCTTTTTGAGACGCGGTGTGGGTGAACGGATGATCTCTGCATGTGTAGTTCCCACCGTAAAGCATGGAGGAGGAGGTGTTATGTTGTGGGGGGTGCTTTGCTGGTGACACTGTCTGTGATTTATTGAGAATTCAAGGCACACTTAACCAGCAAGTCTACCACAGCAGTCTGCAGCGATACGCCATCCCATCTGGTTTGGGCTTAGTGGGACTATAATTTGTTTTTCAACAGGACAATGACCCAAAACACACCTCCAGACTGTGTAAGGGCTATTTGACCAAGAAGGAGAGTGATGGAATGCTGCATCAGATGACCTGGCCTCCACAATCCCCCAACCTCAACCTAACTGAGAAGGCTTGGGATGAGTCGGACGGCAGAGTGAAGGAAAAGCAGCCAACAAGTGCTCAGCATATGTGGGAAATCCGTCAAGATTGTTGGAAAAGCATTCCAGGTGAAGCTGGTTGAGAGAATGCCAAGAGTGTGCAAAGCTGTCATCAAGGCAAAGGGCGGCTGTTTGAAGAATCTCAAATATAACATATATTTTGATTTGTTTAACACTTTTTTGTTTACTACATGATTCCATGTGTGTTATTTCATAGTTTTGATGTATTCACTATTATTCTATATTGTAAAAATAAAGAAAAACCCTTGAGTAGGTGTGTCCAAACTTTTGACTGGTAGTGTATATGGATATGGACTAACATTAGAACAATTACACATAATTTACTTAGGTGGTAGAAGTAGGTTATGTGGGCTTTCTTGTATCTCTCAGTCCTGGCATGGGTGGTTCTGTCTGTCACTTGTCCTCGACAGACAGGCAACCAGTCACGGACGGAGGACTTGTAGAGAGTCGAGGCACCATGTAGACATGGTGTCTAGTTTGTTGCCGTGTCTGTGTTCACCAGGCCTTAACATCACTGTACAGCGGTGTCATACATGTAACATTATCCTTCCTCTGACTGTATTGTTGTTATTGTGTTCAGGCCAGCATGATGGGGCTGAGTTATTTATTGTGTGTGTGTGTGCGTGCGTGTTGTGTGTTCCTGGAGAAGAACCTCGTCAGCGTTCGGTTCCTGTGTTCCTTTTTAATTGCACCAGCCGACCTCTCCTCTCCCCCTAACCTCTCGTCTAGTCTCCCTGCTCGGTGTCACTTTTGTCATCATTACCTTCATCAAGTCAGCTATCAAGGCTGAAGGGTTTGTCCTGATGTTTCGTTTAGTTTGTCTTTGAAGAATTTACTCTGGAAGTGGTGGCTACTGGCTAGTATTTTTCTCTAATGTATGATATTACAATTTTTTTCAATCACGTTGGTGAAATTTCACAAGTATGTGGTACATTTTCACAACTCTAAGCACAAATCAAAACAGATCATCAAAATGGCTCGTGTTTCAAAACTTTAAGCACATTTTCAATTGACTGAGTACGACAAACACATTCACAAAGTCATTTGTTCACTGCACCAAATCACTCTTTGAATATGGAAACATATTCAATCTAAGTATCTGCTTTTCAAAATTCAACATTCACTTTACTTTTGATATGATTTTCTTGTCATTTGTTAACAATACAATTAACTATCACTTAATCAAACTGCTCAAAACTGATAACTACTGAACCAAAAGCATGTAGTGCCTAGTTAACGTATATAGATTGATAACTGCTGAAAACTGTAATATTTTATATGCTTACCTCATAATTGTAGCAATTTTACATCAATTTATGTTGGAAGTTAAAACCAAATCATATATGGATAAAGCTGTAAATACTACATGATTCTCCATCAGCCAGTGTGCTTCAATAGGACAAAGTGGAAAGAATCACTATGTGCTACCATTAGAAATTATAGTGTAGTGTACAATGCACTGCTGAAATGGGCTACCTGGGTTGTATATAACAATATATTCCACTCATTATCTACATTTCATCGATACACTGTAAGCTGATCAATTTCAAGCAGAGTTGACAAATCTTGTAAAAAAAAAGGCGATCTTGTACAATGTTGCCACAAAATTGGAAGCACAGAATTGTCTAGAATGTAATTGTATGCTGTACATTTCGGGAATCTTTTTATTTCAGCTCATGAAACATGGGACCAACACTTTACACGTTGTGTTTATATTTTTGTTCGGTATGTATTGAAATTATGTGGAAATAATGTTGAATCAACCAGTACGTCCCAGTGGGAAGTGGGTGCTTTCCGTGTGTGTGTCCCCCACTGTGACTCCCTGGTACGCTGGAGTATATCCCTCCTGTCGAGACGCAGCACATTCTGCTTCACTTCCACTCTGCTAATGAACCCTCTCGTTCGCTTTCTCTTTACAAAAGCCATTTTATTATTTACTATTACTCCCATTTCTCTATACTCTCCTCTTCTCGTTCTCAATCTCTCCTTTTTGTCCTTCTATATCCCTATATATCTATCTTACATATACATCATGAAGATACAGACATTAATATAATATATGATCAAATCAAATCAAATGTTATTTGTCACATGCGCCGAATACAACAGGTGTAGACCTTACAGTGAAATGCTTACTTACAAGCCCTTAACCAACAACGCAGTTTTAAGAAAAAGAAGGGAAATGCAAATAGTCCGGGTAGCCATTTGATTAGCTGTTCAGGAGTCTTATGGCTTGGGGGTAGAAGCTGTTAAGAAGCCTTTTGGACCTTCCTCTGACACTGCCTGGTATAGAGGTCCTGGATGGCAGGAAGCTTGGCCCCAGTGATGTACTGGGACGTACGCACTACCATCTGTAGTGCCTTGCGGTCGGAGGCCGAGCAGTTGCCATACCAGGCAGTGATGTAACCAGTCAGGATGTTCTCGATGGTGCAGCTGTATAACTTTTTGATGATGTGAGGACCCATGCCAAATAATTTCTGTCTCCTGAGGGGGAATAGGCTTTGTCGTGCCCTCTTCACGACTGTCTTGGTGTGTTTGGACCATGATAGCTTGTTGGTGATGTGGACACCAAGGAACTTGAAGCCCCATCGATGAGAATGGGGGCGTGCTCAGTCCTTTGTCTTGATCACGTTGAGGGAGAGGTTTGTTATCCTGGCATCACACGGCCAGGTCTCTGACCTCCTCCCTATAGGCTGTCTCATCGTTGTCGGTGATCAGGACTACCACTGTTGTGTCGTCGGCAAACTTAATGATGGTGTTGGAGTGGTGCCTGGCCATGCAGTCATGGGTGAACAGGGAGTACAGGAGGGGACTGAGCACGCACCCCTGAAGGGGCCGCCGTGTTGAGGATCATGAGTAATGGTGCCTGGAGAAGATGGCTGCCGTTTTACAGCCCTCTATCCAATAGTACTATTGTGTGTGTTTTTTCGCGTTATTTGTAATTTATTCTGTACATAATGTTTCTGCCACCGTCTCTTATGACCAAAAAGAGCTTCTGGATATCAGGACAGCGATTACTCACCTCGTATTGGACAAAGATCTTTTCTTCAACGAGTCGGATGTGAAGGATATTCTACAGACACCCGACAAGGCCCAAATCCCTGTCATTCGAATGAGAAAGAGACGGAGATATCATGGACGTAGGTCGGGGTGCCTTGTAACAATTCGACAGTGAGCGAGTAAACTGCTTCTTCCATCAATCCTATTAGCCAATGTTCAATTATTTGAAAACAAATTGGAGGACCTACAAGGTTGTCCTACCAACGGGACATTAAAAACTGTAATATCTTATGTTTCACCGAGTCGTGGCTGAACGACGACATGGATAACATACCATTCTTTCAAAGCACTTCATGGCTACAGACGTGAGTGCTACGGGTCTGTAGTCATTTAGACAGGTTACCTTAGTGTTCTTGGGCATAGGGACTATGGTGGTCTGCTTGAAACATGTTGGTATTACAGACTCAATCAGGGACAGGTTGAAAATGTCAGTGAAGACACTTGCAAGTTGGTCAGCGCATGCTCGGAGTACACCTCCTGGCAATCCATCTGGCCCTGTGGCCTTGTGAATGTTGACCTGTTTAAAGGTCTTACTCACATCGGCTACGGAGAGCGTGATCACACAGTCATCCAGAACAGCTGATGCTCTCATGCATGTCTCAGTTTTGCTTGCCTTGAAGCGAGCAAAGTTGGGGTATGTACGTACGGTCACTGTGGGGATGACGTCATCGATGCACTTATTGATGAAGCCAGTGACTGATGTGGTGTACTCCTCAATGCCATCGGAAGAATCCCGGAACATATTCCAGACTGTTCTAGCAAAACAGTCCTGTAGCTTAGCATCTGCGTCATCTGACCACTTCTTTATTGACCGAGTCACTGGTGCTTCCTGCTTTAGTTTTTGCTTGAAAGCAGGAATCAGGAGGATAGAATTATGGTCAGATTTGCCAAATGGAGGGCGAGGAAGAGCTTTGTACACATCTCTGTGTGTGGAGTAAAGGTGGTCTAGAGTTTTTCTTCCCTCTAGTTGCATTTAACATGCTGGCAGAAATTAGGGAAAACGGATTTAAGTTTCACTGCATTAAAGTCCCCGGCCACTAGGAGCGCCGCCTCTGGATGAGCGTTTTCCTGTTCGCTTCCTCTTAGTGCCAGCATCAGTTTGTGGTGGTAAATAGACAGCTACGATATAGATGAAAACTCTCTTGGTAAATAGTTTGGTCTACAGCTTATCATGATATACTCTACCTCAGGCGAGCAAAACCTCGAAACGTCCTTAATATTAGATTTCGTGCACCAGCTGTTGTTTAAAAATATACACAGACCGCCACCCCTTGTCTTACCGGAGGCGGCTGTTTTGTCTTGCCGATGCAGCGTAAACCCCGCCAGCTGTATGTTATCCATGTCGTCGTTCAGCCACGACTCGGTGAAACGTAAGATATTACCGTTTGTTATGTCCCGTTGGTCGGATATTCGTGATCGTAGCTCGTCTATTTTGTTATCCAATAATTGTACATTGGCTAATAGGACTGATGGTAGAGGCAGATTATTCACTCGCCGTCGGATCCTTACAAGGCACCCCGACCTATGTCCCCGATATCTCCATCTCTTTCTCCTGCGAATGACAGGGATTTGGGCCTTGTCGGGCGTCTGAAGTAAATCCTTTGCGTCCGACTCGTTAAAGAAAAAATCTTTGTCCAGTACGAGGTGAGTAATCGCTGTCCTGATATCCAGAAGCTCATAAGAGACGGTGGCAGAAACATTATGTACAAAATAAGTTACAAATAATGCGAAACATTTTCACCCAATGTTTAAGAAGGGACTTTTTCCCTTTATTCAGATTAAAACCCCTGACGTTCAGGTATTTGAAAAGGAAATAATCTCCCAAATATCACTATTTCTAAAACAAGCCATAGAAAGCTGGTTGCAATTTCAATTTAATCCTCCAGAAATGACAGAACAAATATTGCAACAACTATTGTGGTTAAACTCAAATATACTAATTGATAAAAAACGATTCTTTTTTGAAAAAAAAAATGGGAATGGTGGAGTTATGTTGCACATGCAGCTAACAAAAATTTATGGAAATGTGCTCTACCCAAAATTACAACCAAATAATTGCAGCATTACCGAAAAAATGGAAGAGGAAAGTGGAAAGAGGCAAAAGTAAGGAACTTGTCTGTCGGCCTTGCATTAAAGAACATAATTGGTTAAAGAAAATTGTGATAATTTAAGGACCAAAAGATTGACAGCCGTCCCATATATTTGCAAAATAGTTGGGAAGAGATATTTGACATACCGATTCCATGGCATAGTGTTTATGAACTGATACGCAAAACGACGCCGGATTCAAAACTTAGAATTTTTCAATTTAAATTGTTATATAAAATTCTTGCTACCAATAGAATGTTATTTGTATGGGGGATACAATCTTCCCAGCTCTGCCCAGCTCTGCAGAAATGTTTATTTTCAATTTACAAACTGTAGAAACAATGAGAATAGAAAGGTTCAGAACTTGTAAAACATCACAGTACAGTTGAAAAATATATGGCAAATAGAAATCCAATATGGATGGTGTTAAAAGATAGATGGGAGGTGTTGAATGGAGCTGAAGGATGGGACTAATAACAACAACTAATAACAACAAGATAACTAGTGTAAGACAAGCTGTGTCCATAATAAGTATATAGGTTATATATTGTGAGCTTTTGTGAAAGAGCACAGTTAGAAAGATATGGCATATAGAAGCATACAAGATGGACATCATGAAAATGATCGTAGGAAGTTCAGGAGTAAAAACAAACAAAATATAATTATTGACTGTGTCCATAAAATGTATATAGTATGTATAAGCATGAAGTAGAGGCCTAAGCATTGTTGTTCACTAGTTTACTCCAATTAGGGAAGGGATGGTGGGGTTGAAAAGTAATAAAGGGAAATATATATATATTTTTAATGGATATGTATGTATATATGTGTATGTATATGCGTATATGTATGTCTGTGTGTAAACGTTTTCTGTAAGTCTTCACAAGGTTTTCACACACTGTTGCTGGTATTTTGGCCCATTCCTCCATGCAGATCTCCTCTAGAGCAGTGATGTTTTGGGGCTGTCGCTGGGCAACACGGACTTTCAACTCCCTCCAAAGATTTTCTATGGGGTTGAGATCTGGAGACTGGTTAGGCCACTCCAGGCCACTCCAGGATACTTATTTTCCACCATAATTTGCAAATAAATTCATAAAAAATCCTACAATGTGATTTTCTGGATTTTTTTTCCTCAATTTGTCTGTCATAGTTGACGTGTACCTATGATGAAAATTACAGGCCTCTCTCATTTTTTTAAGTGGGAGAACTTGCACAATTGGTGGCAGACTAAATACTTTTTTTCCCCACTGTAAAATAGCAGTGCTTATTCGCTCTCTCTTGGCTAGTTTATGGGTGTGTATTTTGTTAGTTTGAGTATTGTATGGGTTGGTGGGCTGCTTCTTACTTTGTATCTAAATCTCTCGTGTGTGTGTGTGTGTGTGTGTGTATGTGTGTGTGTGAACACACTCTGTTTGCCGTGCCATGCCTTAGAACTATATTTTGGTGAGTGCTGGTATTTGTGGTGGGGGATGTCGGGGATTATCCTGCACAGAGGGACAGAGGGAGGGATGGAGGGAGGGAAGGTGGGGAGGGGTGTGTTCTCAGCGGGAGTGTGTTTGTGTAACACAGGCAGAGAGATTGGCCCTAGTAGGAGGTGGCATGGTGAAAGCCGGTAGATTGCCAGCCTAGCTATATCACCAAGGCTGTGGGGCTGTAGATAAAGTCTCTCTCTGTTTCTCTCTCTGTTTCTCTGTTTATGTTTCTGTTTCTTTCTCTCTAGTAGTTACTCTGTCTCCTTCTCTGTCTCTCCGTTTGTTTCTTTGTTGCTCTCTCTGTCTCCTCCTTTCTCTCTCTCTGTCTCTGTTCTCCTTTCTCTCTCTTGGGCTCTCTGTGTCTCTCTTGCTCTCTGTCTCTCTCTCTCTCTCTCTCTCTCTCTCTCTCTCTCTCTCTCTCTCTCTGTGTGTCTCTCTCTCTCTGTGTCTCTCTCTGTGTCTCTCTCTCTCTCTGTCTCTCTCTCTCTCTGTGTCGATTTCAATTTTCCCCTCTATTCCCTCTATTTCCCTGTATTGGTCCTCTGTGGCTCAGTTGGTAGAGCTTGGCGTTTGCAACACCATGGTCGCGGGTTCGATTCCCGCTGGAGCCACCCTTATGAAAAATGCATGCAAGTCGCTTTGGAAGAAACCGTCAGCCAAATGGCATATATTCACATTAGTACTGTGAATATGTTATCATCCTTTCAGACAACTATCACAACAAAGCCAAACCATATTATTCAATATACTGTATTGACAAAGAAAATCTAATGAAGGCTTCATATATTTTCATTCCATGTGTGGCTAGACAAAAACCATCCAAGAGGGATATATAAACAAATTCGACAGGGACATTTGAGAGAGACAAATCTGTCATGCTCATTGCATGAGTTTGGGACTACTTCAAACATTCCTCTTGCTATTCCACAAACTAGCTACCACAACAAAGCTAGCTTTCACAACAAAGACAGAACAGTCATATTTAGGATCTTGAATACTTTCTAATTGTATGACTAGGTAAACAATCGTTTTTCCTGGTCACGTCACATGGTCAGGAACAACTCCTGACACAGGCAAGCTGCCCTGTCTGGGAAAGTACTGTGTGTGCAACTTTTCAGAACGCGGCTGGGAAATGGGTCTATATGATAACGTTTCTTTCATTTTCTCCTTGAGCCCATGCAGCATCTGAATGTGTCATAGTATCTGTCTGTGTGTGTGTTTGTGTGCCAAACAAGCACTCCTAAAGCCTTAAAAATAGTATTCCTCCTTTACATGAACAGGCTTGTTTGAACATCAGATCTCTTTCAGAAGAATGAGGGTTCAAAAGAGAGGGAGGGGGAAAGGGAGAGTTCTGGAGATAACGACTGTTTCCGGGGGTCCAAAAAGTCTCTATTTCCCTACCCCCTCTCTCTCTCACTCCCTCTCCCTCTCGCTCTCTCTCTGTCTCTCTCCCCTTCTCTCCAGCAAAGACACTGACCACAGAAATCTGCCCATCGACCCCCGACTGGGTTTCAAATTAGATCCTATAGAAAAACTCCACACCAGCCGCCCAACCCTCTCCCCCCTCACACACACTCTCCCCAACCCTCTCCCCCCTCACACACACTCTCCCCAATCCTCTCCCCCCTCACATACACCCCACCCCAGACACCCTTTTCTCTCCCTCCCCAGCCGTTCGCGCTTGAAGATCTGGGTCAATCGTATCAAACACTCGAAAGAGCTCTCTAGTGTGTGTGTGTATGGCGCATTGATAATGAGGATGGTGGTGTGTGTGTGTGTGTGTGTGTATGTATGTATGTGTGTGTGTGTGTGTCAGAGAGATGAGCAGGGGGATTTCTGGGTTAAAAACAGGGTGTATCGGGAGAGTGTGTATGTGTTTGTAAAAGACAGCGGGAAAGTGTGTGTGTGTGTGATCTAATTAAAGATGCCTTTGGCATGCGTGTCTGGGCGCAGGCGTTGGCATACACCCCATGCTAATGTCTGGAGTGTGAGTTTACTGTTCATGGCAGTCTGGCACAGGGCTGTGTGCAGGCGTGAGTGTGCAAACATGGCAACCTGTGCCATTCAGATTTGGAGCCGTCAGACAGACAGAGAGGGAAATTCCTACTCACCGCCTCTCTTTTCCACCTGCCCCTTCTCTCTCCATTTATTTTATTTTTTTGTCATTTAGCAGACACTCTTATCCAGAGCGATTTACAGGAGCAATTAGGGTTAAGTGCCTTGCTCAAGGGCACATCGACAGATTTTTCACCTAGTCGGCTCGGGGATTAGAACCAGTGACCTTTCGGTAACTGGCACTACGCTCTTAACCACTAAGCTACCTGCCGCCCTTTCTCCCTTTCTTCTCTCTGATTTATTTATCTTTCACTTTCTCTGTCGATCTTTCATCCAAACGCTTTGAAGGGACATAAGACTTAACATTTGAATCTTTCCCTCCTTTTTGTTACTTTGCATATTTTGATGATTTCTTACCTGTCACGACTTCCTCCGAAGCACATTGACTCTGTACCAGTACCCCCTGTATATAGCCTCCCAACTGTTATTTTATTTTACTGCTGCTCTTTAATTATTTTATATTTTCAATTTTTCACTTCTCAATTTTTTTTCTTAAGAACTGAGAGAGAGAGAGAGATGCTCACAGTCCCATGTAGCACATATGTTGGTTTTCACACAGTAACGTACTGTAGCTCTGACTGTCTGCTGTCACTATCTGGCCCATTAATCCACAGTGTATACAACAAACCAGGTTTGACACCCGAATCACTGATGGAGTGAAAGCAGGACACAGGGGGGCTCCTCTGTTCTCTTCTCTCATCTTCTCTTCTTCTCTATTTGTCTATTTGTCTCACTTCCTCTCTTACTCCACTTTCTCATTCAGCAATGTGCTTGTGTAGCTCCAGTCACTCATTTCACTGTTTGTTGTCAAGAGAAAGTCAATACTGATCCGTCTGTATGTGTGTCTGTATGTGGGTCCACCGAGAGTCTGTGTCAGCGTCAATTAGGATCTATGTGTGTGGGCAGGGTGTGTGTGTGTATGTGTGTACTGTACTGTACTGTATATGAGCAAGGATGTGTGTATGTGATTTGGGGGATGTGTGTTTGCGTATGGGTGTTTGGAATGGGGGCACGTTGACAGATGGGGGGAGGTCTGTCTGGTCAATATCCTCATGGGCCAGTGAACAGTGGTGTAATGTACTCAAGTAAAAATACTTTAAAGTACTACTTAAGTAGTTTTTGGGGGTATCTGTACTTTACTTTACTATTTATAGTTTTAACTATTTTTACTTTTACTTCACTACATTCCTAAAGAAAATAATGTACTTTTTACTCCATACATTTTCCCTGACACCCAAAAGTACTTGTTACATTTCGAATGCTTAGCAGGACAGGAAAATAGTCCAATTCACTCACTTATCAAGAGAACATCCCAGGTCACCCCTACTGCCTCTGATCTGTCCGACTTGCTAAACACAAATGCTTCACTTGTAAATGATGAGTGTTGGAGTGTGCCCCTGGCTACATTAAATTAAATTAAATAAAAGAAAATTGTGCCGTCTGGTTTGCTTAATATAAGGAATGTGAAATTATTTATACTTTTATTTCTCATTTTGATACTTAAGTATATTTTAGCAATAACATTGACGTTTGATACTTAAGTATATTTAAAACCAAATACTTTTAGACTTTTACTCAAGTAGTGTTTTACTGGGTGACTTAAGGTATCTTTACCTTTACTCAAGTATGACAATTGGGTACTTTTTCCACCACTGCCAGCGAACCTAACTACTGTATATAATGTGGGTCCTGAACTCTGCCTATGTAGGTTTAATATGGGAAGAGGGTACAGAAGAGATGAAGACAGGAGGAGAGAGGAGGAGAGAGGAGGAGAAAGGAGGAGAGAGGAGGAGAGAGGAGGAGAAAGGAGGAGAGAGGAGGAGAAAGGAGGAGAGAGGAGACAGGAGGAGAGAGGAGGAGAAAGGAGGAGAGAGAGGAGGAGAGAGGAGGAGAAAGGAGGAGAGAGGAGGAGAGAGGAGGAGAAGGAGGAGAGAGGAGGAGAGAGGAGGAGACAGGAGGAGAGAGGAGGAGACAGGAGGAGAGAGGAGGAGACAGGAGGAGACAGGAGGAGACAGGAGGAGACAGGAGGAGAGAGGAGGAGAAAGGAGGAGAGAGGAGGAGAGAGGAGGAGAGAGGAGGAGACAGAGTAAAGCTGATGATGTACTGTAGAATGTAGTAGAGGAATGAGTGTGAGAGGAGAGAAGGACCTAAAACCACTCTTTATAGCCCTCTCACCTGGGGCCATGAGACTAAGATGGAGAGATGAAGGAAGGGAGAGAAAGAGAGGGAGAGAGAGGGGAACCGAGGAAGAGAAAGACAAAGAAAGAGGAAGTTGAAAGAGGGAGCGAAAGATGAAAAGGGAAGAGGGTGGCTCTTTATTTATTTCTCTCTCTCTCTCTCTCTCGCTCTCTCTCTCTCTCTCTCTCTCTCTCTGTCCTTCTCTCTCTCTCTGTTCTTCTCTCTCTGTCCCTCATATTCTCATAGTGGTTCTCTGTGACATATCTAATAGCCTGTGTGCCTCTGTGCTGTATACCCCACTGCTTCTCCAGACTGACACACACACACACACACACCACACACTGAGATGAGGGGGGCGAAGGGGGAAACATTAGAACATTAAGGTTTTAGCAGGGGGATTTGATTGACCAAGCACTTAAGACTATTAAATGGCTTTATCGCCCGCCTCACCCTCTTGCTCACCACCCTCTCACCCTACCTCTCCGCCCTTCCTCTCCCCATACCCCAAGTCCTCAGGCTCTCACTGTGACTGGAAATTAATGAGTGTAGACAGCGATGGATAAACCCCCCTCATCCTCACCCCCCCCCTCACTCCCACCTTGGGCTTTCAGCTTAAACCCCTTGTGTGGTGTTTTCACTATCAAGGTTAAACCAATGCCATTTACAGTAGTACAGTATTGCCCAACAGAGATGTGTCAATGCCACTGTCTGCTGTCCTTCATCTGTTTTTTGGGGACAGACAGTTTACAGTTGCACAAACTGATAAATACAAATTGGGTTGATTGGATTTAATTGATTGACACAACAGCATGGAAGCTCTGTCAGTCAGTGGGTGTGTTATAGGACAGGGTCTTCAGAGTCCAGTACTATATTGGCATTTCCTCTACCATGCCCTTTATCCTCCACCCGTCCACCCTACTACCCTGACCCTAATCCTACCCAGGGGCTTCATGACCACACAGACTAGGCCCACCCAAACAGTCCACTCAGAGCTCCCTGAAGTCCTGACTCTCTGCCCCACTCTATCCCACCTTATCTTAACCACTGCCCAGCAACCCCAAAGAGCTAAACCCAGACCCAAATAGCCAGACCTAGCCTAACCCCAGAAAAACCGTCTGTGTGTCCGTCCATCCGTCTGTCTGTGCTTGTGTGTAATGTGGGGCCTCTCTAGCTCCCTCCATCTGGTGGTCAGTGGGTGATCCTGTCACCTCTCCTTAAACCAACTGGAGTGTGATGGTCTAGCAAACACTGACTCTGTCTCCATACAGGTTAGACTGTGTGTGTGTGTGTGTGTGTGTGTGTTTCTATGATGAGCTGAGGTCATTGTGCAGTTGTGCCACCTGTACTGTAAGGAGATAGGACCTTTGCCCCAACTGACTGACATGGTGGATGACTGCCAGGTTAATGAACTTTCCCCCTGAGCTCCTGTAAACACACACTCTGTTAACAATCAGCTAAATGCACACTCGCTTAGTTAAATAACACTCCGCTAGATGACCTGAACAACATCAGCAGTTGGCTATTTCTGGTGAGAAAATAGTCTGAGAAAGGTATTGTAGATTCTGTCGATTTAGAATGTAAAGTAAAGCCTCGCAACACACACTTCCCGTCCCCCCTCCCACTGTAACTTTTGGAGTGTGTAGCCGTAGCATGCGCCTCATTTCCCTCCAGAGGACTTGCTCTCTGCTCATAAATAATGGCCATGTATTATTCACAGCTGCTTCGCAAGCTCCCCCTGCTAATGCCTCCTAATGTGCCCAAACACACAGCTTCCACACAGCCTGGCCCTGGCCTGCACTCACACACTCACAGGGCCAGGTGACACAGTGACGGACAGAGCCTCCCTGTGCAGGCCAGTGCACAGGGAGGCTGGGTGACTCTCTCTGTCATTCTCTCTCTCTGTGTTTCTCTGTCCATTACTCTCTCTTGTTTCTGTATATCTCTCTCACTCCCTCTCTCTGTTTCTTTATCTCTATACCTCTCCCCCTCTTTAACTATCTCTACATTGTCCTCTCTAACATTTTTTGTCATTTAACAGACGCTCTTATCCAGAACGATTTACAGGAGCAATTAGGGGATTCTTCAATGATCTTAACCGCTAGGGTACCTGACGCCCTCTCTGTAGCTTCCTTGTCTCTATGTCTACACATGCCTACACATCCATCATAGTTTCTGACTGAGCATTGACTCAGTTAGCTTGAGGACACAGTGTGACAAAGCCAGGGTACGGTATTACGACAGAGTAAATCTCATCAATATGTAACAGTGCCTTAGTGACTCCGCTTAGGAGGTGAGTGCAGTCTGCATGAAGAGAGGTTGTAATGTACAGTACACTAGGGCACACTGTATGATAAGAATAACTATTTCCAAAGTACAGTACTACGTGCTTTTTATTTTTCATGACCTTCAAAGAGCTAAAACAAAGTAATGTTACCACTATTGACATAGTAAAAACGTTGTCCCTGTCATCGGGGATAAATGCACTCATCGGTCATAATGCACTCTTGACCCAGCCATGTGGGGATTTTGTTTATCAAGCCAAGATGTCTTGGCT
Source organism: Coregonus clupeaformis (assembly GCF_020615455.1). Taxonomy (NCBI): domain Eukaryota; kingdom Metazoa; phylum Chordata; class Actinopteri; order Salmoniformes; family Salmonidae; genus Coregonus; species Coregonus clupeaformis. The sequence continues at coordinate 53,989,655 of NC_059207.1, forward strand.
CCTCACATCACATGATGCTGTTGTCCCAGTTAGTGACTAATTCAGAGACAGAGGCTCCATTCACTCTGACCATGTCTCTCCCCCTCTCTATCGCTCCCCCTCTCTCTATCTCTCCCCCCCTCTCTCTCTCTCCCCCTCTCTCTCTCTCTCCCTCTGTATCTCTCTGACCACATTTACCCTTTCCAAACATTACAAAGGTCAAACACGCTTTGGTTAGTTGTACTTTTACTACTGTGGCTGGAGGTTTCTGGAAATCTGAAAATATACATGTTGTGGGCTCATTTTCAATTAGCATAAAAAGAGAATGGCAAAAACTTTGGCAATTGATGTACAATGAATCTTGACTTGAAGTTCATCTTTAGCCCACGTCATGGATGAGTTAGAGAGGTTGGTTGGCTTACTCACAACATGATTGATATGACAGGATCAAGAACATGATGTTCACATACTGAATCAGACTGTTGTGGTTGGTTTTCACTACCCGGGAGTTGTGATCTACCAGTGACACATGCCAGATTAGTTAGAGAGGTTGGCTCATGACGGATATGACTATCATGAACAGGATGTTCAGTATCTGAGTCTGAGGCAGTTGTGGTTTATACTACCCTGGAGTTGTTATCCACTATTGGTGTGTAATACATGCAGCCCACAACACATAATAATATAATATGCCATTTAGCAGACGCTTTTATCCAAAGTGACTTACAGTCATGCGTGCATACATTTTTTGTGTATGGGTGGTCCCGGGGATCGAACCCACTACCTTGGCGTTACAAGCGCCGTGCTCTACCAGCTGAGCTACAGAGGACCACACATGCTGCGTGTCCACCACTACCTTTTATCCATATACCACAAGTCTTCCACTAGCTGTTGCTTAACAGACCATATTATCATAAATCTCTCTCTCTCTCTCTCTCTCTCTCTCTCTCTCTCTCTCTCTCTCTCTCTCTCTCTCTCTCTCTCTCTCCTCTCTCTCTCTCTCTCTCTCTCTCTCTCTCTCTTCCTCTCTCTGCCAGCATCTATCTCTCTCCTCTCTCTCGCACACACACGCACGCACGCGCACACACACACACACACACACACACACACATATACACACACACACACACAAACTGTATGACTATCCCAACAAAGTGACATTAACAGACCATTCCCACTGGGCACCGACTTCAGTTAATGTCACAATGTCATTGGATTTAGGTTAACCCCCTAGAGTCGATGTCCGCTCCCCCGCAGACATTTTATTAGCATAATACACAAATAAAGAATAAAAAAAAAAAAATCTGTCCCCTTTAGCTACCGATATCAGGTTTTTGCACTGGATGCATCTCAATCCACCGCATCCGCCGATGTCGCACTTCTGCATCTGCGGTGAAAGGTGACAGAGCTAGAGCGGTGTTTGTCAGACCATGAGACATCCCGAAAATCGGTTTTCTCACAAAATCGTATGTAGCGTCCGAATGGTTTATGACCCCTCTATGGAAAGACAAGACTCTCACGAACACGATGGTGTTCTCCATTTTGCTCTACGACCCCAACAAGCGTCTGAAGTCGGTACAGCCGATCTGCCAACTTCTGTATGTAGAGTCCGAACAGTTTGGGCTACATACTAATATGACCCCTCTGTGGAAAGGTGAGACTCTCACGAACACGTACATGTCGGTTGCTCTAGGACGCCCACAGGCCTCACAAGACTCATCTGAAGGTCCCCCGGTAACAGTTGAAACATTTTATGGAAGTATACAGTATATGGAAACTGTTTAGTGCCAAAAATAAGGGGTTAAATACATGTAAAAAAAAATATATATGAGAGATATATATATGACCCCTTATTTTTGGCACTAAACAGACACTTCAGAACAAACTTTTTGGGGATTATCTGTTGTTCCATGTAGTGAATCTGTTATTATATGCGTTTGTATGGGCTAATAGCAGTAAGGCCAAATAAAACTTTATCAAATATGTGGATATATATATATATTGTACCAGTCAAAAGTTTGGACACACCTACTCATTCAATGGTTTTTCTTTATTTGAGAGAATGCCAAGAGTGTGCAAAGCTGTCATCAAGGCAAAGGGTGGCTACTAAATATATTTTGATTTGTTTAACACTTTTTTGGTTACTACATGATTCCATATGTGTTATTTCATAATTTTGATGTCTTCACTATTATTCTACAATGTAGAAAATAGTAAAAATAAAGAACAACCCTTGAATGAGTAGGTGTGTCCAAACTTTTGACTGATACTGTATATATATATATATATATATATATATATATATATATATATATATATATATATATATATATATATATATTATACTTCAAGGGATCTTAATATTTAAAATGAAATTGCAAAATTATCCTTGGTATGATGTTCTTAAAACAATTCTATATAGCTTAGTAGAATCTTATGTTGATTACTTATTGCAAATTTGAGTTAGATGGAGAGTAAGTGATAGAGAAAGTGTGAGTGAGTGTGTGAAAAAGAGAGAGAGAGAGAGAGAGACGTCTTACCGGAGTCAATGTGACACTGGACCTCTGTCTAGGCTTTCTTCCTCCTCGTTTCCTCTCCTATCAACTCCTCTGTGTCTGTTCTCCTCTCAAAGCCTCTGAGAAAATCTAAGTGGTAGATGTCTCCGTTCTACGTTTTCCCTTTCTCCTCCTTTATTTCCTTCTTTCCTTTTCTTCCTCTTTCCTCTTCTCTGTTGTTTGCTTGCCCCGCGATGTGTGTGTGTCTCTGCCTCTGTGTCAAAAAGAGTGAGTGAGTGAGAGTGGGGTGTTGAGTGTGATTCTGTTGAGTGTCAGAGCGACTGACTGACTGACTGAGAGAGAGAGAGAGAGAGAGAGAGAGCGAGAGAGAGAGAGAGAGAGAGCAGAGCTAGCACAAACACATCGACCCCTTAGGGAAATTCCTGCTCACCGCCTCTCTTTTCCACCTGCCCCCTCTCTCTCCATCAACCGCTCTCTCCCTTTCTTCTCTCTGATTTATTTATCTTTCACTTTCTCTGTCGATCTTTCATCCAAACGCTTTGAAGGGACATAAGACTTAACATTTGAATCTTTCCCTCCTTTTTGTTACTTTGCATATTTGGATGATTTCTTACCTGTCACGACTTCCTCCGAAGCACATTGACTCTGTACCGGTACCGCCTGTATATAGCCTCCCTACTGTTATTTTATTTTATTTTACTGCTGCTCTTTAATTATTTTCTATTTTCTCTTTTTTACTTATCAATTTTTTTTCCTTAAAATCTGCATTGTTGGTTAAGGGCTTGTAAGTAAGCATTTCACTGTAAGGTCTACACCTGTTGTATTCGGCGCATGCGTCAAATAACATTTGATTTGATTTAATGGATTTTTCAACCTTGCCATTTCTCATACCATTCAATATAGACAGTCATTTGAGAATGAGACTTTGAGTAAAAATCTTTTACCTTTTCAGTTTATTGCTGGGAGACTGTGCTTATCACTTGACAGAAAGTGGAATTAGTGGCACTTATGAATAAGCTCTGAAGGTTTTTTCTCTCCTCGATCAAGATTGTTGAAAGCTTTGGGAAAGGCAAGCATATCTTAGCCTTTGTGTAATTTCCTTGATTTTGTAAGGAACGTATTAGCAGTAGTAATTATTGTAGAATAGATGAGAGCAGCAAATGTACCGAGCCCACCTCAGTTTCCAATGATCGAGACACATCACCAATGTACTTATCAAAATGCTCAAGGTTCCACAGACAATCAATGCATCAATTATAACCTTTAATCAGGAATGCGTGTTCTGAATGAGTTTATTGGATTCATACAATCTAGGTGAACAACTGTAATATTGTTCAGATTTGGTTGGAGGTTGGAGTATGGTGCTTTTATCACCAGAATTGTAGGTCTGATTTGCACATGGGCAACATACAAACTGTACACTGTAAGCCTGAAAGCCTTTGTTAAATTACCATAGTAATATCTAAAAGTACATGAATGGCTGAAAGGCTATTGAATAAGACTAAGCTCCTCAAGTGACCTTTGGGATAAGACTCCCAGACAGGTGTATTGGAGGGGTCTCATGATCTCATCCCATTGGACCGATTACATTCTTCAGCTTTAGCCCCATAATCTGTTCTTCTATAACCCCCCCCCCATATACCACATAGATAGATAGATACACTGGAGAAAGAGTAGAGGAAGATATTAGGGAGATGGGGGTTGTAGAAATGAAATTTGGAGACTCCCTGCTATTACAACATCTCCAGAAAGCACCACACCACCAAATCCCCCCCACACACACCTCCCCCAACCCCCACATACACACACACCCTTTATTTGCTGCATATGCCCTTTTCAACAGTTATATTAGTCTCTATTTGTGTCTCTGCGCACTCTGTGTTTTTTGGTTGGGGGGTACGCAGAGGGAGGGATTTTCGGTGTCTTTTTTTTTCAAAAACGAAAAGCTGCCCCCCGTCAAGGTTCTCCGTGGGGGGTGCACTTCACCGAGCAACCCTGCTCCTTCTCTTCTCCTAGACCCCTGGGACCCTCTCATCCCCCCTCTACTCCTCCCTCTCACCCCTCGTTCTCTTCCCCTTTCCCTCCCTTCCTCATTCATCTCATCACCCACTCCTCCCTCCCTTCTTTCCTCGTTAGTTCATCACCTCTCTTCATCTCCTCCCGATGCTCCAGCTACCTAGAGCTCTGATCCCAGTTTTCCATCGAAGGCCCCCAACTTTTCTCTTCCTCTTTGTCTCCTTCTCAGACTGTGTCTGGGTCTGAAGTCTGCCTCTCTCCTCCCAGACGCTTCTTAGCTTATCTCCCTCCTCTCTCCCCACGGTCTTCCCTCCCTCCCTCCTCCTCCTCCTCCTCCTCCTCCTCCTCCCTCCCCTCCTCCTCCTCCTCCTCCCTCCCCTCCTCCTCCTCCTCCTCCCTCCCCTCCACCTCCTCCTCCTCCCTCCTCTTTTATCTTCTTCATGAAAAACACTTTTTCATGCGCGCGCCTCTTTATTTTTGGTCATACTTTATTTGGATAGCCTGGATTCTCCATCTGTAGAAGCTCTACAGATGTTCATACTATCAACAAACTATCTGTTGATAAGCATCTGCTTGCTAAGGCTACGGTTAGGGTTAGGGTAAGGTTTAGAATAAGGGTTAAGGTAAGGGTTAAGGTTAGGGCTAGGGTTAGGTGTTAAGGGTTAAGGTTAGGGTTAGATAGTTAGTTGAAATGTTACTGATAGTCTGTAGAGCATCTAAAGATGGTCTTTCCAAATAATGTGTTACCTATTTTTGATTTTCAAGGCAATTCTGAATGGGATTTTGTGCGCGGCAGTCGGGCGATGAGAAACCCAGAGGGTGGCCCGCTATAGGGGGTTGCGGGCGATGTCTCAGAATAAATAAGCATGGGTAATTTGCTCGAGACCTGTGCTCTCTCCGAGTTTTTTCTTTCGAAGGCGCTCCTTCACTCCACACGGAAAAGAACAGAACAGAGGCAGTCTAGAAGATAAAGACCCAATGAAATGGCGTGAGATCCTCGCATGGACTCATTATATGGCTGTCAGAGAAGTTTTCTCTCTTTCTTTTTGTGATCTGTCCTCAGCCTCCCTGCTGCTTTCTTACCTTTCTTCCCCAAGGCTAAATGATCTTTATTACATATTCGTTTAAGTGGTTGTGTGTGTATAGGGGAATTGGTTTCAATTTTCAATCTATGCCATTACTTTGCTACTACATGAGTGCAAGGCCAAAGCTAGATTTAAGGTATGGTTATTGGTTTTATCAGTATGTATGGTTAAAAAACATATTACATGTAGGCTAGTTTTATGACTAACCTGTGTTTCACCTTAAAACATTCTCATAGAATGACACCTGACTTCAACATTAATTGATGGTTAAAATATTACATTGGCAAACAGCACAAAAAATATTTGTTCCTCCTTTCATATTACTCTGTATTTGATTAAAGCAGTGAATAATTAATGGGTTTTAATGAATGATTATCTAAAGCATATGATTAACTCACAGTTCCTTTCACATCCCCATCTCTCTCTGTTTCTATTGCTCACTTGCCTTTTCTTTCTCTCCCGTCCTCTCTCCTCGTCCTTCCTTTTTCTCTTTCTCTCTATTTCTTTCTTTCTTTCATTCTGTCTTTTCTTTCTTTCTTTCTTTCTTTCTTTCTTTCTTTCTTTCTTTCTTTCTTTCTTTCTTTCTTTCTTTCTTTCTTTCTTTCTTTCTTTCTTTCTTTCTTTCTTTCTCTCTCACACACACACACACACACACACACACACACACACACACACACACACACACACACACACACACACACACACACACACACACTCATTCATTCACGGCCCAGTGTCCCAGACTAGTCTGTAGTGTGAAAGACATGTCAACTGTGAACATCAGGAATTAATAATGCAAGACAGGAAGCAACCCCCACAACAACAACAAAGCACTACACTCAGCCTCTACAAGAACCGCTATACTTTACAACCTGCCATGTGTGTGTGTGTCTGTGTGTGTGTGCGTGTGTGCTATAAAAACATCTGTAGTGATGGCACACTGTCAGACAGTAGAATAGGTGCTATAGTCGTTAAGTTTCTTCTCCACCCTGAAGTCTTGCTTCACTCGGTTTCTCTATTGCCTTCTCCAATAAAAATAACCTTCATGACTGTGAAATGTAGACATCATTTAATTATGGGCTGCATTTGGCTGTTATGGCGTGCATTTATACAGCGCCTTTTCACTGGGTCTCAAGGTGCTTTACGTTGCCATTTACCTCATCCACCGTCCATGTAGCAGCACTCCTCAGAGTACGAACGCACTAACAATCTTTTTCTCTTCTTCAATCAGAAATGAGATCATTCAACAGTCAAAAACACAAGACAAACCCCACTCTGGGAACATTTGGTCAAAGAGAGTTTGGCCCAGACTTACAGCAGCACTGCTCCTAGTTGGGTGTCTCTTAGTTCTATGGCATATGGTTCTCTTTAGAATCATCTATGGTTCTCTTTAGAATCATCTATGGTTCTCTTTAGAATTCAAAGGTGACCAAAGTAAGTTCATTAGCTATTGATGCGTTGTGTAGTCGCGGCCACTGAGCCAAACTAAAAAAGAGACACTAATTAAGCATAGAAATAGAATTACAGAACATTGACTTAAATGGGAATGTTTGTTCTAGTAAATATATTTCTGTGTAATTAGGTATCCACTGCCAGCTGGGGAGGGTGAACTCCTGCTCTCCCTCAATGGCCCGTGTTCATAAAGCATCTCAGAGTAGGAGTGCTGATCTAGGTTCAGTTTTTCATTTCAGATCATAATGAATAAGATGATATGGACATGGGGGACCTGATCCTAGATCAGCACTTCTACTCTGAGCCGCTTTATGAAAACAGGCCCTGGTGTTTTTGTGTCTCCTCGTTTGTGAATGTGCCCAGGAAGTAAGTGAGGACCCACCTGTCACCATGGCTAAGGCCTGTGTGATTGCATCAAGTTAGTTGTTTGAACTTCAAGCCAAAGCACTTGTTTGGACTTCTGTCTTTGAGTGTGTTCCAATGGAGGTAATGAGCTGGGAGGAAACCATATGTGAAGGGTTGCTGGAAAAAAGGGTTGGAGGTGCACAGCAAATTCTCCAGTGTTAACTCAACACTAACCACGTTTCCATCCAACCATTTCATGCAGATGAATTACCTGACACATGAAAGAAGTCACGACCGGGCTAATGGAAACACGGAATACCGGTACAATTGTATAAATGCCGACAGACAATTTCTTCATTCGACATGGTGAGTTCTTTTTGTGTCTTTAAAATTAGTTATGCGAGAAATGTCAGTGGAAACCATCATATCAAAGTAAACTTGGAGTCACACTATGATATGTTGTGTGGTCCTCCCACTAAGACTCGGGGAAAGCATGCAGTTCATTAGGCTACAGATGAAATAAGTTATGATGAACTTCACAGGGTGGTAAAAGTGCAAGGTGATGAGCTTGATGCTCCTTTCCAATAAATATTGAGGGTCTTATTCAGGTGACATGATGATTGATGCTTGGCTGCCATTTGACAAATACAAATAATATCGCTCTTATCCATAATAATCTCATAGTGTAGGTAGCCTACTCGCACTGTACCTGTATCTGTGACCTGTTGGCCAAGACCAGAGTGGGCACATTTGCTATATAACGCAACTGTTTTTGTGACAAAACCATCAGTAGAGTTGAAAATGCGACGGAAACCCATTTAACTTGTATTTTTCATTCGGTACATGAGAATTTAATGGCAAAAGTTATTTTTATAGGCCTCCCAAGTGGCGCAGCGGTCTAAGGCACTGCACCGCAGTGCTTCAGGCGTCACTACAGACCCGTGTTCGATCCCAGGCTGTGTCACAACCGGCCGTAGCCGGGAGTACCATAGGGCGGCACTTGGCTCATTGTAATCTAGTGACTCCTTGTGGCAGGCTGGGCACCTGCAAGCTGGCTTCGGTCATCAGTTGAACGGTGTTTCCTCTGAAACGTTGGTGCAGCTGGCTTCTGGGTTAAGCAGGCGGGTGTTAAGAAGTGCGGTTAGGCGGGTCATGTTTCGGAGGACGCATGACTCGACCTTCGCCTCTCCCGAGCCCATTGGGGAGTTGCAGCGATGAGACAAGATTGTAATTGAATCGCAATTGGATATCACGAAAAAGGGGGTAAAACAATTTTAAATGTTTTTTATGTGCACTACATCATCACGCACAGTCTTTTATCCACAAAAAGTCTGTTTGTTTTGGTGGGAAAATTTGCATATTGTTCTATGCAGATTTTAGAATATTTGCATGAAAATCTGTCGCAAATTGGATGGAAACCTACAGTTGAAGTCGGAAGTTTACATACACTTAGGTTGGAGTCATTAAAACTTGTTTTTCCACCACTCCACAAATGTATTGTTATCAAACTATAGTTTTGGCAAATCGGTTAGGACATCTACTTTGTGCATGACACAAGTCATTTTTCCAACAATTGTTTACAGACAGATTATTTCACTTATAATTCACAATTCTAGTGGGTCAGAAGCAGTGGCGGCTCCTGAAAAAATTCTCAGGGGGGGCAATTTTTCTGATGATTTAGGTGACCTACACACATTTTTAAAAAGATATGTCCAGCAACAACATGAAGACAGGGGCAGCATATAAGTCAATACCAGAAGCATTTATTGACTGATCTCAAAAGTGTTGGCTTACAAAATCAAAATAAGTTATCACAGTAAAAATAATCAAGGGTGTTCTTTCACATTCCTCAACACTGCATAAACAATATGCATTTCCATAAACAAATGAAATATCAGCTGAAAATACAGCATCTTGGTATTTGTTCAGATTGCAGGATCAACAAGAGCTTTTACCACATTTTTTGCCTCATGGTTGAATTGGAAATATGTGCACCTGAGCATAATTCACAACAAGCAAGCAGGAGCTTTTGATAGAGGCTACTGAAAACATTGATGCAAGTTATTGGTAATAAGACATTTTTATAGACTTCCATATTCTGCCCTCTTGTATAGATTTGTGAAAATGAACAGTGATAGACATTTTGCCTGAAAACAGAATTTGAAAGTAATTTCTAGAAAAGGTAAACACAGCTATCTGTATGGCTTTGTAAAAATGAACAACCATATTCTGGCCAATTGTATAGATTTGTAAATATGAACAACCATATTCTGGCCAATTGTATAGATTTGTAAAGTCGTCTCAAATAAAACTGTGAAGGACCTCGGCGTTACTCTTGACCCTGATCTCTCTTTTGACGAACATATCAAGACTGTTTCAAGGACAGCTTTTTTCCATCTACGTAACATTGCAAAAATCAGAAATTTTCTGTCCAAAAATGATGCAGAAAAATTAATCCATGCATTTGTTACTTCTAGGTTAGACTACTGCAATGCTCTACTTTCCGGCTACCCGGATAAAGCACTAAATAAACTTCAGTTAGTGCTAAATACGGCTGCTAGAATCCTGACTAGAACCAAGAAATTTGATCATATTACTCCAGTGCTAGCTTCCTACACTGGCTTCCTGTTAAGGCAAGGCTGATTTCAAGGTTTTACTGTTAACCTATAAAGCGTTACATGGGCTTGCTCCTACCTATCTTTCCGAGTTGGTCCTGCCGTACATACCAATACGTACGCTACGGTCACAAGACGCAGGCCTCCTAATTGTCCCTAGAATTTCTAAGCAAACAGCGGGAGGCAGGGCTTTCTCCTATAGATCTCCATTTTTATGGAACAGTCTGCCTACCCATGTGAGAGACGCAGACTCGGTCTCAACCTTTAAGTCTTTACTGAAGACTTATCTCTTCAGTAGGTCATATGATTGAGTGTAGTCTGGCCCAGGAGTGTGAAGGTGAACGGAAAGGCTCTGGAGCAACGAACAGCCCTTGCTGTCTCTGCCAGGCCGGTTCCCCTCTCTCCACTGGGGTTCTCTGCCTCTAACCCTGTTACAGGGGCTGAGTCACTGGCTTGCTGGTGCTCTTTCATGCCGTCCCTAGGAGGGGTGCGTCACTTGAGTGGGTTGAGTTACTGACGTGATCTTCCTGTCTGGGTTGGCGCCCCCTTGGTTTGTGCTGTGGTGGAGACCTCTGTGGGCTATACTCGGCCTTGTCTCAGGATTGTAAGTTGTTGGTTGAGGATATCCCTCTAGTGGTGCGGGGGCTGTGCTTTGGCAGAGTGGGTGGGGTTATATCCTTCCTGTTTGGCCCTGTCCGGGGTTTCTTCGGATGGGGCCACAGTGTCTCCGGACCGCTCCTGTCTCAGCCTCCAGTATTTATGCTGCAGTAGTTTATGTGTCGGGGGGCTGGGGTTAGTTGGTTATACCTGGAGTACTTCTCCTGTCTTATCCAGTGTCCTGTGTGAATTTAAGTATGCTCTCTCTAATTCTCTCGTTCTCTCTTTCTCTCTGAGAACCTGAGCCCTAGGACCATACGTCAGGACTACCGGGCATGCTGACACCTTGCTGTCCCCAGTCCGCCTGGCCTTGCTGCTATTCCAGTTTCAACTGTTCTGCCTGCGAGTTACGAAACCCCTACCTGTCCCAGACCTGCTGTTTTCAACTCTTAATGATCGGCTATGAAAAGCCAACTGAGAGACCTGAGCCCTAGGACCATACGTCGCGGGACTACCGGCCGTGGTGACTCCTTGCTGTCCCCAGTCCGCCTGGCCTTGCTGCTATTCCAGTTTCAACTGTGAATTCTAGTGGGTCATGAAGTTTACATACACTAAGTTGACTGTGCCTTTAAACAGCTTGGAAAATTCCAGAAAATTATGTCATGGCTTTAGAAGCTTCTGATAGGCTAATTGACATAATTTGAGTCAATTGGAGGTGTACCTGTGGATGTATTTCAAGGCCTACCTTCAAACTCAGTGCCTCTTTGCTTGACATCATGGGAAAATCAAAAGAAATCAGACAAGACTTCAGAAAATAAATTGTAGACCTCCACAAGTCTGGTTCATCCTTGGGAGCAATTTCCAAATGCCTGAAGGTACCATGTTCATCTGTACAAACAATAGTATGCAAGCATACACACCATGGGACCAAGCAGCCGTCATACCGCTCAGGAAGGAGACGTGTTCTGTCTCCTAGAGATTGACGTACTTTGGTGCATAAAGTGCAAATCAATCCCAGAACAACAGCAAAGGACCTTGTGAAGATGCTGGAGGAAACAGGTACAAAAGTATCTATATCCACAGTAAAACGAGTCCTATATCGACATAAACTGAAAAGCCTCTCAGCAAGGAAGAAGCCACTGCTCCAAAACCGCCATAAGAAAGCCAGACTACGGTTTGAAACTGCACATGGGGACAACGATCGTACTTTTTGGAGAAATGTCCTCTGGTGTGATGAAACAAAAATATAACTGTTTGCGCCATAATGACCATCGTTATGTTTGGAGGAAAAAGGGGGTGCTTGCAAGCCGAAGAACACCATCCCAACCGTGAAGCACGGGGGTGGCAGCATCATGCTGTGGGGGTGCCTTGCTGCAGGAGGGACTGGTGCACTTCACAAAATAGATGGCATCATGAAGAAGGAAAATTATGTGGATATATTGAAGCAACATCTCAAGACATCAGTCAGGAAGTTAAAACTTGGTCGCAAATGGGTCTTCCAATTGGACAATGACCACAAGCATACTTCCTTGTGGCAAAATGGCTTAAGGACAACAAAGTCAAGGTATTGGAGTGGCCATCACAAAGCCCTGACCTCAATCCTATAGAAAATCTGTGGGCAGAACTGAAAAAGCGTGTGCGAGCAAGGAGGCCTTCAAACCTGACTCAGTTACACCAGCTCTGTCAGGAGGAATGGGCCAAAATTCACCCAACTTATTGTGGGAAGCTTGTGGGAGGCTACCTGAAACGTTTGACCCAAGTTAAACAATTTAAAGGCAATGCTACCAAATACTAATTGAGTGTATTTAAACTTCTGACCCACTGGGAATGTGATGAAAGAAATAAAAGCTGAAATAAATCACTCTCTCTACTATTATTCTGACATTTCACATTCTTAAAATAAAGTGGTGATCCTAACTGACCGAAGACAGGGAATTTTTACTAGGATTAAATGTCAGGAATTGTGAAAAACTGAGTTTAAATGTATTTGGCTAAGGTGTATGTAAACTTCCGACTTCAACTGTAGCTACTGACAGTGTTAAATTTGACACTGGTCCAGTGTCTATAGCACTTTCAGTGTTACAGTAACACACTGCTTAGTGTAAAGCCTTACTTGCATACTTCTCAGATTGCCTTTCAAGTGAATTGTAGAAGTTACCACCCATGACTGTATTTGTCAGAGATATGATTGTTGCATTCATCCATTTTCATTCCTGTGGCCTTCACCAAGTAATATCCTAAGCTAATATATAATGAAATTGTAATTCTTTAACAGAATACAACAAGTATTTTGAGGCCCTAGTTCTACTCTACTACAGTGGCCTTAAACTCAAGGTTTTCAGGCCTGCAAGTCACATTATGATGGCTTGCAAAGTAAAAGCTTGTCTTTAAAATGCAAACCTTTGCTTGTAAGCAAAAACTGTGTGTGTGACACTGTGCGTGTGTGACACACTACGTGTGTGTGTGTTTCCGATCTAATTTCTAAACCTACTCAGATGGTTGCGGATTTGAGGTCAAACCAGGATGCTGCTTTTGTTGTCGTTTACCTCAGCAGCAGCAAGATGTCGAGTAAATGACATGGATATCCTCTCTCTTCCACAGTGATGTGTAATTCCTATTGGAATCCAGCCAGAGTTGGGATATCCAACATTTAGAATTTTTATTTGCCTGTAACCAACTTTCAGAATGACTGCCGGGTTGGGAAGACTAAGAAATGAGACTACCTAAACCATCTAAACTGGAACAACCATTTCGAGTAGCATAAGATTAATTAGTCAGTCAATGTACATGCAAAAACATAGATAGTGAAACAAACATTTCAAAATCTACCTGCAATAGAACATGCTGGTTTTTGTTTAACACTGGTTCGCAACACCAACTGGGGTTTGTTTACACCAATGAGTGTTAATTTAACACTTTCAGAGTTAATGTAGCACCTGAATCCACACTAGAATTATGACACTGAAAAATCATCACACTGGCCAATTTGCTGTGTGGTTGGATTATTGTTTTAGCCTTGTTCCAGCTGTCTTGCCAACTCCTATTATCACTGGCACGTTTAGTTAGACTGCACAAACTGATCTCGGACCAGGCTGTTGTTGTTTAGCTTGCAGGAGTGAATATAGCTTGTTCAGTGCATTTGTGGGTGTTTTCTTTGACATTGACATAGTGCAAAATAACATTCAAGTGGAAGTATGTTAAGAGCGAGAGAGTAGTATGTGTGTGTCAGAGGAGGCTGGTGGGAGGAGCTATAGGAGGACAGGCTCATTGTAATGGCTGAAATGGAATACATGGAACAATATTAAACACATCAAACATATGGAAACCAATTTTGACTCCGTTCCATTCATTCCATTCCAGCCATTACAATGAGCCCGTCCTCCTATAGCTCCTCCTACCAGCCTCCTCTGGTGTGTGTGTACTGCATGTGGCCAGCCAGGTGATGTAAAGAAGGTGTGTGTGTTTGCGGATGTCTGTGTGGATTGGGAGTCAAACTAATTACCTGCCATGTGACTCAGGAGAGGAAAAGCAATTGTTGGCAGGAAAAGCATTTTCACATGCTCTGAGTTTGTCAGGGTGGGTAACAATTACACAGACCTCAATCACACAGACAGAACCCGAGGCTTCAATGTACCACACACACACACACACACACTCCCTTTCTCTCTCTCTTGGTCTCTCTGGTGTGTTGTGGCTGGAGCCCCGGGCCTGTGAGAGCACCACCGTGACGCTCATAAGAGCCAGTAGAGCAAGGTGGAGATGGAGAAGAGGAGAGATCCCACATGATTTATATTCTGTTGTAGAACAACACAACAGGTTACAACCTAGAATAATAGCATACACTTAATGAAAAATCTTGAACAACAAAGGGGTCAACTACCGACGTATTCCTTGTGGTTGTTTTTATATTTAAATAATCTTCCACTGAAATACACAGCCTTGTTTACAGTATGAGCTGGAAAGCATTTATGATATGCCGCTGTGGTTAAGGCCACTTTTCCATCCAATGTCCCTTTCAAGGTAAAAGCTTATCTTTAAAATGCAAACCTTTGCTTGTAAGCAAAAACTGTGTGTGTGTGTGTGTGTGTGTGACACTGTTTGTGACACTGTGCGTGTGTGAGACACTGCGTGTGTGTGTGTGTGTTTCCGATCTAATTTCTAAACCTACTCAGGTGGTTGTGGATTTGAGGTCAAACCAGGATGCTGCTTTTGTTGTTGTTTACCTCAGCAGCAGTAAGAGGTCGGATAAATGACATGGATATCCTCCCTCTTCCACATTGATTACTACCATGTTGATGTCAGCAGCTCGGACTTAATCCTTCTCTTAATGCAGTAATGATCCTCATCCCCTCTACTCCACCTTCCTGAAGGAAGTGATCATTGTCCTGCTGTCCAGACCACATCCAAGCTAAGTAGTCAGATTAACATCCGAAATCTGAGTGAAATATCCCTTTTAAAGAGACAATCCGGGATTTGAAAAACAACAAAACGACAGCCCTGCCGCTTGGTTTGAAAACGGCTGTAAGTAGCCTATCACAGAGTGAGGCTTTAAGTTTTATGTTCATGAATTAAAATGAGCTAAATGCCACTAGTATCCACAGCGTGTACACAGAAGTTGCTGATGTCACTATCCGTGTGTGTACACAGACGGAGTTGCTGACAGACACCCAACCAAGTGGCCTGTCTTTCCCTGAGGATGGTTCTGGATTCATTAACTAACCAATGGGCCAAGATGAAATGGCACCTAATGATCCACAGTCCAATCAGCCAGCCAGACTGGCCGACAGCTGAGTATGAGGATGAGGCTTGGCCTGATAATGGTAATAGACAGCTGGTCACAAGACTGGTCCTGATCCATTCCAGACAGACTCCCTGACGAAAGAGAGAGAGTGAGAAAGAAAAGAGCGAGAGATGATGGAGATGATAGAGAGGGAGAGATTGTGTATGCGCGCATGAGTGTGTGTCTGTGTATGCGTGCATGAGTGTGTGTCTGTGTGTGTGTGCATGTGTGTGAGGAGTCAGCTGGGACTGCAGATCTTCTCTTGGTCTCTTTTGGCAGTAATGATGATGAAAGGATGATGTTAAGATCGCGCCCCATTACCGACTCTCCTCCAGGGTGTGTGTGTGTGTGTGTGTGTGTGTGTGTGTGTGTGTCCAGAGTTGTTGTCAAGCACTGAACTCAGTGGGGAGTCTGGACGTACCAATTTCCCAATAATCTTAGTTTTTCCCAATTTATTTACAAGCTTATTCTTCATAACCACAGATCTTAAAGAATTGGATATGTGAAGAGGACTAGGTGTTTCACTAACAGTATCAGTCGAGGTACAGATGCGGTCACAACGTATTGGGGGACACAATGTCTCAGAGAAAATGTCCTCTAGGAAGCACCTTCAGGTGAAGGTGTAGTCACCTGTGTGTACGTGTGTGTGCATTGTCTTATACATACAGGCCAAATGTCCTTTTCCACTTCCTCTGTTGCAATGGCGAACAAATTAGCTTTTTTCCTTGAGGGACCCCTATAGTGTGTGTGTGGGAGTGTGTTTGTGCAAGAGTGCGTGTGTGTGTGCACAAGGTGCGTTTTCCGGATCAGAGCGTTGCTAGGTAGGTCCCTCCTCTCCTCTTTCCAGTGACTGTTTATTCCCTGGTGGCCGGAGGAGATTGTTGTTTGTTTCAGGCATCTGTCAGAGCCTACTGTACCACAAACCACACGCTACACCTGCTGTCTGGATAGCAATGACTCCAGCATCCAAACATGCATGTTATAGTTAAAGCGTTTTCTTTGGCATTCTGATAACATTCCAATAACTATTTTTCTCAGTTTTCAGATTATTTTTCTGCATTAATGACTGAAGTTTTCTGAAATGATTATGTTGGTTTCATGTGGTTTCGAAAAATCTCAATGTTATTTATTCTACTACGGTCAACAAGAGGCAAAACAGCCTTCAGACTGTGTGTGTGTGTGTGGGCTTGTGTTTGTTTGTGTATCTCGGTGTGTGTATATCTGTGTGTGTTTGTTTGTGGAGTTACCTCAAAACCATAGAGCCCTTATTGTTGTTGGCCTTGGTTTAAGCTTCCCAGTGCTCCTTTAAAACGGATCTCCAGCAACAGCCAGTGAATAATTCAGCCATGTTTAAAAAGAGCCATGATCCTCCATGAACATGACCTGGCTTTCACTGGCCCCCTCCGAGAACTGACTCAAAATGCTTCTCCACCAGTGGCTGTCAGGGCGACGTGTATGCGGTGAGCGAAGTCAAGCGCAGGACACCGAGCTACTGGCAGACAAACTTTACTAGCACAGTAATCAAAATACAAACAAAACCTCCAAACAGGGAGGAAAACAAAATACGCATACACCCGAACACTGCCGACCTCACGGAAAACAATCACACACAATAACCAATGAGAGACAGGGGGTTATAAAGGGAATACAATATAAGATAATGGGAAACAGGTGAAAACAATCAGGATAAACTAGACAAACACCGAAACATAGATCGGTGGCAGCTAGTACTCTGGGGACGACGAACGCCGAAGCCTGCCCGGGCAAGGAGGAGGGGCAGCCTCGGCTGATTCCGTGACAGTGGCGTTCTGTGCCGTTTTAAGATGAGGATGATTTTTTTGTTCATGAGCATGCCGTTATTTCTATAACAGCATATTGGATGACTCTCATTCATATTCCATTCACCCAGTTCAATGTAACAGCTATAGGTTTAGGCTACTACATGATACTTGAATTTTCCCTATACCCATCATGAGGTTGCTACAACCTAGCCTATGAATGAAAGTTTACAGCGTAGGTGCACACAGGTCGAGAGACACATTTTAGGTGACAGACAGTGACATTCAATACCGCCTTGCACACTCTTGCCTGCATCTAGCTCATATAGGGTGTAATCATTAGTCCAACAGTTGCAAACAAGAGTTTCTATTGGACAAATTCAGGTCTGTTTATCCCCGTTTTGTTCTGTTTGCTTCCGTTTAAGAAACGTTTTTCAACAGAATTGGCGGAATGAATACACCCCTGATCATGCGTAAACACAGATCACTTTCATAGCAGCCACGTTGTAATCCTTGTCGCATCTATGTGCTCTCCTCCTCTCACCTCTTCAATGCATAACACATCAGCTGTATGTGACCAGTCGGAAAAAACTTTCCAAGGCAAACCGCTACACACAGCCTACATCGTTGTCACCATATTAGCTAAAGTAATGTCATAGTCAGCATAGCTAATATAACTAACAGGTTATTAAACCCGCTACAATCATGCAGTAACGTTACACAATAAATTAGTAATACCAAAAGTTTACCTTGACTTGGAAGAGTTCCAGTGTTGTTTTGGAAAGTCATATCCAGCTAGCTAACATAGTTCTGTTTGAGCAGGTTGTTTCAGTAGGCTAAACTAGCTAGCTGCAATTTCTAGCTAAGTAAGGGAAACTAAAAGTGAAAAGAAAATGACAATCTTTCTCTCTCTTTATTTCTCTCTTGCCTCTCCTTCATTTTGGAATAAATTAATTTGTTCAAAACTGTTTAACTATTGTCTTTCTCTCTCTTTGAGTCAACTACTCACTACATTTTATACACTGCAGTGCTAGCTAGCTGTAGCTTATGCTTTCAGTACTAGATTAATTATCTAATCCTTTGATTGGGTAGACAACATGTCAGTTCATGCTGCAAGAGCTCTGATAGGCTGGAGGACGTTCTCAGGAAGTTGTCATAATTACTGAGTAAGTCTATGGAAGTGGGTGAGAACCATGAGCCTCCTAGGTTTTGTATTGAAGTCAATGTACCCAGAGGAGGACGGAAGCTAGCTGTCCTCCGGCTACACCATGTTGCTACCCTACAGAGTGCTGTTGAGGCTACTGTAGACCTTCTTTGCAAAAGGGTGTGTTTTAATCAATTATTTGGTGATATGTGATTATACTTTTTTTTTGTGGGGGGGGGGGGCTAGATCAGCTTAATATTGCAGATAGATTGTAACTTCCATCAATGTAATTGTCTGCATCACTTCCAATCCCCCATGTTTTTTATATATATACTCCCCTTTATTACTTTCCAACCCCGCCATCCTTTCCCTACTTGGGGTAAATTAGTGAACAACAATGCCCAGGCATCTACTTCCAGCCTATACTTATTATCTACACCTTATGAACACATTCAATTTTACAATAATTCAATTTTATTTGTTTTTGCTCCTGAACTTCTTCTACTCTCAACCTCTCCGATCATTTTCATGATGTCCATCCGGTTTGCTCCTATATGCCATATCTTTTTAACTGTGCTCTTTCCCAAAAGCTCCCAACATACAACCTATATACTTATCATGGACACAGTATGCTTACATTATTAGTTATCTTGTTATTATTTATTGTTATTTGTAATTAGTACCATCCTTCAACTCCATTCAATACCTCCCATCTATCTTTTAACACCATCCATATAGGATTTCTATTTGCCATATATATTTCAACCGTACTGTGATGTTTTACAAAAGTTCTGAACCTTTCTATTCTCATTGCTTCTACAGATTGTGAATTAATAATAAACATTTTTGCTAAAAGTATTATTATATTATTGATCGATTGACTATGACTTTTCAGATCACCCAGTAATGCTATCTGCAAGGTTAGCTTCAGGTAAATATTGCAATCCTTTAGCCATTCCTGGACCTGTGTCCAAAAACAAGCTACAAATGGACAGAACCAAAACAAATGATCTAATGATTCTGTCTCTTCACAGCAAAATCTGCAGAGCTGGGAAGATTGTATCCCCCATATACAGTGGGGAGAACAAGTATTTGATACACTGCCGATTTTGCAGGTTTTCCTACTTACAAAGCATGTAGAGGTCTGTAAAATCCAGAAAATCACATTGTATGATTTTTAAGTAATTAATTTGCATTTTATTGCATGACATAAGTATTTGATCACCTACCAACCAGTAAGAATTCCGGCTCTCACAGACCTGTTAGTTTTTCTTTAAGAAGCCCTCCTGTTCTCCACTCATTACCTGTATTAACTGCACCTGTTTGAACTCGTTAAAGACACCTGTCCACACACTCAATCAAACAGACTCCAACCTCTCCACAATTGGCAAGACCAGAGAGCTGTGTAAGGACATCAGGGATACAATTGTAGACCTGCACAAGGCTGGGATGGGCTACAGGACAATAGGCAAGCAGCTTGATGAGAAGGCAACAACTGTTGGCGCAATTATTAGAAAATGGAAGAAGTTCAAGATGACGGTCAATCACCCTCGGTCTGGGGCTCCATGCAAGATCTCACCTCGTGGGGCATCAATGATCATGTGGATTTGCATTTTAAATGTATTACGCATGATTTGGAAAGGCACACACCTGTCTATATAAGGTCCCACAGTTGACCGTGCATGTCACAGCAAAAACCAAGCCATGAGGTCAAATGAATTGTCAATAGAGCTCCGAGACAGGACTGTGTCGAGGCAAAGATCTGGGGAAGGGTACCAAAACATTTCTGCAGCATTGAAGGTCCCCATGAACCCAGTGGCCTCCATCATTCTTAAATGGAAGAAGTTTGGAACCACCAAGACCTCGAGAGGCACATTCAGAGCCCAGACTTGAACCGGATCAAACATCTCTGGAGAGACCTGAAAAGAGCTGTGCAGCAATGATCCCCATCCAACCTGAGCTTGAGAGGATCTGCAGAGAAGAACGGGAGAAACTCTCCAAATACAAGTGTGCCAAGCTTGTAGCGTCATACCCAAGATGACTCGAGGCTGTAATCACTGCCAAAGGTGCCTCAACAAAGTACTGAGTAAAGGGTCTGAATACTTATGTAAATGTACTATTTCATCTCTGTTATTGTCCATGAGTTTCTAGTAGATACATAGTTAAAGAGAAAATAGGCTAACTAATGAAAAAAGCATCTAATCAACAAAGCATTATTTTCAATTAATTCTGCAATAGTTGGTATTGACTTTTTTCACAACTGCCACCAGTTGTGAACGTGATCAAGACAAAGAAGATGATTGTGGACTACAGGAAATAAAAGAGGACTGAGCACGCCCCCATTCTCATCGACGGGGCTGTAGTGGAACAGGTTTAGAGCTTCAAGTTCCTTGGTGTCCACATCACCAACAAACTATCATGGTCCAAACACACCAAGACAGTCGTGAAGAGGGCACAACAAAGCATATTCCCCCTCAGGAGACTGAAAAGATTTGGCATGGGTCCTCAGATCCTCAACAAGTTCTACAGCTGCACCATCGAGAGCATCCTGACTGGTTGCATCACCGCCTGGTATGGAAACTGCCCGGCCTCCGATCGCAAGGCACTACAGAGGGTAGTGCGTACGGCCCAATACCACACTGGGGCCAAGCTTCCTGCCATCCAGGACCTCTATACCAGGCGGTGTCAGAGGAAGGCCCTAAAAATTGTCAAAGACTCCAGCCACCCTCGTCATAGACTGTTCTCTCTGCTACCGCACGGCAAGCGGTACCGGAGCGCCAAGTCTAGGTCCAAAAGGCTTCTTAACAGCTTCTACCCCCAAGCCATAAGACACCTGAACAGCAGATCATGGCTACCCAGACTGTTTGCATTGTCCCCCCCACCCCACCCAACCCCCCCTTTAATGCTGCTGCTACTCTGTTTATTATCTATGCATAGTCACTTTACCTCTACCCACATGTACATATTACCTCAATTACTTGGACTAACCGCTGCCCCCGCACATTGACTCTGTACCGGTACCCCCTGTTTATAGCCTCTCTACTGTTATTTTACTGCTGCTCTTTAATTATTTTTTATTTTTATTTTTTACTTATCTATTTTTACTGAACACTTTTTTTTCTTAAAACTGCATTGTTGGTTAAGGGCTTGTAAGTAAGCATTTCACTGTAAGGTCTACACCTGTTGTAGTCGGCGAATGTGGCAAATGACATTTGATTTAATTTGACGCCAAAAACATTGACAGCAAATACGTATTGACTTAGTAAAATACATATTTTTGTAAAAATAAATATAATGGATATTTCATGCTGAAACCCTCATAGTAAACACCAACAGTATTCACAAAGTTTATGGTTTATATTTAGGATTTACAGCTTTGTCATTCTATTTTTTACTTCAAAATCATCTTATTTAATTATTTTATATATTATAAGGCCACACAGACACCTGTGATAATCTAAAGTTGCCAAAAGGACCACTAGACGTTTTGTGATAGATTACATAAAATGGTTGAAAGCAGTGGCGGTTTTACACGGAGGCTGGGGGAGGCCCGTGCCTCCCTGGAAATGTCCCTGGCCACCCCTGTGGCCCCCCCGTGCTGACCAAATAAAAAATTATGAATTTATAACTATTTTACACGCGAGCGCCAAAAGCAGAACTAATGCAACGCTCTACACGGCAACGTTCTACACGGGTAAATTAGAGTGGCGCACCCAAAAACTGTATCCTGCCATCTGCCTGCCTGCCACGTGTGGTGCTGCTTCGGTGAATGAGAGCTCAGCAACTACTATTTGCGAGAGGAGCTACGATTTGCAGGAGTCGAAGGTAAGGAAAACGATTTAATATCATAAGTGACTTGTTGTTCTTGCACATAGCCTACATGTTCCTTTTGTTCCTCACACATAAATCAAATCAAGTTTTTAAATGTCTGGTCTCGATTTGTTTAGAAATGTAATCATATCTAAGCAAACTCATCGAAGCAGAAGCAAATATCCAAATGTTAGTAGGCTATCCTTGCTAGGTCTACACAATGTTGTGATGTTAACCACGTAACTTCATCCGTCTTGGCTGTTGCATCGCGATAACAAATACATTTTTAGTAAAGTAATCAACAGGTTATCTGCCAGTGTTAAGTAGGGAGGGATGGTTAGGTAACAAAATGCCCCTACGTTTTTTCTTCTTCTAATAGTTATCATGAAACGAGGAAGGGACATAAAGTCATTTTTTGCCCCAGCAAACAAAAAAGTTAGAGAAACAAATCGAGGTTTTGAGAAAGTTGAGGAAGAGGGAGAGCCAGCATGTGATGAAAGTGAGGGGTCTGACAAAGAGAGGGAAATTCCAGAGGGTGAGGAGGATGAAGAAGAGGGTGAGGAGAATGAAGAAGAGGGCGAGGAGAATGAAGAAGAGGGTGAGAAGCATGAAGAAGAAAGCATACAGGGACAGAGAGATGAACAGCCAGAGGGACAGCAAGTGGATCCATGTGGATCAAGTACTGCACCATCAGCTTTGTGATGAGGAAGGTTCTTACTATTTGCAAAGCAATGCAATTACAATGTAATGGTAGGCCTGCTGGGTGTCCTTAAAATGCTGCTTTCTGCTGTTAATTCTTTTTTGTGTCAATATGGCTCTGTTTTTTTTTTAAGTAAATACTTTGCCTACATTTTGAAATACATGCAGATATACAGTAAATAAATGTTGTAGTTGTGCCCTATGTTTACTGTCCATCTTCTTCAGATATCAGCAAGTCTAAGTATGACGTACCAGTACAGCCGAACTTGAAGATATTCCCAACCACACTGATGGGGGACAGAAGACGAAGCTTCAGACCAAACTGGTACACTACTCATCCATGGCTTGAGTATTCTGTAATGACGGACTCTACATGTTGCTATGCATGTAGACATTTTAGCACACCAAATGCCCCAGACACCGTTTTTGTTTCAACACCTGGTTTTACAAACTGGAAAAAGGCAACTATGAGAAATGCAGGGTTTTCACTACATGCAAAGTCTGAACGACACAAGTGTGCAATGATCGCATGGAGGGATTATCAAAGAGCTGTTAGAACTGACGCAACACTAACAGATCTCCTTGACAAAGAACACACTAAACAAGTACAAGAAAATCAGGCATACATTAAAACAGTTGGGGAAGTGCTGTTGCTTACAGCTACACAAAACATAGCACAAAGAGGACATGATGAATCTGAAGGGTCCACTAACAAAGGAAACTTTAGGGAAATTCTTAACACAGTTGCTAACCACGACCAACTTGTTAAGAGAAGATTAACTTCCATTCACAATGCAAAGTACACAAGCAAGATCATCCAGAATGAGGTTTTGGGTTGTTTGGCAGAAATGGTTCGGTCTGAAATCATAGAAGAAGTGAAGAAAAGTGAGGTTTTTAGCGTCATGGCAGATGAAACAAAGGATATTTCAAAAAAAAAGAACAGATGTCCTTCACACTCAGGTACTATTACAATGGGGCCCTTAAGGAGAGTTTTCTCCATTTTGAATCTGCAGAGAGGTTAGATGCAGCAGGGCTTACTGGAAAAATAGTACACTTACTGGAACGTTATGGCCTGGACTACAAAAATAACCTCGTAGGCCAAGCGTACGATGGCGCTGCCGTTATGAGCGGTAAGCATTCAGGGGTTCAGGCAAGGATCAAAGAACAGGCTAAATTTGCCTTCTACGTCCATTGTAGTGCTCATTGTCTGAATTTAGTGTTAGTTGATGTAGTCAAAAGTGTCCCAGAAACGGAGGAGTTTTTTTTCTTTGTTACAGAGTCTTTATATGTTTACTTCTTCCTCATATGTGCACCCAAAATGGCTGTCTCTCCAAAGAGAAATGTATGGCAGAACCAGAGAGCTGCAACGTTTAAGCGACACACGTTGGTCATGCCGATTTCTAGCCCTACGTAATATCATGGACACTCTACCTGCCCTTAAACGACTACTGCAAGAGATTGCTCAAGAACGTCATGGTGAAAGAACTGTTGAGGCCCGAGGTCTTCTTGCTCAAATTGACCTAGAATTTGTTGTGCATCTTGTTACTCTGCGTAAGTTGTTTGGGGAGACAAAGCTATTGTCTGACATGTTACAGTCACAAACTGTTGATCTGTCAAGTGCTGTTGACTTAGTAAATGCTTTAGTCCTGACATTGAAAGACCACAGGCAGGAGTCTTTCTTTGATGAGTTGTGGGATGAAGCATTGAATATTTGTGAGCAGTGTGATTCTGCAACAAGGTCAGTGGCGAAACGTCAGAAAATGCTGAGCTCTAGACTCAGTGGCTACTGCACGCTAAGCACTGTTGGTCAGAGGGAGGTAGAACGTGACAAAGATATGTTTCTCACATCATTTTTCTATCCTGTAATTGACAGCATGCTCAATGAGTTGAACAGACGTTTCTCCAATACAAACTGTGAGCTCATGAGAAGCATACAGTCTCTCAGTCCCCAGAGTGATACCTTTTTAAAGGAGAGCAATGTTTTTTCATTTGGCCGTTTGTATAATGCAGACATTGATGATTTAGGGCATGAGCTCCATCAATTTAAGAGAGTTTTGGACAGAAAAATACAGAGTGGTGAAGTCAAAAAGCCATGCAGTACAGTTGAGCTGGTTTGTTTTATTGAGCCATACAGGGAAGTTTTCTTTGAGCTCTTTAGACTGTGCAAGATTGCTGTAACCCTTCCTGTAAGCTCAGCCTCTTGCGAACGCAGTTTCTCCACACTGAAACTGATAAAAACCTTCCTGCGGTCCACCACTAGTGATGAGAGACTCAGTGATCTTGGTGTCCTGAGCATAGAGTCCAGAAGGGCCAAGGCTCTGGATCTTGATGTATTTGTGGACCGTTTTGCCAGACAGCACAACCGCCGTATCCTGTTGCTGTAGTGTATCTATATGATATATACGCTAGTAGCGTATGAGTGCCGCTGTGAGGAAAAAGAGATATAATGAACAATAAAACAACAAGCTTGAGCTTCTTAAGACACGGTGGGTTTATCTGTTCTCAATACCACCGGTAAAATGAATGGAGTTAGTCTGGTGTCCACATGAAGTTACGTGTGTAGACAAAGAGTCTGGTGTCCATATGAAGTTACATGTGTAGACAGAGACAGTCTGGTGTCCATATGAAGTTAGATGTGTAGACAAAGAGTCTGGTGTCCATATGAAGTTACATGTGTAGACAGAGACAGTCTGGTGCCCATATGAAGTTAAATGTGTAAACAAAGACAGTCTGGTGTCCATATGAAGTTACATGTGTAGACAGAGACAGTCTGGTGCCCATATGAAGTTAAATGTGTAAACAAAGACAGTCTGGTGTCCATATGAAGTTACATGTGTAGACAGAGACAGTCTGGTGCCCATATGAAGTTACATGTGTAGACAAAGAGTCTGGTGTCCATATGAAGTTACATGTGTAAACAGAGACGGTCTGGGGTCCATATGAAGTTAGATGTGTAGACAAAGACAGTCTGGTGTCCACATGAAGTTACATGTGTCTACTTAGATGAACCCACCGTGTCTTAAGAAGCTGAAGCTTGTTTTATTTTTCATTTTACATCATCTATCTTTTTTTCCTCACAGTACCAGTAGTTCCACACACTACTAGAGTGTATGTATGTTTGTATGTATGTATATATATCACACCAATCCTCTCTCAAGAGGTTTTCAAAAAGGGGCAAACTCATGTCTCAAGACCTGCTTCTGTTGGTTCCCCTCTCCTGCCTGTAACTTTCCATCCACATCCCCAAAGTTTTGTGGCCCATTATGACATCACTCCATTGATTGCTGCATGTACTGCTCTAAGGAAACACTTCTCTCTCTCTCTCTCTCTCTCTCTCTCTCTCTCTCTCTCTCTCTCTCTCTCTCTCTCTCTCTCTCTCTCTCTCTCTCTCTCTCTCTCTCTCTCTCTCTCTCTCTCTCTCTCTCTCTCTCTCTCTCTCTCTCTCTCTCTCGATAGATAGATAGATAGATAGATAGATAGATAGATAGATAGAGTTTATGATTTTATTCTTTTGAATTATCTCTGCCAAACATCTATGTACTACAAATCTTCAAGCTCCACAGATGTTTTATGGCATCCACTAAACCTCTTTAGATATTTGTAAATTATACAGTGTGATACCTTTCAACGAAAGTTTATTTTATTTTTTACCAACTATGATTTTTCCTTTTGAAAACAAGCAAAGCAAGAAAAAAAAGAAACAAAATCACTCCAATCATTGCACACTTGTGTCGTTCAGACTTTGCAGGTCCAGCTTTGACATGATGATCTAACTAACACTAATATTGTAACTAATATTGTAACTGAAATATGTATGATCCTATGATGAGCGATTGCTTACTTCCCTTTCACTCTTAAAAAATTAATGAAAAAAAATGTGTATAAAAAGGTATATGTAGTATATGTTTGTTTAGTGAGCATTCATGCTGTCATTTTTTCCTAATGTGAACTATGGTGGAAATGTGCTGTCCTAAATGGACTTGCCCATATATGTTGTAAAGCCTTTTTTGTACACCTGCTCATCAACTGACAGTGAAGTACACAAAGACACAGACACACACACACACACACAGACACCTGTAATATTCTTGTTTTCATGTTGTTGCTGATATCCATCAGTGTTGTTCATATTGCTACATTGTGTTGACATGATTGTTGCTTTTAAACGAATGTTAACTTAATGTTTATTGTCTGCATCCTATTGGACTACTGGATGTTAATGTGTAACACGTTTCCCTGTTTATGTGCTTTAGCAATACTGTATGTCAATATGGTCATGCTAGTAAAAGCCTCTTTGAATTGAATTTCTTTTCTGATTTGGTTTATTTTACCTAAATGGATACAGGGTAGTGTGTTTTGTTTATAAATCACTCAGAAAGTTTTCTTTCTTAAAACAAAATGTGGAATCAACTGTCCACAGTAGTGGGGCTTCCATAAATAGGAAATGGCACATTGTTGTACCCTTTGTTGTATCCTGGAGTTTTGTTCACATTGAATATGAACCCTGTATTTGTACCCTGTACTTTTTAATTTTTATTTATTTATTTATTTTTTCATTTTTATGGCACTATCTCTCTTGCATCTGCACTCTTGTACAAAATACGTGTTATAATAAATGTCATATGATTTTAAAGTAAAATAAAGTTTATAATCTTTGAATATCATGTGTTGCCAGTTTTTTTATGTGTGCCCCCCTGATTAAACACTGGCCCCTCCTTGGCCCCCCTAGTAAAATGTGTCTAGAACCGCCACTGGTTGAAAGATACCAACATTCTGGTAGTTTACTGGCAAACTTAAAAGTTTCCAGTTAAATACCCTTCCTTTGCAACTCTCTCTCTCTATATATATATCTATACAGGTATATCACTCTGGTATATCCAATAAATAATAGTAAGAACAGGAAGGAGTGAAAATAAAGAAGAGAACCAGACTGTTTTACCTCATGGTGATCCCATGCACATTCTCTTCCAAAAGCCTCTAATCACATGAATGCATCCAACTGGTATTTACAACTTCACAATAATACATTTCCACCTCCCATTTGGTTATGAATGTAGCATTACATCACCATATTTGGATACTGTGCAGTGTTTAATGTAAGCTTGTGGGATCAGGCGGCTTTGAGAGGCTACATGTCACTCATAGAAAATATCTTAATTGTATACTCCTCGCGCCCGCTCTCCTCCTCAAAACCCATTGGATGAGAAAGCCAGAGGTCCCTCCCATCTGACCTTCTCCTCCAATGGGTTTTCAGAAGAAGAGGAGGAGTATGCAATTGAGATCTTCCCATTGTGCTGGTTGATCTCAGGAGTACGGTTACAAAATTCAGGGATTTTCAATAAATGGTTTTCCAGAAATCCTGGATGGAGGATTCCGGATTTCCTGCTTATTCCCTCCTAATTCTGAGATTCTCCAACCGTATTTCTGGAAAACCAGGTAATTTATTAAAAATTCCCAGAATTTTGCAACCCTACTCAGGAGCCATAGAGAAAAGATCTCATGTGAACCTGCTAATCCAAACGTAATCTAAATAGATCGATATGGGTGGTAGGTGTGTGGGGCCTTGGGGATTCAGGGAATGTTATTGGCACTCAACACCAGTAGCAAATGCCATGTGTGTCAACTAGCCTATCATATAAAACAATGTTGGGGTCAACAGCAGCTGGTCGTTCCCTGCTCATCCCATTAACCTTGAACGAAGCTGACCCATCAAGAGTCACTGAAGCTGTAAAATGGGTCTGTTCAGAAGGCTGCAACGTTACAGAGTGTTCAGATAGAAAGTGTGTTGTCATTCAGGAAGAATGAAAAAAAAGTGTTAAAAACAGGTCAATACCTTTCTAATTAAAGGCCCAGTGCAGCCAAAAACATTATTTTCCTGTGTTTTATATACACTACCGTTCAAAAGTTTGGGGTCACTTAGAAATGTCCTTGTTTTAAAAAGAAAATCACTTTTTTTGTCCATTAAAATAACATCAAATTGATCAGAAATACAGTGTAGACATTGTTAATGTTGTAAATGGCTATTGTAGCTGGAAACGGCTGATTTTTAATGGAATATCTACATAAGCGTACAGAGGCCCATTATCAGCAACCATCAGTCCTGTGTTGCAATGGCAATTATTTTGCAATTATGTTAGCACAGCTGAAAACTGTTGTGCTGATTAAAGAAGCAATAAAACTGGCCTTCTTGAGACTAGTTGAGTATCTGGAGCATCAGCAATTGTGGGTTCGATTACAGGCTCAAAATGTCCAGAAACAAAGAACTTTCTTCTGAAACTCGTCAGTCTATTCTTGTTCTGAGAAATGAAGGCTATTCCATGTGAGAAATTGTCAAGAAACTGAAGATCTCATACAACGCTGTGTACTACTCCCTTCACAGAACAGCGCAAACTGGCTCTAACCAGAATAGAAAGAGTGGGAGGCCCCGGTGCACAACTGAGCAAGAGGACAAATACATTAGAGTGTCTAATTTGAGAAACAGACGCCTCACAGGTCTTCAACTGGCAGCTTCATTAAATAGTACCCGCAAAACACCAGTCTCTACGTCAACAGTGAAGAGGCGACTCCGAGATGCTGACCTTCTAGGCAGAGTTGCAAAGAAAAAGCCATATCTCAGACTGCCCATCTTAATCTTTTCTTTTTATTGGCCAGTCTGAAATATGGCTATTACAAAGGTGTACGTGTGGTCTCCAAGAATTCTGCTCCTTTTGCTGTTCTAGTATGTGCTTATGAGGGCGGGACAGAGTCGACCAATTCACAAACTCCAAGAAGTAATTCAGCACATGGCTGTCTCCCTTAGCCAGCCTGGAACCAATCACACACAACAGAATGGACCAATCACACACACAACAGAACACAGATCAGACCAATCACACAACAGAACACAGAATGGACCAATCACACACACACACACACAACAGAATGGACCCATAACACACAACAGAACGGACCAATCACACACTACAGAACACAGAACGAACCAGTCACACACACACAACAGAACATAGAACGGACTGATCAGTATCAGCAGACTGTTTGCCTCCACCAGCCTGGAGCAGAAACAACATTGAGTGGTCTGGCAGGTGACTGCCTAAATGCTATTCATACACAATACATGTATTAAAGCATTATCATAAAACAGCAGCACCTTGATGAGAGTCTGTCTGTGTGTGTGTGTTACATGTTAGATGTGGGATGCAGCAGTAGGGAGGGCTCCAGTCTTGCCTGGATTAGTGTGGTTAGCCAGTAGGAGGTGCAGATCACCCCACTGAGCGCCTCACACAACAGTCCACGCAACTCCTCTCCAGTTAGTGTGCTCTTGCTCGGCTGCTCTGGCATAGAGATGCTCCTTGTTCGGCTGCTCTAGTCTAAGTATGCCCCTGTGTTGGAGGATGTACTTCAGCGCCTCTATTGCACAGTTGTCCAGCATGTCGGCCATATCCCCTCCGTAAAAGTTGCCCCTGCAACTACCAACAACCAGGCTGAATCACAGAGAGAAGAAATTAGGGCCAGGCTGTGTGGCAATGCATAACGTTGAGTGTGTGTGAGTATGTGTAGGGCTGACTAAGGGGGCAATGTATAGTTGTTTGTTTGTGTGTGTGTGTGTGTGTGTGTGTGTGTGTGTGTGTGTGTGTGTGTGTGAGAGAGAGTAGGCAGGCTTCCTGAAGATTAGGGGGTCGCTGACCCCGATTGAGATGGTGTAGCCGAGCGGTGATGTGGGGTCCCATTGTTTAAAGATGGAGCTGCAGTCCTGGGCATCTGGCCTAAGCCCTCTCTCAAAAGCAGCTCCACACACTGGCTATAATCACTCTCTACAGCCGAGTACAGCGGACTCACCCCACCCTCTCCACGGTCACACACTCGGTCCATCACAGCAATCAGCCTAGCCAGGATACTGCAGGGACAGACAGACAGATACACATATTTCTATGCCTTACATTGTACATTTAACCTCTGGATTGGGGTCCTTGTATGGTATATTTCAATGTGGAAAGCATCCAAACGTGTTGTGTGTATGTCTGAGTGTGTGTATCTGCTATGGCCGGACTCGGCAGCTGCGTGGATAGAAAGCTGTGGCCAGCCGATGTCACAGGGCAGGTTTGGCTTCGACACCGTGCCTCAGGAGGACCTCCACATAGCCCTCATGCCCCTCTTGTGATGCAATGAGTAGTGGTGTTGCCTTGCCTGTTACCTGATGTGGAATAGAGTTCCATGTAGTCATGGCTCTATGTAGTACTGTGCGCCTCCCATAGTCTGTTTTGGACTTGGGGACTGTGAAGAGACCTCTGGTGGCATGTCTTGTGGGGTATGCATAGGTGTCCGAGTATTGTGTGCCAGTATTCCAAACAGACAGCTTGGTACATTCAGCTTGTCGACACCTCTTACAAAAACAAGCAGTGATGAAGTCAATCTCTCTTCCACTCTGAGCCAGGAGAGACTGACATGCATGTCATTAATGTTAGCTGTGCTGCCCTGTTCTGAGCCAACTGCATTTTCCCCAAGTCCCTCTTTGTGGCACCTGACCACACTACTGAACAGTAATCTAGGTGCGACAAAACTAGGGCCTGTAGGACCTGCCTTGTTGATAGTGTTGTTAAAAAGGCAGAGCAGCGCTTAATTATGGACATACTTCTCCACATCTTAGCTACTGTTGTATTAATATGCTTTGACCATGACAGTGTACAATCCAGGGTTACTCCAAGCAGTTTAGTCACCTCAACTTGATCAATTTCCACATTATTCATTACGAGATGTAGTTGAGGTTAAGGGTTTAGTGAATGATTTGACCCAAATACAATGCTTTTAGTTTTGGAAATATTCAGGACTAACTTATTCCTTGCCACCCATTCCGAAACTAACTGCAACTCTTTGTTAAGTGTTTCAGTTATTTCAGTTGCTGTAGTAGCTGACATGTATAGTGTTGAGTCATCCGCATATATAGACACACTGGCTTTACTCAAAGCCAGTGGCATGTCGTTAGTAAAGATGGAAAAAAGCAAGCGGCCTAGACAGCTGCCCTGGGGAATTCCTGATTCTACCTGGATTATGTTTGAGAGGCTTCCTTTAAAGAACACCCTCTGTGTTCTGTTAGACAAGTAACTCTTTATCCACATTATAGAAGGGGGTGTAAAGCCATAACACATATGTTTTTCCAGCAGAAGACTATGATCGATAATGTCAAAAGCCGCACTGAAGTCTAACAAAATAGCCCTCACAATCTTTTTATCATCAATTTCTCTCAGCCAATCATCAGTCATTTGTGTAAGTGCTTGTTGAATGTCCTTCTCTATAAGCATAATGAAAGTTTGTTGTCAATTTGTTGTCTGGTTGAGGCCAGCGCCTGTTTCAAGGAGGAGTTGGACCACGTCCAGGTTCACTTACATGTGTCCGACAGTCCAGGTAGGCAAAGTAACCAAGGGAGGAGCTTGCTGCGCAGAGCCAATGGAAAGAGGACCCACTTAATTGAGATGCACTTTTAGGTGCCAAGTGTAAATACACTGCTCAAAAAAATAAAGGGAACACTTAAACTTAAACAACACAATGTAACTCCAAGTCAATCACACTTCTGTGAAATCAAACTGTCCACTTAGGAAGCAACACTGATTGTCAATAAATTTCACATGCTGTTGTGCAAATGGAATAGACAACAGGTGGAAATTATAGGCAATTAGCAAGACAACCCCAATAAAGGACTGGTTTTGCAGGTGGTGACCACAGACCACTTCTCAGTTCCTATGCTTCCTGGCTGATGTTTTGGTCACTTTTGAATGCTGGCGGTGCTTTCACTCTAGTGGTAGCATGAGACGGAGTCTACAACCCACACAAGTGGCTCAGGTAGTGCAGCTCATCCAGGATGGCACATCAATGCGAGCTGTGGCAAGAAGGTTTGCTGTGTCTGTCAGCGTAGTGTCCAGAGCATGGAGGCACTACCAGGAGACAGGCCAGTACATCAGGAGATGTGGAGGAGGCCGTAGGAGGGCAACAACCCAGCAGCAGGACTGCTACCTCCGCCTTTGTGCAAGGAGGAGCAGGAGGAGCACTGCCAGAGCCCTGCGAAATGACCTCCAGCAGGCCACAAATGTGCATGTGTCTGCTCAAATGGTCAGAAACAGACTCCATGAGGGTGGTATAAGGGCCCGACGTCCACAGGTGGGGGTTGTGCTTACAGCCCAACACCGTGCAGGACGTTTGGCATTTGCCAGAGAACACCAAGATTGGCAAATTCGCCACTGGCGCCCTGTGCTCTTCACAGATGAAAGCAGGTTCACACTGAGCACATGTGACAGACGTGACAGAGTCTGGAGACGCCGTGGAGAACGTTCTGCTGCCTGCAACATCCTCCAGCATGACCGGTTTGGCGGTGGGTCAGTCATGGTGTGGGGTGGCATTTCTTTGTGGGGCCGCACAGCCCTCCATGTGCTCGCCAGAGGTAGCCTGACTGCCATTAGGTACCGAGATGAGATCCTCAGACCCCTTGTGAGACC
This sequence comes from Coregonus clupeaformis, assembly GCF_020615455.1. Taxonomy (NCBI): domain Eukaryota; kingdom Metazoa; phylum Chordata; class Actinopteri; order Salmoniformes; family Salmonidae; genus Coregonus; species Coregonus clupeaformis. Next base: position 54,022,955 of record NC_059207.1, read on the forward strand.
ATATGCTGGTGCGGTTGGCCCTGGGTTCCTCCTAATGCAAGACAATGCTAGACCTCATGTGGCTGGAGTGTGTCAGCAGTTCCTGCAAGAGGAAGGCATTGATGCTATGGACTGGCCCGCCCGTTCCCCAGACCTGAATCCAATTGAGCACATCTGGGACATCATGTCTCGCTCCATCCACCAACGCCACGTTGCACCACAGACTGTCCAGGAGTTGGCGGATGCTTTAGTCCAGGTCTGGGAGGAGATCCCTCAGGAGACCATCCGCCACCTCATCAGGAGCATGCCCAGGCGTTGTAGGGAGGTCATACAGGCACGTGGAGGCCACACACACTACTGAGCCTCATTTTGACTTGTTTTAAGGACATTACATCAAAGTTGGATCAGCCTGTAGTGTGCTTTTCCACAAAAATGTTGAGGGTGACTCCAAATCCAGACCATGGGTTGATACATTTGATTTCCATTGATCATTTTTGTGTGATTTTGTTGTCAGCACATTCAACTATGTAAAGAAAAAAGTATTTAATAAGATTATTTCATTCATTCAGATCTAGGATGTGTTATTTAATTGTTCCCTTTATTTTTTTGAGCAGTGTACAAAGATTATGGTGGCGTTCCCCTGCTCAGACATTGCATGCATCAACCAATGGTTGCGTGCTAGGGATGTGCATGTTTCCCTTTCAAGACGATTTGATCCGCATCTAGATACATGGGCTCCAATACGATACAGGAACAATACGTTTTAGTTTGAAACGATTCGGTGCGATTCGGTTTGATTAGAGAACAAATCGATGCGTTTCGATGCACTAACATTTGTTACATAAACACATTCATTTTCCATTATGAATTTATATCTGCTGCTGATGAGCTGGGCCTCTCTGAGCTGGATCTGTCTGAGCTGACTTCTGTGTATGTGTGCATAAATGATGTATGTCTATGGTGTATGTACTATGTAGTCACCTGAGCTGAGCCATATAGGAGACTAGAAATCTACCACCCCACTACCACTATCAGATTAGGGGGGGGGGCAATGTAGCATATTTTTTTTGTCCCCCCACTTTGGTTCTGAAATCACCATCACCCACTAATTAACTTGTCATTTTTGCAGATTAAGTGTATATTTATCATTAAAAAATTAGCTATTACATAGCCAATGAATATATAGCAACCCCCCTACCCCCTAGCAAATTACATAGGTTGTCATTCAACTAATAAAGGCTAAAATCACGCATGCCATTTTAGCATTTGAATGCTGAAGGTGCCAAGCAGATGTGCAAGATCAGGAACATGTCTGATCAAAATCAAATCAAATCAAATGTTATTTGCCACATGCGCCGAATACAACAGGTGTAGACCTTACAGTGAAATACTTACTTACAAGCCCTTAGCCAGATAAGTAAAACAATTAAAATAAAAAACAGTAGGGAGGCTATATACAGGGGGTGCCGGTACAGAGTCAATGTGCGGGGGCACCGGTTAGTCGAGGTAAGTGAGGTAATATGTACATGTGGGTAGAGTTAAAGTGACTATGCATAGATAATAAACAGAGTAGCAGCAGCGTAAAAGAGGGGGTGGGGTGGGGGGGACAATGCAAATAGTCCAGGTAGCCATGATTAGCTGTTCAGGAGTCTTATGGCTTGGGGGTAGAAGCTGTTAAGAAGCCTTTTGGACCTAGACTTGGCGCTCTGGTACCACTTGTCGTACGGTAGCAGAGAGAACAGTCTATGACTAGGGTGGCTGGAGTCTTTGATAATTTTTAGGGCCTTCCTCTGACACTGCCTGGTATAGAGGTCCTGGATGGCAGGAAGCTTGGCCCCAGTGATGTACTGGGCCGTACGCACTACCCTCTGTAGTGCCTTGCGGTCGGAGGCCGAGCAGTTGCCATACCAGGCGGTGATGCAACCAGTCAGGATGCTCTCAATGGTGCAGCTGGTGAACATTTTGAGGATCTGAGGACCCATTTCAAATCTTTTCAGTCTCCTGAGGGGGAATAGGCTTTGTTGTGCCCTCTTCACGACTGTCTTGGTGTGCTTGGACCATGATAGTTTGTTGGTGATGTGGACACCAAGGAACTTGAAGCTCTCAACCTGTTCCACTACAGCCCCGTCGATGAGAATGGGGGCGTGCTCAGTCCTCTTTTTTTCCTGTAGTCCACAATCATCTCATTTGTCTTGATCACGTTGAGGGAGAGGTTGTTATCCTGGCACCACACGGCCAGGTCTCTGACCTCCTCTCTATAGGCTGTCTCATAGTTGTCAGTGATCAGGCCTCTAACTGTTGTGTCGTCAGCAAACTTAACGATGGTGTTGGAGTCCTGCCTGGCCATGCAGTCATGGGTGAACAGGGAGTACAGGAAGGGACTGAGTACGCAAATTGGGACCTACAGTGCCCCCTTGTTGAGGATCAGCGTGGCAGATGTGTTGTTACCTACCCTTATCACCTGGTGGCAGCCCAGGATCCAGTTGCAGAGGGAGGTGTTTAGTCCCAGGGTCCTTGAGCTTTGAGGGCACTATGGTGTTGAACGCTGAGCTGTAGTCAATGAATAGTATTCTCACGTAGGTGTTCCTCTTGTCCAGGTGGGAAAGGGCAGTGTGGAGTGCAATAAAGATTGCATCATCTGTGGATCTGTTGGGGCGGTATGCAAATTGGAGTGGGTCTAGAGTTTCTGGGATAATGGTGTGATCTTGCGCGAAGCTGGGCACAGTGCACAGTTTGACTACTGATACTACCTGGGGTTGTTCGGCATGCAAAATGAGTTATAGATCAATGACTGTCAACACAGTTACATGCAGTTTGACGCTGAAGGAAAGGACACATTGTCAGAAAAGGTAGAATTAATGTAATATGAGCAGAACATTTGAGTGAACTGGCGATTCGTAACGTTTGAATCGATTTTCTGAACGATGCATTCTACATTTTGATCAGTGTGGGGGCCGCTGACCTTACGCATCGGTCTCCGATCTAAATGTTTATCGGTGAATCGTTACGTCCCTTTTGCGTGCCACGTCGTCACAATCAGTCGAACACCAAATTTCTATGTATGCGTCCCTGAGCAACTACATTGCAGCAATTGCCAGATCGTAAAGAGCCTGGATAGGTGTTTAGCATATCAGCTAAACCTCAACATATGATATAGCATTTGATACCGTCTGCTCAGTGGAGGACGCAGTTTCCACATCATCAACCATTGGTTGATGCAATGCAATGCCTGAGTTAGCCCTACGAAGCTCGCCGTCACGTATTCAGTTATACCAGTAAGTACAGTTATTTAAACAGTAACGTTCTGTCTTAGGTTATTACATAGGAGAAGCGTGTGAGATTGTTACTCGGACAATGATTGTACCTGTTTTAGCAGCACGTTTTTCCGCGTTGGAAGTTATCCGTAATCGGTAGACGGTTCTGATGGAAAGGGCATCGTTTGCGTCACCGAGCAGTGCCCAAGAACGTATTCAATAACAAAAATGTTATACTACCACTAAATCAAAACCAAACATGGACTCCATGTTGTGTCTCGCTTATCGCGCACACCTGTCTGTGTTTCACACCTGTTTGTCTAGCTAATTAGCCTCACAATTGGGCAACATGCTGCTGCAGATGGGAAGTAGAACGAAGCGTGTCCGCTCAAAGATTGACATTCATGTTTGCATTTGGGGGGTGGTAGCATCAAACAATTTAATGTAATACTTTCTTGGGCACTGCTCGGCGATGCAAACAATGCCCTTTCCATCAGAACCGTCTACCGATTACAGATACCTTCCAACCCGGAAAACCATGCTGCTAAAACAGGTACAGCAACGGGTTGTGGCATAACTACAAAGCTATCGCTATCAAATGCCATTAGACTGTCATTTCATCAATTCAATAATTTATGTAAAGGTCTAATAATTGGGCCACGCCTGAGCATCTAGTCGAGCAGGAACACCACCTAAATCATATGATGTGGTTAGCTGATACAGTATGTGAAATAACTATACAGAAAGTACCCCGCCTTGTCTCAACTCAAATTTTACCAGCAGCAAAGATTAACTTGTGCACACATTCGGTGTTGCCGGTGGCTGCAGCCTCGTGGAGGGCGTTCCAGCCAAGGTCATCCCTGCTGTCCAAAGAGACAACACACGGTTGATGTCCACCTCATGTGCTGCTGTGTTAAGGCTGGGCAGTGTGTTGTCGCTGTCACAGTCGGTAACGTCCATCTTCCTCTCCCTGAACAACTAACTAAATAGAGGAAAGATGAGAGGGAAGAGAGGAAAGTGGGAAGATGCTAATAAAATGGAAGGTAAGAAGAGAGGTGGAAGGTTGGGTGGGGAGAGACAGATGGGGAGAGGAAAGAAAAAAAGAAGGGATCAGAGAAGAGGTGCATGGGGGATGAGACTGAACATTAGTGTAAGGACTGGGGAGAGAGGAAAGGAGAGAGTGCATCTCAAAGTCTAACGACAATTACTTTGTACTTGTATTGTTGTGTGTTTTGTTGTAGGTGGTACAGAATCTGATTCCACCAGCATGTGCTTCCAACACCTAGCTCTGCACAAGGTGAAGGTAAGTTGGCAAAAATATTTACAAGCTGATGGCTAAGATAGCTCAATTTACAGTAAGCAGTGCATAAATATTGGGTAGTGTTTGTATGGGTTTGTGTTATGGGCAGTGGCGGCTCCTGAAAAAATTCTCAGGAGGGGCAATTTTTCTGATGATTTAGGTGACCTACACACATTTAAAAAAAGATATGTCCAGCAACAACATGAAGACAGGGGCAGCATATAAGTCAATACCAGAAGCATTTATTGACTGATCTCAAAAGTGTTGGCTTACCAGGGTTGGTGGAGCCCTCAGTTTCATCTTTGCCTCGCAAAGCTAACTCAAACACTCCGCAAAACTTCACACACTGGATTAGCCGGCTGAGGATGTGGCGGTTCTTGCTAATGTCGTAGTAAATATATTTGTTATAGTGAATATGGAATATGATATGTTGAGTAAAATGTTGTGCTAAGATCTATTTAGGTCAGGAGCTGGTTATAAGTTCTGTTCCTATCCAATAACAATGGACAAAAGGGTCCTATCTTGTCAGCCTTGTCAGCAGGTGGCCAAGGACAACACCCCACGCCATAGGCCTCTCAGTTCTTCCAACTCACGAGTTCTTGCTCTGAGGACACACACACACACAAACACACACACACACACATCATCACTGTTAAACACACACACACACACACATCATCACTGTTAAACACACACACACACACACACAAAAAAATCCCCTCTCTTAGGCTGAACATTTGAAGACAGAGAACCCGACTCAGAGCCAATGCAACAGTGACAGTAGCCTGGAGGGGACCTCGCCCAACTCATCAGGACCAATCAGAAGATCAGAACTACTAGATTCAACCTACTTCATTTATTGCATAAAATGTCTGCACACAATGTTTCGGGGCTCTCTTCAGATAATAATAATAATAATATGCCATTTAGCAGATGCTTTTATCCAAGCGACTTACAGTCATGCGTGCATACATTTTTGTGTATGGGTGGTCCCGAGGATCGAACCCACTACCTTGGCGTTACAAGCACCATGCTCTACCAGCTGAGCTACAGAAAGTGGATACTCATGGATGCGCACGCAATTGTAAAATGTCAACACAATTGGAGACACCACGTCATTTTTGGAGACATGTTATTGACAGTAAACTATTGTAGATGCGACTGCTAACTAAATAAAACATTTTAGCTGGCTAGCTAATCATCTTAGCTAAATGTGGGGCAAACAATTCAGTTATTTACCGTTAATTTGAGGGATTGGGGTGAAAGAAATCGAGTTACATAGTGATACTTTTCGATATACTGTATTGACAATATCGCAATATTTTAGCGCTAGTTGGCTGTACCTGCACCAAAACACCATTATTGTTCCTTCATAGCTTGTTCTCAATCTTTTCACATTGGGAGCCAATTTGTTTTCAGCACTTTTATTTCCATGACTGATCAAAACTTCGTTCTCATGGCTTTCTGATCCCTCTGCAACAGACATATGGTGCAATAAAATCACAGTATCGAATCGCAATACGTATAGAATCATGAGACTCGCAATGCTGATGCATATATCTTATCGTGAGGTTCCTGGCAATTCCCAGCCCAAGTTCATTTGCCACAACAAATCTCTTCGCTAGCAAACGCGATGTCTTCTCCAAAGCGGCAATGTGTCTCCAGCAATGTTTACTTTTTGACGTTCTATGGCATCTCCACTTTCCAAGCATATATGACCACATGTAATATTTTGGTAAGTGATGCAAATAGTGAACTATGTAGGGCCAGGATGTAAAATATATGTAGCTGCAGCAATTTCTCTTATCTGATATGGTAAGTAATGGGGCTTAATTTATAGCTCCCTAAGAGTTTGACGAACGGGTCCGTGAACGCGATTCCAGATATCTTTACCTCTGAATAAACTGCCTTTATTATACCATATCCACCCTGTCCAAAGTCTCTACTTGGTCTCAGTTCTCCAGTAAACTTGTGATTATCAACACTAACCTCATCGTTGTGGCGGCGGACAGCTAGCCTGTATCCCTCATCCAGTTGAGTGAGTGGCAATGTCTTTTTTCGTTCGTACAATTTTTGGAAAATCCTCGGGTGTAGGACTTTCCGCCTTTAGTACAAACCTGTTGAATTATTAAATTTGGTCTGGGAGGTCCTAATTGTTTCGTTGCCAATTTATCTTCATTTGTTCGCCGACAAAAAGGAACTTCTTTCAAACAATCCGCTCTTTTCTCAGTTACGTTCATGGTTACGTAACGTATGACTAAAGCGTAAGTGCAAGCCCACAGACACCCATTGAGATTGTATTGAAGGCTCTGAAATTTGAAAAAAATAGATTTTACATGGGAGTCTATGACAGACTTCTGGGCGATTTTCAACCTGACTGAAATCGCCCCAAAAAGGGGGGAGCCATTTGAAGCACGACTTTAGCCTGATTCGACATTTAGTGGCAGTGTGGCACTGTGGCAGATCAGACGTATAGATTACAACACTGATAACTACTGTTGCCGTGATATAATTGATTAGAAAAAAAATCCCTTCCTTTTTCCCGTTTGGCAGTGCGTCGCCCATATCGCCCTATTGAACAGGCCGCCCCTGGTTATGGGGTTACAGGTGATTAGATGTATCCTGAGGACCACAGAGTACCTTCCAGACCATGTAATCAATTTAGTCTACCCTTTTTACCTTTTATCTTTGTAAAACACAGGTTATCTGGAGTCCTTCCACAGGCCCTGCTGAAAAATACGGCTGAATTTTGAGTACACGAGCATGAGGGAGGGGACACACCTTGGGGTTATGGAGCACAACAAGATTGTGGGACAAAAATCAGCAAGGGACACTGAAAGGTATAAAACCAAGACTAGTAATGACATAACCACCACATTCTTCTCGCTGCAGATTCTCAAAACACAATACAAAGACATGTCTACAAAAATCCCCTGCCAAGAGCTAGTATTAACAAGAATGAACTGTCAAAGTCAATGGGCTGGGGGAGGGGTTTTTGGTTGTGCATGGTTGTGCTTAGAGACAGTAAATATATCGTTGTGTATGAGAACAATTGAAAGGTGCCATTTCTCATCAATGTACCATACACAACAATACATACTGAGTAAGAACTACCCTCCTAAGATTTCTCACACCTTCTGCAGCCCCCCAGCCAATTCACTTTGTTGACTGATCTTTCCTCTCAAAAGCAGCTCCCAAGGTCCCTCATTGTCTCTGAACAATACACTACTCTGTATCTAAACACTTACAGTGCCTTCGGAAAGTATTCAGACCCCTTGACTTTTTACACTTTGTTACGTTACAGCCTTATTCTAAAATGTATTAAATATTTTTCCCCCCTCAATCTACACACAATACCCTATAATGACGAAGCAAAAACCGTAATTTATTAAAAATAAAACCCGGAAATATTACATTTTACATAAGTATTCAAACCCTTTACTCAGTACTTTGTCGAAGCACTTTTGGCAGCGATCACAGCATCAAGTCTTCTTGGGTATGACGCTACAAGCTTGGCACACCTGTATTTGGGGAGTTTCTCCCATTCTTCTCTGCAGATCCTCTCAAGCTCTGTCAGGTTGGATGGGGAGCATTGCTGCACAGCTATTTTCAGGTCTCTCCAGAGATGTTCGATCGGGTTCAAGTCCGGGCTCTAGCTGGGCCACTCAAGGACATTCAGAGACATGTCCCGAAGCAACTCCTGCGTTGTCTTGGCTGTGTGCTTAGGGTCGTTGTCCTGTTGGAAGGTGAACCTTCGACCTGAGTGCTCTGGAGCAGGTTTTCATCAAGGATCGCTCTGTACTTTGCTCCGTTCATCTTTGTCTCGATACTGATTAGTCTCCCAGTCCCTGCCGCTGAAAAACATCACCACAGCATAATGCTGCCACCAACATGCTTCACCGTAGGGATGGTGCCAGGTTTCCTCCAGACTTGATGCTTGGCATTCAGGCGAAAGAGTTCAATCTTGGTTTCGTCAGACCAAATAATCTTGTTTCTAATGGTCTGAGAGTCTTTAGGTGCCTTTTGGCAAACTCCAAGCGGGCTGTCATGTGCCTTTTACTGAGGAATGGCTTCCGTCTGGCCACTCTACCATAAAAGCCTGATTGGTGGAGTGCTGCAGAGATGGTTGTCCTTCTGGAAGGTTCTCCCATCTCCACAGAGGAACTCTAGAGCTCTGTCAGAGTGACCATCGGGTTCTTGGTCACCTCCCTGACCAAGGCACTTCTCCCATGATTGCTCAGTTTGTGAACTGTGGGACCTTATATAGACAGGTGTGTGCCTTTCCAAATCATGTCCAATCAATTGAATTTACCACAGGTGGACTCCAATCAAGTTGTAGAAACATCTCAAGGATGATCAATGGAAACAGGATGCACCTGAGCTCAATTTTGAGTCTCATAGTAAAGGGTCTGAATACTTACGTAAACAAGGTATTTGTTTTTGAGTTTTTATAAATTTGCTAAAATTTCTAAAAACCTGTTTTCACTTTCTCATTATGGGGTATTGTGTGTAGATGGCTGAGGATTTTTATTTAATCCATTTTAGAATAAGGCTGTAACGTAACAAAATGTGGAAAAAGTCAAGTGGTCTGAATACTTTCCGAAGGCACTGTAAGTCCCAATTGGTTGACACCTTTACTAACAAAGGCTTGTTGCCCTATGTCCCTTCCACAAAAAGTGTAAAATGGTAACATCACAACCATGTCTTTCCAGGAGACGTGCAGTACTAGCAAATCTTCTGCAAGAGGTCCAAAGGTCTACCACTTCCAACAGAGTCTTATCCAGTTGGCCGTACACCGCAGACAGGACAAGACCATTCGCCACAACCATAAAGTGTCTCAGCTTCCACAGCCCACCATGCAAAACACCATTGCAGGACTATAGCTGCGTTTACACAGGCAGACAAATTCTGATCATTCTTTCACTAAATGGTCTTTTGACCAATCAGATCAGTTCTGAAAAAGATCTGACGTTATTGGTCAAAAGACCAATTAGTGGAAAAAATATCAGAGTTGGGCTGCCTGTGTAAACACAGCCAGTGTGGCTCAGCATAAGATCATGTAGAGGCACCATAAAATAAATATGGATCTTATATATCAATCTTCGAAAGTTGTGTGCCTTTATGGATTCACAGAATATATTTATATATGCTGTACAGGGCTCTGTAGCATCAAACAGATTTTAGACATTCAGATATATCCAAATGATGTTTATTTGTCAAAATCTAAAATACAGGGGAATGTACACTATTTAATGCTAACTGGAAAAGAAAACTGGGCATTCAAGAAGAATGTTACAGTGGGGAAAAAAAGTATTTAGTCAGCCACCAATTGTGCAAGTTCTCCCACTTAAAAAGATGAGAGAGGCCTGTAATTTTCATCATAGGTACACGTCAACTATGACAGACAAAATGAGAAAAAATATCCAGAAAATCACATTTGTAGGATTTTTTATGAATTTATTTGAAAATTATGGTGGAAAATAAGTATTTGGTCAATAACAAAAGTTTCTCAATACTTTGTTAAATACGCTTTGTTGGCAATGACACAGGTCAAACGTTTTCTGTAAGTCTTCACAAGGTTTTCAAACACTGTTGCTGGTATTTTGGCCCATTCCTCCATGCAGATCTCCTCTAGAGCAGTGATGTTTTGGGGCTGTCGCTGGGCAACACGGACTTTCAACTCCCTCCAAAGATTTTCTATGGGGTTGAGATCTGGAGACTGGCTAGGCCACTCCAGGATCTTGAAATGCTTCTTACGAAGCCACTCCTTCGTTGCCCGGGCGGTGTGTTTGGGATCATTGTCATGCTGAAAGACCCAGCCTCATTTCATCTTCAATGCCCTTGCTGATGGAAGGAGGTTTTCACTCAAAATCTCACGATACATGGCTCCATTCATTCTTTCCTTTACACGGATCAGTCGTCCTGGTCCCTTTGCAGAAAAACAGCCCCAAAGCATGATGTTTCCACCCCCATGCTTCACAGTAGGTATGGTGTTCTTTGGATGCAACTCAGCATTCTTTGTCCTCCAAACACGACGAGTTGAGTTTTTACCAAAAAGTTCTATTTTGGTTTCATCTGACCATATGACATTCTCCCAATCCTCTTCTGGATCATCCAAATGAATGCACTCTAGCAAACTTCAGACGGGCCTGGACATGTACTGGCTTAAGCAGGGGAACACGTCTGGCACTGCAGGATTTGAGTCCCTGGCGGCGTAGTGTGTTACTGATGGTAGGCTTTGTTACTTTGGTCCCAGCTCTCTGCAGGTCATTCACTAGGTCCACCCGTGTGGTTCTGGGATTTTTGCTCACTGTTCTTGTGATCATTTTGACCCCACGGGGTGAGATCTTGCGTGGAGCCCCACATCGAGGGAGATTATCAGTGGTCTTGTATGTCTTCCATTTCCTAATAATTGCTCCCACAGTTGATTTCTTCAAACCAAGCTGCTTACCTATTGCAGATTCAGTCTTCCCAGCCTGGTGCAAGTCTACAATTTTGTTTCTGGTGTCCTTTGACAGCTCTTTGGTCTTGGCCATAGTGGAGTTTGGAGTGTGACTGTTTGAGGTTGTGGACAGGTGTCTTTTATACTGATAACAAGTTCAAACAGGTGCCATTAATACAGGTAACGAGTGGAGAACAGAGGAGCCTCTTAAAGAAGAAGTTACAGGTCTGTGAGAGACAGAAATCTTGCTTGTTTGTAGGTGACCAAATACTGTTTTTCAACCATAATTTGCAAATAAATTCATTAAAAATCCTACAATGTGATGTTCTGGATTTTTTTCTTCTCAATTTGTCTGTCATAGTTGACGTGTACTTATGATGAAAATTACAGGCCTCTCTCATCTTTTTAAGTGGGAGAACTTGCACAATTGGTGGCTGACTAAATACTTTTTTCCCCCACTGTATATAGTAAAATTAACATGCCAAAAAATACAGTTTGAACAGTGTAGTACAGTTCAGTGTGTGAGCGTGTCTCAGGTGTAGCAAAGTGCAGAGAACTCTAGCTAAATATTGTTATACCAGATAATGTGATTTAACCAAATATTTTTGGTATCCATTACTGGGAGTTACAGGATATGTACTATTTGGTGTAGCACAGAGAATTTTCGACCAACCTTAGCGATACTGTCTTCGTCCTCGATTTGTGGAAACAGGAGTCTCATAAAATGTCTGTGTCCAGTTGTAGGGGGTCCATTTGAATTTAGAAAATGCTCCGTTATTAAAATAAATACTTTTTTTGCTCCATGAAGTAATCCAACAAAGTGCATGCCGCCATCTCGTCTATTTCAAGCCTTCTCTCATTGATCGAGACAGGTGGGTGTCCACCCCAAAGAGCCGCATGTCATGATGACAGACACCTGTCTTGATCAATTATCTGTGCTACACCAAACAGTACCTATCCTGTACCGATACCAAAAATATTTGGTTAAATCACATTATCTGGTGTAACAATCTATAGCTAAGTGATCAGCAAATGATGGGAGAGGTGGTCATGATGAAATTGCCATTCACAAAGAAACATACAGTAAGAAAATACCGAATGATCAGTGTAGTAAAGTTCAGGGAAAACTTGTACAGCTGTGGGAGGAGTGTTGTCATGTTCAAACTGCCATTCAGCTCCTCTTGAGCCATCTTCTGCTTGAAATCCAGCGTAATGTCCAATCCATCTAGAAGGATACAGTTCACGGTAGGCCTGGGCGATATGGCCAAAATACAATATTACTGTATTTTTTTAAACAATTTGACAGTATGACGGTATTTTATGTTCTTGAATAATAAAAGTTCAACATATGCTTTATGAGTATTGCATGACCCTAGGGTGGCAACATATACATTCTAAGTGATTTCAATTGGTCTTTCTCCATTCTGATTGTTTTATACTGTTCAATTCAACCAAAAATAAAATGATCGATTTCTGCATTTCCTGCACTAATTTGAGATCATTTCCACACTACCACGTAGGGCTGCACAATATGGGCAAACAATCTAGGCCTTCTTTTTAACCAAATGTTGCAATTGCGATCTGACTTGTGATTTAGAGCAAAACACTTGGGTGAACTGTTGGAATCATGGAAATAGAATGATGATAAAAATTCTATAGTTAGAATATAATAGTGGTCACAGTGTTTGACATGACAACAAATGAAAATGGCAGGGAGGGGTTATTGTGACAGGGTAAGAACCGAAGTGTTGACAAGTGTTTCCTAGGGGACCCTATAATTTTTGGCTACATTGAATGTTTTCTCTTAGCTACTTCATGTCGCTAACATTCTTGCTTCACGGATTCCTCTTTGATTTAGAAGATACTGTTGCACAAAAAACATGCAGATGTAGGTCTACACCATCACGGGTATTATCAGGCTGTATAGCTAGTTACGTTTGCTCTGACTCAGTACATTTATTAGCTAGCTAGGGATTCGCATTAGCGACTAGTTGTGCAACTGACTAGGTATCCCCTTTCCCTGTTAGTAAACCAGCAGTCCATACCTGAGGGGTGTCATGGGAGGGGTGTGTAGCTGTGATAGGTCTTGCGCGGGAATCGAGGAGGTAGGACACCACGATGGTGTGACCACCCTTAGCACCTACTTCTCCTCTTCACTCTCCTTTCCTTCTGTGTCTTCCTCTTCACTGCAGGACAATTGTAAGATCTCGCTCATGTACATCTTCCAACTGTCAGGGACATCCTTGATTTTGAGGAAATACACTACCCCATCCAACCCTGGGAGTAGCCAGAGCAAGTCAAGAGTTACAGTTTACTCTGATCTCAATTTAGTTGACTAAGACATTTGATTTCTCCATAAGAATGCCCATTCAGTTCCTGAACTAAGTGGAATTGCGAGTGTAGAGCTCCCTAGGTGAGCCACCCTTACCTTTACGAGAACTCAGGCTTAGAGATGCTGTCCAGGTTCACTTCATGGATCTCTTTTCTTGACAGTGACTGAAAAAACAACAGCGACCCGTCTGCCGTAGTCCTTTATTAGTGGACGACAGGTCGCAGTCATTTAGTGCACCTTACTTCAGTGTTATGCCCTTTCCGGGTGTCTTATGGGATTCAATGAGATTCCACCATTCAGTTATGTAGTGATGCCCTAGTCATGAATGTGTTACTACCGCCACCTAGTGGTGCTTTAGATTAGGCTCTTTATGTATAGGAAACTGTTATAATGATGCCTTTATACTTAATATTGTATGTGGTGTCAAGTAAAGTCATTGTATAATTGCTGTATATTATTCCTTATATTAATGGCACTCTGCATTCTGCTTCCTCCTATAGGAAAACCACACACACGATCACCTTTCCACATCCAAAGTTAGGGGTCAGTGGTACAAGCAGTAGCCTTCTTAGTGATCAAGCCATAGCCCTGTACATATTGCGCTCTTATTTACTGTCTGTTCCTTCAGTAAACTACAAGCCAACCGTTCACTGTGTCTTGCCATCATTGAGTTCTGACCGACGCCCAGAGGCGAACACACGCAAACCAAACCAGCAACCTAAGAATAATACAGTCCTTTAGCCATCCATTACACAAAATATTAGTGAACTGACCAGAATTTCCTTATAACTATTCGACACAAAATTAGGATGCACAATGCTTATCATTTGGAGTTTTCAAATGACCTCCCTAAACATTGGTCCTTCTTGACTGTCAGGTCATCATTGCGATGCCACCTAGATAGAAATAATAAATAAAAGGAAAAGTTAGGCGCAATTACAAAGAAGAATCACAAAGGACCCAAGGCCAAGGTGGGTTATTGTTGATTTGCTTTCAGTTTCACAAGAGAAAGACAGAGAAATGTGAGACAGAGAGAAAGAGAAACAGACACAAAGAGAGCAAAGCGAGATGGAGAGACAGACAGAGCGAGAGACAGAGCAAGAGAGAAAGACAGACAGAGAGAGTGAGAGAGAGAGAGAGAGATGGAGACAGATAGACAGGAGAGAGACAGAGAGACAGACAGACACAGAGTGGGCTGTGCATGATGTGTCTCACGAGGGCCAGGTACCAGGATGTCCGGTCTGTCCCAGTCTGAATATTGGCCACTTTACCGATGAGGTCATCGTTTAGCCGACTCCTGTCCGCATCGTCATCTTCACAGGAGGACGACTCCTTGTAAGTAAGCATTGGCAAATAAAATTAGATTTGATTTGTCATCATCCGCACTGAGGGCTTGAACATGAGGGGCCCTCAGTCAGAAACTCTACATGTCAGAAGCTACGGTCTCGGTCAGAACCTTTATTCTCAGTATAGAGATCTAGAAGCTCACGCTATATCAATCGCAAAGGCTTATATTGGAGCCAGTTTCAAATGTTAAAGCGTAAACATGTCCATCTATTTAACTATGCTATTGTACACTTAGTATACAATACATTAGGACATAGACTGACCAGGTGAATCCAGCAACTCAATATTAGGTGTATATAATGACTGTGTTTGAATGCAGGTCAGCATTAAAAGGTTAACTTAAAAAGAGAGAGAGAGCTAAAAAGAGTAACAACGGTATGATGTGTTAAGACTACTGTATCATTGTGGTTTTTATTTGATGAGCAATGTTTCTGTGGCTCAAGTTGCAAAGTGTCAGATGTCTGCTGTGTGGTTTTGTGTGGTGTTATACAGGGAGGGAGCAGAGGCACACCTTTGCTGATTAGGAACTATACAGTACATAGGTGTCCCACTCTGAATGCTTGTCACGCCCTGGCTCTGGGGACTCTTAAATGTTGAGCCAGGGTGTGGATTTTACCTTGTTTAGTTTTCTAGGTTTGTCGTTCTAGATCGTGTATTTCTATGTTGGCCAGGGTGGTTCCCAATCAGAGACAGCTGTAGCTCGTTGTCTCTGATTGGGAACCATACTTAGGCAGCCTGTTTTCACTAGTCATTGTGGGATCTTGTTCCGAAAGGTTTGTGTTGTAACCTAGGACGTCACGTATCGTTTTGTTTTGTGTGCAGTACTTAAATAAAGAATGTACGCTTATCACGCTGCGCCTTGGTCCGCTTCTCATAACGATTGTGACAATGCTGCTTTCATCACAGGGGTTTTGCCCCACTCCAATTCATGTTCCTGCAAACAGACAAACAGAAAGACAGGAATCTTAGGAGGAGAGCCTATTCAACAGTAATGTATCCAGCATCGAAAGTTTAAACAATACCCAGGCTGCGTACTAAATGGCACGCTGTGGGCCTTGGTAAACAGTAGTGCACTGTAAAGGGAATATGGCGCCATTTGGGAAGCACACCCACACTTAATCAAACGGGTGGAACGAGCTCCCCCCTAAAGTCAGGACACCAGAGTCCCTGCCCATCTTTCGAGTTTCTTAAATAACTGTCACGGTGCCCCAGAAGCCCCCGACGCACTTCTCTTTTCCCAATAGCACTGACTTCGACTGATAACTACTTTGTTGAGAGAAAATGTACTTGATACGATTGTAATGTGTTGTCTCACTTAGCCATCTTATGATGAATGCACTAATTGTAAGTCGCTCTGGATAAGAGCGTCTGCTCAATGACTAAAATGTAATGTAAAATGTTTGAACAACTCATGCAAAAAGGCTGTGTATTGACATTAACTGTACTTCCCAGAGATGAGGCCTGGCCAGAGGGTTAGTGTGTAAACGATAAAATGTGAAGAAATCCAAGGGGTATGAATACTTTTGCAAAGCACTGTAGTGCCAATAAAGAGTTTTGAAGTACTTTCTGAATTTCTGTTCAGAAGAGTGCAGAGAAAGTTTACAATGAAAACGATTGTTTATTCCACATAAGGAAACATGCACAGCTGAGGATATTTAACTTAAATGTCCACAAAATATATTTAAATATATCATGTGCATTTATTTTTGCATATTACCCAGGATCCTTTTCTGCAGCTGTAGTTTCGATTTATAATATGATATTGTTCCTCATATTTAGCTTATTCAAATATTTTGATGTTCATTTTCAAACTGAATAATGTTGTACTTTTAATTACATATTTCACATTACACATTTCATTGAAATGTTAATTTATCACCGTAATGTGAACAACTAAAGTGTGAAATCCCATTGGTGCACAGCTATCAAAGTCATTACTTGTACATTGCTGCAGCCACAACTGCTTTGTAAATAGTTTGTGAACATTGGCTGAGAAGATGCCTTGGTCAATCAAGGTAACCTTTACATGGCTAATTACAATAGCAATGTGGTTACTGAGTAGAAGTGTATTTGTAACAATATACCTGAACACACATTATAAAATAAATAAAACATTTAAAGAATATACAGAAATTCCAATTCAAATGCCATTTTAGTATATTCAAAGTACATTTGTTTTGCTCTTTATCTAATATACTAAGAATATACTTAAGTACAAAAAAAGTTTCCTAATTTAGATAATTTTAAAAGTATTTAATATATAGTACCAGTCAAGGGTTTGGACACACCTACTCATTCAAGGGTTTTTCTTTATTTTTACTATTTTCTACATTGTAGAATAATAGTGAAGACATCAAAACTACAAAATAACACATATGATATCATGTAGTAACAGTATCAAGTGTATCAAGTATCAAGTGTTAAACAAATCAAAATATATTTTATATTTGAGATTCTTCAAAGTAGCCACCCTTTGCCTTGATGACAGCTTTGCACACTCTTGGCATTCTCTCAACCAGCTTCATGAGGAATGCTTTTCCAACAGTCTTGAAGGAGTTCCCACATATGCTGAGCACTCGTTGGCTGCTTTACCTTCACTCTGCGGTCCAATTCATCCAAAACCATCTCAACTGGGTTCAGGTTGGGTGATTGTGGAGGCCAGGTCATCCGATGCAGCATTCCATCACTCTCCTTCTTGGTCAAATAACCCTTACACAGCCTGGAGGTGTGTTTTAGGTAATTGTCCTGTTGAAAAACAAATGATAGTCCCACTAAGCGCAAACCAGATGGGATGTCGTATCGCTGCAGAATGCTGTGGTAGCCATGCTGGTTCAGTGTGCCTTGAATTGTAAATAAATCACTGACAGTGTCACCAGCAAAGCACCCCCACACCATCACACCTCCTCCTCCATGCTTCATGCTGGGAACCACACATGCAGAGATAATCTGTTCACCTACTCTGCGTCTCACAAAGACACAGCGTTTGGAACCAAAAATCTCAAATTTGGACTCATCAGACCAAAGGAAAGATTTCCACCGGTCTAATGTCCATTGCTCGTGTTTCTTGGCCCAAGCAGGTCTCTTCAAATTATTGGTGTCCTTTAATAGTGGTTTCTTTGCAGCAATTCCACTGCGTCCGTAACGGGTCCGCGGTCAAACGACCACCCCTCATCACTGTCAAACGCTCCCTAAAACACTTTAGCGAGGAGGCCTTCCTAATTGACCTGGCCCAGGTATCCTGGATGGATATAGATCTCATTCCGTCAGTAGAGGATGCCTGGTTGTTCCTTAAAAGTAATTTCCTCTCAATCTTAAATAAACATGCCCCATTCAAAAAATACAGAACTAAGAACCGATATAGCCCCTGGTTCTCCTCAGACTTGACTGCCCTTGACCAGCACAAAAACATCCTGTGGCGTACAGCATTAGCATCAAATAGCCCCCCGCGAAATGCAACTTTTCAGGGAAGTTAGGAACCAATATACACAAGCAGTCAGGAAAGCAAAGGCTAACTTTTTCAAACAGAAATTTGCATCCTGTAGCACTAACTCCAAAAAGTTTTGGGACACTGTAAAGTCCATGGAGAATAAGAGCACTTCCTCCCAGCTGCCCACTGCACTGAGGCTAGGAAACACTATCACCACCGATAAATCTACAATAATCGAGAATTTCAACAAGCATTTTGCTACAGCTGGCCATGCTTTCCATCTGGCTACCACTAACCCGGCCACCAACTCTGCACCCTCTGCTGCAACTTGCCCATGCCCCCCCGCTTCTCCTTCACACAAATTCAGACAGTTGATGTTTTTGAAAGCGCTGCAAAATCTGGACCCCTACAAATCAGCTGGGCTAGACAATCTGGACCCTTTCTTCCTAAAACTAGCCCCGAAATTGTCGCAACCCCTATTACTAGTCTGTTCAACCTCTCTTTCATAACGTCTGAGATCCCCAGAGATTGGAAAGCTGCCGCGGTCATCCCCCTCTTCAAAGGGGGTGACACTCTAGATCCAAACTGCTACAGACCTATATCCATCCTGCCCTGCCTTTCGAAAGTATTCGAAAGCCAAGTTAATAAACAGATCATCGACCATTTCGAATACCACCGTACCTTCTCCGCTATGCAATCCGGTTTCCGAGCTGGTCACGGGTGCACTTCAGCCACGCTCAAGGTCCTAAAACGATATTATAACCGCGATTGATAATAGACAGTACTGTGCAGCCGTCTTCATCGACCTGGCCAAGGCTTTCGACTCTGTCAACCACCGCATTCTTATTGGCAGACTAAATAGCCTTGGTTTCTCAAATGACTGCCTCGCCTGGTTCACCAACTACTTCTCAGATAGAGTTCAGTGTGTCAAATCGGAGGGCCTGTTGTCTGGACCTATGGCAGTCTCTATGGGGTGCCACAGGGTTCAATTCTTGGGCCGACACTTTTCTCCGTGTATATCAATGATGTCGCTCTTGCTGCTGGTGACTCTCAGATCCACCTCTACGCAGACGACACCATTTTGTATACATCTGGCCCTTCATTGGACACTGTGTTAACAAACCTCCAAACGAGCTTCAATGCCATACAACAATCCTTCAGTAGCCTTCAACTGCTCTTAAACACTAGTAAAACTAAATGCATGCTTTTCAATCGAACGCTGCTAGCACCCGCCCACCCGACTAGAATCACCACTCTCGACGGGTCTGACCTAGAAGTATGTGGACAACTACAAATATCTAGGTGTCTGGTTAGACTGTAAACTCAACTTCCAGACTCACATAAAGAATCTCCAATCCAAAGTTAAATCTAGAATCGGCTTCCTATTTCGCAACAAAGCCTCCTTCACTCATGCTGCCAAACATGCCCTCGTAAAACTGACTATCCTACCGATCCTTGACTTCGGCGATGTCATTTACAAAATAGCCTCCAACACTCTACTCAGCAAATTGGATGTAGTCTATCACAGTGCCATCCGTTTTGTCTCCAAAGCCCCATACACTACCCACCACTGTGACCTGTACGCTCTTGTTGGCTGGTCCTCACTACATGTTCGTCGTCAAACCCACTGGCTCCAGGCCATCTATAAATCACTGCTAGGCAAATCCCCGCCCTATCTTAGCTCATTGGTCACCATAGCAGCACCCACCCGTAGTCTGCGCTCCAGGAGGTATATCTCACTGGTCATTCCCAAAGCCAACACCTCCTTTGGCCGCCATTCCTTCCAGTTCTCTGCTGCCAATGACTGGAACGAATTGCAAAAATCTCTGAAGCTGGAGACTCTTATCTCCCCCAATAACTTTAAGCATCAGTTGTCAGAGCACCTTACGATCACTGCACCTGTACACAGCCCATCTGAAATTAGCCCACCCAACTACCTCATCCCTATATTGTTATTTAATTTGCTCTTTTGCACCCCAGTATCTCTATTTGCACATAATCTCTTGCACATCTAGCATTCCAGTGTTAATACTATTGTAATTATTCTGCACTATAGCCCATTTATTGCCTTACCTCCATAACTTGCTACATTTGCACACACTGTATATATATTTTCTGTTGTATTTTCTGACTTTATGTTTTTTTTCTTTACCCCATATGTAACTCTGTGTTGTTTTTATTGCACTACTTTGCTTTATCTTGGCCAGGTCGCAGTTGTAAATGAGAACCTGTTCTCAACTGGCTTACCTGGTTAAATAAAGGTGAAATAAAATAAAAATAAAAAAATGAAGGCCTGATTCATGCAGTCTCCTCTGAACAGTTGGGGCGGCAGGTAGCTTAGTGGTTAAGAGCGTTGTACCAGTAACCGAAAGGTCGCTGGTTCTAATCCCCAAGCCGACTAGGTGAAAAATCTGTCGATGTGCCCTTGAGCAAGGTACTTAACCCTAATTGCTCCTGTAAGTCGCTCTGGATAAGAGCGTCTGCTAAATGACCAATTAATTAAAATTAATTTAAAAAAAAAAAATAATTAAAGATGTCTGTTACTTGAACTCTGTTGCAATCTGAGGTGCAGTTAACTCTAATGAACTTATCCTCTGCAGCAGAGGTAACTCTGGGTCTTCCTTTCCTGTGGCGGTCCTCATGAGAGTCAGTTTCATCATATCACTTGTTGGTTCTTGAAATTTTCCATATTGACTGACCTTAATTTCTTAAACCCTCGTGTTGTCCTCCCAAATGCCTTACGCCTTTTGTCCTCTGGGGTCAAAAATGACCCCGCCTGGTTTGACTGTTTATAAAGCATACAGTATACATTTTCAATCAATTCTGTGTTACATCTTTAGTCTTACTTCTGTTCAACCCATTACTATAATTTTTTTCATTTGTTTTGGAATTTAGAGCCAATAGACCTTGTTTACATAAAAGTATACCCTGTTTTTAAGTAAAAATACAATGAAACTATGAATTATTTTGACCTATTATTATTTTGACTATTTGACTTATCACTGAGTGGTATTTGTAAAAGTTTAGTGAGGATGCTGTTTTTGAATCATTTTATTTTTATTAATGACAGCCCATAATCACACCTTTTGTCCTCTGCGTCAAAAATGACCCCGCCTGGTTTGACTGTTTATAAAGCATACAGTATACATTTTCAATCAATTCTGTGTTACATCTTTAGTCTGAAAATAACGGTAGTTGTTTAATACTATGCTCTTTACGATTCAAACAAATTTGAAGTAATTTGATTGAATTATGGGTGTTTTACTAAATGTAATAACTTCTGTTGTCCTCTGGGATCAAAAGACCCCGCAGCACAAAGTTTACATACTGCTGGGCAAAACATCTTTGATCATGTTTCTTTGATGTGTGGGGTCAAAACATCTTTGATCATGTTTCTTTGATGTGTGGGGTCAAGCAATGGTTATGACAACAACAACAACAACAAAAAGTATTTTCTCACAGGTGTTTGGGCATTTCACATTTTAGTCTGAGAGAGACAGGCAGCACAATGAGGAGGCAGAAGTTTTATAATGCACAGGAGGCTTGCAAGATAATTTTTTAAATAAAAGAAAATAATGACCAGGAGGACAATGCTGCACATAATGAGGATGAATCAACTGATGAAGAGGGTTCAGGGTCAGAAGAGGAGGAACATAATGATGAGGTGATAGATCCAACATACAGACAGCATGCTACTTCTTCCTCCGAAGATTCCCCCACATCTCCTGCTGCAGAAATGGAAGATGATTATGAATATAAGGAAATGGATGAACGTGATGATGACGTAGAATCTGAAGCTGGTATGGAAGAAGTGTCGAAGTGGAGCACTGCACCTATTATGATGAAGAATCAACAGATGAGGTAGAATCTGAAGTTGAAATGGAAGAAGTGTCAGAAGTGGAGGACATCATCTATTATGATGAAGACGAAGAATCAACAGATGAGGTAGAATCTGAGGAAGAGGACCCATCTCAGCTCGGTCCTCTTCCTCAGATTCTACCTCATCTGTTGATTCTTCGTCTTCATCATAATAGATGATGTCCTCCACTTCTGACACTTCTTCCATTTCAACTTCAGATTCTACCTCATCTGTTGATTCTTCATCATAATAGGTGCAGTGCTCCACTTCTGACACTTCTTCCATACCAGCTTCAGATTCTACGTCATCATCACGTTCATCCATTTCCTTATATTCATAATCATCTTCCATTTCTGCAGCAGGAGATGTGGGGGAATCTTCGGAGGAAGAAGTAGCATGCTGTCTGTATGTTGGATCTATCACCTCATCATTATGTTCCTCCTCTTCTGACCCTGAACCCTCTTCATCAGTTGATTCATCCTCATTATGTGCAGCATTGTCCTCCTGGTCATTATTTTCTTTTATTTCAAAAATTATCTTGCAAGCCTCCTGTGCATTATAAAACTTCTGCCTCATTGTGCTGCCTGTCTCTCTCAGACTAAAATGTGAAATGCCCAAACACCTGTGAGAAAATACTTTTTTGTTGTTGTTGTTGTTGTCATAACCATTGCTTGACCCCACACATCAAAGAAACATGATCAAAGATGTTTTGCCAAGCAGTATGTAAACTTTGTGCTGCGGGGTCTTTTTGACCCCAGAGGACAACAGAAGTTATTACATTTAGTAAAACACCCATAATTCAATCAAATTACTTCAAATTTGTTTGAATCATAAAGAGCATAGTATTAAACAACTACCGTTATTTTCAGACCAATTGATGAATAAAAAACATATTTTGTCGGCAAAAGATTTAATTTGGGGTCAGAATGACCCCAGGTCGTTTCTCTTTGCTTATTTGAGCTGTTCTTGCCATAATATGGACTTGGTCTTTTACCAAATAGGGCTATCTTCTGTATACCACCCCTACCTTGTCACAACACAACTGATTGGCTCAAACGCATTAAGAAGGAAAGAAATTCCACAAATTAACTTTTAATTCCTTACATACTGTAGCTAGCTAACTGTTGCCTAGCTTACTCACTTAGGTGGCTAGCTAACTAGCCTAGCTAGTTACTCCCTACATTGTTAGCTAGCCAACAACTTCTGTCTGACAATGTCTCCCCATGCCATGATTATCCCCATCATTGTTGGCATGCCACTGGTGATGCTCATGAAATGTCCAACTAGCTAAATTATTAAACGTTCAAGTGTTTTCTTTTCTTTTTCCTAACCATGACCAGTAGGCTGTCTGTGTATTTTATTGTGTTAAACTTGTGGTCTCTCTTATGTTTGTTTGACAGATGAAAACAACTGTGGTGATGCAGTCTGATCTGAGTGTGCCAATGCCACCACAGAATAAAGATGCTGATACTCAATGGGAGGTTCCAGCGCTGACTGATCACAGCTACGTTTTAAGAGAACCAGTCCACAAGCCCACCTGCCACAAACAAACCCAATGTGGTGGTGCAGAGCCATTGACCCACACCATCCTGAAGAATGACACTAGCTCAGTGTTGTATACTGACCTTCCTCTTAGTGTTTTCTTTGACCATGTAGCGTTTCTGCTGAAATTCTACACGGCTAACTTCAGAATGCATATCACTGATCAAATACTGATAACTTTGATGAAGCTGAATCTACTCCAGGGTGATCTTGCTGAATGCTTTGCTGTGTCCCAGGGAGTAGTGAGCAGAATCCTTTCCTACTGAATTGACACAATGGAGGAGCACATGAGGATCTACATTCCATGGCTGCCGAGGGAGACGATCCAGAACACAATGCCTCAGTGCTTCAAAGAGAAGTTCCCCAACACCACTTGCATCATCGACTGCTCTGAAGTCACACAATCTCGATTCCAGAGGGGGTCATACAACCACTATTAATCCAGCAATACTCTCAAGTATTTGGTTGCCATTGCTCCATGTGGACTCTTTATGTTCATTTCTCCTGCATATAGAGGCAGATGCAGTGACAAGTTCATCACCCAAAACTCTAGCTTCCTGGAATACCTTAGGCCTGGCGATGAAGTTATGGCAGACAGGGGCTTCACCATCCAAGATCTGCTGTATGAGAGGAAGGTAATCCTTGCCTTCACTCAGAAAGGAGACCAGCTGTCTGACGAGGATGTCACAAGCACGAGAAGGATAGCTAATGTACGTATACATGTTGAGAGAGTTATCAGACGACTCAAGGTGTTCAAAATCCTCTCCCAGACTGTTACCATCAACCTGACGCACAAAATTGACAAAGTCTTTAGAATCTGTGCAGCACTTGTTAACATGCAGGGTGAGATCATCCATGAGGATGCAGTGAGCAGTGAGAATGTTCATACATATGAAATGTAACTTTATAGACTATAATTTCCTCCACATGAGACACTGTGTGTGTATATATAGTTTCCTATTTAATCAGAATCATTTTAATGTTCCTACATTAGAAATGTGCTGTAACTTTGCCTGTTCCTGATAATTACAGGCATCCAATAGGTGCTGTTATTATGTCTTCTTCAATCTATTTATGTCATGGTTGTTGAAGAACGGGTCAGACCAAGGCGCAGCGTGAAATGCATCCATGTTTATAAAACCGAATAAACATACAAAACAACAACAGGCAACGAAGCGTGACATCGGAAGGCTATACACACACACAAGCCAAACTCACCGAGCACAATACAAGATCCTACAACACAGGCAGGAATACTGGCTGCCTAAGTATGATCCCCAATCAGAGACAACGAGCGACAGCTGCCTCTGATTGGGAATCACACCCGGCCAAACATAGAAATAGAAACATAGAATCCCCACATAGAAAACCCCCCACATATATTCACACCCTGACCAAACTAACTAGAGTCTATAGGTCAGGGCGTGACAATTTAAAATACATTTTCTTCAACAACAAAATGTCTCTAACAGACCAAGAGGGAAGACAACTGTTTATGAAGTGCCACGCTGTTTTCTTAATTTGTGCCCTTGAAAACCAAACCCAGAATCAAACTGAAAACACATTTGAAACCCTTAGACATGCCTCCTCGTCCTTCATTTAAAAATGTTAAGTATCAAAGAAAATGTAAATAAAGTCGAATTTCATACTGTTTTTATTAACACCATAATTGGCCAAGTGCAAGATGAATTACAGTATCCTTAGATAAGTTCATGAAGTGCCATATGAAAAGAAAGCTATACAAGGTACAATAAAAATATTAATAAATCATAAGGAGTTATCCGTAGGCATTAGATAAACATGTATGACGAGAGCAGTACAAGGCAAGATATAAAAATAACACCAATAATTATGCAAATATAATCAGGTAAATGTGCATATGAAAAAAACACCAATCAAGAGTTATGCTTAGAAAATAAGGTAGAGCTGACAGAGAGCTTTACAAGGCACAACATATAGGAACTATTTAAAAACACAGAAGTATTAGGTCCCCATATTCCACATAGATGAACATATTTGGAGCACAGAGTTAGTCTGCCTCACTGGAACTCATCTACTATCCTTGGCAGCATATGTGTGAAATAGAATGCCTTCAGTTTAGGGATAACATCAGCACAGAACTTCACATCAAAAGGCACATCAGTAACAACCTGCTCGGATGGAGCACAGACAAGCAGTTTGCATCTCTCCAGTCCTGTGCAGAACATGCCCATTTGCACCTGCATGTAGTACCCACGGGCTCCATTAGGTTGCAGCTGAGGAAACCCATCCACCAGCTTTAAGTCGGTGAGTTTGCCATAGAACAGTTCAGTCAGACTCACACTTCTTACACAGAACAGGACATTTGATTTCTAGAAGTTCTTGAGAGTTTAACACTCCATCTGGGCTTGCAGAAAGCCATGGCTCCTTGACACTCCCTACTGTGCCTCTACTCTCCAGACTAAACCCACAGCTCTCCATCCATGTGTAGGCCACCTGCTCGTTCTCCTTGCCATGTGTGGTTGCTGAGTTGCCATGGAACCTGGGGAAGAGATGCTCCCGCACAAAGTTGTCAGGATTTGTTGAGGTGCGCACAGGAACCTTCTTTGCTGAGCTAGTAGTGATCCGAAGTTTACACGCATCATACCACGCATGGGAGGCACTCTGTGCTTTAGTGACCTCCTCCAAGCTGGCACATTTACACTCCTCCAGCTTAACATAAACGTCATAAAATGACAAGCATGTCTGACACTGCATGTTGATGCTGTGTTCTCCATGAGGCTGCTGTAGCTGTGTGGCTGCTGCTGGAACCTGATGACTGTTTGGTTTAGCTTTGATGCACATGTGCAGAAGGCTCCCCGCTGGAACATTGGCCCCTTCCAAACTCTTCTTAAGTGCGTTGTGGGAGTGGTACGCAGGAGTTGAGGTAGAGATGGAGAAGCAGCTGGGGTGCTATCAGAGAACTCGCCACTTGGTTTATGACATTGGAAACAGATCTCGCTCAGCCTTTTTGGAGCTAAATTCTGCTGCATCCCCGAGTTCCACTGGCATTGCTCATCTGTACAGGACACCCTCGTCAATCCTCCATACACAGCATTCCGCACCTTCAACAAAACACTACTGTTAGAATAGTAAATTACAGTACAGAACACTTGTTTACATGGAGTACACAGCTGACTTTTTACACAGTTTCCTTTTAACTAGTAAGTTTAGGTTATGTTGGTAATTTCCTGTTTGATTGTAAAACTCACCTAGATTCTGTACGTACCTCATTGCCATTCGAGATTAGACTGATATACTTACACAATGAGCCATTGAAACCAAAAACCGTGTGTGCATGTTGTAATAGTTAACATTATCAGTTCTGGTCAGTGATATGGTATCATCACAATTAGCTAGCTAGCTAAGTAATTAGCTAACTTCAAACATATCAGTCATAGAAAAGGTTATGATAAACAAAAAGCCAGCGAGCTGCATGACTGCAAGACTTCCCATGCCCTGCAACACAAGAACACCCTGCAGTCTCCACCGTGCCGACAGATGATACAAGAATCCAGGCAGAATGATGGTGTGTTTTGCTCTGACTGGGCTGGACATCTGCTTTGCGAAACACCAGGTTGTCATCCTCAAGACAATTGAAAGACTGCCACATGGGGGTGGGAGGACAGGTATGTTCTCCCCACACCAAGAGACCCTAATTGTTGATATGGTCCGTGAGAACAATGCCATTAAACTGAGCGAAATTCAGCAGAAGATCATTGAGGACCATTTACATTTTGAGGGTATCAACAGTGTCAGCCTCTCTACTGTTGATCGTGTCCTCAAGCGCAACAGACTGCGCATGAAACAGCTATACAGAGTGCCCTTTGATCGCAACTCAGACAGAGTCAAAGAGCAAAGATTCCAGTATGTACAGGTTGGCATATATCCAGACACATTCAATGTTGATTACTCTAAGTAGTGATTTACTGTAGTGGCCTAAATAACTTTTTCCGTATCACTTACAAAACTATATCTATTTCTACAGAGGGTTTTTCAACTGGATGCAATGGAAAGACCCCATCAATACATCTATATGGATGAAGCTGGGTTTAATCTCACCAAAAGGAGAAGGAGAGGCCGTAATGTGATTGGCCATCGGGCCATTGTTGGTGTTCCTGGGCAGCGTGGTGGCAATGTCACATTATGTGCTGCCATCAGCAATCATGGGGTTGTCCACCATCATGCCAACCTGGGGCCCTACAACACTCACCAGCTCCTCATTTTCCTCAATCACATGCGAGATGCTTTGTTAGGGCAGCAGGATGAGCATCCCATCTATGTTGTTGTTTGGGACAATGTGAGTTTTCACAGAGCCCTCCAGGTTAGAGAGTGGTACAATATGAACCAAGGTTTTATCAATCTTTGCCTTCCACCGTACTCCCATTTCCTAAACCCCATTGAGGAATTCTTCTCCTCATGGCGGTGGAAGGTATATGAACGCCAACCTTACACCAGGGTAAATCTCCTGCAAGCCATGGGACTTGCCTGTGGTGACATAGGTGTGGAGGCATGCCAAGCCTGGATACGGCATGCCAGGGGTTTTTTCCCCCGTTGCCTGGCCAGACAAAATGTGGCCTGTGATGTGGATGAAGTCCTGTGGCCTGACCCAATACGGAGACATGATGCTGTGGCTGAGTAATGCACTTATTTGTATATTTTTGTACTTTATTTTTACATGGGCTTAC
Organism: Coregonus clupeaformis; assembly: GCF_020615455.1. NCBI lineage: Eukaryota > Metazoa > Chordata > Actinopteri > Salmoniformes > Salmonidae > Coregonus > Coregonus clupeaformis. Next base: position 54,051,143 of record NC_059207.1, read on the forward strand.
TGTACACAAGTGGCAAACGCATAAGATTTCTGTTTGTTTTTACAAGTGCTACATGTAAATGCACAAGATTTCTGTTTTGTCTTTTTGTACAAGTGCTAAATGCACCGTTTTTTTTTGTTTTGCAACATGCATTTAGCCTACAGTGAACAATAAACATTTATTTCTCCAGCTTCATGTCCTGAGCATTGTGTTTTCTGTTTTTCTACGTAGTGTTTAGTGACTGTTCAGTAGTGTTTTTTATTTTGATTGACTCGGGGCACGATTTGACAACATAGTTCAGTTTTGAGCACAGATTGAACTGTTTTGAGGTGAAAGTTTGGTTTTGCAAGAAGTGTCTGAGGTTTTGTGAATGTAGCTTGAAAATTGGGTTTCGTGTTCACAGTTAAGAGAAAAGGAGAGCAGCTTTCAAGAAATGTGTCTTAGCAATCGAGAAAAACTGTAAATAAGGTGAATACATGTTCTTTTTTAGGTCTGGTTGCCTAGCAATCAGAGGTGTGATTAATTTGTCACACTGTAGTGTCTACACTGCAGACAAGACAGATAGAGAGAGACAGTAGACACTCAGCATGTTGTCGGATCTCGGCACAGCTCTGAGATGTACAGGACTTACTAGGAAGAATCGCAGCAGCAGGTCAAGGCAGTGAGATGAGGATTGTCGGGTCTCTTACTAAGAGAGAGCGAGAGCACGTGCGAGAGAGAGGTGTAAATAATTTGTCACACTGCTCTAGGCGAGAGAGAGAGAGAGAGAGAGAGAGAGAGAGAGAGAGAGAGAGAGAGAGAGAGAGAGAGAGAGAGAGAGAGAGAGAGAGAGAGAGAGAGAGAGAGAGAGAGAGAGAGAGAGAGAGAGAGAGAGAGAGAGAGAGAGAGAGAGAGAGAGAGAGAGAGAGAGAGAGAGAGAGAGAGAGAGAGAGAGAGAGAGAGAGAGAGAGAGAGAGAGAGAGAGAGAGAGAGAGAAAGAGAGAAGCTGTCCTGCTGGTTGTAACAACATTGTAATTACTCACTGAGAGACTATTGTAACAACATTGTAATTACTCACTGAGCGACTAGGAAGAGTCGCAGCAGGTCAAGGCAGAGGGGTTGTCGGGTCTAGGCACAGCTCTGAGATGTAGCTACAGGACAAGGAGAGAGAGACTGAGAGAAGACAACATTTGAATGACCACTGAATTACTATAGACTTCTGTAAAGAGAACTTCATAACTATACACACTTGCTGAAATATGAATAAACTAACTCACTCAGAGGATGGAAGACAAAGGTCTAGGCACAATAAAAGACTAACAGAGAGAAGACAACTTTTGAAGGAATGCACAGCTTTAACTTAACGTTGAGACAAATCAAATGGCTAAATAGCTAGCTACTAACTTAACATTAGCTAGGCTAGTGTCTGTTCTGCACACAAGACAGAGAGAGAGACAGTTGTATGTGCATGACTGGCTAAGTAGTAGCTAAGTTAGGTTACACATGGAGGTTTATGAAACTAGCTAGCCACTTATCATCTGCAAATTAATGTTATGTTACTTACTCTTGAGGTCAGAGGGCTTCAGCTGTCCAACATTAACTAGCTTACATAAGCCTAGCTAGCTAACTATGGATAAAGTAAATGTTCAAAACAACAAAACAGTGGGATATTAACTATGATTAAATTAATGTAGCTAGCTTACTGTCTAATTAAGTTAGCTAGCTAGCTAACTATGTTCACTACATACACTACATTACCAAAAGTATGTGGACACCTGCTCGTCAAACATCTCATTCCAAAATCATGGGCATTAATATGGAGTTGGTCCCCCTTTTGCTGCTATAACAGCCTCCACTCTTCTGCGAAGGCTTTACACTAGATGTTGGAACATTGCTGCAGGGACTTGCTTCCATTCAGTCACAAGAGCATTAGTGAGGTCAGGCACTGATGTTGGGCAATTAGGCCTGGCTCGCAGTCGCTGTTCCAATTCATCCCAAAGGTGTTAGATGGGGTTGAGGTCAGGGCTCTGTGCAGGCCAGTCAAGTTCTTCCAGACCAATCTTTTTCTGTATGGACCTCGCTTAGTGCACAGGGGCATTGTCATGCTGAAACAGGAAAGGGCCTTCCCCAAACTGTTGCCAGAAGCACAGAATCGTCTACAATGTCATTGTATGCTGTAGCCTTAAGATTTCCCTTCATTGGAACTAAGGGGCCTAGCCTGAACCATGAAAAACAGCCCCAGACAATTATTCCTCCTCCACCAAACTTTACAGTTGGCACTATGCAACTGTCAGACTGCCAGATGGTGAAGCGTGATTCATCACTCCAGAGAGGGCGTTTCCAGTGCTCCAGAGTCGCTTGGCATTGCACATGGTGATCTTAAGCTCGTCCATGGAAACCCATTTAATGAAGCTCCCGATGAACAGTTCTTGTGCTGACTTTGCTTCCAGGTGCAGTTTGGAACTCCAGGTGCAGTTTGGAACTCGGTAGTGAGTCACTGAAAGTGAGTCCACATACTTTTGGGGGACATACTGTCCACATACCGTCAGGGGTAGCCCTCGAGTAGATGTTGAACTGGATGTGAAAGTTGAACGAGCGAGACCTCCCAGACGCATCCCTGGATGCGGAAGTTGAATGAGTGATACGTCTGCATCTACCTCAGAGTTATAGCTGCCTCTCAACAATAGCACATCATCTTCAGTTATTATAACAATGAGAAAGGCTTGATTATATATTACATTCACTATCAATAGTCTAGTATATACGCTCAGCCATCATATAGACTACCTCATACCATTACTGGTTTATAAGAGTAGGCTATATTTCTCAAATTCCCACTAAACTGCCGGCCAAGTGCGGAGCCTAATAAATAACTTGTAACACAATATCAGAAATAAAAATACAATTGTCTTCCAATACACAATATAGGCCAATAGCCAACTAGCCTATATCTAGCAATATACTATATTTGTTCATATAAGGAAATCAGTCAATTAAAATACATTATTTAGACCCTAATCTATGGATTTCACATGACTGGGCAGGGGTGCAGCCATCAGTGGGCCTGGGAGGGTATAGGCCCACCAACGGGGGAGGCAGGCCCAGCCAATCAGAATGAGTTTTTTCCTACAAAAGGTCTTTCTTACAGACAGAAAAACTCCTCAGAATCCAGATGTGGAGGTCCTGGGTTGGCATGGTTACAGGTGGTCTGCGGTTGTGAGTCCGGTTGGACGTACTGCCAAATTCTCTAAAACAACGGCTTATGGTAGAGAAATGCTCTGACAAGAGTTATGGTGGACATTCCTGCAGTCAGCATGCCAATTGCACGCTCCCTCAAAACTTGAGACATCTGCACATTTTATGGTGACCTTTTATCGTCCCCAGCACAAGGTGCACCTGTGTAATGATCATGCTGTTTAATCAGCTTCTTGATATGTCACCTGTCAGCTGGATGGATTATCTTGGCAAAGGAGAAATACTCACTAACAGGGATGTAAACAAATTTGTGCAAAAAAATTTGTGCATATGGAACATTTCTGGGATCTTTTATTTCAGCTCATGAAACATGGGACCAACACTTTCCATGTTGCATTAATATTTTTGTTCAGTATATAGCCAGCCTACCGTTTTGGCCTGCTAATAGCACCCTTAATGAAGTGGCATTCAGTCCGAAATCATTTTAGTGCATTTCCATCCAGACATAAAGCATAATTGTCACTCGTGGACGATTATAGTGTCACATATCCACAGTTTACCAAACTGTATGGACGTAGAGAGGGAAGGGGGGGAAACAATCTGCAGGAGTGCAAAGAGAGCGCAAAGAGGCGAGAGTGAGAGAGAGAGAGACAGAAAATTAAGTATGTAGTGTTGTGTGTGTACGCCTTATTGGGATTTACTGGCTCAGCATGGCAGGGTTACTCACAACCAGGTCGTAATCTTTGAGTCCCTGAAGATTTGGTTGTTAATGTACATCTTGTCCAACACCAGGCGTACTTTCTGTCCCTGTGCCCTGTGGTGTTTAAGAATAGGGTACAGTAACCGCCTTCCATCCATGATCTCGCCAGGATATTGCTCATTGATAGAGAACGTTGTTCCCTTCAGTTCCCTTCCTCTTTCCAGCACTGCCACTTTCATTTTGTAATGGGTCAGCCTGGCCACAATAGGTCTTGGTTTGTTGGGAACGTTCCTGCCAAAGCGGTGTGACCTTTGGTAATCTACTTTAGCAACCTGTTCCTCCGTCATCCTGAGTTGTTCTTTCATGAAATGTTTGGCTTTATTTTCAGTCGTCATGTAGTCTTCTCTTTCCTCCTCCACCCCCATGATGACAATGTTGTGCCTCATGCTTCTACATTTTGAGTCTAGTATTGCCGCCTTCATCTGTTTATTGTCATCCTGGAGTATGTTTGTTGTATTTTGGAGAGTCGCTACTGTGACTCGGAGGGTTTCATTTTCTGCCCCTATTTCCAGTATTAGCTTGTTGTTGAGCTCCAAAACCCCTGGGAGCAAATTGAGCATTGTTGTCCCTGGAGAATGTTGTGGGGTATTCTCCCTTGGTTTCTCCATCCATAGTGTTCGAATGTTTGGACGGCTACACCTTGTCGGTTTCACTGGAAGACAGTACTGCTCTTGTTCGTTTCGCTGTTTGACTAAGCATATCATGAGATAGATCTATAAAAAGCTCTAGTTACTGTATTATATATCCTCCAGTTTGACCATTTTCAACAATTAATGGCTACATTAAACTATATATATATATATATATAATGGGACAGGTTAGGAGCTCAGCACGCCACCTTCACATGCCACGTAATTTCCAACCCCCTTCTCCAAACTGTTTGTTTACAATAATTCAATTTCTAAGCTAATGATTTATCAAAACGTGACAAAGGTCTGAAGACCATAATGTTTAGCGACCATATAAGACATTAGTATACCAATAAAAATCTGCTCCTGGGATTTAAATGGACGTTGACCTATGATCAAAATAAGTAAAATTGAAAGTAAATGTTTGACATTGAAAGATGTCTCAAGACTTACGCTCGTTTTTTTAAAGGGCTGAACAGAAAAGAGACGTCATTTCAGGTTGTGAACATTAGACAGACGTCTCCTGAACAACTGGAATAATAACATATTAATTTCTCTTACTTTTTTAAAAACTGTATTTAAATGATATAAAGTAAAGTGAGATTTCTAGTGAGACTTGTTTCAGAAGGTTTTCTTTGCAAATCGAAGGACACTAGGATACTATCAGCACCGTGACAGAAAATGGCAGAGAAAGCTCTTTTGGATAGTTTCCTGTGCTGTCACATTTGTTCAGAGACTTTCAGAGAGCCTGTTTCTCTGGGCTGCAACCACAGCTTCTGTTCCAGCTGCCTGGACAATTTCTGGGATCAGAATAAAAACAAGAACTGTCCGGTTTGTAAGAGGAAATGTTCTAAAGGATTAGGAATGAACTTTTCACTGAAAGAGCTAGCTGACAAATATGCAGGGAGAGAGAAAGCAGGGGAGTCCAGGGACAGGACTGAAGAAGGAAGAAAAGATAAATACTGTATTCCAGATGAAGACAGAGAGTTGGTATGTAGTAAACATAAAGATGAACCTAAATGGTTCTGTGAGGTGGAGCAGAGAGCTGTGTGTCACGTCTGTGAGTCTCCTGATGATCACGAACACACAGTCATTCCCTTACAACAGGCCGTGAAAGACCTGAAGGAAAAACTAACATCTGACATAGAGTCACTGCAGGACAAGCGTACCAAATGTGAAGACATAGAGGAGACATACAATGAAATAGTGCAATACTCCAAGAAGCAGCTGGTATCCACAGAGAGACAGATCAGGGGGGAGTTTGAGAAGCTTCACCAGTTCCTGAGAGAGGAACAGAAGGCCAGACTGGCTGCACTGAGGGAGGAAGAGGAGGAAAAGGGAAAGATGATCGTCAGAGAGAGGAAGAACATTCAGGACCAGATCACCTCTTTCACAGAAAGCATCACTGCTGTGAAACATGAGCTGCAGAAACAGGACGTACCATTCCTCAAGAGCTACAAACACATCCAGACAAGCTCCAGAGCCCAGTGCACACAGCTGGATCCACAACTGGTCTCAGGAGTACTGATAGACGTGGCCAAACACCTGGGCAACCTGCAGTTCAGAGTCTGGGAGAAGATGCAAGGGATGATCAATTACACTCCTGTGATTTTGGACCCCAACACTGCATACGGCACACTCTCACTGTCTGATGATCTGACCAGTGTGAGCCAGATGGGCTCAAAGCAGCACCTCCCTGACAACCTAGAGAGGAACATGATTTATGCCATAGTTCTGGGCTCTGAGGGGTTCAGCTCAGGAATGCACAGCTGGGAGGTACATGTAGAGGTGGGGGACCACTCTCACTGGTATATAGGCGTGGCCAAAGAGTCAATTAACAGGAAGGGGGAAGCATCTGTAACCCCAGAGTATGGATACTGGGCTATAAAGCTGAAGAGTGCTAAATACAATGCAGGAGATAAGACTCTCACTCTGAAGAGGAGACCCCGGGGGATCAAAGTACAGCTGGACTACGACAGGGGGAAGGTATCCTTCTATGACTCCAAAGACATGACACACATTCACACATACAATGATACATTTACTGAGAAACTATACCCATATTTCTCTACTGGAAAGGCTGGCGATGCCATCCATCCTGATATACAGATCTGCCAATCAGAGGTGTCTCTGACAGTGAAGTCCTTCCAGTGAGGTGTATACTGTATGTTTAGGAGGGGGTGGTAGTGGGGAAGGGTAGTAGACCCATGTGAGAGAGCTTTGTGTTTTGGTTTAAGATGAATCATTTGATAATGAAAGGGATTGTTCATTATTAATTCTGTTTCTTGTAGAATATATTTAGATTAGACAGATTGAACTACAGTTTAACTTAGGGTTGTACCACAGCTCTCTCGGTGTGTTTATTGCACTGCTGGGTTTTTGACAAATGTTTTGCTTGTCAGCAATCCAGTTTTCAAGAAACTGTATGTACTGTTCAGAATGCATCACACAGGGATCATTTCTGTACTTTCAAAGTTACATAAACTATACACTACATGTGTATAGTATGTGGACACGCCTTCAAATTAGTGGATTTGGCTATTTCAGCCACACCCGTTGCTGACAGGTGTATATAATTGAGCACACAGCCATGCAATCTCCATTGACAAACATTGGCAGTAGAATGGCTCGTACTGAAGAGCTCAGTGACTTTCAACGTGGCACCGTCATTGGATACAACCTTTCCAACAAGTCAGTTTGTCAAATTTCTGCCTTGCTAGAGCTGCCCCGGTCAACTGTAAGTGCTGTTATTGTGAAGTGGAAACGTCTAGGAGCAACAATGGCTCAGCCATGAAGTGGTAGGCCACACAAGCTCACAGAATGTGACCGCCGAGTGCTGATGTCAAGGGCTGAGGTTAATGTGGTGTGGGAGTCAGGCGCAGGACACCGAAGCTTAGTCCAACAAAGTTTACTAGTGCAACACAAGGCAAAATACAATCAACGGCCTCAACATAAAACAGAGGCGAGCGATTACGCAAACTGTGCGTAAACTACAAAACAACAAACAGAGAAAACACGCAGCACTAACGGACAGGCGAATAACAACACACAAACTAACCAACACAAGACATGCAACTTATAGGACACATAATCAGACACAAACGGACACAGGTGCAATAGACAGACAAAAGCAATCAAACAACGAAACATCTAACGGTGGCAGCTAGTACTCCGGGGACGGCGAACGCCGAAGCCTGCCCGAGCAAGGAGGAGGAGCAGCCTTGGCAGAATCCGTGACAGTACCCCCCCCCCCTTGACGCGCGGCTCCAGCCGTGCGCCGACCCCGGCCTCGGGGACGACCAGGAGGACGCGGAGCCGGGCGCGTGGGATGACCACGGTGGAACTCAGTCAGGAGAGATGGATCTAGGATATCCCTCCTAGGCACCCAGCACCGTTCCTCCGGACCGTACCCCTCCCACTCCACGAGATACTGGAGTCTCGAGTCCAAGATGGTCCTGACCGTGTACGCCGGAGCTCCCTCGATGTCCAGAGGGGGCGGAGGGGTCTCTCCTATCTCACCTTCCTGGAGTGGACCAGCTACCACCGGCCTGAGAAGAGACACATGGAACGAGGGGTTAATATTCTTATAATCAATAGGCAGTTGTAACCTGTAACACACCTCGTTGAATCTCCTCAGGACTTTAAAAGGCCCCACAAACCGCCGACCCAGCTTCCGGCAGGGCAGGCGGAGGGGCAGGTTTCGAGTCGAGAGCCAGACTCGATCTCCCGGTGCGTACACCGGACCCTCACTGCGGTGGCGATCGGCGCTCGCCTTCTGTCGACGGATGGCCCGCTGCAGATGGACATGAGCAGCGTTCCACGTCTCCTCCGAGCACCGAATCCATTCGTCCACCGCAGGGGCCTCGATCTGGCTCTCGTGCCATGGTGCCAGAACCGGCTGATACCCCAACACACACTGGAAAGGGGTTAGATTAGTGGAGGAGTGGCGGAGAGAGTTCTGTGCCATCTCTGCCCAGGGGATATACCTTGACCACTCCTCTGGCCGGCCCTGGCAATAGGACCTCAGAAACCTACCCACATCCTGGTTGACTCGTTCTACCTGCCCATTGCTCTCGGGGTGGTAACCCGAGGTAAGGCTCACCGAGACCCCCAAGCGTTCCATGAATGCCCCCCAGACTCTGGAGGTGAACTGGGGACCTCGGTCAGACACTATATCCTCGGGCACCCCATAGTGCCGGAAAACGTGGGTAAATAGGGCCTCAGCAGTCTGTAGGGCAGTAGGGAGACCCGGCATTGGGAGGAGACGACAGGCCTTGGAAAACCGATCCACAACGACCAAAATAGTGGAATTCCCCTGGGAGGGGGGAAGGTCTGTCACAAAATCCACCGAGAGGTGGGACCATGGTCGTTGTGGAACGGGCAGGGGATGTAACTTTCCCCTGGGCAAATGTCTAGGCGCCTTACACTGGGCGCACACCGAGCAGGAGGAGACATAAACCCTCACATCCCTAGCTAACGTTGGCCACCAGTATTTCACGCTAAGGCAGTGCACTGTCCGGCCAATACCTGGATGTCCAGAGGAGGGTGATGTTTGAGCCCAATAAATAAGGCGGTCACGAACCTCGAGCGGAAAGTACGTCCGCCCCACCGGACACTCTGGGGGAGTAGGGTCGGTACGCAGTGCCCGCTCGATCTCCGCATCGACCTCCCACACCACCGGAGCCACCAGACAAGACTCCGGCAGTATGGGAGTAGGCTCAATGGACCTCTCCTCTGTGTTATACCGCCGGGACAGGGCGTCTGCCTTACCGTTCTGGGACCCTGGGATGTATGTGATCTTAAAAACAAACCGGGTCAGGAACATGTTCCACCTAGCCTGACGAGGGTTCAATCTCCTAGCTGCCCGGATGTACTCCAGGTTACGGTGGTCAGTCAGAATGAGGAAAGGGTGTTGAGCCCCCTCAAGCCAATGCCTCCACACCTTTAGGGCCTGGACTACAGCTAACAGCTCCCTGTCCCCTACGTCATAATTACGCTCCGCCGAGCTGAGCTTCTTAGAATAGAACGCACAGGAACGGAGTTTAGGTGGCGTGCCGGACCGTTGCGACAGGACTGCCCCAATACCGGCCTCGGACGCGTCTACCTCAACTTGGAATGGTAAAGCGGGGTCCGGATGCGCCAGCACTGGAGCCGAAGTGAACAGGTTCTTCATTTTAACAAATGCCCTGTCCGCCTCAGCTGACCACTGCAAACGCACCGGACCCCCCTTTAGCAGGGACGTAATGGGAGCTGCCACCTGTCCAAAGCCCCGGATAAACCTCCAGTAGTAATTAGCAAAACCCAAAAACTGCTGCACCTCTTTTACAGTGGTTGGAGTTTGCCAATTACGCACGGCCGACACACGGTCAACCTCTATCTTCACACCAGACGCGGACAACCGATAACCCAAAAAGGAGACGGACTCCTGGAAGAACAAGCATTTCTCTGCCTTGACATACAAGTCATGCTCCAACAGCCTCCTCAACACTCGGCGCACCAGGGCTACATGCTCGGCTCGTGTAGAAGAGTACACTAGGATGTCGTCGATGTATACTACCACACCCTGCCCATGCATGTCCCGGAAAATCTCGTCAACAAAGGATTGGAAGACTGAAGGAGCATTCATTAACCCGTATGGCATGACGAGATACTCGTAATGACCCGAGGTGGTGCTAAATGCTGTTTTCCATTCATCCCCCTACCTAATGCGCACCAGATTGTACGCGCTCCTGAGATCCAACTTTGTGAAGAACCGCGCTCCGCGTGATGACTCCGTCATAGTCACAATCAGAGGAAGAGGGTAACTGTATTTAACCGTGATCTGATTGAGACTACGGTAATCAATACACGGGCGCAAACCCCCGTCCTTCTTCTTCACAAAGAAGAAACTCGAGGAAACTGGGGAAGTGGAGGACCGTATGTATCCCTGTGCCAAGGACTCGGCTATGTAAGTCTCCATAGCCGCTGTCTCCTCTTGAGACAGGGGATACACACGGCTCCGCGGAAGTGCCGCTCCTGTTTGGAGATCTATCGCACAATCCCCCTGTCTATGAGGTGGTAGCCGTGTTGCCCTAGTTTTGCTGAACACAAGTGCTAAATCCTCATATTCAGGGGGAATGCGCATTGCGGGCACTTGGTTCGGACTCTCCACCGAGGTCGCCCCTAAGGAAACACCTAGACATCTCCCTACACACTGGGCAGACCACTCCATAAGAGCCCTCTGTTGCCACGCAATGGTAGGATCATGGGCGCTTAACCAGGGAAGCCCCAGCACCACGGGATACGCAGGAGAGTCGATCAGATAAAACTGAATGATCTCCTCATGACCCCCCTGCGTCGTCATCTTAAGTGGTGCTGTGACTTCTCTGATCAACCCCCGACCCCAGCGGCCGGCTGTCTAGGGCATGAACAGGAAAGGGGGCTTCTACCGGCCGAAGGGGAATTCCTAACCTATAACAAAATTCACGATCAACAAAATTCCCAGCTGCGCCTGAATCTACTAGCGCCTTATGCTGGGAATGAGGTGCCACCTGTGGAAATCTCACAGGTATACACAGGTGACCAACAGAGAGCTCTGGGTAAGTGGGGCGCCTACTCACCTGAAATAACTCCCCAGTGCGTGACCTGTTGTCCCCTCTCCCAGGAGACCCTCCCCAGCACCTAGCCGCAGTGTGTCCTCCACGGCCACAGTTGGTGCAGGGGACGGCCCCCCTCGGGTTCTCTCTCCTCCTCCCCCTAGCGCCAGCACCCCTGAGCTCCATGGGAATCGGCTCGGAGGTGTTGGAGGGTGGAATGGCGACCCCCCACTCGGGGACGTCCGCGGGTAGCCAGCAGGGTGTCGAGACGGATGGAAATGTCCACCAACTGGTCGAAGGATAGGTTGGTGTCCCTGCAGGCCAGCTCACGACGAACGTCCTCTCGTAGGCTACACCGGTAATGGTCGATGAGGGCCCTCTCATTCCACCCCGCATCCGCCGATAGAGTCCGGAACTCCAGGGCGAACTCCTGTGCACTCCTCTTCCCCTGTCGGAGGTGGAACAGACGCTCCCCCGCCACCTTCCCCTCAGGTGGATGATCGAACACAGCCCTGAAGCGGCGGGAGAACTCTGCGTAGGTGATGGTGGCGGCGTCTATTCCCCTCCATTCGGAGTTGGCCCACTCCAACGCCTTGCCGGATAGACAGGAGATGAGGGCGTAGACGCTCTCGTATCCTGAGGGCACCGGGTGTATGGTGGCCAGGTAGAGTTCCACCTGCAGGAGGAACCCCTGACACCCGGCTGCAGAACCATCATATGCCCTCGGGAGCGAGAGCCGAATGCCACTGGGTTCCGGTGCTGGGAGAGGAGGACTGGCCGATGGTGATGGTAAGGTGTGCGAAGGCGTGGGCACCTCTCCCGTAACCAACCGGCGCAGAGTGTTGGACACCTCGTTCATGGCGGCCCCAAGTTGCCGGATCATGGTGTCTTGGTCGCTGATCCGATCCTCCAGCGACTTGGGTGCCGCCGCTGCTCCTGCTGACTCCATATGGTGTGTTGTTCTGTCAAGGGCTGAGGTTAATGTGGTGTGGGAGTCAGGCGCAGGACACCGAAGCTTAGTCCAACAAAGTTTACTAGTGCAACACAAGGCAAAATACAATCAACGGCCTCAACATAAAACAGAGGCGAGCGATTACGCAAACTGTGCGTAAACTACAAAACAACAAACAGAGAAAACACGCAGCACTAACGGACAGGCGAATAACAACACACAAACTAACCAACACAAGACAGGCAACTTATAGGACACATAATCAGACACAAACGGACACAGGTGCAATAGACAGACAAAAGCAATCAAACAACGAAACATCTAACGGTGGCAGCTAGTACTCCGGGGACGGCGAACGCCGAAGCCTGCCCGAGCAAGGAGGAGGAGCAGCCTCGGCAGAATCCGTGACAGCTGAAGCACGTAGTGCGTAAAAATCGTCTGTCCTCGGTTGCAACACCCACTACCGAGGTCCAAACTGCCTCTGGAAGCAATGTCAGCATAAGAACTGTTCGTCGGGAGCTTCATGAAATGGGTTTCCATGGCCGAACAGCCGCACACAAGCCTAAGATCACAATTCGCAATGCCAAGCATCGGCTGGAGTTGTGTAAAGCTCGCCACTATTGGACTCTGGAGCAGTGGAAACGCGTTCTCTGAAGTGATGAATCATGCTTCACCATCTGGCAGTCCGACAGACGAATCTGGGTTTGGCGGATAACAGGAGAACGCTACCTGCCCCAATGCATAGTGCCAACTGTAATGTTTGGTGAAGGAGGAATAATGGTCTGGGGCTGTTTTTCATGGTTCGGGCCCCTTAGTTCCAGTAAAGGGAAATCTTAATGCTACAGCATACAATGACATTCTAGACAATTCTGTGCTTCCAACTTTGTGGCAACAGTTTGGGGAAGGCCCTTTCCTGTTTCAGCATGACAATGCACCCATGCACAAAGCGAGGTCCATACAGAAATGGTTGGTCGAGATCAGTGTGGAAGAACTTGACTGGCCTGCACAGAGCCCTGACCTCAACACCATCGAACACCTTTGGGATGAATTGGAACGCCGACTGCAAGCCAGGCCTAATCGCCCACATCAGTGCCCAACCTCACTAATGGTCTTGTGGCTGAATGGAAGCAAGTCCCCGCAGCAATGTTCCAACGTCTTGTGAACAGCATTCCCGGAAGAGTGGAGGCTGTTATAGCAGCAAAGGGGGACCAACTCCATATTAATGCCCTATGATTTTGGAATGAGATGTTCGACGAGCAGGGGTCCACATACTTTTGGTCATGTAGTGTATCTTGAAAACACCATTGCTGACAAGCAAAACATTTTGCTACTATGTCAACAATGAACTGATGATGGACTAATGATAGTCCAACAAATACCAAAATATAGTTTTTGGGTGGAGTTTTCCTTTAACAAGATAGAGAATAAACAAAAATATTTTCCTTCAACTCTAGAAACCACTGGCATCAAGAATTTGAATTGTACAAATTACATATACTTGTTCAATTGTGTAATAGTAATAGTAATAATCATAATAATAATAGATTTTACTTAAAACGTTACATACTGTAATCTGAAACTCCTGGTTTACAGGCCACATCAAGCCTGCAAGTCACAATATGCTGGTTAGCTACTTGTTCTTACTGACGTTAAGGGAGAGGCTGTTGTCCTGGCACCCCACTGCTAGTGATGTTATGTTTGATACCGGAGCTCCGAGGCATGCGTCGAAATCGCTAAGCAGTTTACTTTGAAGCAGTGTGCCGTTGCTTGCATCACTTTATCAGAAGCCCATGATCAATGACGTCCGAAGCTTCGTTTTTTGTCGAACAACCACCTGATAAGTTTGGTATTGGTTTCGGTAGAAGACAAAAAGGCTACCCTGCGTCATCTATAATAATTTGGCTGTTCTAAATTATTTTGATCAGCAGGTGCCACTAGTCTACTTTTCGACACAAATGGCTTGAAATGCTCACTGCTTCAGGAAGCTTCGTTTCCCCTTCACTACCCACTGCTAAGTCTCTGACCTCCTCCCTTTAAGCTGTCTCATCGCTGTCATTGAGGATGCCTACCACCATCGTGTTGTCAGCAAACGATGATGGTGTTGGAGTTGTGCGTGACCACGCAGTCGTGGGTGAATAGAGAGTAGAGGAGAGGACTAAGCACAACCCCCTGAAGGGCCCCCCAATAGAAACTTTTAATCACCCGCAATCTGCATTGAGAATGACTGCCAGGTTAGGAAAGATTGATTATTGAGACTACCTAAATAATTTAAACTGGAACAGCCATCTCAGTAATGGGTGCAAAAAGTCCAACTACTAACAGATTGGACTAGTTTGATGTTATGTATGTTTGTGTAGCATAAGATTAATCAACCAACCAATGTACATGCAAAAACACAGGTACTGAAACAAACAATTCTGAAAATCAACCTGCAATAGAGCATGCTGGGAAATATGATAATCATACATTTGTTATTTGACTCAACAAGCTTGTTCAACTTTAGCTCACTTTGAACAGAGTTTGTTGATTCAACATACAATTGTTAGGCAACCAGCTGCAATAGGATTGTCAGTTTGGTCAACATTTGGGATTATAGCTGGCCCAACAAACAGTACAGTGTTGCATTCCAAAGGCAAACATGAATTTGTAATTTGACTCAAGTTTCTATACATTCAGCTCACTGTGAGCAATTTTTTTATTGAGTGAACAAACATTCACACATTAGCTCAATTTCTTGTCCTTCTGAAGTCCACCCAACTCACAGAATAACGCTGATTAAGCAATTGGTTAAATTGGCTTTTTATTTAATCTTTGTGCGCAAAAAATGACTAAATCAATCATCAAAGCATTCTTCTTCTTGTGTCAGACTCTATCTCAAACACACACTGATGAACTCATGCATATGCCTCGAAGTCTCCATTGTCGACTCTGATGCTTTGATGAATCTGTCACTGTTTGCACTGTTAGTTATACTTTATCAACTGACTAGTACACTGGTAGAAGCTTGCAGTCGCATATGTAGACAGTGCACCCTGCATACACAGGTTTGAACGTTTCTCATATTTTCTAAAGAAACAAAGTCTATTGTGTTCTTCCCTCTAAAGTCTATTGGAACTGATTACTAACAGTTTATCTATTAGGGAGTTGAGCAGCCAAAGCGCTTTACAATCTCAGACAAATCTGCCCTCTTATCAGCTAGTTGTGCTTTATTATTATACTCCCGAGTGGCGCAGTGGTCTAAGGCACTGCATCGCACTGCATCGGGGGGTATGAAAAAAAAAAAAGTAATGTATGCACTAACTGTAAGTCGCTCTGGATAAGAGCGTCTGCTAAATGACTAAAATGTAAATGATTTGTGAGAGTGCTCTCTAGTGGGGTTACAATGGAACTGCAGGTGTCCTTTATTTATACCGTTGAGCAAGTTTTGAGTGCTGTTCCTCTCAAAGGGGTGAATCCATAGAGTTAAATAGAGGACTCTAGATGGATAAAACCCATTTTGGAATTGCCATTGTAATCGAGGGCTTTCATAATTTTAAAGTAGTCAAGTGTGTGGGACTTCGTACGGGTTAAGGATGGATCGATAACATGACTCCATCCGGGTCATCAGGAGGGATCAGCCAATGAATTATACTTGTGAGCAAACATTCCATAACAGTAGGTGGCAGTAATTACCCAACCTTGGCTTTATACCTGTTCATAAAACACACTCTAGGTGGCAGGCAGTATGCACCCTTTCAGTTTGTTTGCCAACTGATAGAAGTAGTAGAAGAAGAGAATGTACTACATCAAAGGAGATTGTCTCAATGGCGCTGCCCGTGTGCTCACAGACGCCATATAATAATAAGCCATTTAGCAGACGCTTTTATCCAAAGCGACTTACAGTCATGTGTGCATACATTTTACGTATGGGTAGTCCCGGGGATTGAACCCACTACTCTGGCGTTTACAAGCGCCATGCTCTACCAATTGAGCTACAGAGGACCACATGGGACATATATAAAGATAATATCTCTATTTCTCTGTGGGTGAATCCTAACTTCCACTTCAGTCAGATTTCCACTTAGTCTCCCATTGACATCAATGCATGACTAGGTTAAAATCTGACTTAAGTGGTACTTTTCCCCCAAAGTGACATGCAAGTTAAGTAGAGCAGGAGTCACTGGAGCTTCTTATGGTTAAGAGGTGATCCTCTCTCTACTGTATGTCAAAAGTGATTCACTCTGCATTGACAACATTGAGACCCATATAAAAGCATGCAGTAGAATCATAATTGTTACATATTGATATTCATAATCCTAATCATCATCATCATTATATAATCATCATCATCGTTATATAATCTTTACCATAATCATCATCATAGTCAGCCTTATCATAATCATCTATCTTCGATATATCATCTCTAGAGAAAAGTAGTTGTATACACTTAAACGCTCAGAAGATAGATTGAGAAAGGTTTAGTAAACAACAATAAAAAATCAGGGTTAACACCAAAACTAGTGTCCTGTTGACTATCAGGCAAAGAAATGCCAGCTAAGATGCTAGTTAATAGAAAAGATAACACCAAAAGTCCTGTCTGATATATTGTTATTACTCATAGGATACTGGTGAATGAATGAATGAATAAATGAATGAATAAAAAAAATGTTTTGTGTCAAATCGCCAATTGGCAACCCAACCCTTATGGGATTAATTGACACATAAACAAACATTACAATCATTCACTGTGGTAATTAAATGATCATTCTTCTTCCGGTGTTCTCTGCATTGCGCATCGCATAAAGAGTGAAAAAATGTAAGGTAAAAATTAATACATAATAGTAAATAAGGTTATCCAAACAATAATTATATCCCTAGATCAGTAAAATAAGTCGGAAGTTTACATACACTTAGGTTGGAGTCATTAAAACTTGTTTTTCAACCACTGCACACATTTCTTGGTAACAAACTATAGTTTTGGCAAGTTGGTTAGGACATCTCCTTTGTGCATGACACAAGTAATTTTTCCAACAATTGTTTACAGACAGATTATTTCACTTATAATTCACTGTATCACAATTCCAGTGGGTCAGAAGTTTACATACACTAAGTTTAGTGTGCCTTTAAACAGCTTGGAAAATTCCAGAAAATGATGTCATGGCTTTAGAAGCTTCTGATAGGCTAATTGATATCATTTGAGTCAATTGGAAGTGTACCTGTGGATGTATTTCAAGGCCTACCTTCAAACGCGCAGTGCCTCTTTGCTTGACATCATGGGAAAATCAAAAGAAATCAGCCAAGACCTCAGCAAAAATTGTAGACCTCCACAAGTCTGGTCATCCTTGGGAGCAATTTCCAAAAGCCTGAAGGTACCACGTTCATCTCTACAAACAATAGTACGCAAGTATAAACACCATGGGACCACACAGCCGTCATACCGCTCAGGAAGGAGACGCGTTCTGTCTTCTAGAGATGAACGTACTTTGGTGCAAAAAGTGCAAATCAATCCCAGAACAACTGCAATGGACCTTGTGAAGATGCTGGAGGAAACAGGTACAAAAGTATCAATATCCACAGTAAAACAAGTCCTATATCGACATAACCCGAAAGACCGCTCAGCAAGGAAGAAGCCACTGCTCCAAAACCGCCATAAAAAAGCCAGACTACGGTTTGCAACTGCACATGGGGACAAAGATCGTACTTTCTGGAGAAATGTCCTCTGGTCTGATGAAACAAAAATAGAACTGCTTGGCCATAATGACTATCGTTATGTTTGGAGGAAAAAGGGGGTTCTTGCAAGCCGAAGAACACCATCCCAACCGTGAAGCACTGGGGTGGCAACATCATGCTGTGGGTGTGCTTTGCAGCAGGAGGGACTGGTGCATTTCACAAAATAGATGGCATCATGAGGAAGGAAAATTATGTGGATATATTGAAGCAACATCTCAAGACATCAGTCAGGAAGTTAAAGCTTGGTCGCAAATGGGTCTTCCAAATGGACAATGACCCCAAGCATACTTCCAAAGTTGTGGCAAAATGGCTTAAGGATAACAAAGTCAGGGTATTGGAGTGGCCATCACAAAGCCCTGACCACAATCCTATTGAAAATGTGTGGGCAGAACTGAAGAAGTGTGTGCGAGCAAGGAGGCCTTCAAACCTGACTCAGTTACACCAGCTCTGTCAGGAGGAATGGGCCAAAATTCACCCAACTTATTGTGGGAAGCTTGTGGAAGGCTACCTGAAACATTTGACCCAAGTTAAACAATTTAAAGGCAATGCTACCAAATACTAATTGAGTGTATGTAAACTTCTGACCCACTGGGAATGTGATGAAAGAAATAAAAGCTGAAGTAAATAATTATCTCTACTATTATTCTGACATTTCACATTCTTAAAATAAAGTGGTGATCCAAACTGACCTAAGACAGGGAATTTTTACTAGGATTAAATGTCAGGAATTGTGAAAAACTGAGTTTAAATGTATTTTGTGTATGTAAACTGCCGACTTCAACTGTACATACATACATACGGTATTACCGAGCGTAATTGGAGGCAATTATGTGGGACTTTGTCCAGACTTCAGGTTTATTGCTGCTATATTACAGGCAGTTATATGTGTTGGAGTGAGGACTTGTGTTGGCATGATAATTATTTTTGAAAAATGACAAACTTAAACCACGAAACACAACACAGACAGAACACAGCTCTTTCAAGTTAGAGACTCATACTGTCATTGGCCAAAGCTTGTAAGAGTATTTTAGTCTGTAATTCACACTGAATGTAACTGAATCAGTGAAGTTAAACAATATTGAAACAATAGAGAAACAGCACGATATTCCGTTTTGGCTTGCCAGGCTAAGAGTGTTTTGCAGGTTTGTTATCAATATGGTTCAAATGACGAAGTAATGCCCCCAAACTGTTGTTTCACTGGCATTATTTCTTAGCTAATGATTCATCAAAGCATGACAAAGGTCTGTGTGACCATATACTAATACAAATCCGCTGCTGGGATTTATATGAATGCTGGCCTATCATCAAAGTAAGTAAAATCGAAAGTTAATGTTTGACATTGAAAGAGGGCTTAACAGAACATAGACGCCATTTCAGGGTGTGAGGTGTGAACATTACAGAAAGAAGTCCCCTGAACAACTGGAATAGCCACATTTATTTATTTATCCTATTTATTATCGTACTTTATTTAGTAAAAAAGTAAAATAAAGTAAAGTGTATTTTCTAGTGAGACTTGCATAGGAAGGATTTTCTTTGCAAATCGAAGGACACTAGGATACTACCAGCACCGTGACAGAGAAAATGGCAGACAGATCATTCCTAGATCGTTTCCTGTGCTGTCACATTTGTTCAGAGACTTTCAGAGAGCCTGTTTCTCTGGGCTGCCACCACAGCTTCTGTTCCAGCTGCCTGGACAATTTCTGGGATCAGAATAAAAACAAGAACTGTCCGGTTTGTAAGAGGAAATCTTCTAAAGGTTTAGATATTAACTTTTCACTGAAAGAGCTAGCTGACAAATATGCAGGGAGAGAGAAAGCAGGGGAGTCCAGGGACATGACTGAAGAAGGAAGAAAAGATAAATACTGTATTCCAGATGAAGACAGAGAGTTGGTATGTAGTAAACATAAAGATGAACCTAAATGGTTCTGTGAGGTGGAGCAGAGAGCTGTGTGTCACGTCTGTGAGTCTCCTGATGATCACGAACACACAGTCATTCCCTTACAACAGGCAGTGAAAGACCTGAAGGAAAAAATAACATCTGATTTAGAGTCACTGCAGAACAAGCGGACCAAATGTGAAGACATAGAGGAGACATACAATGAAATAGTGTAATACTCCAAGAAGCAGCTGGGAGCGACAGAGAGACAGATCAGGGGGGAGTTTGAGAAGCTTCACCAGTTCCCGAGAGAGGAAGAGAAGGCCAGACTGGCTGCACTGAGGGAGGAAGAGGAGGAAAAGGGAAAGATGATCGTCAGAGAGAGGAAGAACATTCAGGACCAGATCACCTTTTTCACAGAAAGCATCACTGCTGTGAAACATGAGCTGCAGAAACAGGACGTACCATTCCTCAAGAGCTACAAACACATCCAGACAAGCTCCAGAGCCCAGTGCACACAGCTGGATCCACAACTGGTCTCAGGAGTACTGATAGACGTGGCCAAACACCTGGGCAACCTGCAGTTCAGAGTCTGGGAGAAGATGCAAGGGATGATCAATTACACTCCTGTGATTTTGGACCCCAACACTGCATACGGCACACTCTCACTGTCTGATGATCTGACCAGTGTGAGCCAGATGGGCTCAAAGCAGCACCTCCCTGACAACCCAGAGAGGAACATGATTTATGCCATAGTTCTGGGCTCTGAGGGGTTCAGCTCAGGAATGCACAGCTGGGAGGTACATGTAGAGGTGGGGGACCACTCTCACTGGTATATAGGCGTGGCCAAAGAGTCAATTAACAGGAAGGGGGAAGCATCTGTAACCCCAGAGTATGGATACTGGGCTATAAAGCTGAAGAGTGCTAAATACAATGCAGGAGATAAGACTCTCACTCTGAAGAGGAGACCCCGGGGGATCAAAGTACAGCTGGACTACGACAGGGGGAAGGTATCCTTCTATGACTCCAAAGACATGACACACATACACACTTACAATGATACATTTACTGAGAAACTATACCCATACTTCTCTAATGGAAAGGCTGGTGATGCCATCCATCCTGATATACAGATCTGCCAATCAGAGGTGTCTCTGACAGTGAAGTCCTTCCAGTGAGGTGTATACTGTATGTTTAGGAGGGGGTGGTAGTGGGGAAGGGTAGTAGACCCATGTGAGAGAGCTTTGTGTTTTGGTTTAAGATGAATCATTTGATAATGAAAGGGATTGTTCATTATTAATTCTGTTTCTTGTAGAATATATTTAGATTAGACAGATTGAACTACAGTTTAATTTAAGGGTTGTACCACAGCTCTCTCGGTGTGTTTATTGCACTGCTGGGTTTTTGACAAATGTTTTGCTTGTCAGCAATCCAGTTTTCAAGAAACTGTATGTACTGTTCAGAATGCATCACACAGGGATCATTTCTGTACTTTCAAAGTTACATAAACTATACACTACATGTGTATAGTATGTGGACACGCCTTCAAATTAGTGGATTTGGCTATTTCAGCCACACCCGTTGCTGACAGGTGTATAAAATTGAGCACACAGCCATGCAATCTCCATTGACAAACATTGGCAGTAGAATGGCTCGTACTGAAGAGCTCAGTGACTTTCAACGTGGCACCGTCATTGGATACAACCTTTCCATCAAGTCAGTTTGTCAAATTTCTGCCTTGCTAGAGCTGCCCCGGTCAACTGTAAGTGCTGTTATTGTGAAGTGGAAACGTCTAGGAGCAACAATGGCTCAGCCATGAAGTGGTAGGCCACACAAGCTCACAGAATGTGACCGCCGAGTGCTGAAGCACGTAGTGCGTAAAAATCGTCTGTCCTCGGTTGCAACACCCACAGTTTGGGGAAGGCCCTTTCCTGTTTCAGCATGACAATGCACCCATGCACAAAGCGAGGTCCATACAGAAATAGTTGGTCGAGATCAGTGTGGAAGAACTTGACTGGCACCTTTGGGATGAATTGGAACGCCGACTGCAAGCCAGGCCTAATCGCCCACATCAGTGCCCAACCTCACTAATGCTCTTGTGGCTAAATGGAAGCAAGTCCCCGCAGCAATGTTCCAACGTCTTGTGAACAGCATTCCCGGAAGAGTGGAGGCTGTTATAGCAGCAAAGGGGGACCAACTCCATATTAATGCCCTATGATTTTGGAATGAGATGTTCGACGAGCAGGGGTCCACATACTTTTGGTCATGTAGTGTATCTTGAAAACGTCATTGCTGACAAGCAAAACATTTTGCTATTATGTCAACAATGAACTGATGATGGACTAATGATAGTCCAACAAATACCAACATATAGTTTTTGGGTGGAGTTTTCCTTTAACAAGATAGAGAATAAACAAAAATATTTTCCTTCAACTCTAGAAACCACTGGCATCAAGAATTTGAATTGTACAAATTACATATACTTGTTCAATTGTGTAATAGTAATAGTAATAATCATAATAATAATAAATTTTACTTAAAACATTACATACTGTAATCTGAAACTCCTGGTTTACAGGCCACATCAAGCCTACAAGTCACAATATAATGGTTAGCTACTTGTTCTTACTGACGTTAAGGGAGAGGCTGTTGTCCTGGCACCCCACTGCTAGTGATGTTATGTTTGATACCGGAGCTCTGAGGCATGCGTCGAAATCGCTAAGCAGTTTACTTTGAAGCAGTGTGCCGATGCTTGCATAATTTTATCAGAAGCCCATGATCAATGACGTCCGAAGCTTCGTTTTTTGTCGAACAACCACCTGATAAGTTTGGTATTGGTTTCGGTAGAAGACAAAAAGGCTACCCTGCGTCATCTATAATAATTTGGCTGTTCTAAATTATTTTGATCAGCAGGTGCCACTAGTCTACTTTTCGACACAAATGGCTTGAAATGCTCACTGCTTCAGGAAGCTTCGTTTCCCCTTCACTACCCACTGCTAAGTCTCTGACCTCCTCCCTTTAAGCTGTCTCATCGCTGTCATTGAGGATGCCTACCACCATCGTGTTGTCAGCAAACGATGATGGTGTTGAGTTGTGCGTGACCACGCAGTCGTGGGTGAATAGAGAGTAGAGGAGAGGACTAAGCACAACCCCCTGAAGGGCCCCCCAATAGAAACTTTTAATCACCCGCAATCTGCATTGAGAATGACTGCCAGGTTAGGAAAGATTGATTATGGAGACTACCTAAATAATTTAAACTGGAACAGCCATCTCAGTAATGGGTGCAAAAAGTCCAACTACTAACAGATTGGACTAGTTTGATGTTATGTATGTTTGTGTAGCATAAGATTAATCAACCAACCAATGTACATGCAAAAACACAGGTACTGAAACAAACAATTCTGAAAATCAACCTGCAATAGAGCATGCTGGGAAATATGATAATCATACATTTGTTATTTGACTCAACAAGCTTGTTCAACTTTAGCTCACTTTGAACAGAGTTTGTTGATTCAACATACAATTGTTAGGCAACCAGCTGCAATAGGATTGTCAGTTTGGTCAACATTTGGGATTATAGCTGGCCCAACAAACAGTACAGTGTTGCATTCCAAAGGCAAACATGAATTTGTAATTTGACTCAAGTTTCTATACATTCAGCTCACTGTGAGCAATTTTTTTATTGAGTGAACAAACATTCACACATTAGCTCAATTTCTTGTCCTTCTGAAGTCCACCCAACTCACAGAATAACGCTGATTAAGCAATTGGTTAAATTGGCTTTTTATTTAATCTTTGTGCGCAAAAAATGACTAAATCAATCATCAAAGCATTCTTCTTCTTGTGTCAGACTCTATCTCAAACACACACTGATGAACTCATGCATATGCCTCGAAGTCTCCATTGTCGACTCTGATGCTTTGATGAATCTGTCACTGTTTGCACTGTTAGTTATACTTTATCAACTGACTAGTACACTGGTAGAAGCTTGCAGTCGCTGGGAAAAGCCTTGAGAAGCACAACTATTGTAGCTAATCAAAATGCAGGTGATTGTTTTTTGTTAGATAACAGTAATGGGAAAGTCAAAGCTATGTCAATGTGAAAATTGTGAAATATCATATTACATATGTAGACAGTGCACCCTGCATACATAGGTTTGAACGTTTCTCATATTTTCTAAAAAAACAAAGTCTATTGTGTTCTTCCCTCTAAAGTCTAATGGAACTGATTACTAACAGTTTATCTATTAGGGAGTTGAGCAGCCAAAGCGCTTTACAATCTCAGACAAATCTGCCCTCTTATCAGCTAGTTGTGCTTTATTATTATACTCCCGAGTGGCGCAGTGGTCTAAGGCACTGCATCGCACTGCATCGGGGGGTATGAAAAAAAAATAAGTAATGTATGCACTAACTGTAAGTCGCTCTGGATAAGAGCGTCTGCTAAATGACTAAAATGTAAATGATATGTGAGAGTGCTCTCTAGTGGGGTTACAATGGAACTGCAGGTGTCCTTTATTTATACCGTTGAGCAAGTTTTGAGTGCTGTTCCTCTCAAAGGGGTGAATCCATAGAGTTAAATAGAGGACTCTAGATGGATAAAACCCATTTTGGAATTGCCATTGTAATCGAGGGCTTTCATAATTTTAAAGTAGTCAAGTGTGTGGGACTTCGTACGGGTTAAGGATGGATCGATGACATGACTCCATCCGGGTCATCAGGAGGGATCAGCCAATGAATTATACTTGTGAGCAAACATTCCATAACAGTAGGTGGCAGTAATTACCCAACCTTGGCTTTATACCTGTTCATAAAACACACTCTAGGTGGCAGGCAGTATGCACCCTTTCAGTTTGTTTGCCAACTGATAGAAGTAGTAGAAGAAGAGAATGTACTACATCAAAGGAGATTGTCTCAATGGCGCTGCCCGTGTGCTCACAGACGCCATATAATAATAAGCCATTTAGCAGACGCTTTTATCCAAAGCGACTTACAGTCATGTGTGCATACATTTTTACGTATGGGTAGTCCCGGGGATTGAACCCACTACTCTGGCGTTTACAAGCGCCATGCTCTACCAATTGAGCTACAGAGGACCACATGGGACATATATAAAGATAATATCTCTATTTCTCTGTGGGTGAATCCTAACTTCCACTTCAGTCAGATTTCCACTTAGTCTCCCATTGACATCAATGCATGACTAGGTTAAAATCTGACTTAAGTGGTACTTTTCCCCCAAAGTGACATGCAAGTTAAGTAGAGCAGGAGTCACTGGAGCTTCTTATGGTTAAGAGGTGATCCTCTCTCTACTGTATGTCAAAGTGATTCACTCTGCATTGACAACATTGAGACCCATATAAAAGCATGCGGTCGAATCATAATTGTTACATATTGATATTCATCATCCTAATCATCATCATCATTATATAATCATCATCATCGTCATATAATCTTTACCATAATCATCATCATAGTCAGCCTTATCATAATCATCTATCTTCGATATATCATCTCTAGAGAAAAGTAGTTGTATACACTTAAACGCTCAGAAGATAGATTGAGAAAGGTTTAGTAAACAACAATAAAAAATCAGGGTTAACACCAAAACTAGTGTCCTGTTGACTATCAGGCAAAGAAATGCCAGCTAAGATGCTAGTTAATAGAAAAGATAACACCAAAAGTCCTGTCTGATATATTGTTATTACTCATAGGATACTGGTGAATGAATGAATGGATAAATGAATGAATAAAAAAAATGTTTTGTGTCAAATCGCCAATTGGCAACCCAACCCTTATGGGATTAATTGACACATAAACAAACATTACAATCATTCACTGTGGTAATTAAATGATAATTCTTCTTCCGGTGTTCTCTGCATTGCGCATCGCATAAAGAGTGAAAAAATGTAAGGTAAAAATTAATACATAATAGTAAATAAGGTTATCCAAACAATAATTATATCCCTAGATCAGTAAAATAAGTCGGAAGTTTACATACACTTAGGTTGGAGTCATTAAAACGTGTTTTTCAACCACTGCACACATTTCTTGGTAACAAACTATAGTTTTGGCAAGTTGGTTAGGACATCTCCTTTGTGCATGACACAAGTAATTTTTCCCAAAATTGTTTACAGACAGATTATTTCACTTATAATTCACTGTATCACAATTCCAGTGGGTCAGAAGTTTACATACACTAAGTTTAGTGTGCCTTTAAACAGCTTGGAAAATTCCAGAAAATGATGTCATGGCTTTAGAAGCTTCTGATAGGCTAATTGATATCATTTGAGTCAATTGGAAGTGTACCTGTGGATGTATTTCAAGGCCTACCTTCAAACGCAGTGCCTCTTTGCTTGACATCATGGGAAAATCAAAAGAAATCAGCCAAGACCTCAGCAAAAAATTGTAGACCTCCACAAGTCTGGTCATCCTTGGGAGCAATTTCCAAAAGCCTGAAGGTACCACGTTCATCTCTACAAACAATAGTACGCAAGTATAAACACCATGGGACCACACAGCCGTCATACCGCTCAGGAAGGAGACGCGTTCTGTCTTCTAGAGATGAACGTACTTTGGTGCAAAAAGTGCAAATCAATCCCAGAACAACTGCAAAGGACCTTGTGAAGATGCTGGAGGAAACAGGTACAAAAGTATCAATATCCACAGTAAAACAAGTCCTATATCGACATAACCCGAAAGACCGCTCAGCAAGGAAGAAGCCACTGCTCCAAAACCGCCATAAAAAAGCCAGACTACGGTTTGCAACTGCACATGGGGACAAAGATCGTACTTTCTGGAGAAATGTCCTCTGGTCTGATGAAACAAAAATAGAACTGTTTGGCCATAATGACTATTGTTATGTTTGGAGGAAAAAGGGGGTTCTTGCAAGCCGAAGAACACCATCCCAACCGTGAAGCACTGGGGTGGCAACATCATGCTGTGGGTGTGCTTTGCAGCAGGAGGGACTGGTGCATTTCACAAAATAGATGGCATCATGAGGAAGGAAAATTATGTGGATATATTGAAGCAACATCTCAAGACATCAGTCAGGAAGTTAAAGCTTGGTCGCAAATGGGTCTTCCAAATGGACAATGACCCCAAGCATACTTCCAAAGTTGTGGCAAAATGGCTTAAGGATAACAAAGTCAGGGTATTGGAGTGGCCATCACAAAGCCCTGACCACAATCCTATTGAAAATGTGTGGGCAGAACTGAAGAAGTGTGTGCGAGCAAGGAGGCCTTCAAACCTGACTCAGTTACACCAGCTCTGTCAGGAGGAATGGGCCAAAATTCACCCAACTTATTGTGGGAAGCTTGTGGAAGGCTACCTGAAACATTTGACCCAAGTTAAACAATTTAAAGGCAATGCTACCAAATACTAATTGAGTGTATGTAAACTTCTGACCCACTGGGAATGTGATGAAAGAAATAAAAGCTGAAGTAAATAATTATCTCTACTATTATTCTGACATTTCACATTCTTAAAATAAAGTGGTGATCCAAACTGACCTAAGACAGGGAATTTTTACTAGGATTAAATGTCAGGAATTGTGAAAAACTGAGTGATAAACTGCCGACTTCAACTGTACATACATACATACATACGGTATTACCGAGCGTAATTGGAGGCAATTATGTGGGACTTTGTCCAGACTGCAGGTTTATTGCTGCTATATTACAGGCAGTTATATGTGTTGGAGTGAGGACTTGTGTTGGCATGATAATTATTTTTGAAAAATGACAAACTTAAACCACGAAACACAACACAGACAGAACACAGCTCTTTCAAGTTAGAGACTCATACTGTCATTGGCCAAAGCTTGTAAGAGTATTTTAGTCTGTAATTCACACTGAATGTAACTGAATCAGTGAAGTTAAACAATATTGAAACAACAGAGAAACAGCACAATATTCCGTTTTGGCTTGCCAGGCTAAGAGTGTTTTGCAGGTTTGTTATCAATATGGTTCAAACTACAAAGTAATGCCCACAAACTGTTGTTTCACTGGCATTATTTCTTAGCTAATGATTCATCAAAGCATGACAAAGGTCTGTGTGACCATATACTAATACAAATCCGCTGCTGGGATTTATATGAATGCTGGCCTATCATCAAAGTAAGTAAAATCGAAAGTTAATGTTTGACATTGAAAGAGGGCTTAACAGAACATAGACGCCATTTCAGGGTGTGAGGTGTGAACATTACAGAAAGAAGTCCCCTGAACAACTGGAATAGCCACATTTATTTATTTATCCTATTTATTATCGTACTTTATTTAGTAAAAAAGTAAAATAAAGTAAAGTGTATTTTCTAATGAGACTTGCATAGGAAGGATTTTCTTTGCAAATCGAAGGACACTAGGATACTACCAGAACCGTGACAGAGAAAATGGCAGACAGATCACTCCTAGATCGTTTCCTGTGCTGTCATATTTGTTCAGAGACTTTCAGAGAGCCTGTTTCTCTGGGCTGCAACCACAGCTTCTGTTCCAGCTGCCTGGACAAATTCTGGGATCAGAATAAAAACAAGAACTGTCCGGTTTGTAAGAGGAAATGTTCTAAGGGCTTAGGAATTAACTATTCACTGAAAGAGCTAGCTGACTCGCATGCAGGGAGAGAGAAAGCAGGGGTGTCCAGGGAACCGAGGAATGATAGTTATCCAAAGGATGACAGAGAGATCATTTGTAGTAAACATACAGATGAACCTAAGTGGTTCTGTGAGGTGGAGCAGAGAGCTGTCTGTCACGAATGTGAGTCTCCTGATGGTCACGGACACAAAATCATTCCCTTACAACAAGCAGTGAAAGACCTGAAGGAAAATATTACATCTGATTTAGAGTCACTGCAGAACAAGCGTACCAAACGTGAAGACATAGAGGAGACATACAATGAAATAGTGCAATACTCCAAGAAGCAGCTGGTATCCACAGAGAGACAGATCAGGGGGGAGTTTGAGAAGCTTCACCAGTTCCTGAGAGAGGAAGAGAAGGCCAGACTGGCTGCACTGAGGGAGGAAGAGGAGGAAAAGGGGAAGATGATCGCCAGAGAGATGAAGAACATTCAGGACCAGATCACTTCTCTCACACAAAGCATCACTGCTGTGAAACATGAGCTGCAGAAACAGGATGTGCCATTTCTCAAGAGCTACAAACACATCCAGACAAGCCTTAATGCCCAGTGCACACAGCTGGATCCACAACTGGTCTCAGGTGCATTGATAAACGTGGCCGAACACCTGGGCAACCTGCAGTTCAGAGTCTGGGAGAAGATGCAAGGGATCATCAAGTACACTCCTGTGATTCTGGACCCCAACACTGCTGAATGTAGGCTATATCTGTCTAATGGTCTGACCAGGTTGAGACATTTAGGCAAAAAGCAGCATTTCCCTGACAACCCAGAGAGGAACACAGAGCATGCCCAGGTTCTGGGCTCTGAGGGGTTCAGCTCAGGAAAGCACAGCTGGGAGGTGGAGGTGGGGGACCACCCTCACTGGTATATAGGTGTGGCCGAGGAGTCAATCAACAGGAAGGGGAAGGCATTTGTAACCCCTGGGTATGGAGTCTGGGATATACAGCTGAGGGATCATGAGTATAATGCAGGAGGTAAGACTCTTTCCCTGGAGAGGAGTCCCCAGAGGATCAGAGTGCAGCTGGACTATGACAGAGGGGAGGTGTCCTTCTATGACCCAGAAGACATGACACACATCTACAGTCATAAACACATGTTTACCGAGAAACTGTATCCCTACTTCTCTAATGGAAAGGCTGGGGATGCTGACAACCGTCATATACAGATCTGCCAATCAGAGGTGTCTCTGACAGTGAAGTCATAACAATGAGGTGTGTGTGTGTGTGTGTGTGTGTGTGTGTGTGTGTGTGTGTGTGTGTGTGTGTGTGTGTGTGTGTGTGTGTGTGTGTGTGTGTGTGTGTGTGTGTGTGTGTGTGTGTGTGTGTGTTTGTGGACATGTTTAACTATTCTTGTGGCGTCCAGAAGTCCCCACAAGAATAGTAAACAAACAAACATTTGACCAACTGGGGACATTTTGTTAGTCCCAACGAGGTCAAATGGTATTTCTAGGGAGTTTAGGGTTAAGGTTAAAATTAGTGTTAGGGTTAGAATTACGTTACGGGTTAGGGTTAGGAGCTAGGGTTAGTTTTAGGGTTAGGGTTAAGAGCTAGGGTTAGGTTTAGGGTTAAGGTTAGGTTTTTGGGTTAAGGTTAGTGTTAGGGTAAGAGTAAGGATTAGGTTTAAGGTTAGGGAAAATATAATTTTGAATTGGACTGAACTGTGTGTCCCCACAAGGTTAGCTGTTCAAGACTGTGTGTGTGTGTGGAAATTGATACGTTTTTCAGAGACCTGTGTCTCTGTCATCTCTACAGCCTGATCTTAACAGATAGATTTCCACCTGAGATGTGGCTGAATATGACTAAGAGGCCAAGTCCCTAAACACTGTTATGAGTTAAAGTTTAACTATCAGAGTAATATAACAGAGTATGTGTGTTTATAGTCAGATGATGTCATATCTAAGAGAGGAGCTGAGATTGTATCTTTATTTGAGGTTTGTTTTGTGCAAATGATTTTCTCTCATTAGCTTTTGTTTGTTATTTCAATTACCTTTACCATTGAAGACATTACTTTAAATCATCCTCCCAAATTACAATTGTACAGTATAAAGTGTTAGCCGTTAAGATTATTTAAAATAAACATAGATTTTGTATGTTCTTAAATGCTTTGCTAATCACTCTGTATCAAATGTGACCTCTTCCGATTTGAATAATATTCAGACATTATTTAACATAAATCATCATCAAACTAGTATGAGACTAATGTATGAACTGTTAGTCCACTTGTGACTGAAAAAAAAGTAATATTACATTTCGATATATTATTTGCTAATCCCTGTATCAGATTAACCATTCTTATTTGAATAAAACAGATATTTTCTTTGTCAATAAAACGTCCAGGAGGATGTCTTTGATCAATAAATATTAAGAATAAAAGAGAAAGAGAAAAGTGTTTTTGAATGACTTGACTTGCCCTGAATAAAGAGAACTGTGGGTTTCAGCTGCATTCTTGTAAATCACAAATACCATTTGCAATAATTGTTTTACCCATTAGTGTGTGTACTTTACTGTATTTATACTTGGGATATCGCTTGTCAACAGGAATAGTTAAAAAATAACAGGAGGACACATTTAAGTTAGAGAAACACATGAAGCACAGTAGGAAACAGAGAAATAATCAGATAAATAAATACATTCAAAAAATATATTTATATATATATATATATAATATAGATAAATATATTCTACAAAATAAACCCAAAATGAGAAAAACAAAACTAAGACCCAATTGTAGAGAAATTATTGAATGAAGTTTTTAAACAGAGGGACTAGGAAAAGAGTGAAATAAATACTACAGAGAGAAACTAGCTCAGTCTTGTCAGTACAGTTGGTTTAGTCATTGGATGGATGGATGGATGGATGGAGGGGGATAGAAGAGTTTTAAAGACCACAACACATCCTCTCTCTATTGCTGCAGTCCATAATAAC
The DNA here is from genome assembly GCF_020615455.1 of Coregonus clupeaformis. Lineage (NCBI taxonomy): Eukaryota > Metazoa > Chordata > Actinopteri > Salmoniformes > Salmonidae > Coregonus > Coregonus clupeaformis. Next base: position 54,082,345 of record NC_059207.1, read on the forward strand.
ACACCTATTAGGAAAGCTCTGATGAATATTTCACTGTTTATAGAGTGTTAGTTATATTCATCATGTTTATCAACAGATTAGTACTTGAATCTGTCCTTGAGAAGGGCAACTATTTTAGATTGTGCAAATTAAGTGATTGTTCTTTTTGTTAATAGAGTCATAGCTACAGTGAGGGAAAAAAGTATTTGATCCCCTGCTGATTTTGTACGTTTGCCCACTGACAAAGACATGATCAGTCTATAATTTTAATGGTAGGTTTATTTGAACAGTGAGAGATAGAATAACCACAAAAAAATTCAGAAAAATGCATGTCAAAAATGTTATAAATTCATTTGCATTTTAATGAGGGAAATAAGTATTTGACCCCTCTGCAAAACATGACTTAGTACTTGGTGGCAAAACCCTTGTTGGTAATCACAGAGGTCAGACGTTTCTTGTAGTTGGCCACCAGGTTTGCAAACATCTCAGGAGGGATTTTGTCCCACTCCTCTTTGTAGATCTTCTCCAAGTCATTAAGGTTTCGAGGCTGACATTTGGCAACTCGAACCTTCAGCTCCCTCCACAGATTTTCTATGGGATTAAGGTCTGGAGACTGGCTAGGCCACTCCAGGACCTTAATGTGCTTCTTCTTGAGCCACTCCTTTGTTGCCTTGGCCGTGTGTTTTGGGTCATTGTCATGCTGGAATACCCATCCACGACCCATTTTCAATGCCCTGGCTGAGGGAAGGAGGTTCTCACCCAAGATTTGACAGTACATGGCCCCGTCCGTCGTCCCTTTGATGCAGTGAAGTTGTCCTGTCCCCTTAGCAGAAAAACACCCCCAAAGCATAATGTTTCCACCTCCATGTTTGACGGTGGGGATGGTGTTCTTGGGGTCATAGGCAGCATTCCTCCTCCTCCAAACACGGCGAGTTGAGTTGATGCCAAAGAGCTCGATTTTGGTCTCATCTGACCACAACACTTTCATCCAGTTCTCCTCTGAATCATTCAGATGTTCATTGGCAAACTTCAGACGGGCCTGTATATGTGCTTTCTTGAGCAGGGGGACCATGCGGGCGTTGCAGGATTTCAGTCCTTCACGGCGTAGAGTGTTACCAATTGTTTTCTTGGTGACTATGGTCCCAGCTGCCTTGAGATCATTGACAAGATCCTCCCGTGTAGTTCTGGGCTGATTCCTCACCGTTCTCATGATCATTGCAACCCCACGAGTTGAGATCTTGCATGGAGCCCCAGGCCGAGGGAGATTGACAGTTATTTTGTGTTTCTTCCATTTGCGAATAATCGTTGTCACCTTCTCACCAAGCTGCTTGGCGATGGTCTTGTAGCCCATTTCAGCCTTGTGTAGGTCTACAATCTTGTCCCTGACATCCTTGGAGAGCTCTTTGGTCTTGGCCATGGTGGAGCGTTTGGAATCTGATTGATTGATTGCGTCTGTGGACAGGTGTATTTTATACAGGTAACAAACTGAGATTAGGAGCACTCCCTTTAAGAGTGTGCTCCTAACCTCAGCTCGTTACCTGTATAAAAGACTCCTGGGAGCTAGAAATCTTTCTGATTGAGAGGGGGTCAAATACGTATTTCCCTCATTAAAATGCAAATCAATTTATAAAATTTTTGACATGTGTTTTTTTGTTGTTATTCTGTCTCTCACTGTTCAAATAAACCTACCATTAAAAGTATAGACTGATCATTTCTTTATCAGTGGGCAAACTTACAAAATCAGCAGGGGATCAAATACTTTTTTCCCTCACTGTATGTCTATGTTAAATTATTGTGATATGATATTACTAATGTAGACAGTGCACTTTGTATTTATAGGTTTGAAAGTGTCTCATATTATCTAAAGAAACCTATTCCATTGTGTTCTTCCAATCTATTGGAACTGATTTCTAACAGTTTGCTCATTGGAGAGTTACTTCAGCAGCCAAAGTGCTTTACAATCTTAAACAAATCTGCCCCCTGATCAGTTAGTTGTGCTTTAATAAGTGTGAGAATGACCTCTAGTGGGTTTACAATGGTACTGCAGGTGTTCTTTATGCATCCTGTTTAGGGTTGCAAAGGGACGGTATATTAAGCAATGTATTCTGTATACAGTAGGATACTGCCTGACTACTGCTGTATAATGTACATATTGTATCCTCCTGATGGCCTGTGTGTCTTTATCTCTCTGTCTCTTTGTCTCTCTCTGTGTGTGTGTGTGTGTGTGTGTGTGTGTGGAGTGTGTGTGTGTGTGTGTGTGTGTGTGTGTGTGTGTGTGTGTGTGTGTGTGTGTGCGCGTGTGTGTGCGTGCTTTTGTGTGGTGTCTTCAGTTCAGTGTACTGTGTCTTCAGTTCAGTGTACTGTGCAATGTTGAAGTACCTACAGGACCTCAAAGAGGAACTGCAGATGGAGGTGACAGAGGCTCTGGCCTAACACTGCATCTCCTCTTCTGTATCCCCGGGACAGGTGAGTGGAATAACACAAAGAAAGGGAGGAGAACATGGCATTTTATATCACTTAAAATATTTTGCATTGTATTCCACTATTTCTAAGAACATTTTGGGTGTTTGACTATTCCCCTGTAGAATGTGCCAGTCTACCTCAACAGCCTGAGGAAAAGTGAGGTTCTGCTACCTGGCCTCCGCCGTTCTGTACACCAAAGACTACAGCGCTGCAGACAACTGCTATCCATGGATACCAAGACCACCGCAGGATACTTCTACCCTCTGCTACTACCACTGGTATGGGATGAGGATGGTGGTGATGATAATGATGGTCAGGGGCGCAACTTTGGTTTTAGAAGTGGGGGGGACATAACTTGGTGAATGGTCTGGAGGTCCTCCCATTTTTGGGGACGTCTAAAGCTCATTTCCTGCATTTCTACACAATCTAATATGACCCATGGCCCTTCTAGCCATTTCTATTTAGAACAACATAAAGTAAGCAAAAATGTCCACAGTCATCAAGCTAGGTAAGAGATCATTATTAAATATGTTTAAGTGATTGATAAGACTGAACTAGATCAATGATAATTCAATAATCAATATTTTGTTGCACCTTTAACCAATAGCCTAACAAATGAACAACTCTTACAAATAAAGTACAAAGACTATTGATTGTCTTTATTAAGACATCCTCTATATCAAATTTCAGCCAGACCGCCCAGCCAGCCCAACCCTCAGCAGACTAGCCAATAACTCAACTCTCTCCCCAACACAATTTCCTTCCCATCTTTTTTTTTCATGTCTCAAGGAAAGGTTTGGAAAACAATAGTTTTATAAAAACAAACATACACCTACACATTAACACACAGAAACAGTACATTCTCCATATAATTCATATCATAGGCCTAATAGTTTTGTAGAGCTCTTTATACTTGCACACAATATAGCTGGGTCACCCCGTCCTGTCCACGGCCCTGCAGCGCCCCAACCCAACACACCCCACTCAGCTTTAGGATCTTAGTGAAACATTCATTGAGCACCTCGACCACTCCATGCGCACTTCTCAGAAATCCCTCAAGACTACCGATTGGTCTAGTATATACGCTCAGCCATCATATAGACTACCTCATACCATTACTGTTTTATAGGAATAGGCTATATTTCTCAAATTCCCACTAAACTGCCGGGCCAAGTGCGGAGCCTAATAAATAACTTGTAACACAATATCAGAAATAAAAATACAATTCAAATCAAATCAAATTAAATCAAATCAAATTTTATTGGCCACATGCGCCGAATACAACAGGTGCAGACATTACAGTGAAATGCTTACTTACAGCCCTAAACCAACAGTGCATTTATTTTTAACTAAAAAGTTAAAATAAAACAACAACAAAAAAAGTGTTGAGAAAAAAAGAGCAGAAGTAAAATAAAATAACAGTAGGGAGGCTATATATACAGGGGGGTACCGGTGCAGAGTCAATGTGCAGGGGCACCGGCTAGTTGAGGTAGTTGAAGTAATATGTACATGTGGGTAGAGTTAAATTGACTATGCATAAATAATTAACAGAGTAGCAGCAACGTAAAAGGATGGGGTGGGGGGGCAGTGCAAATAGTCCGGGTAGCCATGATTAGCTGTTCAGGAGTCTTATTGCTTGGGGGTAGAAGCTGTTGAGAAGTCTTTTGGACCTAGACTTGGCACTCCGGTACCGCTTGCCGTGTGTAGCAGAGAGAACAGTCTATGACTAGGGTGGCTGGAGTCTTTGACAATTTTGAGTGCCTTCCTCTGACACCGCCTGGTATAGAGGTCCTGGATGGCAGGAAGCTTGGCCCCAGTGATGTACTGGGCCGTACGCACTACCCTCTGTAGTGCCTTGCGGTCGGAGGCCAAGCAGTTGCCATACCAGGCGGTGATGCAACCAGTCAGGATGCTCTCGATGGTGCAGCTGTAGAATTTTTTGAGGATCTGAGGACCCATGCCAAATCTTTTCAGTCTCCTCAGGGGGAATAGGCTTTGTCGTGCCCTCTTCACGACTGTCTTGGTGTGTTTGGACCATGATAGTTCGTTGGTGATGTGGACACCAAGGAACTTGAAGCTCTCAACCTGTTCCACTACAGCCCCATCGATGAGAATGGGGGCGTGCTCAGTCCTCTTTTTTTTCCCTGTAGTCCACAATCATCTCCTTTGTCTTGGTCACGTTGAGGGAGAGGTTGTTGTCCTGGCACCACACGGCCAGGTCTCTGACCTCCTCCCTATAGGCTGTCTCATCGTTGTCGATGATCAGGCCTACCACTGTTGTGTCGTCGGCAAACTTAATGATGGTGTTGGAGTCGTGCCTGGCCATGCAGTCATGGGTGAACAGGGAGTACAGGAGGGGACTGAGCACGCACCCTGAGGGGCCCCGTGTTGAGGATCAGTGTGGCAGATGTGTTGTTACCTACCCTTACCACCTGGGGGCGGCCCGTCAGGAAGTCCAGGATCCAGTTGCAGAGGGAGGTGTTTAGTCCCAGGATCCTTAGCTTAGTGATGAGCTTTGAGGGCACTATGGTGTTGAATGCTGAGCTGTAGTCAATGAATAGCATTCTCACGTAGGTGTTCCTCTTGTCCAGGTGGGAAAGGGCAGTGTGGAGTGCAATAGAGATTGCATCATCTGTGGATCTGTTGGGGCGGTATGCAAATTGGAGTGGGTCTAGGGTTTCTGGGATAATGCTGTTGATGTGAGCCATGACCAGCCTTTCAAAGCACTTCATGGCTACAGACGTCAGTGCTACGGGTCGGTAGTCATTTAGGCAGGTTATCTTAGAGTCTTTGGGCACGGGGACTATGGTGGTCTGCTTGAAACATGTTGGTATTACAGACTCAGTCAGGGACATGTTGAAAATGTCAGTGAAGACACTTGCTAGTTGGTCAGCACATGCTCGGAGTACACGTCCTGGTAATCCGTCTGGCCCTGCGGCCTTGTGAATGTTGACCTGCTTAAAAGTCTTACTCACATCAGCTACGGAGAGCGTGATCACATAGTCATCCGGAACAGCTGGTGCTCTCATGCATGCTTCAGTGTTGCTTGCCTCGAAGCGAGCATAGAAGTGGTTTAGCTCGTCTGGTAGGCTTGTGTCACTGGGCAGCTCGTGGCTGTGCTTCCCTTTGTAGTTTGTAATAGTTTTCAAGCCCTGCCACATCCGACGAGCGTCAGAGCCAGTGTAGTACGAATCAATCTTAGTCCTGTATTGACTCTTTGCCTGTTTGATGGTTCGTCGGAGGGCATAGCGGGATTTCTTATAAGCGTCCGGGTTAGAGTCCCGCTCCTTGAAAGCAGCAGCTCTACCCTTTAGCTCAGTGCGGATGTTTCCTGTAATCCATGGCTTCTGGTTGGGGTATGTACGTACGGTCACTGTGGGGACGACATCATCGATGCACTTATTGATGAAGCCAGTGACTGATGTGGTGTACTCCTCAATGCTATCTGAAGAATCCCGGAACATGTTCCAGTCTGTGCTAGCAAAACAGTCCTGTAGCTTAGTATTTATGTTTGTAAGAAAGCGCTTTTGTGGGGAAAAACTAATTCTGATTGGCTGGGCCTGCCTCCCCCGTGGGTGGGCCTATACCCTCCCAGGCCCACTGATGGCTGCACCCCTGCCCAGTCATGTGAAATCCATAGATTAGGGTCTAAATAATGTATTTTAATTGACTGATTTCCTTATATGAACAAATATAGTCTATTGCTAGATATAGGATAGTTGGCTATTGGTGTCACGGTTAACTAAGCCAGAACCCAGAAGCAGACCAGGACACGGTACGTGAGACAAAGGTGAGTGTTTATTAATAGAGTCCGAGTGAAGCTGAATAATCCAGGGAACAGAGCGGGTGGCGTGGATGGGTTGTTGAGGGTGCAGTGGTTGGTCCGGTACTGGCTCGGCAGCCGCCGACCATCAGGCAGAGGTTGGGTGAAGGTTCCGGGTGAGAGACTGCAGACAGAACAAAACGGAGGTCAGTACACAGCAAGTCAAAAAAGGTGCAAAACAACAAAACTAACACTACTGGCTCAGAGACTGATACGCTGACAACATACTGTTCATGGCTAACGATCCGGCAGGAACTGGATGTTGGGCCAGAGCCTAAGAAGGGTGATGATCAGGACCAGGTGTGCAGATTGCTGATGGGATGCAGGTGCGGAAAACCAGAGCGCTCCCGGAGCGTTCCCGAACCCTCGGGAAACTGGAGAATACGAGCAGGAACACTAGTCACCAGACAGGACCCGACTCAGACAGCCGGGATCGTCACAGTACCCCCCCTCCGACGAACGCCACCGGGCGGACTTCCCGGAGCGCCAGGATGGAGGCGGTAGAAGTCACTGATGAGGTCTGCGTCTAGGACCTGTCGCCGCGGAATCCAACTCCTCTCTTCAGGGCCATACCCCTCCCAGTCCACGAGATACTGGAAACCCCGGCCCCGCCGTCTGGAATCCATGATGCGACGCACCGTGTAGGCAGGACCACCTCCGATCATCCGAGGAGGAGGAGGAGGAGGCGGAGGAGGCAACAGAGGACTGAGGAAGACAGGCTTGAGGCAGGAGACATGAAAGGTGGGATGGACTCTGAGCGTCCTCGGTAGTTTGAGTCGAACTGCCACTGGATTGATCACCTTCTCCACCACAAACGGACCAATGAACTTCGGTAACAACTTCCTAGACTCAGTCCGTAACGGAAGATCCCGTGTGGCCAACCAAACCCTATCTCCGATGGTATAGGTGGGAGCGGGAATCCGGCGACGATTCGCCTGGAGCTGATACCGGTCCGAAACTCTAAGGAGTGCCTTTCTGGCCCGATGCCAGGTCCGGTGGCAACGCCGAATATGGGCCTGAACAGAAGGCACTGAGAGCTCCTTCTCCTGAGAAGGAAACAGGGAGGTTGGTAGCCATACAGGCACTGGAAGGGAGACATCCCAGTGGCAGATGTAGGAAGAGTATTGTGGGCATACTCAACCCAAGGCAACTGAGAGACCCAGGAGGTGGGGTTGGAAGAGACCAGACAGCGTAGCGTTGATTCCATCTTCTGGTTGGCTCTCTCCGCCTGACCATTGGATTGGGGGTGAAAACCAGATGTGAGACTGACCGTAGCTCCAATGGCCAAACAGAAGGACTTCCAGACAGCAGAGGTAAACTGAGGACCACGGTCGGAAACGATATCACTGGGCAAACCGTGGACCCTGAAAACCTCCCTAACCAGGATCTCGGACGTCTCCGAGGCAGAGGGAAGCTTGGCAATTGGCACAAAGTGGGGCGAACTTGCTGAATCTGTCCACGATAGTCAGAACGACCGTGTTCCCCTCAGAAGCGGGCAACCCCGTGACGAAGTCCAGGGCCAGATGCGACCATGGTCGCCGGGAATAGGAAGGGGGTGAAGTAGTCCAGAGCTGGGCCGATTGGTACTCTTATTCTGCGCACACACTGGACAGGCAGCAACAAAACCCCGAGTATCCTCGGCCATGGCAGGCCACCAAAAACGTCTGCGAAGAAACGCCATAGTCCGAGCCACGCCAGGGTGACAAGCCATCTTGCTGGCGTGGGACCATTTGAGGACAGCAGGACGAACCGACTCAGGCACAAACAACCGACCGGGTGGACCGTTACCGGGACCGGGCTGAGTCCGAAGGGCCGCCAGCACCTCCTCCTCAATCTTCCACATAACTGCTCCCACGACGCAGTTCCGGGGGAGGATTGTCTCGGTCTTGGACCCACTCTCCTCCGTCTTGGAGAACATCCGGGACAAGGCGTCCGCCTTGCCGTTCTTAGATCCAGGTCGGAACGTCAGGGCAAACTTGAATCGTCCGAAAAACAACGCCCACCTGGCCTGACGGGAGTTGAGGCGTTTAGCCGATTGCACGTAAGCAAGATTCTTGTGGTCCGTCCAGACAATAAACGGTTGCTCCGCCCCCTCCAACCAGTGGCGCCACTCCTCCAAGGCAAGTTTCACCGCGAGAAGCTCCCGGTTACCCACATCGTAATTCCTCTCCGCAGGCGAAAGGCGACGAGAGTAGTAGGCGCAGGGATGGAGTTTACTGTCCGTGGAGCATCGCTGCGACAGGATGGCGCCAACTCCCACATCAGACGCGTCCCACTTCAACGACGAACTGACGGGCCGTGTCCGGTTGAGAGAGAATCGGTGCGTTGGTGAATCGCCTCTTCAAATCCAGAAACGCTCGATCCGCCTCCGGATTCCACTTGAAGGTCCTGATGCTGGAAGTCAAGGCAGTTAACGGAGCGGCCACACGGCTGTAATCCCGGATGAATCTGCGGTAGAAATTCGCAAACCCCAAAAATCTCTGGAGCTGCAATCTCGTACCGGGCTGGACCCATTCCAGAACCGCTCTAACCTTCTCCTGGTCCATCCTAATCTCTCCCCTGGAGATGATGTACCCGAGAAAGGATGTCGTGTGGGCGTGAAACTCGCACTTCTCGGCCTTCACAAACAGGCGATTCTCCAACAATCGCTGCAGAACCTGCCGGACATGCTGGACGTGGTCGGAAGGTTCCTTCGAGAAGATCAGAATGTCATCCAGGTAAACAAACACAAAGAGACCGATCATATCTCTCAGGGCGTCGTTCACCATACTCTGGAATACCGCTGGAGCATTGGTCAGTCCAAACGGCATCACCTGATACTCGAAGTGACCCATCGGTGTATTGAAACCCGTCAACCACTCGTCCCCCTCTCTGATCCGGACCAGGTGATACGCATTGCGTAGGTCTAGCTTGGTGAACACCGTAGCACCCTGTAAGAGTCGAAGGCAGAACTCATCAAGGGCAGGGGATACTTGTTCTTGACCGTGATGTCATTCAACCCCCGATAATCAATACACGGTCGAAGAGAGCCATCCTTCTTACCCACAAAGAAGAATCCTGCCCCCAGGGGTGATGACGAGGGACGAACGAGACCAGCAGCTAGGGACTCCTTGATGTAGGTCTCCAACGCCTCACGTTCAGGTCGGGAGATACTGTATAACCTTCCCTTGGGGTAGACAGCTCCAGGGACCAGGTTGATGGCACAATCATATGGTCGGTGGGGAGGGAGTGACAGAGCCTTCTGCTTACTGAAAACTTCCCCAAATCGTGATATGTCTCGGGGAACCAGGGACAAATCTGGGGGTTTAGCCTCAATCACCTGACTGGGAACCGAATGGGGGCAGGCAGTCTTGAGACAGTTAGCATGACAATCAAGGCTCCAACTCGTTACCTTGCCCGTCACCCAATCGAACGTGGGATTGTGTTCCTTCAGCCAGGGGTATCCAAGGACCAGAGGAACATGGGAAGACGGCAGAATGAAGAATGAAATCATCTCAGAATGATTCCCCGACAACCGCATCTTAACCGGTTCACTCCTCATCGTGATACGTGCCAGACTACTGCCGTTCAGAGTGGTAGCTTCAATGGCTTCCGGCAATTGCTCCTTGGAAAGCCCCAGCTGTTCCACCAACTCGGCATCTAGAAAGCTTCCATCGGCACCTGAATCGATAAAAGCGTTAATCGCTAAGCTCTGATTCCTGTTCATAAGGGTAGCCGGGAAACGGGGTCTGACAGAGGTATTGAGAGGTCGAAACTGGCTCGCTAAAAGTCCTCCCAACTTTAGCGAGCCGCGCAGTTTGACGACCCGACTGGATCCTGAGAAGCTGATCGGTTGGACGGAACCCATTGCTTCTCCCTCCTTCGCTCTCGGACTCGATTATCCACCCGAATAGACAAAGCTACCAAGCTGTCCAGGTCACTAGGCTCCGGATAGGAGATCAACTCATCCTTGAGCTGCTCCGACAGACCCTGGTAAAAGGCCGCTTGCAGAGACTCCTCGTTCCACCCACTCTCCACAGCCAACGTCTTGAACTCGATCACGAAGTCGGCCACGCTGCGAGTTCCTTGGCGAAGCGAAAACAGGCGCCTAGCTGCGTCCCTCCCTCGGACGGAATGGTCGAAGAGCTTCCTCATCTCGGCCGTGAACCCCTGGTATGAAGCCATGCAGGGATCCTGTCGTTCCCAAACGGCTGAAGCCCACTCCAGCGCTCGACCACGCAGCAACTCAATCACAAAGGCTATCCTAGCCTTGTCTGTGGCATAAGAGTAGGGCTGTAGATCGAACACTAGTCCACACTGCATAAGGAAGGAACGGCATCTTCCCAGCTCTCCCTCATACTTATCCGGCGTCGGAACCTTGGGCTCACGGATGGACACAGCTTCAGAAGCGGCAGGCGAGATGGGTGAAACCGGTAGTGGATCCTCCACCGGACACTTGCGTTGGTTCTGGACCTCCGTCAGACCGGTAGAAAGGTTCCGAACTGACAACGCCGATCTCCTGTAGTACCGTGCTATGATGGCCCAACATCTTCTCCTGCTGGGTAATAGCATGGCGAACAGAGTCCAGGTCCGCTGGGTTCATTACTGGCCGGATCGTTCTGTCACGGTTAACTAAGCCAGAACCCAGAAGCAGACCAGGACACGGTACGTGAGACAAAGGTGAGTGTTTATTAATAGAGTCCGAGTGAAGCTGAATAATCCAGGGAACAGAGCGGGTGGCGTGGATGGGTTGTTGAGGGTGCAGTGGTTGGTCCGGTACTGGCTCGGCAGCCGCCCGACCATCAGGCAGAGGTTGGGTGAAGGTTCCGGGTGAGAGACTGCAGACAGAACAAAACGGAGGTCAGTACACAGCAAGTCAAAAAAGGTGCAAAACAACAAAACTAACACTACTGGCTCAGAGACTGATACGCTGACAACATACTGTTCATGGCTAACGATCCGGCAGGAACTGGATGTTGGGCCAGAGCCTAAGAAGGGTGATGATCAGGACCAGGTGTGCAGATTGCTGATGGGATGCAGGTGCGGAAAACCAGAGCGCTCCCCGGAGCGTTCCCGAACCCTCGGGAAACTGGAGAATACGAGCAGGAACACTAGTCACCAGACAGGACCCGACTCAGACAGCCGGGATCGTCACAATTGGGCTATATTGTGTAATGGGCTATATTGTCTTCCATTACACAATATAGCCCAATAGCCAACTAGCCTATATCTAGCAATAGACTATATTTGTTCATATAAGGAAATCAGTCAATTAAAATACATTATTTAGACCCTAATCTATGGATTTCACATGACTGGGCAGGGGTGCAGCCATCAGTGGGCCTGGGAGGGTATAGGCCCACCCACGGGGGAGGCAGGCCCAGCCAATCAGAATTAGTTTTTCCCCACAAAAGCGCTTTCTTACAAACATAAATACTTCTCAGAATCCAGATGTGGAGATCCTGGGCTGGCATGGTTACAGGTGGTCTGCGGTTGTGAGGCCGGTTGGACGTACTGCCAAATTCTCTAAAACGACGTTGGAGGTGGCTTATGGTAGAGAAATTATCTGGCAACAGTTATGATGGACATTCCTGCAGTCAGCATGCCAATTGCATGCTCCCTCAAAACTTGAGAAATCTGCACATTTTATAGTGGCCTTTTTATGTCCCCAGCACAAGGTGCACCTGTGTAATGATCATGCTGTTTAATCAGCTTCTTGATATGTCACCTGTCAGCTGGATGGATTATCTTGGCAAAGGAGAAATGCTCACTAACAGGGATGTAAACACATTTATGCAAAGAATTTGAGAGAAATAAGCTTTTTGTGCATATGGAAGATTTCTGTGATATTTTATTTCAGCTCATGAAACTTGGGACCAACACTTTCCATGTTACATTTATATTTTTGTTCAGTACATAGCCATCCTACCGTTTTGGCCTGCTAATAGCGCCCTTAATGAAGTTGCCGAGGTGGTGCGCTCAGACCGGTGGCTCAGTAGACCGGCGAATCAGAGCGCCGGAGGAGAGCAACGGGAGAAGACGTGACAAAGCTAATGATTTATCAAAACGTGACAAAGGTCTGAAGACCATAATGTTTAGCAACCATATAAGACCATAGTATACCAATAAAAATCTGCTCCTGGGATATAAATGGATGTTGACCTATGATCAAAGTAAGTAAAATTGAAAGTAAATGTTTGACATTGAAAGACTTGCGCTGAACAGAAAAGAGACACCATTTCAAGGTGTGAACATTAGACAGAAGTCTCCTGAACAACTGGAATAATCACATGTATTTATTTCTCTGACTTTAAAAAAAACATTATTTAAATGATATAAGGTAAAGTGAAATTTCTAGTGAGACTTGTTTCAGAAGGTTTTCTTTGCAAATCGAAGGACACTAGGATACTACCAGCACCGTGACAGAAAATGGCAGAGAAAGCTCTTTTGGATAGTTTCCTGTGCTGTCACATTTGTTCAGAGACTTTCAGAGAGCCTGTTTCTCTGGGCTGCCACCACAGCTTCTGTTCCAGCTGCCTGGACAAATTCTGGGATCAGAATAAAAACAAGAACTGTCCGGTTTGTAAGAGGAAATCTTCTAAAGGATTAGGAATTAACTTTTCACTGAAAGAGCTAGCTGACAAATATGCAGGGAGAGAGAAAGCAGGGGAGTCCAGGGACAGGACTGAAGAAGGAAGAAAAGATAAATACTGTATTCCAGATGAAGACAGAGAGTTGGTATGTAGTAAACATAAAGATGAACCTAAATGGTTCTGTGAGGTGGAGCAGAGAGCTGTGTGTCACATCTGTGAGTCTCCTGATGATCACGAACACACAGTCATTCCCTTACAACAGGCCGTGAAAGACCTGAAGGAAAAACTAACATCTGACATAGAGTCACTGCAGGACAAGCGTACCAAATGTGAAGACATAGAGGAGACATACAATGAAATAGTGCAATACTCCAAGAAGCAGCTGGTATCCACAGAGAGACAGATCAGGGGGGAGTTTGAGAAGCTTCACCAGTTCCTGAGAGAGGAAGAGAAGGCCAGACTGGCTGCACTGAGGGAGGAAGAGGAGGAAAAGGGGAAGATGATCGCCAGAGAGATGAAGAACATTCAGGACCAGATCAATTCTCTCACAGAAAGCATCACTGCTGTGAAACATGAGCTGCAGAAACAGGATGTGCCATTTCTCAAGAGCTACCAACACATCCAGACAAGCCTTAATGCCCAGTGCACAATGTTGGATTCACAGATGGTCTCAGGAGCGCTGATAGACGTGGCCAAACACCTGGGCAACCTGCAGTTCAGAGTCTGGGAGAAGATGCAAGGGATGATCAATTACACTCCTGTGATTTTGGACCCCAACACTGCATACGGCACACTCTCACTGTCTGATGATCTGACCAGTGTGAGCCAGATGGGCTCAAAGCAGCACCTCCCTGACAACCCAGAGAGGAACATGATTTATGCCATAGTTCTGGGCTCTGAGGGGTTCAGCTCAGGAATGCACAGCTGGGAGGTACATGTAGAGGTGGGGGACCACTCTCACTGGTATATAGGCGTGGCCAAAGAGTCAATTAACAGGAAGGGGGAAGCATCTGTAACCCCAGAGTATGGATACTGGGCTATAAAGCTGAAGAGTGCTAAATACAATGCAGGAGATAAGACTCTCACTCTGAAGAGGAGACCCCGGGGGATCAAAGTACAGCTGGACTACGACAGGGGGAAGGTATCCTTCTATGATTCCAAAGACATGACACACATTCACACTTACAATGATACATTTACTGAGAAACTATACCCATACTTCTCTAATGGAAAGGCTGGTGATGCCATCCATCCTGATATACAGATCTGCCAATCAGAGGTGTCTCTGACAGTGAAGTCCTTCCAGTGAGGTGTATACTGTATGTTTAGGAGGGGGTGGTAGTGGGGAAGGGTAGTAGACCCATGTGAGAGAGCTTTGTGTTTTGGTTTAAGATTAATCATTTGATAATGAAAGGGATTGTTCATTATTAATTCTGTTTCTTGTAGAATATATTTAGATTAGACAGATTGAACTACAGTTTAACTTAGGGTTGTACCACAGCTCTCTCGGTGTGTTTATTGCACTGCTGGGTTTTTGACAACTGTTTTGCTTGTCAGCAATCCAGTTTTCAAGATACTGTATGTACTGTTCAGAATGCATCACACATGGATCATTTCTGTACTTTCAAAGTTACATAAACTATACACTACATGTGTATAGTATGTGGACATGCCTTCAAATTAGTGGATTTGGCTATTTCAGCCACACCCGTTGCTGACAGGTGTATAACATTGAGCACACAGCCATGCAATCTCCATTGGCAAACATTGGCAGTAGAATGGCTCGTACTGAAGAGCTCAGTGACTTTCAACGTGGCACCGTCATTGGATGCAACCTTTCCAACAAGTCAGTTTGTCAAATTTCTGCCTTGCTACAGCTGCCCCGGTGAACTGTAAGTGCTGTTATTGTGAAGTGGAAACGTCTAGGAGCAACAATGGCTCAGCTATGAAGTGGTAGGCCACACAAGCTCACAGAATGTGACCGCCGAGTGCTGAAGCACATAGTGCGTAAAAATCGTCTGTCCTCGGTTGCAACACCCACTACCGAGTTTCAAACTGCCTCTGGAAGCAATGTCAGCATAAGAACTGTTCGTCGGGAGCTTCATGAAATGGGTTTCCATGGCCGAACAGCCGCACACAAGCCTAAGATCACAATTCGCAATGCCAAGCATCGGCTGGAGTTGTGTTAAGCTCGCCACTATTGGACTCTGGAGCAGTGGAAACGCGTTCTCTGAAGTGATGAATCATGCTTCACCATCTGGCAGTCCGACGGACTAATCTGGGTTTGGCGGATAACAGGAGAGCGCTACCTGACCCAATGCATAGTGACAACTGTAATGTTTGGTGAAGGAGGAATAATGGTCTGGGGCTGTTTTTCATGGTTCGGGCTAGGCTCCTTAGTTCCAGTGAAGGGAAATCTTAATGCTACAGCATACAATGACATTCTAGACAATTCTTTGCTTCCAACTTTGTGGCAACAGTTTGGGGAAGGCCCTTTCCTGTTTCAGCATGACAATGCACCCATGCACAAAGCGAGGTCCATACAGAAATGGTTGGTCGAGATCAGTGTGGAAGAACTTGACTGGCCTGCACAGAGCCCTGACCTCAACACCATCGAACACCTTTGGGATGAATTGGAACGCCGACTGCAAGCCAGGCCTAATCGCCCACATCAGTGCCCAACCTCACTAATGCTCTTGTGGCTAAATGGAAGCAAGTCCCCGCAGCAATGTTCCAACGTCTTGTGAAAAGCATTCCCGGAAGAGGGGAGGCTGTTATAGCAGCAAAGGGGGACCAACTCCATATTAATGCCCTATGATTTTGGAATGAGATGTTTGACGAGCAGGGGTCCACATACTTTTGGTCATGTAGTGTATCTTGAAAACGTCATTGCTGACAAGCAAAACATTTTGCTACTATGTCAACAATGAACTGATGATGGACTAATGATAGTCCAACAAATACCAACATATAGTTTTTGGGTGGAGTTTTCCTTTAACAAGATAGAGAATAAACACAAATATTTTCCTTCAACTCTAGAAACCACTGGCATCAAGAATTTTTATTGTACAAATTACATATACATGTTCAATTGTATAATAGTAATAATCATAATAATAATAGATTTTACTTAAAACGTTACATACTGTAATCTGAAACTCCTGGTTTACAGGCCACATCAAGCCTGCAAGTCACAATATGCTGGTTTGGAATCCAGCCAGAGTAAGGATATCAAATCAAATCAAATCTTATTTGTCACATGCGCCGAATACAATGGGTGTAGACTTTACCGTGAAATGGTTGCTTACAAGCCCTTCCCAATTATGCAGTTTAACAAATAATAATAAAAATAAAAATACAGAGTAGCAGCAGAATATGATGAGTGGAAAAGTGTGTGTATATGTGTGTTTGTGTTGTGTTGGTCTGCGTGTGTGTTATGTGTGTGGGTTTTGTGTAAGAGTGTCAGTGTAGTGTCTGTGCGTGCGTGAGTGTGTATAAAGTGCGAATATAGTCTTGTGAGTGTGCATAGAGTCAGTGCAAGATATGGTCAATGCAGATAGTCTGGGTAACCATTTAATGAACTATTTAGCAGTCACATACGTCGGTACCATTTGCCAGATGGTGGCAGAGTGAACAGTCTATGGCTTGGGTGGCTGGAGTCTTTGACAATTTCTCGGGCCTTCCTCTGCCACCTGATATAGAGGTCCTGGATGGCAGGGAGCTGGCCCCGTGATATACTGGGCTGAACGCACCACCCTCTTTAGCACTTTGCGGTCAAGGGCGGTGCATTTGCCATACCAAGCGGTGATGCAGCCAGTCAAGATCCTCTCAATGGTGCAGCTGTCAAACTTTTTGAAGATCTGAGGGCCCATGCCAAATCTCCCTCCTGAGGGGGAAGAGGCGCTGTCGTGCCCTCTTCATGACTGTGCGGGTGTGTGTGGACTATGTTTAGTCCTTAGTGATGTGGACGCCAAGGAACTTGAAGCTCTCAAACCGCTCCACTACAGCCCCGTCAATGTGGATGATGGTGTGCTCTCCCCTCTTTCTTCTGTAGTCCACAAATAGCTCCTTGTTCTTACTGACGTTAAGGGAGAGACTGTTGTCCTGGCACCCCACTGCTAGTGATGTTATGTTTGATACCGGAGCTCCGAGGCATGCGTCGAAATTGCTAAGCAGTTTACTTTGAAGCAGTGTGCAGATGCTTGCATCACTTTATCAGAAGCGCATGATCAATGACGTCCGAAGCTTTGTTTTTTGTCGAACAACCACCTGATAGGTTTGGTATTGGTTTCAGTAGAAGACAAAAAGGCTACCCTGCGTCATCTATAATAATTTGGCTGTTCTAAATGATTTTGATCAGCAGGTGCCACTAGTCTACTTTTCGACACAAATGGTTTGAAATGCTCACTGCTTCAGGAAGCTTTGTTTCCCCTTCACTACCCACTGCTAAGTCTCTGACCTCCTCCCTTTAAGCTGTCTCATCGCTGTCGTTGAGGATGCCTCCCACCATCGTGTTGTCAGCAAACGATGATGGTGTTGGAGTTGTGCGTGACCATGCAGTCGTGGGTGAACATGAAGTAGAGGAGAGGACTAAGCACTAGTGATGGGTCATGCGCACAAGCATCGGCTCTGAGAGCCGGCTCTTTGTAGTGAATCAGAAGAGCCGGCTCGCATCGAGTGAGAGCCGGCTCCCAGTTTTTTGCCCATTCGCTGCTTAGGTTTCACTTTCACAGAGGTCTGTTATGATTGGCCAGCATGGCGACCAGCATGCGGCATTCACGTGAGAATTAAGGATGTGTAAACAGAGGGGGGCGGGAGCAGACACACCACTTGACTCCACTGCAAGTGAAGAGAGAGACAGAGCGGACTGAGGAGCGTGTGTGCGTCTTTGCATTGTCGTGTCGTTTAACTATGAGTGACACTAGAAAGCGAAGCAGCATCTGGCTGCAGTTTAAAGATATTGGGAACAAGAAAGCAGAGTGCCTTCACTGCAAAACGAAGGTCACTATAAGAGCAGGTTCCACCACAAACCTGCATAGACATACAAGAACTGTCCATCCTACAGTGCAGTTAGAGGAGAGAGGGCAAGCCAGCTCACCATCTACTGATCCTGGTGTGTCTCATACCAGAACAACAGCTGCTGTAACGTCTACTGCCATCCCCATGCGTGCAAGTATAACCTCTCCTACTGCAACTGATGTGATGGAGGAGACTAACCCCCTGAAGGGCTCCCCAATAGAAACTTTTAATCACCCGCAATCTGCATTGAGAATGACTGCCAGGTTAGGAAAGATTGATTATTGAGACTACCTAAATAATTTAAACTGGAACAGCCATCTCAGTAATGGGTGCAAAAAGTCCAACTACTAACAGATTGGAATAGTTTACAAAAATGTTATTTATGTTTGTGTAGCATAAGATATTAATCAACCAATCAATGTACATGCAAAAACCCAGGTACTGAAACAAACAATTCTGAAAATCAACCTGCAACAGATCATGCTGGGAAATATGATAATCATACATTTGTAATTTGACTCAACAAGCTTGTTCAACTTCAGCTCACTTCGAACAGAGTTTGTTGATTCAACATACAATTGTTAGGCAACCAGCTGCAATAGGATTGTCAGTTTGGTCAACATTTGGGATTATAGCTGGCCCAACAAACAGTACAGTGTTGCATTCCAAAGGCAAACATGAATTTGTAATTTGACTCAAGTTTCTATACATTCAGCTCACTGTGAGCAAATGTTTTATTGAGTGAACAAACATTCACACATTTGTCACGCCCTGACTCAGGGGACTCTTATATGTTGAGTCAGGGTGTGTATATTCTTTGTTGTGTATGTTCTAGGTTGTACGATCTAGTATGTATGGTTCTATGTTGGCCGGTGTGGTTCCCAATCAGAGGCAGCTGTCGTTCGTTGTCTCTGATTGGGGACAATACTTAGGCAGCCTATTGGCACTAGTGGGTTGTGGGATCTTGTTCCGTGTGAGATATGTTGTTTGTGTACCTTGGACTTCACGTTTCGTTTAGTTTGTTGTTTTGTTGTTGTTTATTCGTTTCAAATAAACATGTATGCATATCACGCTGCGCCTTGGTTCGTCCAGTCTGTAAACGAGCGTGACAAAAGATCCCACCAGACCTGGACCAAGCAGTGTGCCGAGGAGGAGCAGAGAGGATGGACTTGGCAGGAGATAAGAGAGGATCTGGCAAGAAAGATGGAGGCCCTGAAAGGGATCAGGGTGGAGAGGCAACCCCAACAAATTTTTTTGGGGGGCACACGGTGTGGACGACGAGGCAGCAGGAGGCCGCGACAGGGCGGATCTGCTGGTTAGGAGGCCACCATATTACGGGGGCTATTGGTTCAGAGGGAGCAGGAGGTATTCGGTCAGAGGGAGGCGCTACAGGAGGCTAGAAGGGAGAAGGAAAGTGTAGAGGCACGGCGAGAGGAGCTGGTTAGGCAGCAGAAGGAGCGGGGGTTAATAAAGGAACCCAGTCCTGCTCCTCGCACCAAGCAAGTGGTGCGTGTCGCCAGTCCGGTCCGGCCCGTTCCTGCTCCCCGCACCAAGCCAGTGGTGCGCGTCGCCGGCCCGGCCTGTTCCTGCTCCTCGCACCAAGCCAGTGGTGCGCGTCGCCAGCTCGGCCCGGCCTGTTCCTGCTCCTCGCACCAAGCCAGTGGTGCGCGTCGCCAGCCCGGCCCGGCCTGTTCCTGCTCCTCGCACCAAGCCAGTGGTGCGCGTCGCCAGCCCGGCCCGGCCTAATCCTGCTCCTCGCACTAAGCAGTGGTGCGCGTCGCCAGCTCGGCCCGACCTGTTCCTGCTCCTCGCACCAAGCCAGTGGTGCGCGTCACCAGCCCGGCCCGGCCTGTTCCTGCTCCTCGCACCAAACCAGTGGTGCGCGTCGCCAGTCCGGCCCGGCCTGTTCCTGCCCCTCGCACCAAGCCAGTGGTGCGTATTCCTAGTCAGGTCCGGCCCGTGCCTGCTCCTCGCACCAGACCAGTGGTGCGTTTGTTCAGTCCGCCATGGCCCGTGCCCGTTCCACCGGTGCCTGATCTAGTTCCGGTCAGCTGTTCCACTCCGGAGCCAGAGCAGTCCACTCCACCGGTGCCTGATCCAGCTCCGGTCAGCTGTGCCACTCCGGAGCCAGAGCAGGCCGCCCCACCGGGGTCCAGTCCAGCTCCGGTCAGCGGCTCCACTCCGGAGCCAGAGCAGTCCGCTCCACCGGTGCCTGATCCAGCTCCGGTCAGCGGCTCCAGGGGACTCTTATATGTTGAGTCAGGGTGTGTATATTCTTTGTTGTGTATGTTCTAGGTTGTACGATCTAGTATGTATGGTTCTATGTTGGCCGGTGTGGTTCCCAATCAGAGGCAGCTGTCGTTCATTGTCTCTGATTGGGGACCATACTTAGGCAGCCTATTGGCACTAGTGGGTTGTGGGATCTTGTTCCGTGTGAGGTATGTTGTTTGTATGCTACCTTGGACTTCACGTTTCGTTTGTTGTTTTGTCGTTGTTTATTCGTTTCAAATAAACATGTATGCATATCACGCTGCGCCTTGGTTCGTCCAGTCTGTAAACGAGCGTGACAACATTAGCTCAATTTCTTGTCCTTCTGAAGTCCACTCAACTCACAGAATAATGCTGATTAAGCAATTGGTTCAAAATATTTTTGTTTTGTGCACAAAAAATGACTAAACCAATCATCAAAGCATTCTTCTTCTCGTGTCAGACTCTATCTCAAACACACACTGATGAACTCATGCGTATGCCTCGAAGTCTCCATTGTCGACTCTGATGCTTTGATGAATCTGTCACTGTTTGCACTGTTAGTTATACTTTATCAACTGACTAGTACACTGGTAGAAGCTTGCAGTCGCTGGGAAAAGCCTTGAGAAGCACAACTATTGTAGCTAATCAAAATGCAGGTGATTGTTTTTTGTTAGATAACAGTAATGGGAAAGTCAAAGCTATGTCAATGTGAAAATGCTGAAATATTATATTACATACGTAGACAGTGCACCCTGTATTGATAGGTTTGAAAGTTTCTCATATTTTCTTAAGAAACAAAGTATATTGTGTTCTTCCCTCTAAAGTCTATTGGAACTGATTACTAACAGTTTATCTATTAGGGAGTTGAGCAGCCACAGCGCTTTACAATCTCAGACAAATCTGCCCTCTTATCAGCTAGTTGTGCTTTATTATATGTGAGAGTGCTCTCTAATGGGGTTACAATGGAACTGCAGGTGTTCTTTATACATACCGTTGAGCAAGTTTTGAGTGCTGTTCCTCTCAAAGGGGTGAATCCATAGAGTTAAATAGAGGACCCATTTTGGAATTGCCATTGCAATCGAGGGCTTTCATAATTTTAAAGTAGTCAAGTGTGTGGGACTTCGTATGGGTTAAGGATGGATCGATGACATGACTCCATCCGGGTCATCAGGAGGGATCAGCCAATGAATTATACTTGTGAGCAAACATTCCATAACAGTAGGTGGCAGTAATTACCCAACCTTGGCTTTATACCTGTTCATAAAACACACTCTAGGTGGCAGGCAGTATGCACCCTTTCAGTTTGTTTGCCAACTGATAGAAGTAGTAGAAGAAGAGAATGTACTACATCAAAGGAGATTGTCTCAATGGCGCTGCCCGTGTGCTCACAGACGCCATATAATAATAAGCCATTTAGCAGACGCTTTTATCCAAAGCGACTTACAGTCATGTGTGCATACATTTTTACGTATGGGTAGTCCCGGGGCTCGAACCCACTACCCTGGCGTTTACAAGCACCTTGCTCTACCAATTGAGCTACAGAGGAACACATGGGACATATATAAAGATAATATCTCTATTTCTCTGTGGGTGAATCCTAACTTCCACTTCAGTCAGATTTCCACTTAGTCTCCCATTGACATCAATGCATGACTAGGTTAAAATCTGACTTAAGTGGTACTTTTACCCCAAAATGACAGGCAAGTTAAGTAGAGCAGGAGTCACTGGAGCTTCTTATGGTTAAGAGGTGATCCTCTCTCTACTGTATGTCAAAAGTGATTCACTCTGCATTGACAACATTGAGACGCATATATAAGCATGCAGTAGAATCATAATTGTTACATATTCATCATCATCCTAATCATCATCATTATATAACCATAATCATTGTTATATAAAATGTATCATAATCATCATCATAGTCAGCCTTATCATTATCATCTATCTTTGATATATCATCTCTAGACAAAAATAGTTGTATGCACTTAAAACGCTCAGAAAATAGATTGAGAAAGTTTTAGTATACCATCATTCAGTAGGACATGAAAAACAAGAGGACAAATCAGGGTTAACACCAAAACTAGTGTCCTGTTGACTATCAGGCAAAGAAATGCCAGCTAAGATGCTAGTTAATAGAAAAGATAACACCAAAAGTCCTGTCTGATATATTGTTATTACTCATAGGATACTGGTATTACCGAGGGTAATTGGAGGCAATTATGTGGGACTTTGGTTTATTGCTGTTATATTACAGGCAGCTACAGTGAGGGGAAAAGGTATTTGATCCCCTGCTGATTTTGTACGTTTGCCCACTGATAAAGACATGATCAGTCTATAATTTTAATGGTAGGTTTATTTGAACAGTGAGAGACAGAATAACAACAAAAAAATCCAGCAAAAACGCATGTTAAAAATGTTATAAACTGATTTGCATTTTAAATGAGGGAAATAAGTATTTGACCCCTCTGCAAAACATGACTAAGTACTTGGTCGCAAAACCCTTGTTGGCAATCACAGAGGTTAGACGTTTCTTGTAGTTGGCCACCAGGTTTGCACACATCTCAGGAGGGATTTTGTCCCACTCCTCTTTGCAGATCTTCTCCAAGTCATTAAGGTTTTGAGGCTGACGTTTGGCAACTCGAACCTTCAGCTCCCTCCACAGATTTTCTATGGGATTAAGGTCTGGAGACTGGCTAGGCCACTCCAGAACCTTAATGTGCTTCTTCTTGAGCCACTCCTTTGTTGCCTTGGCCGTGTGTTTTGGGTCATTGTCATGCTGAAATACCCATCCACGACCCATTTTCAATTTCCTGGCTGAGGGAAGGAGGTTCTCAACCAAGATTTGACGGTACATGGCCCTGTCCATCGTCCCTTTGATGCGGTGAAGTTGTCCTGTCCCCTTAGCAGAAAAACACCCCCAAAGCATAATGTTTCCACCTCCATGTTTGACGGTGGGAATGTTGTTCTTGGAGTCATAGGCAGCATTCCTCCTCCTCCAAACACGGCGAGTTGAGTTGATGCCAAAGAGCTCGATTTTGGTCTCATCTGACCACAACACTTTCACCCAGTTCTCCTCTGAATCATTCAGATGTTCATTGGCAAACTTCAGACGGGCCTGTATATGTGCTTTCTTGAGCAGGGGGACCTTGCGGGCGCTGCAGGATTTCAGTCCTTCACAGCGTAGTGTGTTACCAATTGTTTTCTTGGTGACTATGGTCCCAGCTGCCTTGAGATCATTGACAAGATCCTCCTGTGTAGTTCTGGGCTGATTCCTCACCGTTCTCATGATCATTGCAACTCCACGAGGTGAGATCTTGCATGGAGCCCCAGGCCGAGGGAGATTGACAGTTATTTTGTGTTTCTTCCATTTGCGAATAATCGCACCAACTGTTGTCACCTTCTCACCAAGCTGCTTGGCGAAGGTCTTGTAGCCCATTCCAGCCTTGTGTAGGTCTACAATCTTGTCCCTGACATCCTTGGAGAGCTCTTTGGTCTTGGCCATGGTGGTGAGTTTGGAATCTGATTGATTGATTGCTTCTGTGGACAGGTGTCTTTTATACAGGTAACAAACTGAGATTAGGAGCACTCCCTTTAAGAGTGTGCTCCTAATCTCAGCTCGTTACCTGTACAAAAGACACCTGGGAGCCAGAAATCTTTCTGATTGAGAGGGGGTCAAATACTTATTTCCCTCATTAAAGTGCAAATCAATTTATAACATTTTTGACATGCGTTTTTCTGGATTTTTGTTGTTGTTATTCTGTCTCTCACTGTTCAAATAAACCTACAATTAAAATTATAGACTGATCATTTCTTTGTCAGTGGGCAAACGTACAAAATCAGCAGGGGATCAAATACTTTTTTCCCTCACTGTATATGTGTTGGAGTGAGGACTCAGTGATATGGAATGAATTATTTTCCCATCTATCTGAAAAATGACCAACTGAACCCATGAAACACAACACAGAAACAGCACAGCTCTTTCAAGTTAGAGACTCATACTGTCATTGGCCAAAGCTTGTAAGAGTATTTCAGTCTGTAATTCACACTGAATGTAACTGAATCAGTGAAGTTAAACAATATTGAAACAATAGAGAAACAGCACGATATTCCGTTTTGGCTTGCCAGGCTAAGAGTGTTTTGCAGGTTTGTTATCAATATGGTTCAAATGACGAAGTAATGCCCCCAAACTGTTGTTTCACTGGCATTATTTCTTAGCTAATGATTTATCAAAGCATGACAAAGGTCTGTGTGACCATATACCAATAAAAATCAGCTGCTGGGATGTATATGAATGCTGACCTATCATCAAAGTAAGTAAAATTGAAAGTTAATATTTGATATCGAAAGAGGGCTTAACAGAACATAGACGCCATTCAGGGTGTGAACATTACAGAAAGAAGTCCCCTGAACAACTGGAATAGCCACATTTATTTATTTATCTCATTTATTATCAGACTTTATTTAGTTAAAAAGTAAAATAAAGTAAAGTGTATTTTCTAATGAGACGTGCATAGGAAGGATTTTCTTTGCAAATCGAAGGACACTAGGATACTACCAGCACTGTGACAGAGAAAATGGCAGACAGATCACTCCTAGATCGTTTCCTGTGCTGTCATATTTGTTCAGAGACTTTCAGAGAGCCTGTTTCTCTCGGCTGCAACCACAGCTTCTGTTCCAGCTGCCTGGACAATTTCTGGGATCAGAATAAAAACAAGAACTGTCCGGTTTGTAAGAGGAAATCTTCTAAGGGCTTAGGAATTAACTATTCACTGAAAGAGCTAGCTGACTCGCATGCAGGGAGAGAGAAAGCAGGGGTGTCCAGGGAACAGAGGAATGATAATGATCCAAAGGATGACAGAGAGATCATTTGTAGTAAACATACAGATGAACCTAAGTGGTTCTGTGAGGTGGAGCAGAGAGCTGTTTGTCACGAATGTGAGTTTCCTGATGGTCACGGACACACAGTCATTCCCTTACAACAGGCAGTGAAAGACCTGAAGGAAAAAATAACATCTGATTTAGAGTCACTGCAGAACAAGCGGACCAAATTTGAAGACATAGAGGAGACATACAATGAAATAGTGCAATACTCCAAGAAGCAGCTGGGAGCGACAGAGAGACAGATCAGGGGGGAGTTTGAGAAGCTTCACCAGTTCCTGAGAGAGGAAGAAGAGGCCAGACTGGCTGCACTGAGGGAGGAAGAGGAGGAAAAGGGGAAGATGATCGCCAGAGAGATGAAGAACATTCAGGACCAGATCACTTCTCTCACAGAAAGCATCACTGCTATGAAACATGAGCTGCAGAAACAGGATGTGCCATTTCTCAAGAGCTACAAACACACCCAGACAAGCTCCAGAGCCCAGTGCACACTGCCAGATCCACAACTGGTCTCAGGAGCGCTGATAGACGTGGCCAATCACCTGGGCAACCTGCAGTTCAGAGTCTGGGAGAAGATGCAAGGGATCGTCAAGTACACTCCTGTGATTCTGGACCCCAACACTGCTGAATGTAGGCTATATCTGTCTGATGGTCTGACCAGGGTGAGACATTTAGGCAAAAAGCAGCATCTCCCTGACAACCCAGAGAGGAACACAGAGCATGCCCAGGTTCTGGGCTCTGAGGGGTTCAGCTCAGGAAAGCACAGCTGGGAGGTGGAGGTGGGGGACCACCCTCACTGGTATATAGGTGTGGCCGAAGAGTCAATCAAAAGGAAGGGGAAGGCATTTGTAACCCCAGGGTATGGAGTCTGGGATATACAGCTGAGGGATCATGAGTATAATGCAGGAGGTAAGACTCTTTCTCTGGAGAGGAGTCCCCAGAGGATCAGAGTGCAGCTGGACTACGACAGTGGGGAGGTGTCCTTCTACGATCACGAAGACATGACACACATCTACACTCATAAACACACATTTACTGAGAAACTGTATCCCTACTTCTCTAATGGAAAGGCTGGTGATGCGGACAACCGTGATATACAGATCTGCCAATCAAAGGTGTCTCTGACAGTGAAGTCAGAACAATGAAGTGTGTGTGTGTGTGCGTGCGTGTGTTTGTATGAGTGTGCGTGTGCGTTTTGAAAGGGGTGGTGGTGGGGAAGGGTATTAGACCCTTTTCAGAGAGCTTAGTTTTGTGGTTTATGATTAACCATTTGTTAATGTGATTGAACCCAGCCCTGTGTAACTGGGTCCTGGACTTCCTGATGGGCCGCCCCCAGGTGGTGAAGGTAGGAAACAACACTTCCACTTCGCTGATCCTCAACACTGGGGCACCACAAGGGTGCGTGCTCAGCCCCTTCCTGTACTCCCTGTTCACCCATGACTGCGTGGCCAAGTACGCCTCCAACTCAATCATCAAGTTTGCAGACGACACAAGTAGGCTTGATTACCAACAATGACGAGACAACCTACAGGGAGGAGCTGAGGGCTCTGGGAGTGTGGTGCCAGGAAAATAACCTCTCACTCAACGTCAACAAAACAAAGGAGATGATCGTGGACTTCAGGAAACAGCAGAGGGTGCACCCCCCTATCCAAATCGATGGGACCGCAGTGGAGAAGGTGGAAAGCTTCAAGTTCCTTGGCGTACACATCACTGAAAAACTGAAATGGTCCACCCACGCAGACATTGTTGTGAAGAAGGCGCAACAGAGCCTCTTCAACCTCAGGAGGCTAAAGAAATTTGGCTTGGCACCTAAAACCCTCACAAACATTTACAGATGCACAATTGAGAGCATCCTGTCGGGCTGTATCACTGCCTGGTATGGCAACTGCACTGCCCGCAACCGCAGGGCTCTCCAGAGGGTGGTGCGGTCTGCCCAACACATTACTGGGGGCAAACTACCCGCCCTCCAGGACACCTACATGCCGATGACACAGGAAGGCCAAAAAGATCATCAAGGACATCAACCACCCGAGCCACTGCCTGTTTACCCCGCTATCATCCAGAAGGCGAGGTCAGTACAGGTGCATCAAAGCTGGGACCAAGAGAATGAAAAACATATTCTATCTAAAGGCCATCTGACTGTTAAATAGCCATCAATAGCACATTAGAGGCTGCTGCTGCCTATTGAAATCACTGGCCACTTAAAAAAATTGAACACTAGTCATTTTAATAATGTTTACTAATCTTGCACTACTCATCTCATATGTGTATATACTGTATTCTGTAATATTCTACTGTAGCTTAATCCATGCCGCTCTGTCATTGCTCGTCCATATATGTATATATTGTTAATTCCATTCCTTACTTAGATTTGTGGGTATTGGGTATATGTTGTG
This sequence comes from Coregonus clupeaformis, assembly GCF_020615455.1. Lineage (NCBI taxonomy): Eukaryota > Metazoa > Chordata > Actinopteri > Salmoniformes > Salmonidae > Coregonus > Coregonus clupeaformis. Next base: position 54,109,725 of record NC_059207.1, read on the forward strand.
AAATTGTTGGATATTACTTGTTAGATATTACTGCACTGTCGGAGCTGGAAGCAAAAGCATTTCGCTACACCTGCAATAACATCTGCTAAACACGTGTATGTGACAAATAACATTTGATTTGATTTGATGTAATGATCAGAAACTTTATTTCTATTTCTTGTAGAGCTCAGATACAGTACCAGTCAAAAGTTTGTACACACCTACTCATTCCAGGGGATTTTCTTTAATTATACTATTTTCGACATTGTAGAATAATAGTGAAGGCATCAAAACTATGAGATAAACCATATGGAATCATGTAGTAACCAAAAAAGTGTTAAACAAGTCAAAATATATTTTATATTTGAGATTCTTCAAATAGCCACCCTTTGCCTTGATGACAGCTTTGCACACTTTTGGCATTCTCTCAACCAGCTTCATGAGGTAGTCACCTGGAATGCATTTCAATTAACAGGTGTGCCTTCTTAAAAGTTAATTTGTGGAATTTATTTTCTTCTTAATGCGTTTGAGCCAATCAGTTGTGTTGTGACAAGGTAGGGGAGGTATACAGAAGATAGCCCTATTTGGTAAAATACCAAGTCCATATTATGGCAAGAACAGCTCAAACAAGCAAAGAGAAACAACAGTCCATCATTACTTTAAGAAATGAAGGTCAGTCAATACGGAACATTTCAAGAACTTTGAAAGTTTCTTCAAGTGCAGTCGCAAAAACCATCAAGTGCTATGATGAAACTGGCTCTCATGAGGACCGCCACAGGAATGGAAGACCCAGAGTTACCTCTGCTGCAGAGGATGAGTTAATTAGAGTTACCATCCTCAGAAATTGCAGCCCAAATAAATGCTTCACAGAGTTCAAGTAACAGACACATCTTAACATCAACTGTTCAGAGGAGACTGTGTGAATCAGGTCTTCATGGTCGAATTGCTGCAAAGAAACCACTACTAAAGGACACCAATAATAAGAAGAGACTTGATTGGGCCATGAAACACGAACAATGGACATTAGACCGGTGGAAATTTGTCCTTTGGTCTGGAGTCCAAATTGGAGATTTTTGGTTCCAACCGCTGTGTCTTTGTGAGACATGGTGTGGGTGAACGGATGATCTCCACATGTGTAGTTCCCACCGTAAAGCATGGAGGAGGAGGTGTTATGGTGTGGGGGTGCTTTGCTGGTGACACTGTCTGTGATTTATTTAGAATTCAAGGCACACTTAACCAGCATGGCTACCACAGTATTCTGCAGCGATACGCCATCCCATCTGTTGTGTGCTTAGTGGGACTATCATTTGTTTTTCAACAGGACAATGACCCAACACACCTCCAGGGTGTGTAAGGGCTATTTTACCAAGAAGGAGAGTGATGGAGTGCTGCATCAGATGACCTGGCCTCCACAATCCCCCGACCTCAACCCAATAGAGATGGTTTGGAATGAGTTGGACCGCAGAGTGAAGGAAAAACAGCCAACAAGTGCTCAGCATATGTGGGAACTCCTTCAAGACTGTTGGAAAAGCATTCCAGGTGAAGCTGGTTGAGAGAATGCCAAGAATGTGCAAAGCTGTCATCAAGGCAAAGGGTGGCTATTTGAAGAATCTCAAATATAATATATATTTTGATTTGTTTAACACTTTTTTGTTTACTACATGATTCCATATGTGTTATTTCATAGTTTTGATGTTTTCACTATTATTCTTCAATGTAAAAAATAGTAAAAATAAAGAAAAACTCTTAAATGAGTAGGTGTGTCCAACTTTTTGACTGGTAGTGTACACCAAGATAATCACAGATGAATGTTGTTAAGATTGTGCCTCAGCTCTCTTAATGGGTTTGTTTAAATTATTGGTTTCTGTGACTGTTTTCAATGGGGATTCATGGCAATGGATAGGTTTGTTCAGAGACCTGTGTCTCTGTCATCTCTACAGCCTGATGTCACCAGATAGATTTCCACCTGAGATGTGGCTGAATATGACTAAGAGGACAAAGGCCAAGTCCCTAAACATGTTAGCTCACTTATATTACATTTCAATATATTATTTGCTAATCCCTGTATCAAATAAACCATTCTTATTTGAATAAAACTGATTTTTTTCATTGTCAATAAAAAGTCCAGGAGGATGTCTTTGAGCAATAAATATTAAGAATAAAAGTAAAAGAGAAAAGTTGTTTTTATTTATTTTAATTCTCATTTGATTGGTAATACAGATCTGGCATCTTAATGTAACCCCTTTTGTCACAGGAGTATGGGCCCTTCAGCATCAGGATCTGAATGGCCCATCATGTTCCGCAGGAAACGGATGGCCTCCATTTGAATGTATATTCTATCACTTGAATCTGAATGAATGACTTGGCTTCCCCTGCATGAAGAGAAAGAGAACTGCGGGTTTCAGATGCGTTTATGTGAATCATGAAGCCCATTTGCCATGATTTTTTCACCCTTTAGTGTGTGTACTTTACTGTATTTATACTTGGGATATCGCTATTCAACAAGAATAGTTCAAAAATAACTGCAGGACATATTTAAGCTAGAGAAACACATGTAGCACATTGGGGAACAGAGCAATAATCAGAAGAATCAGAGAAATATAGGATAAATATATTCTACAAAAGAAACCCAAAATGACAAAAACAAAACAAATTATTGAATAAAGTTTCAAACAGAGGGACTAGGAAAAGAGTGAAATAAATACTACAGAGATATACTAGCGCAGTCTTGTCAGTACAGTTGGTCTAGTCATTGGATGGATGGATGGATGGATGGAGGGGGATAGAAGAGTTTTAAAGACCACAACACATCCTCTCTCTATTGCTGCAGTCCATAATAACACACCTATTAGGAAAGCTCTGATGAATATTTCACTGTTTATAGAGTGTTAGTTACATTCATTACATTTACATTTATATTTACGTCATTTGGCAGACGCTCTTATCCAGAGCGACTTACAAATTGGTGCATTCACCTTATAGCCAGTGGGATAACCACTGTTATTTTTTTTTCTTTCTTTGGGGTGGGGTAAGGGGGGGTAGAAGGAATACTTTATCCTATCCCATGTATTCCTTTAAGAGGTGGTGTTTCAAGTGTCTCTGGAAGGTGGTCAGTGACTCCGCTGTCCTGGCGTCGTGGGGGAGCTTGTTCCACCATTGGGGTGCCAGAGCAGCAAACAGTTTTGACTGGGCTGAGCGGGAACTGTGCTTCCGCAGAGGTAGGGGGGCCAGCAGCCCAGAGGTGGATGAACGCAATGCCCTCGTTTGGGTGTAGGGACTGATCAGAGCCTGAAGGTATTCATCATGGTTATCAACCAATTAATACTTGAATATTGGCTTGAGAAGGGCAACTATTGTAGATTATACAAATGCAGTGATTGTTGTTTTTGTTTAACGGGAGAGTCATAGCTATGTCAATGTGAAGTTATTGTGATATTATATTACTAATGAAGACAGTGCACTTTGTATTTATAGGTTTGAAAGTGTCTCATATTATCTAAAGAAACCTTTTCCATTGTGTTCTTCCAGTCTATTGGAACTGATTTCTAACAGTTTGCTCATTGGAGAGTTACTTCAGCAGCCAAAGTGCTTTACAATCTTAAACAAATCTGCCCCCTGATCAGTTAGTTGTGCTTTAATAAGTGTGAGAATGACCTCTAGTGGGTTTACAATGGTACTGCAGGTGTTCTTTATGCATTCTATTTGGGGTTGCAAAGGGAAGGTATATTATGCAATATATTCTGTATACAGTAGGATACTTCCTGACTACTGCTGTATACTGTACATATTGTATCCTCCTGATGGCCTGCGTGTCTTTATCTCTCTGTCTCTTTGTCTCTCTCTCTCTCTGTGTGTGTGTGTGTGTGTGTGTGTGTGTGTGTGTGTGTGTGTGTGTGTGTGTGTGTGTGTGTGTGTATGTGTGTGTGTGTGTGTGGTGTCTTCAGTTCAGTGTACTGTGTATTCAGTTCAGTGTACTGTGCAATGTTGAGGTGACAGAGGCTCTGGCCTAACACTGCATCTCCTCTTCTGTATCCCCGGGACAGGTGAGTGGAATAACACAAAGAAAGGGAGGAGAACATGGCATTTTATATCACTTAAAATATTTTGCATTGTATTCCACTATTTACAAGAACGCTTTGGGTGTTTGACTATTCCCCTGTAGAATGTGCCAGTCTACCTCAACAGCCTGAGGAAAAGTGAGGTTCTGCTACCTGGCCTCCGCCGTTCTGTACACCAATGATGTAACAAATTCATTTAAATGTAACAAATTCATTTAAAATGAAATACAGAAATATCTAATACAATACATGTTAGAATCACTTTTGGCAGCGATTACAGCTGTGAGTCTTGTTGGGTAAGTCTCTAAGAGCTTTGCACACTTGGATTGTACAATATTTGCCCATTATCCTTGAAAATATTATTCAAGCTCTGTCAAATTGGTTAGTTTTTTAAGCAGTTTTAAGTCAAAACTGTAACTCGGCCACTCAGGAACATTCACTGTCTTCTTGGTAAGCAACTCCAATGTAGATTTAGCCTTGTGTTTTAGGTTATTGTCCTGCTGAAAGGTGAATTAATCTCCCAGTGTCTGGTGGAAAGCAGACTGAACCAGGTTTTCCACTAGGATTTTGCCTGTGCTTTGCTCCATTCCATTTCTTTATTTTATTTTATTTTAATTTAATTTTACCCCTTTTTCTCCCTAATTTCGTGATATATTGGTAGTTACAGTCTTGTCCCATCACTGCAACTCCCGTACGGCGTCGGGAGAGGCGAAGGTCGAGAGCCATGCGTCCTCCGAAACACGACCCCGCCTAGCCGCAGTGCTTCTTGACACATTGCTCGCTTAACCCGGAAGCCAGCCGCACCAATGTGTTGGAGGAAACACTGTACAGCTGGCAACCGAAGTCAGCGTGCATACGCCCGGCCCGCCACAAGGAGTCGCTAGAGCGCGATGGGACAAGGACATCCCGGCCGGCCAAACCGTCCCCTAACCCGGGCGACGCTGGGACAATTGTGCGCCGCCTCTTGGGTCTCCCGGTTCCATTTCATTTTTATGCTGAAACTCTCAAGTCCTTAACGATTACAAGCCATAACATTATGCAACCATCAAAACACTTGAAAATATGGAGAGTGGTACTCAGTATTGGATTTGCCCCAAACATAACACTTTGTATTGAGGACAAAAATTGAATTGCTTTGTGACATTTTTTGCAGTATTACTTTAGTGCCTTGTTGCAAACAGGATGCATGTTTTGGAATATTTGTATTCTGTACAAATAAAATAAAATATTATTCGTCACATGTGCCGAATACAACAGGTGTAGACCTTACCGTGAAATGCTTACTTACAAGCCCTTAACCAACAATGCAGTTTTAAGAAAAATAATAGTTAAGAAAAATATTTACTAAATACACTAAAGTAAAAAATAAAAGAGCAACAGTAAAATAACAATAACAAGGCTATATACAGGGGGTAAAGGTACCGAGTCAATGTGCGGGGGTACAGGTTAGTCGAGGCTATTGAGGTAATATGTACAGTTGAAGTCGGAAGTCATTAAAACTCATTTTTCAACCACTCCACAAATTTCTTGTTAACAAACTATAGTTTTGGCAAGTCGGTTAGGACATCTACTTTGTGCATGACACAAGTCATTTTTCCAACAATTGTTTACAGACAGATTATTTCACTTATAATTCACTGTATCACAATTCCAGTGGGTCAGAAGTTTACATACACTAAGTTGACTGTGCCTTTAAACAGCTTGGAAAATTCCAGAAAATGATGTCATGGCTTTAGAAGCTTCTGATAGGCTAATTGACATCATTTGAGTCAATTAGAGGTGTACCTGTGGATGTATTTCAAGGCCTACCTTCAAACTCAGTGCCTCTTTGCTTGACATCATGGGAAAATCAAAAGAAATCAGCCAAGACCTCAAAAAAAAATTTGTAGACCTCCACAAGTCTTGTTCATCCTTATGAGCAATTTCCAAATGCCTGAAGGTACCACGTTTATCTGTACAAACAATAGTACGCAAGTATAAACACCATGGGACCACGCAGCCGTCATACCGCTTAGGAAGGAAACGCGTTCTGTCTCCTAGAGATGAACGCACTTTGGTGCAAAAAATCAAATCAATCCCAGAACAACAGCAAAGGACCTTGTGAAGATGCTGGAGGAAGCAGGTACAAAAATATCTATATCCACAGTAAAACTATTTCTATATCGACATAACCTGAAAGGCCGCTCAGCAAGGAAGAAGCCACAGCTCCAAAACCGCCATAAAAAAGCCAGACTACGGTTTGCAACTGCACATGGGGACAAAGATCGTACTTTTTGGAGAAATGTCCTCTGGTCTGATGAAACAAAAATATAACTGTTTGGCCATAATGACCATCGTTATGTTTGGAGGAAAAAGGGGGTGCTTGCAAGCCGAAGAACACCATCCCAACCGTGAAGCACGGGGGTGGCAGCATCATGCTGTGGGGGTGCTTTGCTGCTGGAGGGACTGGTGCACTTCACAAAATAGATGGCATCATGAGGAAGGAAAATGATGTGGATATATTGAAGCAAGACATCTCAAGACATCAGTCAGGAAGTTAAAGCTTGGTCGCAAATGGGTCTTCCAAATGGACAATGACCCCAAGCATACTTCCAAAGTTGTGGCAAAATGGCTTAAGGACAACAAAGTCAAGGTATTGGAGCGGCCATCACAAAGCCCTGACCTCAATCCTATAGAACATTTGTGGGCAGAACTGAAAAAGCATGTGCGAGCAAGGAGGCCTACAAACCTGATTCAGTTATACCAGCTCTGTCAGGAGGAATGGGCCAAAATGCATCCAACTTATTGTGGGAAGCTTGTGGAAGGCTATCCAAAACGTTTGACCCAAGTTAAACAATTTAAAGGAAATGCTACCAAATACTAATTGAGTGTATGTAAACTTCTGACCCACTGGGAATGTGATGAAAGAAATAAAAGCTGAAATAAATCATTCTCTCAACAATTATTCTGACATTTCACATTCTTAAAATAAATTGGTGATCCTAACTGACCTAAAACAGGGAATTTTTACTAGGATTAAATGTCAGGAATTGTGAAAAACTGAGTTGAAATGTATTTGGCTAAGGTGTATGTAAACTTCCGACTTCAACTGTACATGTAGGTAGGGGTAAAGTGACTATGCATAGATACTAGATAATAAACAGCGAGTAGCAGCAGCATGAAAATAAAGGGAGGAGAGGGGGGGGTCAATGCAAATAGTCCGGGTAGCCATTTGATTAGCTGTTCAGGAGTCTTATGGCTTGGGGGTAGAAGCTGTTAAGAAGCATTTTGGACTTAGACTTGGGCGCTCCGGTACCGCTTGACATGCGGTATTAGAGAGAACAGTCTATGACTAGGGAGGCTGGAGTCTGTAACAATTTTTAGGGCCTTCCTCTGACACCCCCTGGTATAGAGGTCCTGGATGGCAGGAAGCTTGGCCCCAGTGATGTACTGGGGTGTATGCACAACCCTCTGTAGCGCCTTGCGGTCGGAGGCCGAGCCGTTACTATACCAGGCGTTGATGCAAACAGTCAGGAAGCTCTCGATGGTGCAGCTGTATAACTTTTTGAGGATCTGAGGACCCATGCCAAATCTTTTCAGTCTCCTGAGGGGGAATAGGCGTTGTCGTGCCCTTTTCATGACTGTCTTGGTGTGTTTGGACCATGATAGTTTGTTGGTGATGTGGCCACCAAGGAACTTGAAGCTCTCAACCTTTTCCACTACAGCCCCGTGTGATGAGAATGGAGGCGTGCTCGGCCCTCCTTTTCCTTTAGTCCACGATCCTTTGTCTTGATCACATTGAGGGAGAGGTTGTTGTCCTGGCACCACACTTCCAGGTCTCTGACCTCCTCCCTATAGCCTGTCTCATCATTGTCGGTAATCAGGCCTACCACCGTTGTGTTGTCAGCAAACTTAATGAAGGTGTTGGAGTTGTGCTTGGCCACGCAGTCATGGGTGAACAGGGAGTACAGGAGGGGACTAAGCACGCACCCCAGAGGGGCCCCGTGTTGAGGATCAGCGTGGCAGATGTGTTGTTGCGTACCCTTACCACCTGGGGGCGGCCCGTCAGGAAGTCCAGGATCCAGTTGCAGAGGGAGGTGTTTAGTCCCAGGGTCCTCAGCTTAGTCATGAGCTTTGAGGGCACTATGGTGTTGAACGCTGAGCTGTAGTCAATGAACAGCATTTTCACGTAGGTGTTCCTTTAGTCCAGGTGGAAAAGGGCAGTGTGGATTTCAATAGAGATTGGGTCTTCTATGGATCTCTTGGGCCGTTATGCAAATTGAGTGGGTCTAGGGTTTCTGGCACTTCATGTCTATAGACGTGAGTGCTACGTGTTGGTAGTCATTTAGGCAGGTTACCTTGGTGTTCTTGGGCACAGGGACTATGGTGGTCTGCTTGAAACATGTTGGTATTACAGACTCGGCCAGGGGCAGGTTGAAAATGTCAGTGAAGACACTTGCCAGTTGGTCAGCGCATGCTCAGAGTACACATCCTGGTAATCCGTCTGGCCCTTGCTCACATCGGCTACAGCAAGTGTGATCACACAGTTGTCCGGAACAGCTGGTGCTCTCACGCATGCTTCAGTGTTGCTTGCATCAAAGCACGCATATAAGTTATTTAGCTCGTCTGGTAGGCTTGTGTCACTGGGCAGCTTGTGGCTGGGCTTTCCTTTGTAGTCCATATTAGTTTGCAAGCCCTTCCACATCCGACGAGTGTCGGAGCCGGTGTAGTAGGATTCAATCTTAGTCCTGTATTTACGCTTTGCCTGTTTGATGGTTTGTCTGAGGGCATAGCGGGATTTCTTATAAGCGTCCGGGTTAGAGTCTTGCTCCTTGAAAGCGGCAGCTCTACCCTTTAGCTCAGTGCGGATGTTGCCTGTAATCATGGCTTCTGGTTGGGGTATGTACGTACGGTCACTGTGGGAACAACGTCATCGATGCACTTATTGATGAAGCCAGTGACTGATGTGGTATACTTCTCAATGCCATCGGGTGAGTCCCGGAACATATTCCAGTCTGTGCTTGCAAAACAGTCCTGTAGCTTAGCATCTGCGTCATCTGACCACTTCCGTATTAAGCGAGTCACTGGTACTTCCTGCTTTAGTTTTTGCTTGCAAGCAGGAATCAGGAGGATATAATTATGGTCAGATTTTCCAAATGGAGGGCGAGGGAGAACTTTGTACGCGTCTCTGTGTGTGGAGTAAAGGTGGTCTAGAGTTTTTTTCCCTCTTGTTGCACATGTAACATGCTGGTAGAAATGAGGTAAAACAGATGTAAGTTTCCCAACAATAAAGTCCCCGGCCATTAGGAGCGCCGCCTCTGGATGAGCCTTTTCTTGTTTGTTTATGGCTTTATACAGCTCGTTGAGTGCGGTGTTAGTGTCAGCATCGGTTTGTGGTGGTAAATAGACAGTTACGAAAAATATAAATAGTAGTTCTTGGTAAATAGTGTGGTCTACAGTTTATCATGAGATACTCTAACTCAGGCGAAGAAAACCTAGAGACTTCCTTAATATTTGATTTCGCGCACCAGCTGTTATTGACAAATAGACACAGACCGCCACCCCTTGTGTTACCGGAGGCAGCTGTTTTGTCTTGCTGATGAACGGACAAGCCAGCCAACTGTATATTATCCATGTCATAGTTCAGCCACGACTCGGTGAAACATAAGATATTACTGTTTTTAATGTCCCGTTGGTAGCATAGTCTTGAACGGAGCTCATCCAGTTTATTCTCCAATGATTGCGCGTTGGTCAATATAATGGATGGTAGAGGCGGCTTACCCACTCGCCGACAAATTCTCACAAGGCACCCCGACCTGTGTCCCCTGTATCGGCGTCTTCTCTTCATGCGAATGACATGGATTTGGGCCTTGTTGGGGGTATCTCGAGCAGATCCTTCACGTCTGACTCGTTAAAGAAAGAATCTTCGTTCAGTTTGAGGTGAGTAATCGCTGGCAGAAAAATTATGTACAAAATAAGTTACAAACAATGCAAAAAAAACACACAAAATAGCACAATTGGTTAGGATCCCGTAAAACGGCAGCCATCTCCTCCGACGCCATTCTGATCCATCCTCAGTTTTCTCCTATCACAGCCATTGAACTCTGTTAACTGTTTTAAAATCACCAGTGGCTTCATGATGAAATCCCTGAGCGGTTTCCCAACACGCCTACCACGACGGTAACCTCCCAGCCACTCAGTAACCTGGCTGTTAGCAGCGCGGCTTCCCAGCCACTCCGGTTTCCAGAGAACCCCGCTTACCTCCCCCAGAACGCTTCACTGGAGAGTCGGGAACCTGTCTGGCATTACTAGCTTAGTGTTCGCTCATCATCGAGCTGCAGCCCTCCTCCTTCCCCTCAGACCGCTCTAAGATAGCGTACCTCATCACGCTGATGTCCTGAAGGGTTCTCGCCTGGGCTACAGCAGTGTGGGAACAACAGTCAGCCGTATGCTTCAGTCTGGAGGAGTTCATGCAGGAGGTAAAAAAGGTTTTCGATGCTCCATTGTCTGGGAGAGAGGCTGCCCGGAAGTTACTCCAGCTTCGGCAAGAATCCCGTAGTGTGGCAGACTATGCAGTGGATTTCCGCACGTTGGCAGATGAGTGTGTCTGGAACCTGGAAGCGCTGTTCGACACGTTCCTGCACGGAGTATCGGAGGAAGTAAAGGACGAGCTTGCAGCCTGGGCACTACCGACGGATCTTGACTCGCTCATCGCCTTTACCATTCGGATCGATGGGCGACTATGGGAATGTAGGAATGGGAGGAAGTCCAATTCCCCTTCGCCTCCGAGGCATCCCGGAAGTCCCCGACGGCTCCATTGCCGAAAGAACCCGAGGCTACCCGAGTTCCCCTGAGAGTCTCCGAAGTCTGCCGATCCACCTCTTCCCGAGCCGATGAAACTAAGCAGAGCTAGGCTGTCTCCAGCCGAACGGTAATACAGGCTTCACACGAAGAGTTGCCTGTATTGCGGGACTACTGGTCATTTTGTGTCCACCTGTCCACTAAAAGACCAGGATCACCGGTAGTAGCAAGTACTCTGGTGGGCCATATGGATAACTTTTGCTCTCCCCTTACTCGCACCCCTTTTCATGCCATCTTTCTGTTGGGGAACCAGTCGAAATCTCTCCGGGTACTCATCGACTCTGGGGCCGATGAGAGCTTTATGGACGATACCTTGGCGTCTGAGCTGGGCATCCCCACTCAGCCCCTCTCCATTCCCATGGACGTTAGAGCGCTGGACGGGCGCTCTATAGGCCGGGTCACCCACAATACCACCCCCATCAACCTACGAGTATCAGGGAACCACAGCGAGATGATGCAATTCCTGCTAATTAAGTCTCCTCAGGTTCCCGTGGTATTGGGTTTCGACACAACCCCTTTATTGACTGGTCTACTGGTGCCATCATGGGCTGGAGCCCATTCTGCCACGCTCATTGCCTGAAGTCAGCGCAGCCTGCCCCGGGACATCTTCCTGTGGGCTCGGAAGTTGCCTTGGAACTATCCGCCATTCCCGCGGAGTACCAGGACCTCCGGGAGGTGTTCAGTAAGGCCCGGGCCACTTTGCTTCCGCCGCACCAACCCTACGACTGCGGAATCAACCTTCTCCCAGGCACCACTCTGCCCCGGGGACGACTGTACTCGCACCCTCACCTACATTGAGGATTCCCTAGCTGACGGTTCATCCGTCCTTCTGCCTTCCCCACCGGCGCAGGGTTCTTCTTTGTGGAGAAGAAGGACAAAACTCTGCGCCCATGCATCGACTACCGGGGCCTCAATGACATCACGGTGAAGAACTGCTACCCGTTACCACTCATCTCCCCGGCCTTCGAGCCGCTCCAGGGGGCCAACGTGTTCTCCAAGCTGGACCTATGGAATGCCTACCACCTGGTGCGGATATGGGAGGGGGACGAGCGGAAGACTGCCTTCAATGGCCAGCGGTCACTACGAGTATCTGATCATGCTATTTGGCCTTACCAATGCTCCAGCTGTGTTCCAGGCCCTGGTTAATGATGTTCTCTGTGACATGTTGAACCGGTTCGTCTTCGTCTACCTCGACGACATCCTCGTCTTCTCCCGCTCTGCCCAAGAACATATGTTCCACGTCCGACAGGTCCTCCAATGCCTCCTGGAGAACCAGCTTTTTGCTCCACCATCCCCTTCCTGGGCTACATCATCGCGGCAGGGAGTGTACAGATGGATACCGGGAAGGTGAGAGCAGTGGTGGATTGGCCCCAGCCTACGTCCAGAGTGCAGCTGCAATGTTTCCTGGGATTCGCCAACTTTTATCGCCGCTTTATCCGGGGTTACAGCACCCTGGCTTCCCCCCTGTCTGCACTCACCTCTCCCAAGGTTCCATTCACATGGTCCCCAGCTGCTGACCGGGCGTTCTGGGACCTCAAACACCGTTTCACCACTGCTCCCATCTTGGTTCATCCTGACCCGATGCTTTGGATGTCGGAGTGGGGGCAAGTTACATCCCTGTGCCTTCTTCTCCTTCGCCTCAACACCAACGGAGAGGAATTACAATGTGGGGAATCGCGAGCTTCTCGCGGTGAAGATTGCGTTGGAGGAGTGGAGATACTGGCTGGAGGGGGCGGAACATCCGTTCATTGTGTGGACAGACCACAAGAACTTGGAATATCTCCACACCGCCAAGCATCTCAATTCCAGGCAAGCTAGGTGGGCTCTGCTTTTCACCCGGTTCAACTTCTCCCCTTCATACTGACCGGGATCCAAGAATGTCACGCCAGATGTGCTGTCATGCCGCTATAGCCTCGCGGCTACACCCCCGGAATCCGAGACCATCCTTCCCACCTCATGCTTGGCGACGGCACTCAGTTGGGGAATAGGGAAGCAGGTCCGGGAGGTGCAGCATTCCCAGCCAAACCCTGGGGGGTGGGGGGTGGGGGGGGGGGGCAGATAACAAGATGTTTCTTCCTGACACTGTGCGCTCCTCGGACCTGGAGTGGGCCCTCTCCTCCAGGCTTGCCTGCGACCCGGGCTCCCGTCGGACCCTGGCCTTTGTGCGACAACGCTTTTGGTGGCCTACCTTGGTTCCAGACGTCTCCACGTTCATCGCCTGCACGATCTGTGCCAGAACAAAACTCCTCGGCAAGATCTGGCTGGTCTCCTCCAACCTCTGCCTGTTTCTCACCGTCCCTGGTCTCACATATCCCTGGACTTAGTCACGGGTCTTCCCCCGTCTGATGGCAACACCGCCATCCTGGCAGTTGTGGACCGGTTTCCCAAAGTCGCCCACTTAATTCCTTTCCCCAAGCTACCCTCTGCCGAAGAGACGGCCCAGCTCATGGTGCAGCACATCTTCCAGATCCATGGACTCCCAGTGAACATGGTCTCCGACCGGGGTCATCAGTTCTCGTCCTGGTTCTGGAAGACATTCTGCACACTCATTGGGTCATCGGCCAGCCTGTCCTCCGGTTTCCACCCTCAGTCCAACGGCCAGTCGGAGCGAGCCAACCAAGACCTGGAGACGACACTGCGCTGCCTGGTCTCCGTCAACCCCACCACCTGGATCCAGCAACTAGTGTGGGTCGAATACCCCCGCAACACCCTTCCCTGCTCTGCCATGGGTCTTTGCCCTTTGAGTGTACCCTGGGTTATCAGCCCCTGCTGTTCCCGGAGCAAGAGGAAGAGGTCGGCATACCCTCGGCCCAGATGTTTGTCCGCCGCTGTGGTCGTACCTGAAGGAGAGCTCGACGACAAGCGGACCACCACCGGACCATGGCTCCCCGGTATCGTCTCGGGCAAAAGGTATGGCTGTCCACCCGAGATCTGCCCCTCCGGGTGGAGTCCCACAAACATTCCCCACGGTTTATCGGCCCTTTCCCCATCTCCAAGATCATTAGCCCCTCTGCTGTTCGTCTTCTGTTGCCACGTACCCTCTGTATACATTAAACTTTTAATGTGTCTAAGATCAAACCCATGTCTCACAGCCCTTAGTCTCCTGTTTCCAGGCCCAACCCTCTCCCCCGTCTCATCGAAGGCCATCTGGCGTACACTGTGAGGCGTCTCCTGAAGGTTCGACCTCGGGGCAGGGGATTCCAGTACCTGGTTGACTGGGAGGGTTATGGCCCGGAGGAGAGGTGCTGGGTCCCTGCTAGGGACATCCTGGACCCAGGCCTCACCGCTGAGTTTCAACGCCAGCACCCTGGTCAACCAGGTATGCGCCCAGGTAGGACACCAGGTGGCACCCCTAGAGGGAGGGGGGGTACTGTCACACCCTGATCTGTTTCACCTGTCTTTGTGATTGTTTCACCACCCTCCAGGTGTCGCCCATCTTCCCCATTATCCCCAGTGTATTTATACCTGTGTTCTCTGTTTGTCTGTTGCCAGTTCATTTTGTTTTGTCAAGCCTACCAGCGGTTTTCCCCTTGCTCCTGTCTTTCTCAAGTTCCTGTTTTCTAGTTTTCCCGGTTTTTACCATTCTGCCTGCCCTGGCCCTGAGCCTGCCTGTCGTTCTGTACCTTTTGGACTCTGATCTGGATTACTGACCTCTGCCTGCCCTGACCCTGACCTCTGCCTGCCCTTGACCTGTCGTTTGCCTGCCCCCTGTGTTTGTAATAAACTTTTGTTACTTCGACACTGTCTGCATCTGGGTCTTGTCCTGAAATGTGATACTTTGATTTACTTGCACGTGACAGAACACAAAATGATATTATAATTATATATTTTAAACCTACAAATTCAAGGTTTACTTATGTTCCGTTGGTCTGTAACAAAATGCTGTGTGCCAATATTGTGTTGATGCATCCTTGACTAGTCTACAACCTACTATTGACGTTGGACAACATTTTTACGTTATGACTAAATCCCACGTTTTTGTTCATCTGTTTCACACACATTCATGTGCTTTTATGGAAAAAATATAAATGAGGTCCTTACAACATGTAGATTTATTGTATATCGTCAAAAAATGAAGAGCCTAATGGATTTGTCAAATAGCAGTTATTTAGGCTGTTATCATTACTTCTAGGTGGCATACACTGCTAAAGCAGTTGACTCGATATCGATAGCAGACTTTAACCATGGGTTTGAGCCCCCCTCGCATCAAGCGTTTTGTTGAGGAAAAACTATTCACTGCCTGTCCTTAATGCTCAATTCAAAGTGACGAACTGGATCACTATCATAATGCATAGCCTATAAAACGTTGTAGGCCAGCATCATGCATGTAAGTGTAGCCTACATAAGAATATACTAATGACAGCCAAGTGTCTTCCTACATTAAAGGAGAACTGCACCCGCTGATTTGGCCTCGGTCTTTTGCCTTGCTCCTCAAGAAATGCTGTCGGCCATGACAGAAGCCAAACGTGAGATGGCTTGGGGGTGTTGTTTGATGTGGGTGTTTATTGGGTGTGTCCTTGCCACCACCAAGACACACCCATCTGCCAGAACCTTGCCCACAGCTGTTTCCTATAACTCAATCGCAACAAACAAACATCCTGCAGGTTGAGTACTGCATGGTTGAGTTCGATACAGATACTGTGCCTATCGACATTTTGTCTGCTGGTAATAGGGCTACCTTGGGAAACATATCAGAGTTGTCACACCTTCCTGTGTGGTGTCCCGTATACAACAGGAGTTCCTTGATCCTGGTGCATAATCAACAGGGTGGTCTAGTCACTGGCTGGATAGATGGAGGGGGATAGAAAAGTTTTAAAGACTACAACACATCCTCTCTATTGCTGCAGTCCATAATAACACACACATGGGAAAGCTCTTATGAATCTGTCACTCTTTGCACTGTGTTAGTTATGCATCATACAGTAAATAAACTGATTAGTACCTGTTTATCACTGGTAGAAAGCCTTGAATAGGGCAATTATTGTGGAATATCAAAATGCAGTGATTTTCTGTTTGTGATATTATATTAGGGAGGCGGGTAGCTTAGCGGTTGAGAGAGATGGGCCGCTAACCGAAACGTCGCTGGTTTGAATCCCTGAGCCGACAAGGTGAAAATCTGTCGATATGACCTTGAGCAAGGCACTTAACCCTAATTGCTCCTGTAAGTCACTCTGGATAAGCGTCTGTTAAATGACTAAAATGTAAAATGACTTATGTAGACAGTGTGCTTTGTATCTATGGGTTTGACAATTTCTCATATTATCTAAAGAAATGTAGTCCATTACGTTCTTCCCTCTAAAGTCTATTGGAACTGATTTCTAACAGTTTATCTATTGAGGAGTTACTTCAGCAGCCAAAGTGCTTTACAATCTTAAACAAATCTTCTCCCTTATCAGCTAGTGGGTTTACAATGGAACTGCAGCCGTTCTTTATGCATCCTGATGAGTTGAGTGCTGTCCTCTTACCTTCCACTTAAGTCACATTTCCACTTCAAATAAAATAAAATGTATTGGTCACATACACATGGTTAGCAGATGTTATTGCGAGTGTAGCGAAATGCTTGTGCTTCTAGTTCCGACAGTGCAGCAATATCTAGCAAGTAATATCTAACAATTCCACAACAAAAACCTAATACACACAAATCTGTAGGCAGCAGCCTCTCTGTGCTAATGATGGCTGTTTAACAGTCTAAAGGCCTTGAGATAGAAGCTTCATCTCTAATTGGCATCAATGCATGACTAAGTGAAAATCTGACTTCAGTGGTACTTAGGTTTTCCCCCAAAGTGACATGGAAGTTAAGTAGAGCAGGAGTGGATGTGCTTATGGTTTAGAGGTGCTCCTCTCTTTACACCAGGGAAGGGCAACTGGCGGCCAGCTGATAATGTTTTTGTGGAGAGGAAACTCATTCGGGGTCTCAACTTACTGTTGCACGCTAGAATAGTACACAGATCCGCGAGCGACTGCAACCCCTCATGATGAGTTGAGATGTTTTATTTATTTTATTTTTGTGGCCCCCAACCCCATCAAATTTGCCCATCCCTGCTTTAAACTCTCTGCTGTATGTGTAAAAGTAAGCCACTCTTCATTGACAACATTGAGCCCCATATAAAAGCATGCTATAGAATCATCATTACATGTTCATCATAATCATAATCCTCATTATGATCATAATCATCAATATCATCATAATCATTATCATAGTCAGCCTTATCATTATCGTCTATCTTTGTTATATCATTTCTGTGACGCGTACTGAGTACAGGAAGAGGCAGGACACAGACGCAGGAATAAACAAGGTTAAGGTTTACTTAACAATGAGCAAGAGAAATAACAAAGATAGAGTAAATGACACGAAGCTAAACAATCACACACAACATCATCCAGAACAGTCCAGGGCTAAATAGGGGTGGTGTTGAGATGATGAGGTGCAGGTGCGCTGGAGGTGATTAGGGTGCGTTGGGTTTCCATTCCGGTGTTGTTTTATGCACTTAAAACGCTCAGAAAATAGATTGAGAAAGGTTTAGTACACAACAATAACAAATCAGGGTTAACACCAAAACTAGTGTCCTGTTGACTATCATGCAAAGAAATGCCAGCTAAGATGTTAATAGCCGTTTTGTAATACTGTATACTGGTAAACACAAATACTGTATGTGTATCTTCTTTTTATATTGATTTTCAATGCTAGTAAACACACTAAGAAAAACATCAACAACACCTTTGTACATGCTGCTTTTTCTTCTTTCTTGGAGGGGGAGGTGGTGGGGTCACTGGTGGGGTCACTCATAGCTTGATCACTCATGAACACTTTCATGGTAATATAAGTTGAATCCCTTATCTTTCAACTGGGGAACCTTCCTTTGAATCACAATGCAATAGAAAGTAATTGACCATATACGTCAGCTGTACTTCGAGGGAAAAACCAAATAAAACACAGAATAAAAAGCACAATAAAATGTCAAATAAAATAAAAAATAATAATCTAATAAATATAAACCTGAGGTCTAACCAACCGGCTGACCACCTGACTGTCCAATGAGATGGCTTCGCAAAAAATCGTCTGGCCAATAGCGACGAGACACCTCCGAAGGCAGCCAATCACATGCAGGCATAACGAGTATGGTGGTGGGACAGTGTCATGAGAAAACCTCACACCTATTCCTTAGAGAGAAACAGTCTTCTGAGAATATAATATACATGAAAAGATAATCATAAGAAAAGTAAGGACTGATAGGACCTCTGAAATAAAGCCTTCTTCTCCTAACTTCTCTCTCTCTCTCTCTCTCTCTCTCTCTCTCTCTCTCTCTCTCTCTCTCTCTCTCTCTCTCTCTCTCTCTCTCTCTCTCTCTCCACACTCCTCTAAAATCTCCATCATGTGGAAAACCAACACAGCAGCTCTCCCCTTATACACACAGTCTTCTGGATACCCTGTGAGACCTCAGTCACATCTCTCCACTCTAAAATGAGCAGCACCAACTAGAGACCACAGGACAGAGGGACAAGGTTTATGCAAAGTAGACACACACATGCATACATATACATGACCTCACCACTAAAAACCTGCAGACTGCAGAGGCCCACATATCGCCAACCTGCCTGATAGCTCTCCATTAAGCCCACCTAAACATATTGAAGCGGCATCAGTGATGACAACCCTAGGCACGGCTCTATGCAGGACCTCAGTAGTGATGCAGTTTCCAGGTTTTGTATGGGTTCAGAGTGCAACTGGCACAGGTGAGGTGTGAGAGAATGGATGGTAGCACCTTATGACGCAGTATGGATTTATAAGTGCGTAAGGCTTCATCCCTGCTCACTAAAGGTTCTAAAAAGCACCCCTGTACAGAAAGATGAGATGTGCATGTGAGAGCTTAAAGCTGCATGTGAGAGGTGCTATAGGTACTGTATTGTTTTAAAGAGACTGCAAAACAGCTTTAAGATGTTGAAAGATAAGTAGTGAAGCTGATATGTATGGACACTATAGCATAATATTGCTGTGATATTGTTTATTCACTTGTTCTATAGCGGCTGTACATGTAGAGGCCTCAAATACGGTGTGTGCAGGGTCGTCACTAGTTACCACAGCTACAAAGTCATTAACTCCTCCTATTTCTACACTTTATCTTCTTAAAATGTGATTTTAAACCGAACCTTAACCACACTGCTAACCTTATGCCTAACCCTAACCTTTAATTAAGACCAAAGAGCGAATTTTAGTTTTCATGATTTTTTACGATATAGCCCTTTTTGACTTTGTGGCTGTGGAAACTAGTGGAATTCTGTGTGCAGTGCAGTGTATTGTCAAGTGGGGTGATGATACTGCAATATCTAATCGAACCATAAACGTGAGCCTATCACAATAATTAACAGAAAATGCCAAGAAAACTATAGGCTATTACACCATTATTTAACATTACCGCATGTCAGCCATATGGAAAATTAGCTTATTGACATGAAACCAGGTGGTATATACTCCAAATTGCATTGTGGTTTGACAAGAACACTTACATTTTGCCAAGGCGGAGATGAGTGGCCAAGAGCAAGAAGCGCAGTGGACGCATCAATTCGGGCTACAGATGTAGGCCTAATGACAATGGCAGAATGTCATTACAGTACATGATTAGGTATTTTGTAACAGATGTTCCTTTCCATTCATCAAATCACAGTGCACTGTTTGGATGCTGGAATTATTTTGTGAGAGGACGAACATGCGCGGGTTGCCTTTTTGAAGTAATTGTTTGAGAATCAGATGATAACATCATGACTTGTTGTTTTTATGCCACATTAAAAGGTAAGACATGTTAAAAGTTATATGACCAATTCTTTACTAGGCCTACTAGGTCCACAGAGATCATATTATATTAATAGGGATTCTATATGTAATTCTATGATTACAGCTAGGCTCAAAAAAATTATTGTGCACGCGGACACATAGGGAATCCCGTACCGGTAAAAAATATAATCTGCTTTCAGGTCCATCCTCTGAGATATGTTAACAATAATAATCATAATAATATTAAAGACAAAAAAGGCAAAAACATGATTAATGTGAAATAAAATATAAGCCTCTGATACTGTTGAACCTCCTTGTTTTGTAAAGTTACAATTATGAAAATTCTAAACAGTTGATCAATACACTCCCATATACCTGGTTCCACACACGCACGCACGCACGCACGCACGCACGCACGCACGCACGCACGCACACACACACACACACACACACACACACACACACACACACACACACCCCTCCCCCAAAACATTTTTTTCTTAAACATGAGCTTTGGCCTAGTATAATAAAATAGATTAAATACAAGAAGCTTATACAAAAAACTGACAATACTATTTAGTCACTTAAAAGCTACAATACATATTGAAAAACATTATGCTTCCTTAAAAAGATAGAGAAAAAATAAAAAAGATCTCTAGAAACCACTGGCATCAAGAATTTGAATTATACAAATTACATATACAATTTCAATTGTGTAATAGTACTAGTATTAATTATAATAATAATAATAATAATAATAGATTTTACTTTACAAACATTCCATAACAGTAGGTGGCAGTAATTACCCAACCTTGGCTTTATACCTGTTCATAAAACACACTCTAGGTGGCAGGCAGTATGCACCCTTTCAGTTTGTTTGCCAACTGATAGAAGTAGTAGAAGAAGAGAATGTACTACATCAAAGGAGATTGTCTCAATGGCGCTGCCCGTGTGCTCACAGATGCCATATAATAATAAATAATATGCCATTTAGCAGACACTTTTATCCAAAGCGACTTACAGTCATGTGTGCATACATTTTTACGTATGGGTAGTCCCGGGGCTCGAACCCACTACCCTGGCGTTTACAAGCACCTTGCTCTACCAATTGAGCTACAGAGGAACACATGGGACATATATAAAGATAATATCTCTATTTCTCTGTGGGTGAATCCTAACTTCCACTTCAGTCAGATTTCCACTTAGTCTCCCATTGACATCAATGCATGACTAGGTTAAAATCTGACTTAAGTGGTACTTTTCCCCCAAAGTGACATGCAAGTTAAGTAGAGCAGGAGTCACTGGAGCTTCTTATGGTTAAGAGGTGATCCTCTCTCTACTGTATGTCAAAAGTGATTCACTCTGCATTGACAACATTGAGACCCACATAAAAGCATGCAGTAGAATCATAATTGTTACATATTGATATTCATCATCCTAATCATCATCATCATTATATAATCATCATCATCGTCATATAATCTTTATCATAATCATCATCATAGTCAGCCTTATCATAATCATCTATCTTCGATATATAATCTCAAGAGAAAAATAGTTGAATACACTTCAAACGGGGACAAAGATCGTACTTTTTGGAGAAATGTCCTCTGGTCTGATGAAACAAAAATATAACTGTTTGGCCATAATGACCATTGTTATGTTTGGAGGAAGAAGGGGGTGCTTGCAAGCCGAAGAACACCATCCCAACCGTGAAGCACGGGGGTGGCAGCATCATGCTGTGGGTGTGCTTTGCAGCAGGAGGGACTGGTGCATTTCACAAAATAGATGGCATCATGAGGAAGGAATATTATGTGGATATATTGAAGCAACATATCAAGACATCAGTCAGGAAGTTAAAGTTTGGTCGCAAATGGGTCTTCCAAATGGACAATGACCCCAAGCATAGTTCCAAAGTTGTGGCAAAATGGCTTAAGGACAACAAAGTCAAGGTATTGGAGTGGCCATCACAAAGCCCTGACCTCAATCCTATAGAAAATGTGTGGGCAGAACTGAAAAAGCGTGTGCGAGCAAGGGGGCCTACAAACCTGACTAAGTTACACCAGCTCTGTCAGGAGGAATGGGCCAAAATTCACCCAACTTATTTTGGGAAGCTTGTGGAAGCCTACCCCGAAACGTTTGACCCAAGTTAAACAATTTAAAGGCAATGCTAAAAAATACTAATTGATTTGTATGTAAACTTCTGACCCACTGGGAATGTGATGAAAGAAATAAAAGCTGAAATAAATAATTCTCTCTACTATTATTCTGACATTTCACATTCTTAAAATAAAGTGGTGACCCAAACTGACCTAAAACAGGGAATTTTTACTAGGATTAAACGTCAGGAATTGAGTTTAAATGTATTTGGGTGTATGTAAACTTCCGACTTCAACTGTACATATATACATACATACATACAGTGGGGGAAAAAAGTATTTAGTCAGCCACCAATTGTGCAAGTTCTCCCACTTAAAAAGATGAGAGAGGCCTGTAATTTTCATCATAGGTACACGTCAACTATGACAGACAAATTGAGAAGAAAAAAATCCAAAAAATCACATTGTAGGATTTTTAATGAATTTATTTGCAAATTATGGTGGAAAATAAGTATTTGGTCACCTACAAACAAGCAAGATTTCTGGCTCTCACAGACCTGTAACTTCTTCTTTAAGAGGCTCCTCTGTCCTCCACTCGTTACCTGTATTAATGGCACCTGTTTGAACTTGTTATCAGTATAAAAGACACCTGTCCACAACCTCAAACAGTCACACTCCAAACTCCACTATGGCCAAGACCAAAGAGCTGTCAAAGGACACCAGAAACAAAATTGTAGACCTGCACCAGGCTGGGAAGACTGAATCTGCAATAGGTAAGCAGCTTGGTTTGAAGAAATCAACTGTGGGAGCAATTATTAGGAAATGGAAGACATACAAGACCACTGATAATCTCCCTCGATCTGGGGCTCCACGCAAGATCTCACCCCGTGGGGTCAAAATGATTACAAGAACGGTGAGCAAAAATCCCAGAACCACACGGGGGGACCTAGTGAATGACCTGCAGAGAGCTGGGAACAAAGTAACAAAGCCTACCATCAGTAACACACTATGCCGCCAGGGACTCAAATCCTGCAGTGCCAGACGCGTCCCCCTGCTTAAGCCAGTACAGTGGGGAAAAAAAGTATTTAGTCAGCCACCAATTGTGCAAGTTCTCCCACTTAAAAAGATGAGAGAGGCCTGTAATTTTCATCATAGGTACAAGTCAACTAGGACAGACAAAATGAGGAAAAAAAATCCAGAAAATCACATTGTAGGATTTTTAATGAATTTATTTGCAAATTATGGTGGAAAATAAGTATTTGGTCAATAACAAAAGTTTCTCAATACTTTGTTATATACCCTTTGTTGGCAATGACACAGGTCAAACGTTTTCTGTAAGTCTTCACAAGGTTGTCACACACTGTTGCTGGTATTTTGGCCCATTCCTCCATGCAGATCTCCTCTAGAGCAGTGATGTTTTGGGGCTGTCGCTGGGCAACACAGACTTTCAACTCCCTCCAAAGATTTTCTATGGGGTTGAGATCTGGAGACTGGCTAGGCCACTCCAGGACCTTGAAATGCTTCGGACGAAGCCACTCCTTCGTTGCCCGGGCGGTGTGTTTGGGATCATTGTCATGCTGAAAGACCCAGCCACGTTTCATCTTCAATGCCCTTGCTGACGGAAGGAGGTTTTCACTCAAAATCTCACGATACATGGCCCCATTCATTCTTTCCTTTACACGGATCAGTCGTCCTGGTCCCTTTGCAGAAAAACAGCCCCAAAGCATGATGTTTCCACCCCCATGCTTCACAGTAGGTATGGTGTTCTTTGGATGCAACTCAGCATTCTTTGTCCTCCAAACACGACAAGTTGAGTTTTTACCAAAAAGTTATATTTTGGTTTCATATGACATTCTCCCAATCCTCTTCTGGATCATCCAAATGCACTCTAGCAAACTTCAGACGGGCCTGGACATGTACTGGCTTAAGCAGGGGGACACGTCTTGCACTGCAGGATTTGAGTCCCTGGCGGCGTAGTGTGTTACTGATGGTAGGCTTTGTTACTTTGGTCCCAGCTCTCTGCAGGTCATTCACTAGGTCCCCCCGTGTGGTTCTGAGATTTTTGCTCACCGTTCTTGTGGTCATTTTGACCCCACGGGGTGAGATCTTGCGTGGAGCCCCAGATCGAGGGAGATTATCAGTGGTCTTGTATGTCTTCCATTTCCTAATAATTGCTCCCACAGTTGATTTCTTCAAACCAAGCTGCTTACCTATTGCAGATTCAGTCTTCCCAGCCTGGTGCAGGTCTACAATTTTGTTTCTGGTGTCCTTTGACAGCTCTTTGGTCTTGGCCATAGTGGAGTTTGGAGTGTGACTGTTTGAGGTTGTGAACAGGTGTATTTTATACTGATAACAAGTTCAAACAGGTGCCATTAATACAGGTAACAAGTGGAGGACAGAGGAGCCTCTTAAAGAAGAACTTACAGGTCTGTGAGAGCCAGAAATCTTGCTTGTTTGTAGGTGACCAAATACTTATTTTCCACCATAATTTGCAAATAAATTCATAAAAAATCCTACAATGTGATTTTCTGGATTTTTTTTCTCAATTTGTCTGTCATAGTTGAAGTGTACCTATGATGAAAATTACAGGCCTCTCTCATCTTTTTAAGTGGGAGAACTTGCACAATTGGTGGCTGACTAAATACTTTTTTGCCCCACTGTACATGTCCAGGCCCGTCTGAAGTTTGCTAGAGTGCATTTGGATGATCCAGAAGAGGATTGGGAGAATGTCATATGGTCAGATGAAACCAAAATAGAACTTTTTGGTAAAAACTCAACTCGTCGTGTTTGGAGGACAAAGAATGCTGAGTTGCATCCAAATAACACCATACCTACTGTGAAGCATGGGGGTGGAAACATCATGCTTTGGGGCTGTTTTTCTGCAAAGGGACCAGGACGACTGATCCGTGTAAAGGAAAGAATGAATGGGGCCATGTATCATGAGATTTTGAGTGAAAACCTCCTTCCATCAGCAAGGGCATTGAAGATGAAACGTGGCTGGGTCTTTCAGCATGACAATGATCCCAAACACACCGCCCGGGCAACGATGGAGTGGCTTCGTAAGAAGCATTTCAAGGTCCTGGAGTTGCCTAGCCAGTCTCCAGATCTCAACCCCATAGAAAATCTTTGGAGGGAGTTGAAAGTCCGTGTTGCCCAGCGACAGCCCCAAAACATCACTGCTCTAGAGGAGATCTGCATGGAGGAATGGGCCAAAATACCAGCAACAGTGTGTGAAAACCTTGTGAAGACTTACAGAAAACGTTTGACCTGTGTCATTGCCAACAAAGGGTATATAACAAAGTATTGAGAAACTTTTGTTATTGACCAAATACTTATTTTCCACCATCATTTGCAAATAAATTCATTAAAAATCCTACAACGTGATTATCAGGATTTTTTTTTCTCATTTTGTCTGTCATAGTTGACGTGTACCTATGATGAAAATTACAGGCCTCTCTCATCTTTTTAAGTGGGAGAACTTGCACACTTGGTGGCTGACTAAATACTTTTTTTCCCCACTGTACATACGGTATTACCGAGCGTAATTGGAGGCAATTATGTGGGACTTTGTCCAGACTGCAGGTTTATTGCTGCTATATTACAGGCAGTTATATGTGTTGGAGTGAGCACTTGTGTTGGAGCGATAATTATTTTCCCATCTATCTGAAAAATGACTAACTTAAACCACGAAACACAACACAGACAGAACACAGCTCTTTCAAGTTAGAGACTCATACTGTCATTGGCCAAAGCTTGTAAGAGTATTTTAGTCTGTAATTCACACTGAATGTAACTGAATCAGTGAAGTTAAACAATAGAGAAACAATAGAGAAACAGCACGATATTCCGTTTTGGATTGCTAGGCTAAGATTGTTTTGCAGATTTGTTATCAATATGGTTCAAACTACAAAGTAATGCCCACAAACTGTTGTTTCACTGGCATTATTTCTTAACTAATGATTTATCAAAGCATGACAAAGGTCTGTGTGACCATATACCAATAAAAATCCGCTGCTGGGATTTATATGAATGCTGACCTATCATCAAAGTAAGTAAAATCGAAAGTTAATGTTTGACATTGAAAGAGGGCTTAACAGAACATAGACGCCACTTCAGGGTGTGAACATTACAGAAAGAAGTCCCCTGAACAACTGGAATAGCCACATTTATTTATTTATCTTATTTATTATTGTACTTTATTTAGTAAAAAAGTAAAATAAAGTAAAGTGTATTTTCTAGTGAGACTTGCATAGGAAGGATTTTCTTTGCAAATCGAAGGACACTAGGATACTACCAGCACCGTGACAGAGAAAATGGCAGACAGATCACTCCTAGATCGTTTCCTGTGCTGTCATATTTGTTCAGAGACTTTCAGAGAGCCTGTTTCTCTGGGCTGCAACCACAGCTTCTGTTCCAGCTGCCTGGACAATTTCTGGGATCAGAATAAAAACAAGAACTGTCCGGTTTGTAAGAGGAAATCTTCTAAGGGCTTAGGAATTAACTATTCACTGAAAGAGCTAGCTGACTCGCATGCAGGAAGAGAGAAAGCAGGGGAGTCCAGGGAACGGAAGAATGATAGTGATTCAAAGGATGACAGAGAGATCATTTGTAGTAAACATACAGATGAACCTAAGTGGTTCTGTGAGGTGGAGCAGAGAGCTGTTTGTCACGAATGTGAGTCTCCTGATGGTCACGGACACACAGTCATTCCCTTACAACAGGCAGTGAAAGACCTGAAGGAAAAAATAACATCTGATTTAGAGTCACTGCAGAACAAGCGGACCAAATGTGAAGACATAGAGGAGACATACAATGAAATAGTGCAATACTCCAAGAAGCAGCTGGGAGCGACAGAGAGACAGATCAGGGGGGAGTTTGAGATGCTTCACCAGTTCCTGAGAGAGGAAGAGAAGGTCAGACTGGCTGCACTGAGGGAGGAAGAGGAGGAAAAGGGGAAGATGATCGCCAGAGAGATGAAGAACATTCAGGACCAGATCACTTCTCTTACACAAAGCATCACTGCTGTGAAACATGAGCTGCAGAAACAGGATGTACCATTTCTCAAGAGCTACCAACACATCCAGACAAGCCTTAATGCCCAGTGCACACTGTTGGATTCAGAGATGGTCTCAGGAGCGCTGATAGACGTGGCCAAACACCTGGGCAACCTGAAGTTCAGAGTCTGGGAGAAGATGCAAGAGATCGTCAAGTACACTCCTGTGATTCTGGATCCCAACACTGCTGAATGTAGGCTCTCTCTGTCTGAAGAGCTCACCAGTGTGAGACATTTAGGCAAAAGGCAGCAGCTCCCTGACAACCCAGAGAGGAACACAGAGTTTGCCCAGGTTCTGGGTTCTGAGGGGTTCAGCTCAGGAAAACACTGCTGGGAGGTGGAGGTGGGGGACCACCCTCACTGGTATGTAGGCGTGGCCGAGGAGTCAATCAACAGGAAGGGGAAGGCATTTGTAACCCCTGGGTATGGAGTGTGGGATATACAGCTGAGGGATCATGAGTATAATGCAGGAGGTAAGACTCTTTCCCTGGAGAGGAGTCCCCAGAGGATCAGAGTGCAGCTGGACTACGACAGAGGGGAGGTGTCCTTCTACGATCACGAAGACATGACACACATCTACACTCATAAACACACATTTACTAAGAAACTGTATCCCTACTTCTCTAATGGAAAGGCTGGGGATGCTGACAACCGTGATATACAGATCTGCCAATCAGAGGTGTCTCTGACAGTGAAGTCATAACAATGAGGTGTGTGTGTGTGTGTGTGTGTGAGAGAGAGAGAGAGCGTTTTGAAAGGGGTGGTGGTGGGGAAGGGTATTAGACCCATTTCAGAGAGCTTAGTGTTGTGGTTTATGATTAACCATTTGTTAATGTGATTGATGATCAGAAACTGTGTTTCTATTTCTTTCTCAGATAAGAGAGATTCAACTGCTCACATACACCAAGATAATCACAGATGAATGTTGTTAGGGTTGTGCCTGAGGTCTCATGCTGGGTTTGTTGAAATGATTGGTGTCTATGACTTTTTTATATGGGGATTCATAGAAATTGATACGTTTGTTCAGAGACCTGTGCCTCTGTCATCTCTACAGCCTGATGTCACCAGATAGATTTCCTCCTGAGATGTGGCTGAATATGACTAAGGGGACAAAGGCCAAGTCCCTAAACACTGTGATGAGTTAAAGTTTAACTATCAGAGTAATATAACAGAGTATGTGTGTTTATAGTCAGATGATGTCATATCTAAGAGAGGAGCTGAGATTGTATCTTTGAGGTTTGCTTTGTGCAAATGATTTTCACTCTTTGGCTTTTGTTTGTTATTTCAATTACCTTTTCATTGCAGACATGACTTTAAATCATCCTCCCAAATGAGATTGTACAGTATAAGGTGATAGCCGTTAAGATCTTTTAAAATAAATATAGATGTTTAAATGGTAGCCTTATGCTTATTCTGTATATGCTTTGCTAATCACTCTGTATCAAATGTGACCTCTTCTGATTTGAATAATATTCAGGATGTCTTTGACCAATAAATATTAAGAATAAAAACGAAAGAGAAAAGTGTTTTTTTATTTAAATTCTCATTTGATTGGTAATACAGATCTGGCAACTTAATGTGACCCCTTTTGTCACAGGAGTAAATTAATCCTTCAGCATCAGGATCTGAATGGGCCATCACCTTCCTGTAGGAAACGGATGGCCTCCATTTGAATGTACAGTATCTCACAAAAGTGAGTACACCCCTCACATTTTTGTAAATATTTTAGTATATCTTTTCATGTGACAACCCTGAAGAAATTACACTTTGCTACAATGTAGAGTAGTGAATGTACAGCTTGTATAACAGTGTCCATTTGCTGTCCCCTCAAAATAACTCAACACACAGCCATTAATGTCTAAACCGCTGGCAACAAAAGTGAGTACACCCCTTGGGTGTACACAAATTGGGCCCAATTAGCCATTTTCCCTCCCCGGTGTCATGTGACTCGTTAGTGTTACAAGGTCTCAGGTGTGAATGGGGAGCAGGTGTGTTAAATTTGTTGTCATCGCTCTCACACTCCCTCATACTGGTCACTGGAAGTTCAACATGGCACCTCATGGCAAAGAACTCTCTGAGGATCTGAAAAAAATAATTGTTGCTCTACATAAAGATGGCCTGGGCTATAAGAAGATTGCCAAGACCCTGAAACTGAGCTGCAGCACAGTGGCCAAGACCATACAGCGGTTTAACAGGACAGGTTCCACTCAGAACAGGCCTCGCCTGTCACGATTTAACTAGATATGAACCCAAATGCAGACAACTACACCGAGCCAGAGAAGGTTTATTTACAAAAGTTCAATTTGTCCAGGTTTCCAATAATAGGGGAAGAGCAAGTCCAGGTTAACAGGGAGGGTAACAGATCCAGGTTCAGAGCAGGAGTGGTACCGTAACGTCCTAGTGTCCGTGGTGAGTCCAAAAGGAAGGTCCGGTAGTGGTAAGCAGGATGGTGGTGGCAGGAGTGAAGCGGAGGCAGGAGTCAGGTTCCAATAATCTGTGGCACAGGAGAAAAGTAACTAGAACAGGCCAAAAACACAAAGGGCGAAAACAAGCAGGTTGAGTCAACAGCGAAACTAACATGGTAGTCTTGACTATGATCTGACGATGAGTGGCAAGTTTGACCGGGTCTTAAAGGCTGAGGTGATTATGGTGAATGAGCTGCAGCTGGAACCCTGACTCCCGCACACCAGACTTCACTCCTGCAATCAAGGACAGACAGAGGGGAGGGAGAGAGCAGAGATAGAGCTACCTAGCAGCAGTAGGCCTAACAGTACCCCCCCCTCTACGGACGCCACCTGGCGGCCGACAGGGTTTATCGGGATGTAACCTATGAAATTCATGGACCAGAGCAGGATCCACAATGAAGCTCCTGGGCACCCAGGATCGTTCCTCAGGACCATAACCCTCCCAATCCACCAGGTACTGGAAACCACGACCCCGGCGGCGAACATCCAGAAGTCGCCGGACAGTGTAGACAGGACCCCCACCCACGATCCTGGGCGGAGGAGGGGACGAGAGGGCGGGCACAGAGGGCTAACAGACACAGGCTTAATCTGTGAAACATGAAAAGTGGAATGAACCCGTAGGGAGGCAGGAAGCTGTAGCTTAACTGCGCAGGGGTTAACAATAGACAGTATCTTGAACGGTCCTATAAAATGCGGCGCCATCTTCTTAGACTCCACTTTCAATGGAAGATCACGTGACTTAAGCCATACCTCTTGACCAGGAGAGTAACCGGGAGCCTGGGACCGGTGACGGTTGGCTTGCCTCTGCATGTATGACGAAGCTCGGGACAGAGCTACCCTGGCCTTCCTCCAGACCTTGAAGCAGCGGCGCATGTGGGACTGCACCGAGGGTACTGCCAGTTCCCTCTCTTGAGAAGGGAACAGGGGAGGTTGATAACCCAGAGCACACAGAAAGGGAGACAAACCAGAGGAAGCGTTAGTCAAGGTGTTATGAGCATATTCCACCCAGGGGAGCATGGAGCTCCATGACCCAGGGTTAGACCCTGTGACACAGCGGAGAGCGGTCTCCATCTCCTGGTTCGCTCTCTCGGCTTGCCCGTTGGTCTGGGGATGATATCCCCAGGACAGGCTGGATGTGATGCCCAAAGCTTTACAGAACGCCTTCCATACCTGGGAGACAAACTGGGGACCCCTGTCAGAGACAATATCAGAGGGTAAACCATGAGAGCGGAACACATGTTCAACCAAAATATCAGCCGTCTCTCTGGCCGTGGGCAGTTTAGGTAGAGCCAAAAAATGAGCGAACTTAGAAAACGATAAATCACAGTAAAAATGACAGTCTTTCCGGGCGAGGGGGGAAGTCCAGTGACAAAATCCATGGCAATGTGCGACCAGGGCCGGCTGGGTATTGGCAGAGGTCGTAGATGACCAGCGCTGGCCTGGGTGGAGTTTTTACTTCGTGCACATACCGTACAAGCAGCAATGAAGGCTCGAGTGTCCGCCTCCATCCTGGGCCACCAGAACTTCCGTCGCACAAAGTCAAGGGTCCGCGTAACTCCAGGGTGACAGGTAAGGGGAGACGAGTGAGCCCACTGAAGTACCTGGGAGCGAACAGCCTCAGGGACAAACAACCGGTTAGGAGGACCCCTCCCAGGGTCAGCTTGATGATGTTGAGCCTGTCTAACAATCCCCTCGATGTCACATGTGATGGCCGCAATACTGCAGGTAGGAGGCAAGATGGGTTCAGGGTTACTACCAGTATCAACAGCCGAATGAACACGAGACAGGGCGTCAGGCTTGCCGTTGCGTGACCCAGGACGGTAAGACAGAGAAAAATTGAATCTCCCAAAAAATTGTGCCCACCTGGCTTGACGGGGGTTGAGCTGCTTCGCTGACTGGATGTATGCCAGATTCTTATGATCCGTCCAAACGATGAAGGGTTGTTCCGCCCCCTCCAACCAATGCCGCCACTCCTCGAGAGCCAGCTTAACGGCAAGCAGTTCACGATTGCCAACATCATAATTCCTCTCTGCCTGAGAAAGTTTCCTTGAAAGAAAAGCACAGGGATGCAGTTTGTTATCTTCAGGAGAATGTTGTGACAACACCGCACCTACCCCAGTGTCGGATGCATCCACCTCTACGACAAACTGGCGGTCGGGGTCCGGCTGCATCAGAATGGGAGCCGAGGCGAAGCGATGTTTCAGTTCTTCGAACGCTGATTCGGCCCCTTCATTCCAAGCGAACGGTCGTGAGATGGAGGTGAGAGTGGTGAGTGGCGCCGCAATGCGGCTGTAGTCCTTGATGAACCTCCTGTAGAAGTTCGCAAACCCCAGGAATCGTTGAAGTTGTTTGCGGGTGGAGGGGACTGGCCAGTCCGTGACAGCAGAGATCTTAGCTGGGTCCATCCGCAACTCCCCTGAGCTATTATGTAACCCAAAAAGAGGTCTCAGACACATGAAACTCACATTTCTCCATCTTCACAAATAGCTTGTTCTCCAACAACCTTTGCAACACCTGGCGCACATGCAGTTCATGTTCCTGGGAGGACTCAGAGAAAATCAGGATATCATCCAGATAGACAAAAACAAAACGATTCAACATGTCCCGAAGGACATCGTTCACTAGTGCCTGAAACACAGCAGGGGCATTAGACAACCCAAAAGGCATGACCAGATACTCAAAATGTCCCAAGGGTGTGTTGAAGGCAGTCTTCCATTCATCACCTTTACGAATGCGCACCAGGTGATACGCATTTCGTAGATCCAGTTTGGTAAAGATAGTTGCACCATGTAGGAGGGGAAAAGCAGAATTAATTAGAGGCAGAGAATATTTGTTCTTAATGGTGATGTTGTTAAGTCCACGGAAATCAATACAGGGTCTGAGGGTCTTATCCTTCTTTCCAACAAAAAGAATCCTGCTCCTACAGGTGACGAGGAAGGACGAATAATACCTGCCGCCAAGGAGTCCCGAATGTAGTTCTCCATAGCCTCCGTCTCCGGGCGGGAGAGATTGTACAGGCGACTGCTGGGGAGAGGGGCTCCTGGCTGGAGGTCAATGGCGCAGTCGTAAGGCCGGTGAGGAGGAAGAGAAGTAGCTCTGTGTTTGCAGAAAACGGATGCCAGGTCATGATACACGTCAGGGACAGCAGAGAGAGCCATGGACTCCAGTGGAGGTTGAGGCACAGTGCTGGCAGGGGTCTGAGCAGAACACAAACAATTCACATGACAAAATGTGCTCCATGAAACAATTCTACCTGTCACCCAATCAATGTGTGGATTGTGTCTTATGAGCCAGGGGATACCAAGGACCAGGGGAGTCTGAGGGCAGTCAATGATGTGAAACTGAATGTTCTCCTGATGATTACCCGACACTCTGAGACAAACAGGCACAGTCTGATGAGTAATACGGGTCAACAATTGTCCATTTAGACCCTTAGCCTGTAGCGGATGGTCCATAGGTACAGTCTCTAAATCCATTTGTTGAGCCAACTCTCGATCCAAAAAGCTTTCATCGGCACCAGAGTCAACCAGCGCACTAACAGGGAAATCCTGGGACTGCCACTGGAGGGATGCCTGGAGCAGAATGCGGGGAGAAGAGGAAGAATCCGCTGCTCGGCTCACCAAAACTTCTCCCATTAATGATGAGCCGGCCCTTTTCCCCGGACGAACTGGGCAGGAAGGAACGAAATGACCAGCTTCTCCACAATACAGGCAGACCCGAAGCCTGAATACGACGTGCCCGCTCCTCTGAGGACAACCGTGCACGACCCACCTCCATGGCTTCGGATTCAGTGCTCCTAGTATCGACTCGGGAAGACTCGGCCCTCTCCTTAGGGAAGAGGCGGGGAGGAGTTGGTTGACGACAGACAGGTTGCTTGGAACTACCACTCCTCTCCCGGCGGCGCTCCCGAATCCGATTATCCAACCTGATGGTGAGTGAAATAAGATTATCCAGCGTAGGCGATTCATCATATGACACCAATTCATCCTTCAAGGTCTCAGCCAAAGCATTAATGAACACTCCTTGTAATGCCTCGTCATTCCAACCACTCACTGCCGCTAAAGTTCGAAACTCCACTGCCATCTCCGCCACACTGCGAGACCCCTGCCGAAGAGACAACAACGTTTAGCAGCCTCCTTGCCCCGTACGGGGTGGTCGAAAACCTTCCTCATCTCAGTGGTGAAGGCAACGTAAGCGTTGCAAATGTCCGACTGGCTCTCCCAGACCGCGGATCCCCAGGAACGAGCGGAACCGCTAGTAGAGTTGATAAGGTAGGCAATACGGGCTCTTTCGGAGGCGTAGGTGAGGGGCTGTTGTTCAAACACCAACGAGCACTGAGTCAAAAAATCACCACAGGTTCCCATGTTCCCGTCATAGCGCTCTGGAGCAGGAACAAAAGGCTCTCTGATCTGGGCTGGAGGGGCAAGAAAAACAGGCGGAGCAGGAGAAGGAGCAGTTTGTATGCCATGCACGAGGGGTGCATTATTAACTTGAGTAGTAAGGGCAGACACTTGATTGGTGAGTAATTGAACCTGATTAAGCAGCAGCTGACTGTTCTCAGAAATAGTCTTAAACAAGGTATCATGTTGGCCAAGTAAAATGCCCTGATTGGCTATGGCAGTCCGAATCTGAGTGCACTCTGGGGTGGTATCCGAGCTACTGTCTGCTGGGTTCATGTTGGTCAGATCATACTGTCACGATTTAACTAGATATGAACCCAAATGCAGACAACTACACCGAGCCAGAGAAGGTTTAACAGGTTTATTTACAAAAGTTCAATTTGTCCAGGTTTCCAATAATAGGGGAAGAGCAAGTCCAGGTTAACAGGGAGGGTAACAGATCCAGGTTCAGAGCAGGAGTGGTACCGTAACGTCCTAGTGTCCGTGGTGAGTCCAAAAGGAAGGTCCGGTAGTGGTAAGTAGGATGGTGGTGGCAGGAGTGAAGCGGAGGCAGGAGTCAGGTTCCAATAATCTGTGGCACAGGAGAAAAGTAACTAGAACAGGCCAAAAACACAAAGGGCGAAAACAAGCAGGTTGAGTCAACAGCGAAACTAACATGGTAGTCTTGACTATGATCTGACGATGAGTGGCAAGTTTGACCGGGTCTTAAAGGCTGAGGTGATTATGGTGAATGAGCTGCAGCTGGAACCCTGACTCCCGCACACCAGACTTCACTCCTGAAATCAAGGACAGACAGAGGGGAGGGAGAGAGCAGAGAGAGAGCAATCTAGCAGCAGTAGGCCTAACATCGCCATGGTCGTCCAAAGAAGTTGAGTGAACGTGCTCAGTGTCATATCCAGAGGTTGACAGAATTATTTTATTTTTTATTTTATCCAGTCAGATAAACACTCCAAACAGCATACCCGACCGCTCGGAGGCGTCCGCATGGTCCTAAAGCACACCGTTGCCTTGTTTTGTATCACATTCCAATGATAAAACTGGGGGGGACAAAAATGCAATTTCAGAATGTGGGGTTGCGCCCCTGGTATTTATTCTTGGGATACGGCTTTTCAACAGGAATAGTTCAAAAATAACAGGAGGACATATTTAATTTAGAGAAACATATGTAGCACATTGGGGAACAGAGCAATACTAAGAAGAATCAGAGAAATATAGGATAAATATATTCTACAAAAGAAACCTAAACTGACAAAAACAAAACAAAGATCCAACTGCAGTGAAATTATTAAATACAATTTTTAAACAGATGGACTAGGAAAATAGTTAAATAAATACTACAGAGATATACTAGCTCAGTCTTGTCAGTACAGTTGGTCTAGTCATTGGATGGATGGATGGATGGATGGATTAATGGGTATAGAAGAGTTTTAAAGACCACAACACATCTCTCTCTATTACTGCAGTCCATAATAACACACCTATTGGAAAGCTCTGATGATATTACTAATGTAGACAGTGCACTTTGTATTTATAGGTTTGAAAGTTTCTCATATTATCTACAGAAACGTATTCCATTGTGTTCTTCCAGTCCATTGGAACTGATTTCTAACTGTTTGCTTATTGGGGAGTTACTTCAGCAGCCAGTGCTTTACAATCATAGACAAATATGCCCCCTGATCAGTTAGTTGTTCCTTATTAAGTGTGAGAATGACCTCTAATGGGTTTACAATGGTACTGCAGGTGTTCTTTATGCATCCTGTTTAGGGTTGCAAAGGGAGGGTATATTATGCAATATATTCTGTATACAGTAGGATACTTCCTGACTACTTCTGTATACTGTACATATTGTATCCTCCTGATGGCCTCTCTCTCTCTTTTTCTCTCTCTCTCTCTCTCTCTCTCTCTCTCTCTCTCTCTCTCTCTCTCTCTCTCTCTCTCTCTCTCTCTCTCTCTCTCTCTCTCTCTCTCTCTCTCTCTCTCTCTCTCTCTCTCTCTCTCTCTCTCTCTCTCTGTGTGTGTGTGGTGTCTTCAGTTCAGTATACTGTGCAATGTTGAAGCACCTACAGGACCTCAAAGAGGAACTGCAGCAGTGGAGGCTCCTCAGAGGAGGAAGGGGAAAACCATCCTCCTCAGTGAATTTCATAAAAATAGAAACAGTAAAACATTGAAAACTTTATCATTTTTAGATAAAACTATACTAAATATATTCACGTCACCAAATAATTTATTAAAACACACTGTTTTGCAATGAAGGTCTACAGTAGCCTCAACAGCACTCTGTAGGGTAGCACCATGGTGTAGCCGGAGGACAGCTAGCTTCCGTCCTCCTCTTGGTACATTGACCTCAATACAAACCTAGGAGGCTCTTGGTTCTCACCCCCTTCCATAGACTTACACAGTAATTATGACAACTTCCGGAGGACGTCCTCCAATATATCAGAGCTCTTGCAGCATGAACTGACATGTTGTCCACCTAATCAAAGGATCAGAGAATGAATCTAGTACTGAAAGCATAAGCTACAGCTAGCTAGCACCGCACTATATGAAATGTGGTGAGTAGTTGACTCAAAGAGACAGAAAGACAATAGTTGAACAGTTTAACAAATAGATTTCTTTAAAAATGAAGTAGAAGCAAGAGAGAGAGAGAGAGAGAGAGAGAGAGAGAGAGAGAGAGAGAGAGATTGTCATTTGTTTTCACTTTCTGTTTCACTTACTTAGCTAGCAAACGCAGCTGGCTAGTTTAGTTACTCAAATACCCGGCTCAAACAGAGGGATGCTATGTTAGCTAGCTGGCTATGACTATCCAACACAACACTGGAACTCTTCCAAGTCAAGGTAAGCTTTTGGTTCTATTAATTTAACTGCTTACTGACTATACACTAATGTTACTGCATGATTGTAGCGGGTTTACTAACACATTAGTTATATTAGCTATGTTGAGTAGGACGTTACTTTAGCTAATGTGGGGACAATGATGTAGGCTGTGTGTAGCGGTTATGACATGGTTTCTAAAGGTTTTTTCGCCTGGTCACACACAGCTGATGTGTTGTTCATTGAAGTCCACAAACGAAGGGAAAAGGTCAGAGGAGGAGAGTGCATAGAGGCGAGAAGGAATACAACGTGGGTGCTATGAAAGTGAACTGTGTTTATGCATCATCAGGGGTGTATTCATTCCGCCGATTCTGAAAAGAGTTTCTTAAACAGAAGCAAACGAAGCAGGGATACAAATACCTGACTTTGTCCAATAGAAACTCTTGTTTGCAACTGTTGGACTAATGATTACACTCTAGCTAAGCTAGATGCAGGCAACAGTGTGCAAGGCTGTATTGAATCTCACATTTTTCTTTCGATCTGTGTGCAACTACGTTGTAAACTTTCATTCATAGGCTAGGTTGTAGCAACCTCATGATGGGTATAGGGACATTTTGAGTATCATGTAGTAGCCTAAACCTATCGATGTTACATTGAACTGGATGAATGGTATATGAATGACAGTCATCCAACATGCTGTAATAGAAATAAGGCCATGCTCATAAAAATAAATTGTCCTCCCTCATCATAAACATCACTGACCGCCACTGAACTGCAGATGGAGGTGACAGAGGCTCTGGCCTAACACTGCATCTCCTCTTCTGTATCCCCGGGACAGGTGAGTGGAATAACACAAAGAAAGGGAGGAGAACATGGCATTTTATATCACTTAAAATATTTTGCATTGTATTCCACTATTTACAAGAACGCTTTGGGTGTTTGACTATTCCCCTGTAGAATGTGCCAGTCTACCTCAACAGCCTGAGGAAAAGTGAGGTTCTGCTACCTGGCCTCCGCCGTCCTGTACACCAACGACTACAGCTCCGCAGCAAACTGCTCTCCATGGATACCAAGACCACCGCAGGACACTTCTACCCTCTGCTACTACCACTGGTACGGGAGGATGTGTCTCTCTCTCTCTCTCTCTCTCTCTCTCTCGTCCCTCTACCTAGCTGTGTGTGATGAAGCAGCGGGACTCTACAATGCCTCCTGGTGGAAGACAAGAGTCTCAACAGGGGAGTGAGCTACGCTGGCTTCCTCTACCACAGTGGTGTCAAACTCATTCCATGGAGGTCCTATTGTCTGCGGGTTTTTGGTTGACCTTAATTCATCCATCAAGTACAAGGGAGGACCGAAAAGCCGCAGACACTCGGCCTTCCGTGGAATGAGTTTGACACGTGCTCTACCACCTCCACGTCAACTCTACATGACTACTGGTTCATTAGGGCAAGTTATAGAATGTTTTGCACTGGAAACGCAAATGAGGGTTTCTTAGCTAGTCCCTCCCTGTTTCAGTCAGTTTCTCTTCTGTTTGGTGCCTGATGAACATGATCCTGGTGTTTTAAATATCCTTTATAACCCTGGATGGTCTGCAGTAGGACTAGGAGTTTTACCACTATGACCCCCCCACCCCCCGTCCAACTTTTCCCTATTACACATGTAAGTCTAAGTCATCTGAACTATCATATCACATACATCTTATTTAATGCATCTGGGGCACAATTTCTAGTGGTGGGCATCAGTAAATGCATGGGGATGTTTTTAAGCAATACGGAAGGTATGATGTTTTACTTCTTCGAATGTGTGAATAACTTTGTATATGTTTATGGTGTGTGTTTGTGTGTGTTTGTGGTGTTTAAACTGTTGACTACTGTTACTAGCACTGACTATTAGTAGTGTAGCAAACTGGCAAGCTCTCCCTCTCTAGTCTGGATTTGGACAGAAATGTATACTTGATATGTTAAATTATTCCACTGTTATGTCATCTTATCGCTGCCTGTAATGTATGTATGTGTGTGTGTGCGTGTGTGCTTACGTGTGTGTGTGCGGACATGTGCATGCTCGTTTGTGTGTATGTGCATATGTACAACTCTTTACTGTACTAAAAAATTGATGAAATAAATGGTACATTCTGTACAGAATCATGTTCACTTTATTTCATTTAGCTGTGATAGGCAATAGGCATAGCCTAGGTTTTAAGAGCACCCCATTCAATTAGGTGGAGTAGGGGACAAAAAAAGGACATGAGAACTAGTGAATGTATTGTATAGTTAATGAATTGTCTCTATGAAGTACAAACACATCTGTCCACAGGGTAGCAAAACAGAATTTGCTTTACCACATTTGTAATATCGAACTGAAGCACTTCCTAATTAGAAGTTAGAACAATCACAATGATGCCAAACTCTGAAAGGTTACTGGCTCTTGTGTGCTGAGTCTGCCGACTGACTTTGCCGACCCCCCAGACCCCTTGATGATACAGTGATAATCCACTGGTTTGCAGTCTTCACATTTTGATGCCTTAAGACCCTTTCCTGCAGTCAAATGACCAAATCGCCCTCTTGTGGCCTCATGAGTGGAACGTTATATGTGTCTTTCAAAATGAATAAAGAAAAAAATGTCATGCCGAATATGTCAAACGGTTTTGTTATATTTCAGTCTTCTGTGATGTATATAAAGTGTAATATTGGGAGGCAAACTCAAAATGTAATACATTTCAACTCTATATCTGACATGGTACAGGTGTCTTCTTTTTTGTTAAGCACATAATCATGTGTGTGAGGTGTATAGTTTTGTTTCAAAGTAGATTTGTTTAAGACTACGAAGAAACACAATGTGTGACCCTGATTTAGCCCACTACAGTAATACGTTAAAAAGGGTATACATTGTATTTTTATTTTTCAGTGGGACAATTATACAAATCTTGATGTCAAAGACACACCCGAATGGCTTTCCAATAGGGGTTGACTGTTCCTGAATGGTCCAGTCTCAGTCCTGACTTAAATCTGCTTGAAAATCAGACACAATGTTTGAATATTGCTGTCCATCAATAACTCCCAACCAAATTTAATGAGCTTGAGCAGTTTTGACCAAACAATGTATATATGTTGCCCTGAGAGATGTGCAAAGTTGATGGAATCTTATTCAAAGTGATTCACAGCTGTAATGGCTGCCAAAGGCGCTTCCACAATGTATAAACTCTGGGGTGTAAAGACATACGCAATCAAGACGTCTTTGTTTTTAAACATTTATTAATTTGGAAAATGTTTTATAATTTTTCTTTCACTTTGAAAATGTGGAGTAGTTTGTGTAGATTGGTAGGAAATAAATCACATTTTATTCATTTCTAGATTAAATGTTTAAGGCAGCAACATGTGAAGACTGTGCAAGGGGTTTGTAGACTTTCACTAGGCACTGTATAAACTACCAGTCAAAAGTTTGGACACACCTACTCATTCAAGGGTTTTTCTTTATTTTTACATTGTAGAATAATAGTGAAGACATCAAAACTATGAAATAACACATATGGAATCATGTAGTAACCAAACACCATTTTCCCAAGCATCTCTGTGCAAAAAGGTCAAAATATTTTAAAACAAGACAAATTATCTTCATGCATTTTCTGGGTAACCTAAATCAACACAAAACAAGTCATTATCTCAATACAAAATAAAAAATCTAGGTAAGATTTTTTTTTTAATGCAGTGTACATCAGACTCATTTGGCTGAATTATGACTTCAGAGGACAAAGACCAAGTCCATGAACACTTAGCAAACAGCAGTTAAAGCTTAACTAGATAAGGATATAATAGAGTATGAAATGGTGTGTCAAGCAACACCAGATGGTGTTCTAACCCTTTTGAAACAAACTGTGGTCAATACAGATACATCACTGTAAATGTAAACATAATAATTAACGATGTCTCAGTTAATTCATTCATTAGAGAAGCTTTTTATGACAGTGTTGTTCCAATACCAACATTTCGGTGGAACTTGCAATATGGACTTTATCATACAAATACAGTGCATTCGGAAAGTATTCAGACCCCTTGACTTTTTCCACATTTTGTTACGTTACAGCCTTATTCTAAAATGGATTTAAAAAATGTTTTCCCTCGTCAATCTACATGCAATACCCCATAATGACAAAGCAAAAACAGCGTTCTAGAAATGTTTGCACATTTATTTAAAACAAAAAACTGAAATATCACATTTACTTTGGCAGCGATTACAGCCTCGAGTCTTCTTGGGTATGACGCTAGAAGCTTGTCAAGATCGAGGGAAAGATAAACAGAGCAAACTAAAGAGAGATCCTTGATGAAAACCTGCTCCAAAGCGTTCAGGACCTAAGACTGGGGCAAAGGTTCACCTTCCAACAGGACAATGACCCTAAGCACACTGCCAAGACAACACAGGAATGGCTTCGGGACAAGTCTCTGAATGTCCTTGAGCGGCCCAGCCAGAGCCCAGACTTGAACCCGATTGAACATCTCTGGTGAGAGCTAAAAAAAATTCCACCCTCCGATCCAACAGGTCCCAGACGTGCTCAATGGGATTGAGATCCGGGCTCTTTGCTGGCCATGGCAGAACACTGACATTCCTGTCTTGCAGGAACTCACGCACAGAACGAGCAGTATGACTGGTGGCATTGTCATGCTGGAGGGTCATGTCAGGATGAGCCTGCAGGAAGGGTTCCACATGAGGGAGGAGGATGTCTTACCTGTAACGCACAGCGTTGAGATTGCCTGCAATGACAACAAGCTCAGTCCAATGATGCTGTGACACACCCGCCCCAGACCATGACGGATCCTCCACCTCCAAATCGATCCCGCTCCAGAGTACAGGCCTCGCTCATTCTTTCGACGATAAACGGGAATCCGACCATCACACCTGGTGAGACAAAACCGCGACTCGTCAGTGAAGAGCACTTTTTGCCAGTCCTGTCTGTTCCAGCGACGGTGGGTTTGTGCCCAGAGGCGACGTTGTTGCCGATGATGTCTGGTGAGGACCTGCCTTACAACAGGCCTACAAGCCCATTGCGGACAGTCTGAGCACTGATGGAGGGATTGTGCATTCCTGGTGTAACTGGGGCAGTTGTTTTTGCCATACTGTACCTGTTCCGCAGGTGTGATGTTCGGATGTACCGATCCTGTGCAGGTGTTGTTACACGTGGTCTGCCACTGTGAGGACAATCAGCTGTCCGTCCTGTAGCGCTGTCTTAGGCGTCTCACATTACAATTTATTGCCCTGGCC
This sequence comes from Coregonus clupeaformis, assembly GCF_020615455.1. NCBI lineage: Eukaryota > Metazoa > Chordata > Actinopteri > Salmoniformes > Salmonidae > Coregonus > Coregonus clupeaformis. The sequence goes on from NC_059207.1 coordinate 54,151,453, forward strand.
ACATCTGCAGTCCTCATGCCTCCTTGCAGCATGCCTAAAGTGCGTTCACGCAGATTAGCAGGGAACTCTCTTTCGTTCAATGTTTTTCAGAGTCAGTAGAAAGGCCTCTTTAGTGTCCTAAGTTTTCATAACTATGACCTTAATTGCCTACCGTCTGTAAGCGTCTTAACGACCGTTCCATTTACATTACATTTTAGTCATTTAGCAGACGCTCTTATCCAGAGCGACTTACAGGAACAATTAGGGTTAAGTGCCTTGCTCAAGGGCACATCTACATATTTTTCACCTAGTCGGCTCGGGGATTAGAACCAGCAACCTTTCGGTTACTGGCACAACTCTCTTAACCATTAAGCTACCTGCCGCCCCACAGGTTCCACAGGTGCATGTTCATTAATTGTTTATGGATCATTGAACAAGCATGGGAAACAGTGTTTAAACCCTTTACAATGAAGATCTGTGAAGTTATTTGGATTTTTACAAATTATCTTTGAAAGAGGGTCCTGAAAAAGGTACGTTTCTTTTTTTGCTGAGTATATACAGTTGAAGTCGGAAGTTTACATACACCTTAGCCAAATACATTTAACCTCAGTTTTCAAAATTCCTGACATTTAATCCTAGTAAAACTTCCCTGTCTTAGGTCAGTTAGGATCACCACTTTATTTTAAGAATGTGAAATGTCAGAATAATAGTAGAGAGAATGATTTATTTCAGCTTTAATTTCTTTCATCACATTACCCAGTGGGTCAGAAGTTTACATACACTCAATTAGTATTTGGTAGCATTGCCTTTAAATTGTTTAACTTGGGTCAAACGTTTTGGGTAGTCTTCCACAAGCTTCCCACAATAAGTTGGGTGAATTTTGGCCCATTCCTCCTGACAGAGCTGGTGTAACTGAGTCAGGTTTGTAGGCCTCCTTGCTCGCACACTATTTTTCCCACAAATGTTTCATAGGATTGAGGACAGGGCTTTGTGATGGCCACTCCAAAACCTTGACTTTGTTGTCCTTACGCCATTTTGCCTCAACTTTGGAAGTATGCTTGGGATCATTGTCCATTTGGAAGACCCATTTGCGACCAAGCGTTACCTTCCTGACTGATGTCTTGAGATGTTGCTTCAATATATCCACATAATTTTCCTCCCTCATGATGCCATCTATTTTGTGAAGTGCACCAGTCCCTCCTGCAGCAAAGCACCCCCACAGCATGATGCTGCCACCCCCGTGCTTCACGGTTGGGATGGTGTTCTTCGGCTTGCAAGCACCCCCTTTTTCCTCCAAACATAACGATGGTCATTATAGCCAAACAGTTCTACTTTTGTTTCATCAGACCAGAGGACATTTCTCCAAAAAGTACGATCTTTGTCCCCATGTGCAGTCTGTCTTTTTTATGGCGGTTTTGGAGCAGTGGCCTCTTCCTTGCTGAGCGGCCTTTCAGGTTATGTCTATATAGGACTCGTTTTACTGTGGATATAGATACTTTTGAACCTGTTTCCTCCAGCATCTTCACAAGGTCCTTTGCTGTTGTTCTGGGATTGATTTGCACTTTTCGCACCAAAGTACGTTAATCTCAAGGAGACAGAATGTGTCTCCTTCCTGAGCGGTATGACGGCTGTGTGGTCCAATGGTGTTTATACTTGCGTACTATTGTTTGTACAGATGAACGTGGTACCTTCAGGCGTTTGGAAATTGCTCCCAAGGATGAACCAGACTTGTGGAGGTCTACAATTTTTTTCTGAGGTCTTGGCTGATTTCTTTTGATTTTCCCATGATGTCAAGCAAAGAGTCACTGAGTTTGAATGTAGGCCTTGAAATACAACCACAGGTACACCTCCAATTGACTCAAATGATGTCAATTAGCCTATCAGAAGCTTCTAAAGCCATGACATCATTTTCTAGAATTTTCCAAGCTGTTTAAAGGCTGTTTAAAGTCAACTTAGTGTATGTAAACTTCTGACCCACTGGAATTGTGATACAGTGAATTATAAGTGAAATAATCAGTCTGTAAAATTTTTTTGGAAAAATTACTTGTGTCATGCACAAAGTAGATGTCCTAACCGACTTGCCAAAACTATAGTTTGTTAACAAGAAATTTGTGGAGTGGTTGAAAAACGAGTTTTAATGACTCCAACCTAAGTGTATGTAAACTTCCGACTTCAACTGTATATACAGTACCATTCAAAGGTTTGGACACACCTACTAATTCAAGTTATTATTATTTTTTAAATATATTTTTTACACTGTTTAATAATAGTGAAGACATCAAAACTATTAAATAATACATGTGGAACCATGTAGTAACCAAAAAAGTGTTAAACAAATCCCCCAAAAATATATATAATTGAGATTCAAATAGCCACCCTTTGCCTTTATGACAGCTTTGCACACTCTTGACCTTCTCTCAACCAGTTTCACTTGGAATGCTTTTCCAACAGTCTTGAAGGAGTTCCCACATATGATGAGCACTTGTTGGCTGCTTTTCCTTCACTTTGCCATCCGACTCATCCCAATCCATCACAATTGGGTTGAGGTCGGGTGATTGTGGAGGCCAGGTCATCTGATGCAGCACTCCTTCACTCTCCTTCTTGGTAAAATAGCCCTTACACTGCCTGGAGGTGTGTTGGGTCACTGTCCTGTTGAAAAACAAATGATAGTCCCACTAAGTGTGCCTTGAATTCTAAATAAATCACAGACAGTGTCACCAGCAAAGCACCCCCACAACATAACACCTCCTCCATGCTTTACGGTGGGAACAACACATGCAGAGATCATCCATTCACCCACACCGCATATCACAAAGACACGGCGGTTGGAACCAAAAATCTCCAATTTGGACACCGGTCTAATGTCCATTGCTTGTGTTTCTTGGCCCAAGCAGGTCTCTTCTTCTTATTGGTGTCCTTTAGTAGTGGTTTCTTTTCAGCAATTCGACCATGAAGGCCTGATTCACACAGTCCCCTCTTAACAGTTGATTTTGAGATGTGTCTGTTACTTGAACTCTGTGAAGCATTTATTTGGGCTGCAATTTCTGAGGCTGGTAACTCTAATGAACTTATACTCTGCAGCAGAGGTAACTCTGGGTCTTCCATTCCTGTGGCGGTCCTCATGAGAGCCAGTTTCATCATAGCGCTTGATGGTTTTTGCGACTGCACTTGAAGAACCTTTCAAGTTCTTGACATTTTCCGTATTGACTGACCTTCATGTCTTAAAATAATGATGGACTGTCATTTCTCTTTGCTTATTTGAGCTGTTCTTGCAATAATATGGACTTGGTATTTTACCAAATAGGGCTATCTTCTGTATACCTCCCCTACCTTGTCACAACCCAACTAATTGGCTCAAACGCATTAAGAAGGAAAGAAATTCCACAAATTAACTTTTAAGAAGGCACACCTGTTAATTGAAATGCATTCCAGGTGACTACCTCATGAAGCTGGTTGAGAGAATGCCAAGAGTGTGCAAAGCTGTCATCAAGACAAAGCGTGGCTATTTGAAGAATCTCAAATATAAAATATATTTTGATTTGTTTAACACTTTTTTGGTTACTACATGATTCCATATGTGTTATTTCATAGTTTTGATGTCTTCACTATTATTCTACAATGTAACAAGTTAAAAAATAAAGAAAAACCCTTGAATGAGTAGGTGTGTCCATACTTTTGACTGGTACTGTATATGTATATCTCATCATACAGCTAATGGCATTAGCTAGCCCTACGATTCAAAAGAGAAGACGCTATACAATCAGATTAATAAAAATCAGATTCTAAAATGTCTTCTCTTTAGTCAGATATCTGGCTAACAGCTAGCTAGCCAGCTATTGAAAGCAAGGATGTGGAGGTTTATGTCGGAGCTAACATTAGCTCAACATTGCCAAATAAATTAACTGACATTAGCTAGCTAGATAATCTCTACTATTCTATGTTAGCTAGTTACTTGCCGGTACATGGCGAGTCACGCTTCAAGTATATACAAAGCATATCATTGGACGTATTAAAAGATAAGAGCGTCTGCTAAATGACTAAAATGTAAATGAGTAGGTGAGGGGGTCTCCCGAGTGGCGCAGCGGTCTAAGGCACTGCATCACAGTGCTGGAGGCGTTAGTACAGACCTGGGTTCATTCCCGGGCTGTGCCACAACTGGCCGTGGCCGGGAGTCCGGGTTAGGGGAGGGTTTGGCCGGGGGAGGGACTTTACTTGGCTCATCGCGCCCTAACGACTCCTTGTGGCGGGCCGGGTGCCTGCAGGCTGACCCCGGTTGCCAGTTGAACGGTGTTTCCTCCGACACATTGGTGCATCTGGCTTCCGGGTTAAGCTGGCGGTGTTAAGGAGCGCGGTTAGGCGGGTCATGTTTCGAAGGACGCATGACTCCACCTTCACCTCTCCCGAGCCCGTTGGGGAGTTGCAGCGATGAGACAAGATCGAAATTGGGGAGAAAAATGGGGGTAAAATACACCTAAAATTATACTCAGCTAAAAAGGTAGGTGAGCTGATGCAAAGCAAAACCTGTGATTCCCTGATAACATTTACATAAGCATTCAAACCTTTTACTCAGTACTTTGTTGAAGCATGTTTGGCAGCAATTGAAGCCTCAAGTCTTCTTGGGTATGACGCTACAAGCTTGGCACACCTGTATTTGGGGAGTTTCTCCCATTCTTCTCTGCAGATCCTCTCAAGCTCTGTCAGGTTGGATGGGGAGTGTTGCTGCACAGCTATTTTCTGGTCTCTCCAGAGGTGTTGGATCAGGTTCAAGTCCGGGCTCTGGCTGGACCACTCAAGGACATTCAGCGACTTGTCCCGAAGCCACTCCTGCGTTGTCTAGGCTTTGTTCTTAGGGTCATTGTCCAGTCTGAGGTCCTGAGTGCTCCGAAGCAGGTTTTTATCAAGGATTTCTCTGTACTTTGCTCCGTTCATCTTTCCCTCGATCCTGACTAGTCTCCCAGTTCCTGCCGCTGAAATACATCGCCACAGCATGATGCTGCCACCACCATGCTTCACCGTAGGAATGGTGCCAGGTTTCCTCCAGACGTGACGCTTGGCATTCAGGCCAAAGAGTTCAATCTTGGTTTCATCAGACCAAAGTATCTTGTTTCTCATGGTCTGAGAGTCCTTTAGGTGCCTTTTGGCAAACTCCAAGCGGGCTGTCATATGCCTTTTACTGGCCACTCTGATTGGTGGAGTGCTGCAGAGATGGTTGTTCTGGAAGGTTCTCCCATCTCCACAGATTAACTCTGGAGCTCTGTCAGAGGGACCATCGGGTTCTTGGTCACCTCCCTGACCAAGGCCCTTCTTCCCCGATTGCTCAGTTTAGCCAGGCGGCCAGCTCTAGGAAGAGTCTTGGTGGTTCCAAACATCTTCCATTTAAGAACAATGGAGGCCACTGTGTTCTTGGGGACCTTCAATGCTGCAGAAATATTTTGGTACCCGTCTCCAGATCTGTTCCTCAACACAATCCTGTCTCTGAGCTTTATGGACAATTCCTTCGACCTACTGGCTTGGTTTTTGCTCTGACATGCACTGTCTACTGTGGGACTTTATATAGACAGGTGTGTGCCTTTCCAAATCATGTCCAATCAATTCAATTTACCACAGGTGGACTCCAATCAAGTTGTAGAAACATCTCAAGGATGATCAATGGAAACAGGATGCACCTGAGTTCAATTTTGAGTCTCATAGCAAAGGGTTTGAATACTTATGTAAATAAATAATTTATTTTTTATTTTTAATACATTTGCTAAAATTTATAAAATCCTGTTTTTGCTTTGCCATTATGGGGTATTGTGTGTAGATTGATGACGAACATTTTTTATTTAATCAATTTTAGAATAAGGCTGTCACGTAACAAAATGTGGAAAAGTCAAGGGGTCTGAATACTTTCCGAATGCACTCGGAACAGACTCACTTTGTTTATACCCATGTTATAGCCAACTCTTGACTGTTGTAGGAATTATTTTTAATAAAATATTTGTATTTAGTTTTCATGTATTCATTATCTTTAACTGGTTAAATGTTTGTAGTTTGCATGTTTCAGTAATGATTAACATGGTTAAATAGTCGTAAATCTCTGCTTGATTTAGCTTTTGGTTTATTTGGCATTTTTATACATATTCTGTATTTCCACTGAAGAAAGCAATAATTAATCAACACACTACTGTAAATAAATGGACACTACCTGTTATAAAAAACTGAAATTGCTCTCCGTAAATAAATGGTGAGAAATGCTCAGTCTGAAGCTATTCTGCTATGGGTTTCACAGCCCTATAATAATGACACAAGTTATATCAGCTTAATATGGGTTTATTTACAACCTCTGGGGTATAACATGTTGGGCAAAGAGGTATAGGAGAGTCTGACATATAACCCCTAACTTGAGTTCAGTCTTCGCCAATGAGAACCAAGAGGGGCCTAGCTTCGTCCTACATGACTGGGGAAAGGCCTTGATTACAGCTTTTTACTCAAATATGGCAACCCTCATAAAATCTGACATAGCACCAGTATCGCAAAGTATTAAGCGAAAACAAGCATAGAGATTGTGTTGGTGTAGTGTATTAAGACATTTTGCTACTATGAATTTAAGAAAATAAACACAAAGCTTTAACTGCAAATCATATCAAGTGAGTGCTGGTCCTTTCTTCATTTTTATCTGAACAAGTTAAACCATTTGCTAGACTAGCAGGATAAGGAGACGGAGAGGTGCGTCAAAAACAGTCTAGCAGTAACCCACGTATCACGTGGCTAATTAGAACCCTGGGACTTATGTTGCAACTGTGTTCAATGTGCAACTACGCCAGCCCAGTACAGCTTAGCTTGGCTCAGTTTTTGTTCTGTAATTTGAAAACAAACCTGTTTCTGTTTCTTCCCTCCTTCTTCAGTAGGGCTTCAATTACCTCCTCCCCTTCAGTACTCTTAACTTTTTGAAAGTTAAGTTGGCACGCTCCTATAGTAACAACATACAGAAGTGGAGTTATAGAGACAGGATTGTAGGAACAATTGTGAGAAATGCAACAGAAAAGATGACCTTTCTATTACTTTCTGTAAAAAAATATATATAGTGATGCAGCCTATAATTTAAGAAAAGCAGTAGGTCAAGATAATGTGGGTTATGTGGATTTCAGCATGGCTATGATGTGGTCAAAGTTACAAAAACTGGTATTAAAGATTCAGACAGACATAGGGTTGAAAAAAACGTTAAATTCCCTGGTTTCCCAGAAATCCTGGTTGGAGTATTCCGGATTTCCTGCTCATTACTTTCTGATTCCGGTAATCCTTTAACTGGGATTTTGCAACCCTACAGACGTATACACCGAGTGTACAAAACATTATGAACACCTGCTCTTTCCATGACAGAGACTGACCAGGTGAATCCAGGTAAAAGCTATGGTCCCTTATTGATGTCACTTGTTAAATCCACTTCAAATCAGTGTAGATGAAAGGGAGGAGACCGGTTAAAGAAAGATTTTTAAGCCCTATGTCATGGATTGTGTATGTGTGCCATTCAGAGGGTGAATGGGCAAGACAAAATATTTATGTGCCTTTGAACGGGGTATGGTAGTAGGTGCCAAGATTAAGATACATACCATCTCTTTCCGTCTTGTGGTGGCCTCCTCCAGACTCTTGCAGAGATCCTCCAACTCCTCCTTGGTCCTACAAGGTCTAAGCAGGACTTCGTCTGGCAGGTCTTGCGTTCCAGCGGCTAGCAGCTGTCGCTGAATTGCCGGGAGTTCCACCTGGTTCTCAATAATTGTTTCCAGTTTCATCCATGCGGTTGTTTGGAATCCTGCAACAGTTTTAAGTTGAGTACAAAGGGTATAGTTAATAGTCAAATTCATTTAAATGTTTTTCTATACTTAGTGACTAATAATCTCACCATAACATCCTCACACCCTTGTCAAAATACACTAAGAAAGTTGGCTGTGATCTGTGATTATCCAAGTTAAATAGAGTCCATGATACTTTTATGCAGTAGGTCTTAACACCCAGCAACTCTTAAGATTAAAGCTAGAATCCTTAGTTGCTACATCCATTTTTGGAATTAATTATGTATACCCATTGATTCTTGAAGAATATACAGTGAGGGAAAAGAGTATTTGATCCCCTGCTGATTTTGTACGTTTGCCCACTGACAAAGAAATTATCAGTCTATAATGTTAATGGTAGGTTTATTTGAACAGTGAGATACAGAATATCAACAAAACAATCCAGAAAAACACATCTCAAAAATGTTATAAATTGATTTGCATTTTAATGAGGAAAATAAGTATTTGACCCTCTCTCAATCAGAAAGATTTCTGCCTCCCAGGTGTCTTTTATACAGGTAACGAGGTGAGATTAGGAGCACACTCTTAAAGGGAGTGCTCCTAATCTCAGCTTGTTACCTGTATAAAAGACACCTGTCCACAGAAGCAATCAATCAATCAGATTCCAAACTCTCCACCATGGCCAAGACCAAAGAGCTCTAAAAGGATGTCAGGGAAAAGATTGTAGACCTACACAAGGCTGGAATGGGCTACAAAACCAAGCAGCTTGGTGAGAAGGTGACAACAGTTGGTGCGATTATTCGCAAATAGAAGAAACACAAAAGCACTGTCAATCTCCCTCAGCCTGGGGCTCCATGCATGATCTCACTTTGTGGAGTTGCAATGATCATGAGAACGGTGAGGAATCAGCCCAGAACTACACGGGAGGATCTTGTCAATGATCTCAAGGCAGCTGGGACCATAGTCACCAAGAAAACAATTGGTAACACACTACGCCATGAAGGACTGAAATCCTGCAGCGCCCGCAAGGTCCCCCTGCTCAAGAAAGCACATATACAGGCCCGTCTGAAGTTTGCCAATGAACATCTGAATAATTCAGAGGAGAACTGGGTGAAAGTGTTGTGGTCAGATGAGACCAAAATCGAGCTCTTTGGCATCAACTCAACTCGCTGTGTTTGGAGGAGGAGGAATGCTGCCTATGACCCCAAGAACACCATCCCCACTGTCAAACATGGAGGTGGAAACATTATGCTTTGGGTGTGTTTTTCTGCTAAGGGGACAGGACAACTTCACCGCATCAAAGGGAAGATGGACGGGGCCATGTATCGTCAAATCTTGGGTGAGAACCTCCTTCCCTCAGCCAGGGCATTGAAAATGGGTCGTGGATGGGTATTCCAGCATGACAATGACCCAAAACACATGGCCAAGGCAACAAAGGAGTGGCTCAAGAAGAAGCACATTAAGGTCCTGGAGTGGCCTAGCCAGTCTCCAGACCTTTATCCCATAGAAAATCTGTGGAGGGAGCTGAAGTTTCGAGTTGCCAAACGTCAGCCTCGAAACCTTAATGACTTGGAGAAGATCTGCAAAGAGGAGTGGGACAAAATCCCTCCTGAGATGTGTGCAAACCTGGTGGCCAACTACAAGAAACGTCTGACCTCTGTGATTGCCAACAAGGGTTTTGCCACCAAGTACTAAGTCATGTTTTGCAGAGGGGTCAAATACTTATTTCCCTCATTAAAATGTATATCAATTTATAACATTTTTGACATGCGTTTTTCTGGATTTTTTTGTTGTTATTCTATCTCTCACTGTTCAAATAAACATACCATTAAAATTATAGACTGATCATGTCTTTGTCAGTGGGCAAACGTACAAAATCAGCAGCGGATCAAATACTTTTTTCCCTCACTGTACCTTATAAATGCCTCATGAGCTTAGTTCAACTGTCGTACCCAATCAGAACCCAAAATATAAGCTTATTTTACTCAAATGTTTGTAAACAATGTAAATCTAAAGAAACACTGTATAGCCTCAAAGCATGGTTAAACAATGTTGATATCATGGCTGGTCAGCCCTTGCATCCATAGCTCTGTCTATGAATTTGAGAGTTGTTACATTTCTCCAGGCCCACCCCTCAGCTTTTTACCAAAACGGAGGTGGGGTAACCACTTTGTTATTGTTTCTATAAGGATTCTAGCTTTAATCTAACAAGGAACATTATAATTGTACTCAATATGTATGCTTCAGTGTTTATTTACTGTCACAGAGGACATATCCTCCTATTCCGGGTGGAGAGACTGCGGGACAAGTGGAGAGACTTTGGGACTGTGTTGCGGTACGGTTGGGTGGATAGATGTCTTTAAGACAAAATTAATCACACGTTAACATTAACAGACGTCTAATGTATCTCACACTTAATCTGAAAGTTCAGGCTCCAAAGTATGTGCATGCTTCAATGTTTTTAAATACCATCTTACTGTAAGCCATTTACCTCTGCTCTGTGACGCTCTTGCAGGTGAGCTTGTTGGAGAAACTTCTGTGAGACAAAATGAATCACATGTTAACAATAACAGGATGTCTAATGTATGTCACTCTTCATTTGCAAGTTCTGGTTCCAAAAGTATGGCCCAATCCTAAATCAACCCCATTTGGTAATAATTACAATTGGCCATTTGATAGGCTAGGTGGAAGTTTCACCATATTGTTTAGACCCATCAAATCATCTCAGATCTCCACAAGTGCATAGGGTCCAGGGGTCCATTTGGGATTGGACCTATGACAGAACAAAATAAGGTCTATTGTTTTGATGTGATTGCTTCAATGTTTTTAAATATTATGAAGTTACTGTAAGCCATTTACCTCTGCTGTGGGATGGCCTTCCAGGTGAGCTTGGTGGAGAAACTTCTGTGAGACAAAATTAATCACGTTAACAATAACAGACGTCCAATGTACTGTATGTCACACTTCATTTGAAAGTTCCTAATTTAGCACCATTAAGATGGGTACAACCAGGGCCTAAAATGTATTTTCTGGTCCACCAGCCACTGTGGCAGGTAGATTTAAAAAGTCATGTTTGTGCCTGTGAGATTGTGTCTGACTAGTATCCACATTGCTTCTCTTCCCTAGCAGTTGAAACTCAAACATTGAAAAACAACCTAGCTTGTGAACAAAACCATGTAAATAGCCAAGAAACACAACGACAAAGTCTCACTTCAGTAGACTTTCATTTCAAGTAAATTCGACCAATTTTTATGCCTGTGCGCAGCGCTTCTAAAAATGTATCAGTCACTCAGCTCTTCATGTCAACACAGCCCCTAGCCATGCATGCAGTGTTGCAGCACGAGGCCGAAATACTTTAAAAACAGCTACTGCTACTTATTTAGCTATAAATGTGATCATACTTGACTTTTTACTCACAAATGCGAGTGAAATCCTCGCACTATGACCACCCGCCAACATGACTGATGAAATAGACATCTTACCCACCAATGCCAAAATCTACCCGCATTTGGCGGTATTGGAATGTATATGAATGCATTTTCACGTTTCTTTTCAAAGTTCCTAATTTAGCATCACTATAGTGTACCTCTGGTGCTGCAGACATCGTCGTTTTCTGAGCTGACTGTAAAAATATATATATGTTTAATAAATGTTTAATATATATTTAAATGAAAGTGAGAATCAAACATGTATTGTTTTTTCAATGACCACACCAAAACAGGTGTGATTCAGTATAGATCAAGAAACAGCCTACACTTGTGCTTACTTTCTGTCTGCCTCCTTTCACTGCTCTGCCTCTTTGCCTTTTTGACCGAAGCACCTGTACATTCCATACAATCAATGCAATGGCAACAAACATAAGTTAAAGGTGGCCTGCTAGGGCACCGTAATGTTAACTGCTAGTTATATACATTACCGGTATTACCATGACTTTGATAGTCTCGAAAGTGTGAGAGTTTTATTTCTTTCCTGGAGGCATTATTTTTCTCATGATGATCTGTCTCCAAATTAGATGTCTCCTCTTCCCATTTAGCTTTCTTCTTTGCTATTTGTTTGAAATGATAGGCCAAACCCCAATGTAAAGTCTCATACTGGACATGCCCTATTAGATTGTCATACTGAATCCAGATTTCATATATACTATCACCCTCAAAACATATTCACTTTACCTGTGGTCTCCAGAATTCTGGCCTATTGCATTTTCCGTGTCTTGTCGAGTCGTTCAGTTTCACTTTTTTGGGGTTACCTTTTTTGGTCCAGTAGCAATACACACCCTGATGAAGAGGTTACAGTGTATTTAAATTATAACCCAATGAACAATATAATATATTAACCCTTTGACGTGTAAGATCACATATTTGTGATCATTGTTGAGTGGTCTCTGCAGCGTACGATCACAAATATGTGATTGGAACATTAGCAACAGAACGTATGATACAACAAACGCATCTCAACAGCATTGTTGTCTGAAAAGCATCTAAACAATGTTTTGTACTGATGGGAAATAAAGGTCTTCACAACTTTATTCCTCAATTTCACCTTTTATTGTAAAAGATAAATGCGAACTTCATCATCCAAACATCACACGGCACACATCCCAGCTAAACTCATTCCATAACCCAGTCTAAATAACAGGTTGCGCGGACAAAAAACAAAACACAAGTTAGCGACCTAACAGCTAGACTTGTTTACAATGTACCACATCTCCGGTGAGCACAAGGGAGAAATGTAATATTGTTTAGAAAAGAGACCCGTGTCAGCTAAGTTAACAGCAGCTAAATTCGTTATGATGGCAGTCATGTTTGTTTATGTTTGACTTGGCGAAAACTCCCTAATCCCAGAATGCCATTCACTATAAGACCCAAATAAACAAAGTCAAAGTCAAAGATGGCTGCGCCCATTGCCTGAAAAATATGAACTTAGTTTAGCCACTTTTCAGCATATTACAAATCTTCAATGTACTTGTTACAGTGTATACAAGAACCGGAGCACATGACTTGACAAGTTGTTTACCGTTTTTGACAAAGCAAATAAAATGTTATCACCTCATAGATCATTACCCCAAATACAAGCCTACTGCCTAGCCTAACCGTAGCACGAAAGCAAAACAGGGATGAAACTATTTTAGGGGGGGTTTGTGGGGGGGTTCATTTCATTTGTGGAGGGTTTTCAAGTCCATTGGGGAAGGTATTGTGGGGGGATATGATGCAGGAAATATTACTATGATACGGGATTTATCAATAAATGGGGGGAAAACACAAGAGAAGTTTATATGCTAAATAAAAATAAAACCCCTGGAAAGGGGGGTCTGAGCTGGCAACCCTGAGGTACCAATTTTACAATCTAATGCTACGCTCAAAACAACTGGGAACTGAGAAATCTCTGCCTTCCGCCTTCAGTGCGTTCAAGACAACTGGGAACTCTGAAAAAACGAGCTCTGACTGGGAAAAATATTTTGAATGGTCATCCAACTCGGAATTACAACTCGGGAACTCAGGCCTCTTTCTGGAGCGCCGACTTTCCGACCTGAAGATCACTGATGTCATGATTTTACCTAATATTTTTCAGAGTTCCAAGTTGTCTTGAAAGCACCATAAGTCAGTCGAGTGAACTATCCCTTGTTATAACATGTTTGGTCTGACAGATGCTTACGTGACAATCAGAATGCATTGTATGATGTCAACAAACATAGCACCACACATAGCCGGCAAATAGCTTAGCATTAGCTCATCATAATCAGTACACACATAATTTGTGTCCATTAAAATCTATGCAAGAATCGGAATGCATGATGTCACCAGTAGTTGAAAACATGTGAATAAAACAGTAAATACATTATGATCCATACATATGGTGTGCTACAGTAGAAACGATATACAGAAAATAAGCCACTTACTTTGATAGGAATGCACACATGTCCGAAGTCCAATTTGTAAGGAAAACAACAATGAAAGCAATGCGGGTGCCAGCTAGAAAATGTGCTGGGTGGAAAAGTTATCCATACAATTCTTTGCATTCAGTTACAAAGTGCTTCATGAGATCCTCTGAACAAGGTTTGGGCACAGAAGGATACACAAAGCGACCCTAAAGCAGAGGAAATTTGTATACAGATGGTCTTCCAATATCCTTTTCAGGACCAGTTTTCCTGTGTAGGCTGCAAATTGCCTCAGTTTTATTGCCTTCCATCTGTCAATCTCCTCAATCCCTCTGGGTTTTCGTACAAAAAAAGTTTGGCACTGCTCCTCTTAACTCTCGCAGCTTTGTGCTCACCTTTTGAGTTTGTCCGGCTGACAATCTGTTTCTGCGCTCCCCTTTACCCAGACTATGATTAGCTTCTTCATCACCCCCAGGCAGCTCTGGTACATGTAGATGATAGGGAATTGGGTCAGCATATCGACTGGAAGGCGGCATATGGGTGGAATTCTGTTACCAGATTCTTCGTGACGTTCCTACATTGTCCTCCTGTAGGACTTGTCAGATTCAAGTGTCAGTTCTTCGACCACTGGAAAGGTCATCCTACCTAGCCAAACTCCTCTTTTGGTGCATTTGTCACAGCCATTGTACCCCTAGTGATGCTTTACTTTCTTCACCATTGCCTTGGCGGGGGCATCACAGATGATACATCTCAGAGCTACAGCAATGGTTTTACCTCCAAACTCAATTCCATGTAATTTTGTGCAGTTCGTTGACCATGTCGTCCATAAAACCCAAATCACTGGGCTTTGATGGGCCAAGCATTAAGGTGACAGGAAAAATCGCTGGACGCTCCTAGTGAATGGCGCACAGAATGGGCCAAAGTGTTGCTTTACTGCTCTTGAACAGAGGCAAGCCATCGATGTTCAGCAATATTTCAATTCTCAAAGCTTGCTCAGTGATGGCTTCTGGATAGCAGTCAAGGTGCTTGACCATTTCTTCTTTAATCTTAAAATACACATACTGCATATCCCTGATTTCGTTTCGACCTCTACCGATCTTGGTGTCTTCATAGGGGTTCGTCCCGTCTTTGGTAAGTCTGGATGACTTACCACCTCAATCCAAAGAGGTTATCGAGTGTAATGAGTGGAGTATTGTGCTGCACTACCCACTTTAGAAGAGAATCTTGCATTGACTCATCCTGATCAGATCCACTGATCTTCTCACTTGTTGAATCGTCAGGGGTGTCTGGGCTTTGGTGACCATGGTCAAGTAAGTATTTTTCATTGTCGATAGAACTGTCATCAGAAGTATCTGTGACCACATCATCCACTATTGCTGCACTTGCACAGGCAGCATTTTCAGAATCATTTTCACATTCATTTTGCGGTGCTTCACGTAGCTGCTTGACTTTTTTCCACCGCCTGCTGTACTTCAAATTCTTCGCCCTGGAGTCCATTCAACAGCAAGACTGTGGATCGGGAGAATGATTCATGAGTTACGCCACATATATTACTAATCAGATCTACAAATAAAATTGATAAAATATATTAGGCTACATCATTTCTATCACTATCCAGTGGTCTATTCAAAAAGCAATAATTTGCTCATGGGAATCAGCCTATGTGGATAAGGCCAAATCGAAATGTTTCTATCAGAATAAATATGAGAAGCATATGCATAACCATAGTAGAAATTGAAAGGGAACACTTTGTAGATTATGGGGAAATTATCAGACCGAAGGTGAGGACACAACAGTTCACCTGATACAAGACTGAATCCAAACATAGTTTTACTGTACTTTACCTAGCATTTGTCAATTACGAAATCTGAAAATAATCTGGATACATTTAGTAACATAATTAGAATATTCATGATACATGTTGTGGTACATGTAAGACAAAAAATGACAAGGGTTTGAGTGGGAGGTCTAAAACTGGTGTCTCCAAGTGGCCACACATTTCTGCAAAGTGTGAGCAAGCACACTTGTATTCAGGGCCTAAAATGTACGTTTTGGTCCATCAGCCGTTGTGGCAGGTAGATGGAAAGATTTTTCACCAGCCAAAATATTTTTTCGCCATAATTACCTAAAAGAACACTAACAACTGATGGCCAAGCTTAATGTTTCTAAAACAGAAAATGTATTAGTAAGAAAAATGTGATATATTGCTTAATTTCATTTCAATTTTTCTGACTCGAGTCTTTTAACCAAAATACCAGATGAGACAAAATGTTCAGCTACCAATAAGGGCGGGAGGTTACCGACTCGAGTCGTGTCATGCGTGTTTGTGATTTTGGATCTGACTAGTAGTAGACAGCATCTCTTCGCTATCAGCTGAAGCAGCAGATACAAACTAACATTGAAAAACAACCTAGCTTGTGAACAAAACAAAGTAAATAGCCAAGAAACACGAGGACAAAGTCTCACTTTGTAGACTTGAGTAAATTAGACCAACTTTTATGCCTGTGCACAGCGCTTCTAAAAATGAATCTATCATCACAGTGCACAAAGCTCCCTAGCCAGGAAGTGTTGCTGTGCAAGGTGGGTTATAGATTTGTATTTCTTTGTGTGATTTAGCAGCTATGAAACAAAATGGCAGAAATACTTTGAAAACAGCTACTGCACCATTTTTCTGCTATAAATCACAACTCGCACATGTGCTGATACTTACCCGCCAATACCTAAATCTACCAACATTTGGTGGGTGTTCATTTTATGCCCTGCTTGTATTTATTTATAAATTTTTTGGAACACAGCCCTGCATCTCCACCATCACACTGTTTCGTAGCACCCTCTTGAATTGACCCATTTTTCTCTACATTGTTGTACAGCAGTGAGTGCCTTGCAAAAGTATTCATCCCTCTTGGCGTTTTTCCTATTTTGTTGCATTACAACCTGTAATTTAAATTGATTTTTATTTGGATTTCATGTAATGGACATACACAAAATAGTCCAAATTGGTGAAGTGAAATGAAAAAATAACTTGTTTCAAAAAAGTATAAAAAATAAATAACGGAAAATTGGGGCGTGGATGTGTATTCACCCACCTTTGCTATGAAGCCCCTAAATAAGATCTGGTGCAACCAATTACCTTCAGAAGTCACATAATTAGTTAAATAAAGTCCACCTGTGTGCAATCTAAGTGTCACATGATTTCACATGATCTCAGTATGTATACACCTGTTCTGAAAGACCCCAGAGTCTGCAACACCACTAAGCAAGGGGCACCATCAAGCAAGTGGCACCATGAAGGCCAATGAGCTCTCCAAACAGGTCAGGGACAAAGTTGTGGAGAAGTACAGATCAGAAAAAATATCAGAAACTTTGAACATCCCACGGAGCACCATTAAATCCATTATTAAAAAATGGAAAGAATATGGCACCACAACAAACCTGCCAAGAGAGGGCCGCCCACCAAAACTCACGGACCAGGCAACAGGGGCGGTGTGTTCATTAGGGCGATATGGGCGACGCACTGCCAAACGGGAAAAGGAAGGGATTTTTTTTCTAATCAATTATATCACGGCAACAGTAGTTATCAGTGTTCTAATCTAGACGTCTGATCTGCCACTAAATGTCCAATCAGGCTAAAGTCGTGCTTCAAATGGCCCCGCCCCTTTTGGGGCGATTTCAGTCAGGTTGAAAATCGCCCAGAAGTGTCTCATAGCCTCTCATGTAAAATCTATTTTTTTCAAATATCAGAGCTTTCAATACAATCTCTATGGGTTTCTGAGGGCTTGCACTTACGCGCTTTCGTCATACGTAACATAACCATGAACGTAACTAAGAAAAGAGCGGGTAGCAGCGTCAATCAATTCACGTACTACTATCAAGATGGCTAGCGTTCAGTGCAACTCGATTGTCTCTTTGAAAGAAGTTCACATCAAAGACCATTCAAACGAGCTACTGGAGTGTATGCTAGCGGTCATGAGGGAACATATTGTGGAGGAGGTGAAGTCGGCGAACTTCGTAGCTATCCAAGCTGACGAGACCACGGACGTTTCTACACAGACACAGCTGGTGCTTGTGCTGAGGTACATAGATAGCAACCACAAAGTGCAGGAGCGCTTTTTTGAGTTCCTTCCCATCTCGGAATCAACCTCAGTCTCAATCGCCAGTGTGCTTTTGGAGAGACTGAACGGTCTTTTGCCGATGACGAGAAAGTCAAACTGTGGTGCACTGGCACTGTACCAGGTTCTCATGAGCTACAACCTCCAGGAGACGTTCTCTGAGACTGTGACTCTGTTGAACATCCTCATAACTACTCCCATGACAACAGCTGAAGCTGAGAGATGTTTCTCAACTTTGACACGAGTTAAGACATTCCTGCGAAATTCAATGGGCCAGGAACGTCTGAATGCACTGGCCATGCTTTCCATGGAGAGGGAACTAGTCCTCAGCATGCCTGATTTCAATGAGAAAGTCATTGACCGCTTTGCTGCATTGAAAGAGAGAAGAGAACAGTTTCAGTACAAGTAATGTAGCCTCTCTCTCTCTTTGTCCCTCCCTGTCTGTCTCTTTAACACACACACGCCCAAATCAGTTCACAGTTGATGTTGTTTAAAATAGTTATTTTTCATGTAAAAAAAATAAAATAATCTGTTCATGTTCATTTTTACAAATCTATACAGTTGGCCAGAATATGGTTGTTCATTTTTACAAAGCCATACAGATAGCTGTGTTTACCTTTTCTAGAAATTATTTTCAAATTCTGTTTTCAGGCAAAATGTCTATCACTGTTCATTTTCACAAATCTATACAAGAGGGCAGAATATGGAAGTCTATAAAAATTTATTATTACCAATAACTTGCATCAATGTTTTCAGTAGCCTCTATCAAAAGCTCCTGCTTGCTTGTTGTGAATTATGCTCAGGTGCACATATTTCCAATTCAACCATGAGGCAAAAAATGTGGTAAAAGCTCTTGTTGATCCTGCAATCTGAACAAATACCAAGATGCTGTATTTTCAGCTGATATTTCATTTGTTTATGGAAATGCATATTGTTTATGCAGTGTTGAGGAATGTGAAAGAACACCCTTGATTATTTTTACTGTGATAACTTATTTTGCTTTTGTAAGCCAACACTTTTGAGATCAGTCAATAAATGCTTCTGGCATTGACTTATATGCTGCCCCTGTCTTCATGTTGTTGCTGGACATATCTTTTTCAAAATGTGTGTAGGTCACCTAAATCATCAGAAAAATTGCCCCCCCTGAGAATTTTTTCAGGAGCCGCCACTGCCAGGCAAGGAGGGCATTAATCAGAGAGGCAACAAAGAGACCAAAGATAAAGATGAAGGAGCTGCAAAGCTCCACAGCGGAGATTGGAGTATCTGTCCATGGGACCACATTAAGCCGTACACTTCACAGAGCTGGGCTTTACGGAAGAGTGGCCAGAAAAAAATAAGCAAACACGTTTGGTGTTCACCAAAAGGCATGTGGGAGACTCCCCAAACATATGGAAGAAGGTACTCTGGTCAGATTAAACTAAAATTGAGCTTTTTGGCCATCAAGGAAAACTCAATGTCTGGCGCAAACCCAACACCTCTTATCACCCCGAGAACACCATCCCACAGTGAAGCATGGTGGTGGCAGCATTACTGCAACTCGCTGTTGGCTGGGCTCCCTGCCTGTGCCATTAAACCCTTACAACTCATCCAGAATGCCGCAGCCCGTCTGGTGTTCAACCTTCCCAAGTTCTCTCACGTCACCCCCCTCCTCCGCACACTCCACTGGCTTCCAGTTGAAGCTCGCATCCGTTACAAGACCATGGTGCTTGCCTATGGAGCAGTGAGGGGAACGGCACCTCCGTACCTTCAGGCTCTGATCAGTCCCTACACCCAGGCGAGGGCATTGCGTTCATCCACCTCTGGCCTGCTGGCTCCCCTTCCTCTGCGGAAGCATAGTTCCCGCTCAGCCCAGTCAAAGCTGTTCGCTGCTCTGGCACCCCAATGGTGGAACAAGCTCCCTCACGACGCCAGGACAGCGGAGTCACTCACCACCTTCCGGAGACATTTGAAACCCCACCTCTTTAAGGAACACCTGGGATAGGATAAAGTAATCCTTCTACCCCTCCCCCCCCCAAAAATAAAAAAATAAAAAATAATTTAAAAATTTTAAAATTTTAAAAAATAGTATAATTGTAAAGTGGTTATCCCACTGGCTATAGGGTGAATGCACCAATTTGTAGTCGCTCTGGATAAGAGCGTCTGCTAAATGACGTAAATGTGCCCTTGAGCAAGGCACTTAACCCTAATTGCTCCTGTAAGTCACTCTGGATAAGAGTGTCTGCTAAATGACTAAAATGTAAATGTAAATGCTGTGGGGATGTTTTTAATCGGCAGGGACTGGGAAACTGGTCAGAATTGAAGGAATTATGGATGGCGCTAAATACAGGTAAATTCTTGAGGGAAACCTGTTTCAGTCTTCCATAGATTTGAGACTGGGACGGAGGTTCACCTTCTAGCAGGACAATGACCCTAAGCATACTGCTAAAGCAACACTTGAGTGGTTTAAGGGGAAACATTTAAATGTCTTGAAATGGCCTAGACCTCAATCAAATTGAGAATATGTGGTATGACTTAAAGATTGCTGTACACCAGCAGAACCCATCCAACTTGAAGGAGCTGGAGCAGTTTTGCCTTGAAGAATGGGCAAAAATCCCAGTGGCTAGATGTGCCAAGCTTATAGAAACATACCGCAAGAGACTTCCAGCTGTAATTGCTGCAAAAAAAGTTATGCACGCTCAAGTTTTCTGTTTTTGGTAAGCATGTTGTGTAAATCAAATGATACAAACCCCCAAAAAATCTATTTTAATTCCAGGTTGTAAGGCAACAAAATAGGAAAAATGCAAGGGAGGTGAATACTTTCTCAAGCCACTGTATGCCCTATAAAATGCACATAATGTTAGCTACCAAGCTATCATTAGCAACAACGTTAAAACAACCCGAAAGCAACAATTATGATACCTTTTGTCTATGCCGATACTAGTTTGTTAGCTAACGTTAATGCTTGCTTAATTTGTAGCCAAATGGCTAGCTAGCTAACGTTAACTACTGTAGCTATCTACCATTAGCTAGAATACTAGCTACCTAGCTATCTAGGACTATCCAAACTAACGTTAACATAAGCTAAATTTACATTTACGTCATTTAGCAGACGCTCTTATCCGGAGCGACTTACAATTAGTGAGTGCATACATTTTCATACTTGCCCCCCGTGGGAATCGAACCCATAACCCTGGTGTTGCAAGCGCCATGCTCTACCAACTGAGCTACACAAGGCCTGAAGCTATGTATGTAGCTAGCATTATGTAGCTACATTCAGTGACAATAGTTAACAGTAATAAGATAATTACCTTCGTCCTTTTTGCGTTGGTTAGCTAACGTTAGTGGCAGATAACGCTTGCTGTTAGCTAGCCGGGCTAACCGAGCTAGCTAAAACAAAACAAAAAATGCTTTTTTTTACAAATACACAATATACATGCAAAACACAATCAAATATATACAAGATTATACAATTTTACGATTATAATATGTTTTAGAGAGATTATTTTGTCAAATTTGCGGAAACTTTAGAGGAAACTTTCAACAAGCTAGTAAACCGACAGTTGAATACTTCTGTTTGCGTGCTTGCTTTGATCCAGGTAGTTTCGCCCACTTCATCCTTGTCCAGTCTCCCCATTTTTTTATCTAAATTTCTCCCTCTATCAAGCATAGGGATAGGGAACCCAATCATTTTCAAGGTTATCATTGCACAATTATAGGCATAAGTTTGAGGGTGTTTTCCATTTTGAGGGTGTTTTCCACTTTGTTACAAATCCATGAAGGGAAGTGAACAAATGCACACTTCAGGAGAAAGGACAGATTAATGGGACAAAGGCAGAGGCATTTCATGAAGGGTTTTTAAAAAAGTGCCAGGATTAGAATACTGTAGCTGGTGTATTTTGTGATCTTGGATATGCTGGAACTAATTATTTCTCGCTCTCTCGCAACTATTACCTAAGGGATAGAGATGTGCTCGAGCCCAACCGGTTGTGTCTGATTCATGAATGCTCTCCCTTCCTGTGACCTGACTTCAACTACAGTACCAGTCAAAAGTTTGGACACACCTACTCATTCAAGGGTTTTTCTTTATTTTTACTATTTTCTACATTATAGAATAATAGTGAAGACATCACCACTATGAAATAACACATATGGAATCATGTAGTAACCAAAAAAGTGTTAAACAAATCAAAATATGTTTTGTTTTTTTATTCTTCAAAGTAGCCACCCTTTGCCTTGATGACAGCTTTGCACACTCTTGGCATTCTCTAAGCCAGCTTCATGAGGTAGTCACCTGGAATGCATTTCAATTAACAGGTGTGCATTGTTAAAAGTTAATTTGTGGAATTTCTTTCCTTCTTAATGCGTTTGTGCCAATCAGTTGTGTTGTGACAAGGTAGGGGTGGTATACAGATGATAGCCCTATTTGGCCCTAAGTCCATATTATGGCAAGAACAGCTCAAATAAGCAAAGAGAAACTACAGGCCATCATTACTTTAAGACATGAAGGTCAGTCAATCCAGTCTTCAATTGCAGTTGCAAAAACCATCAAGCGCTATGATGAAACTGGCTCTCATGAGGACCGCCACAGGAAAGGAAGACCCAGAGTAACAGACACATCTCAACATCAACTATTCAGAGGAGACTGCGTGAATCAGTCCTTCATGGTCAAATTGCTGCAAAGAAACCACTACTAAAGGACACCAATAAGAAGAAGAGACTTGCTTGGGCTAAGAAACACGAGCAATGAACATTAGAATGGTGGAAATCTGTCCTTTTGTCTGTTGATTCCAAATATGAGATTTTTGGTTCCAACAACTGTGTCTTTGTGAGATGCAGAGTAGATGAACGGATGATCTCCGCATGTGTGGTTCCCACCGTGAAGCATGGAGGAGGATGTGTGATGGTGTCACGGATGCCGCCGAGGCTGCTCCTCCTCCTTGCTCGGGCAGGCTTCGGCGTTCGTCGTCCCCGGAGTACTAGCTACTGCCGCTCGATGTTTCGATGTTTGTCTTGTATTGTCTAGTTGGTACACCTGTTTCGTATTCTGTATTGATTATGTACCATATAAGTTCCCTTGTTTTATGTTTGCCTTTGTGTGTTATTGTCCGCGTCTCTTGTATGTATGTTCGGCATTGACCATCTTGTTTATTACGCACTCCGCGTACATTTCTCCTCTTGTGTTTGGAGGCTTTTGTTTTGTGCGTATTTTACTTTGGAAAGTAAAGTAGTCGTTACTGATCCTCTGTGTCCTGCGCCTGACTTCACCGCCGCATACACCTCAGCATTGACAGAATAACACACCACCCATGGAGTCAGCAGGAGCAGCGGCGGTGACCAAGTCACTGGAGGATCGGGTCAGCAGCCAGGACGCCATGATCCATAGACTCGGCTCCGCCATGCAAGACGTGATGGACACCCTGCGCCGATGGGAAAGAGGAGGCTTGCCCACACCTCCTCCTACATTACCACCACCATCGGCCAGCCCCATCGTACCATCTCCGGAGTCCAGTGGGATTCGGCTCTCGCTCCCGAGGGCATATGATGGCACCGCAGCCGGGTGTCAGGGTTTCCTACTTCAAGTGGAACTCTACCTGGCAACCATACACCCGGCGCCCTCGGGATACGAGAGCGTTTCCGCCCTCATCTCCTGTCTATCCGGCAAGGCTTTGGAGTGGGCCAATGACGAATGGAGGGGAATAGACGCCGCCACCATCAGCTACGCGGAGTTCTCCCGCCGCTTCAGGGCTGTTTTCGATCATCCCCCAGAGGGTAAAGCGGCGGGGGAGCGTCTGTTCCACCTCCGACAGGGGAAGAGGAGCGCACAAGAGTTCACCGTGGACTTCCGGACTCTAGCGGCGGATGCAGGGTGGAATGAGAGGGCCCTCATCGACCACTATCGGTGCAGCCTGCGAGAGGACGTTCGACAAGAGTTGGCCTGCAGGGACACCAATCTAAACTTCGATCAGTTGGTGGACATGTCGATCCGTCTGGATACCCTGCTGGCTACCCGCGGACGTCCGGAGTTGGGGCCGTCCATTCCATCCCCCAGCACCTCCGAGCCGAGCCCTATGGAGCTCGGGGGTGCTGGCGCTAGAGAGAGGAGGAGAGAGATCCGGAGGGAGGCCGTCCTCTGTACCAACTGTGGCCGTAGAGGACACACTGCGGTTCGGTGCTGGGGAGGGTCTCCAGGGGATCGAGGCAACAGGTCACGCACTGGGGAGTCATTCCAGGTGAGTAGGCACCCAACTCACCCAGAGCTCTCTGTTGTTCACCTGTGTATACAAGTAGTATTTCCCCAGGTTGCATCTCATTCCCAGCATAAGGTGCTAGTCGATTCAGGCGCAGCTGGGAATTTTATTGATCGTAATTTTGTGTTAAGTTAGGGATTCCCCTCCTACCAGTAGATGTGCCCTTTCCTATTCATGCCCTAGATAGCCGTCCGTTGGGATCTGGGTTGATTAGGGAGGTCACAGCGCCACTAAAGATGAGGACGCAGGGGGGTCATGAGGAGATCATTCAGTTGTATCTGATCGACTCTCCTGTGTATCCCATGGTGCTGGGACTTCCTTGGTTAATCTCCCATGACCCCACCATTTCGTGGCAACAGAGGGCTCTCAAGGAGTGGTCTGACCAGTGTGTCGGGCGGTGTCTAGGTGTTTCCGCAGGGGCGACCACGGTGGAAAGTCCGAACCAAATGCCCGCACTGCACATTCCTCCTGAGTATGATGATTTGGCACTCGTGTTCAGTAAGACGAGGGCGACGCGTCTTACGTCCCAGAACGTTAAGGCAGACGCACTGGAGGGCAAAGCTTCCTGCCATCCAGGACCTCTATACCAGGCGGTGTCAGAGGTAGGCCCTCAAAATTGTCAAAGACTCCAGCCACCCTAGTCATAGACTGTTCTCTCTGCTACCGCACGGCAAGCGGTACCGGAGTGCCAAGTCTAGGTCCAAAAGACTTCTCAACAGCTTCTACCCCCAAGCCATAAGACTCCTGAACAGCTAATCATGGCTACCCGGACTATTTGCACTGCCCCCCACCCCATCCTTTTACGCTGCTGCTACTCTGTTAAGTATTTATGCATAGTCACTTTAACTCTACCCACATGTACATATTACCTCAACTACCTCAACTAGCCGGTGCCCCCGCACATTGACTCTGCAACGGTACCCCCCTGTATATATAGCCTCCCTACTGTCACTTTATTTTACTTCTGCTCTTTTTTTCTCAACACTTTTTTTGTTGTTGTTTTATTCTTACTTTTTTTGTTTAAAATAAATGCACTGTTGGTTAAGGGCTGTAAGTAAGCATTTCACTGTAATGTCTGCACCAGTTGTATTCGGCGCATGTGACCAATAAAATTTGATTTGATTTGATTTGATTTGATTTGTCCCGGCGATATGACACAGAGGAGAGGTCCATTGAGCCCACTCCCATACTGCCGGAGTCTTGTCTGGTGGCACCGGTGGTGTGGGACGTCGATGCGGAAATCGAGCGGGCGTTACGTACCGACCCTACTCCTCCAGAGTGTCCAGCGGGGCGGACGTACGTTCAGCTCGAGATTCGTGATCGTCTCCTTTATTGGGCTCATACGTCACCCTCCTCTGGACATCCTGGTATTGGCCGGACAGTGCACTGCCTTAGTGAAAAGTACTGGTGGCCAACATTGGCTAAGGACGTGAGGGTTTATGTCTCCTCCTGCTCGGTGTGCGCTCAGTGTAAGGCGCCTAGACACCTGCCCAGGGGGAAGTTACAACCCCTACCCGTTCCACAACGGCCGTGGTCTCACCTATCGGTAGACTTTGTCACGGACCTTCCCCCTTCCCAGGGGAATACCACTATTCTGGTCGTTGTGGATCGGTTCTCTAAGGCCTGTCGCCTCATCCCAATGCCGGGTCTCCCTACTGCCCTACAGACTGCTGAGGCTTTGTTTACCCACTACGGGGTACCCGAGGATATAGTGTCTGATCGGGGTCCCCAATTCACCTCTAGAGTCTGGAGGGCGTTCATGGAACGCTTGGGGGGTCTCAGTTAGCCTTACCTCGGGTTTCCACCCTGAGAGTAATGGGCAGGTGGAGAATGGTGCTTTGCTGGTGACACTGTTGTTGATTTATTTAGAATTCAAGGCACACTTAACCAGCATGGATACCAAAGCATTCTGCAGCTATACACCATCCCATCTCGTTTGAGCTTAATGGGACTATCATTTGTTTTTCTACAGGACAATGACCCAATACACTTCCAGGCTGTGTAAGGGCTATTTTACCAAGAAGGAGAGTGATGGAGTGCTGCATCAGATGACCTGGCCTCCACAATCACCCGACCTCAACACAATTGAGATGGTTTGGGACGAGTTGGACCGCAGAGTGAAGGAAAAGCAGCCAACAAGTGCTCAGCATATGTAGGAACTCCTTCAAGACTGTTGGAAAAGTGTTCCTCATGAAGCTGGTTGAGAGAATGCCAAGAGTGTGCAAGCTGTCATCAAGGCAAAGGGTAGCTACTTTGAAGAATATAAAATATATTTTGATTTGTTTAACACTTTTTTGGTTACTACATGATTCCATATGTGTTATTTCATAGTTTTGATGTCTTCACTATTATTCTACAATGTAGAAAATAGTAAAAAGAAAAGAAAAACCCTTAAATGAGTAAGGGTGTCCAAACTTTTGACTGGTACTGTATATATTTACCAAAAAATATATGGGGGATTGGAAATGATGCAGACAATTACATTGATGTAAGCTACAATCTATCTGCAGTATTAAAAGCTGATCTACCCCCCAGTCCAAAGAAAAGTGTAATGAATGACATTCGGTGATTGTCATTTGTTAGGCCTAGACTTGTAACCGGAACTGATTCATCCATTGTCTGTGCGAGTCTGTCACTAATCTCTGCAGTCGCAAAATGTCACTGTTATCGTCAAACCACACCGCATTTTGGAGCGCATTCCACACGTTTTCAAGTCCATTCACAAATGTTTCATGCGGGTGACATGCTCTAATGATACACTACATTACCAAAAGTATGTGGACACCTGCTCGTCTGTATATCTGCACAGCATCTCCTGCCCTGTCGGTAACATTGAGAGTATCTTGACTGGCTGTATCACTGCTTGGTATGGCAACTGCTCGCATCCGACCGCAAGGCGCTACAGAGGGTAGTGCGTACGGCCCAGTACATCACTGTGGCCGAGCTCCCTGTCATCCAGGACCTCTATACCAGCCGGTGTCAGAGGAAGGCCCTAAAAATGGTTAAAGATTCCAGCCACCCAAGTCACGGACTGTTCTCATTGCTACCCCACGGCAAGCGGTACTGGAGCCTGTGGTGTCGAGACAATGCTGCAATGCTGTGTTGACAAGGAATCCGCTGACACTGTACTTGATTATAACTTTTATTACATCAAAGATTTCAGCATCAATTTACAGATTTCTGCAGAATCTGGAGAACAACTAACCCAATCTCAAATATGATTATTCTCTCGTCCCTTTGTTCAAACATGGTATATATCCTATGTAACACAAAATGGCGTGTTTTGAATAGACCAATCCCTGGCCTCCACATATCCCCATGTCCACTGTTTTAGGGGGCCCCTATAGTAACACTTTCCAGATGTTTCAGCACAGCAGAGCAAAGTTCATTTAACCAACAATATGAAAACCTCAGCCAAAGCTATAAATGTTCAGATACTACATATTTCTCCCCTTCGAGACTAATTTAGTCTCAAAAACAAAAAGAATAGGACTATGACACACCTTGTGTAACTTTAGCAATAAAACCAAGTTTATGTAGTGTGAACACATTTTTATGAAGTGTAAACAAATTGTTATGGAATGTAAGAGCGAAAAACCTGTCTGGCAGCTTTCTTTCCAAATATCCATCAATCAATCAAGACAGTAAAATTATCTCATGGCCCCTCTGCCCCAGGCGACCACCTAAGTACTCCAGATTAATTTATAAATCTTTATCAATGCATTTTAAGCTATGATGCAATCGAATACACATGAAAGCCTCAGAAAACAAAAACCATCAAAAACCCCTCCACATTCAGGCTGGTCGACCCATCGGACCCTCCTGTGGATTCTCTCTGTC
Source organism: Coregonus clupeaformis (assembly GCF_020615455.1). Lineage (NCBI taxonomy): Eukaryota > Metazoa > Chordata > Actinopteri > Salmoniformes > Salmonidae > Coregonus > Coregonus clupeaformis. The sequence continues at coordinate 54,179,255 of NC_059207.1, forward strand.
CCTGCCTAGACCCAATATCCCTAAGCATCAAAGAAAAAACAAAAACATCTGAGGTCCCCACATGTACCCAACAACAAAAAACATAATTCTTCAAAAAAATGTATGCAGAAAGAATATTACACAAATTATGTATTACACATGCAAATATGTATATAAATCATTGCAGACACTGGAATGTAGTCCACTACACTGCATCTCCTCAGCAGTGTCGACTTTCAATGCAACGTCGATGATGGAATCTGAACATTTCCACACCGTCCTTGTTCAACTTCCTCCAGTCCATTCATATTGTCCATGTTTGAGTATTTGAATCCCACTCTACACATTCCCCATATGCTTCTGGAAGAAAATAAAACCAGTATCTTTTGCAAAGCAACACATGAAAATTAAAACATCAATATCAAAAATAATATATAAAAATGATATATATATAAATGAATCACATTCCATTTCCCCCTTTTGATTCATAAGAAAACACTAAATATCACAACCATATGCAAAGAAATGTGAAAATTATCACACAATCAGATATTCAAAATGGATATCTATCCATCAACACTCCATCCAGTACCACTTGTTCATCTCCATCTAGATCAGTCACAGTTAACAATGGCATCTGAGTGTTGTCTCCAGGCATCACAACTCCAACCCATCTCAATATCATAGCCTTCGCAAAAGTCAAAAACAAAGTACAAAAGCAAAACATCACACACAGCGCTACAAGAGCTGCTACTAAAATCGGAACTATCACTGCTCCCACTGGGCCTAACTGATCTTGCAACCAAGCCTTCGCTGACCATCCAGCTCCTTCAGATCGACCAAACGCATCCCTTATACTCTTCAATGCATCTATAACACTAGTGATATTATCGGAACTATCGGGGATCAAATTATAACAATCGTCCCCCGTCAAGTTCATAGCCACACATAAGCCACCCTGTTTTGCTAAAATATAGTCAAGAGCCATGTCATGTTTCAACAGCGTCAGTCTGTGACTTCTTTGAGTATTTGACAGAAGGTTAAACCATCGTATCGTTTCGTTTGCAAAACCCTGCAAAGTATAGGTAATATCAAAAATGTTACACCTCCTAGATTTATCCTCCAATGGTAGGATTCCAGATTATGAAATTGCGCCATGTCCCTTTTCACCCTATTTCCAGAACTAGAATCAGATTGAGCTGTGTCCGGTGCTTCCCCTTTCTGAATGGTAAAAACCTCATATGGAAGCTTCAACGTTGACATGTAACAACATCCTGTCCATCCATAGGGTAAGAATATATAGGCTTTATCACCACAAACCCACCAAATATCTAGAAAATTCCCTATAGTCACATTGACAGGCAAAAGCTGATCTTTTACCATCAAAGTCCTGCTCTTCTTACTAAATGGAACAGAAAAAGTTAATTTATATGTCTGATCACTAACCTTACGTTCATGCTTACCCAAAGTCATCATATAATCATCACACTCTGATATTCCCATAAACATACCCGGTCCATCATATGTGTTTTATTTGAACAAAAACAGCTTTTAGCCCTCCCGGGTTTTACCTCCAGTGCTTCAGGAATCGCTGTTAACTTATTTTCCTTCAGATCTAACAAATTCACATAGGGTAATTAATTTAACCAAGAACAATTCAACCTAGGCCTAAACAAATGCTTCGACAAAGACATCATTATATCTGTTAATGATTGTTGCTGATATAACAGCCATGATAAAGCATAAGATTGACACGTAGTGGATAGAGGTTGAGCCACCGTCTCTAAAATTGAACCCCATGTGCCTGGTGCTGGAATTCTCAACAGACATGGACCCTCCAGTTTCCTAACCGATCTCACAGAATGAGTTAACAGCTGGAACCATAGATTCCTACCTGCCCATCCATTTGTAATTTGCAAAACAGAAGAATCAAATCCATATGCCTTCCATGTAGTTTCTCTCTTCCGTAACGAGCGGTATTGATCTGATATATCTTCTGGAGTTCCATCAAAATTAAAGAACTCATCCTGTACATCCGGGATAGAATTCTGCACTATTTCAGATGAATCTTCATCATTCTCTGCTACCATCTGCTCTCCTATTTCAACACTGTCCTTACCACCATTTACACCAATCTCCATCTGTATCATAGACTTCTGAGTCACATTTACTACATCCTTTAATTTCAGAAAAGTTGTTGTTGGTGTCTGTGTCACATTTACAAAATTTGTTATCGCTATCCTAACATTCATCTCTTTCAGAGTTTCTGTTAAAATAGTGACTTTAGTTGATGTATTAACACTCATAATTGTTTCCAATGGCATAGTGACAAATATCCTCTGTGTATTATTTACTCTTGGAGTGACTACTGTAATATACTGCTCCTGAACTCCTTTGGTGACTGTGGTAACTTCAACAGACTTTAAATCTTTCATCATAAGCGTCACCTTACGAGTTACATAGCCTTCTATCCAGTAATTCTTAACCGGAACAAATTTGAACGCAGGCTCTAAATAAGTACACATATATTCTCCCTGATCTTCCCATGTAGTATTACGCAAAAGAAGTGAGCAATCACTCATAACCCTCTTCCACTTCATATCGTTGTACAAAATATATTTCCTTCGACTAGGGGGTACAGCTTCTACTTCTGGTCCTGATAACAACACTTATTCTCCGTAATTATCTCTCCACGTGGGAGGAATGTCACCACCCCCACTCCGTCTCTCACATCTACAAGGAAGATGAGCTGTTCCACCCATCCTAACCCTAATTACAGTATTTTCTAAAATTGGTGTTGGAGCGATCGTCCGAGGCGTCATTGTAGTCAAATGTGATACATTTATAGCTTTAGTAACTGTCAACAATAAAATAGTAGAATTGCTTCTCACTGTTGTTGTGTTAGGCTGAAGTGTTGATGTCATTGTTGTTGATTCTTCTATCTTCCCTACAGCTTGGAGCTCTTTACTTGTATTTCCATCTATCACCACTAGTGTCACTACAGTAACTCTGAGTCCCGACTCTAATCCCTCACTTTCAAACTGCGGATTATAAAAATTACATTTATAATCACCTTGATCCTCCTGCTGGGAATTGTACACATAGAGACTGCAATCACCTTCAATCTTCAGTCTTCTTTTATCATTCAGCAACGCATACTTTCTAAATGTAACTGCTCCTAACAGATCTAAACTCCTACCATAGCTATCTTCCCACTGAACTCTACATTTCCCTTCACCACTGTTCTCTCTCGTACACTGACATGGGAGCTGAGCTGACTTTCCTAGAGTTACTTCAACCCTAGTTTGCGTAACGTTTTGGTCTGACTTTTTTCCAAACTGGTCTGGGGCTACTTTGTCTAACCGAATCACCAGCTTCTCCTGTAACAGAGTTGCCCTGGGTGATCTCTGCGGTTTCACATTCCACTGAAATATACCCTGTTGTTTCTGGGACGTATTGAAAATCAATGTCCCCAAATCTCCTTTCCTGTCCATCCATTGCAGAGTCAGTTCTCTGGCATCATCAGAAGTGTACACATTATCATCAACGTTGTCCACAGCATGGACAATCTCTCCTTCTGTCTGTTCTTCCCTATCTTCATCCTGCTCTCTTGAGCCTTCAACATCTTGGCTCTCTGCGCGTGGCACCTCTTCTCTAGGCGCTTTAACACAATGTGACAAATGATACCACGTTGGAGACCCTTTAACCTGGACAGCTGTTCCAGTACTGCGAACAACTTCAAATGGTCCCTCACGGCGTTCGTTGTACCACTTCCTTCTAAATACCTTCACAAACACATTGTCCCCAGGTTGCACTGTACTCCTTTTTTGCTCATCAAGCTTCTGCTGCACCTCTTCTTTTCTTTGCCTGTCAGAAACATATGTGGGCAAATTTTTATGAAAATTGGCCATATATGTAACATACGCTCTCATTTCATCTTCCAAAAGAGCCAAACTTGGACCCTTTCCGCTTGTTCGCAAACAAGGCGTAGGCATCCTTCTTCCTGTAACCAGTTCATGGCGTGTCATACGTAGATCACGCAACTCACTTGAGCGACACACCATTAATGCTAAAGGGAGCGCCGCTATCCAGTTTAGACCCGTATGCTGGCAAATCTTGACAATGCGATTTTTCAAAACACCATTCATTTTTTCACAAATCCCTTGACTTTGTGGGTGATAAACTGCTCCTAGACGTTGCTTAATTCCCTTCAATTGGTTTTATCATATCAACAAAGTCGATAACCAACTCACGCATAGGACCTCTCTGTGTTGGAATGTAACCAGGAAGAACAGTCACACCCCTGCAAACATTATTTTTCAGACAGATTGTGCACCTGCCTATGACATAGTCAACCTTTTCAAGCAAATATGGTGCCCAAAAAACATACTCCTTTGTGATCTTTCTCCTAACCTCCCCCCTTGCAACATGAGCTAACCCATGTGCTTCCTGAATCATCAGGCCTAATAGGTCTGGAGGCGCTACTATCAACCCCTCATGGTTTCTCCAAAGACCAGTAGCATCTTTGACGGCACCTCGGTCTAGCCATAACTGTTTGTCAATTGTAGAAGCAGCTTCCTGCATCAAAATCACATCCATAAGCGTAATTTTGTCTTCCAAGTCCACTCCATGAGTGACCAGAAAAACCTTGCCCAATTTGTCCGCTCCTATGACGGCTTTTGCAGCTTCATCAGCAGCTTTGTTCCCTTGTGTGACTTTTCACACATCTGTTTTATGAGCTGCACACTTAGGTATCGCTATCTCTTTAGGCTTCATCATAGCATGCAACAATTTCATTATTTGTGCGTGATGTTGTATCGGAGAACCATCCGTTTTCTTAAACCCTCAACCTTTCCACACTGCTCCAAACAAATGACATACACTATGTGCATACAGTGAGGGAAAAAAGTATTTGATCCCCTGCTGATTTTGTACGTTTGCCCACTGACAAAGAAATGATCAGTCTATAATTTTAATGGTAGGTTAATTTGAACAGTGAGAGACAGAATAATAACAACAACAAAAATCCAGAAAAACGCATGTCAAAAATGTTATAGATTGATTTGCATTTTAATGAGGGGAATAAGTATTTGACCCCCTCTCAATCAGAAAGATTTCTGGCTCCCAGGTGTCTTTTATACAAGTAATGAGCTGAGATTAGAAGCACACTCTTAAAGGGAGTGCTCCTAATCTCAGTTTGTTACCTGTATAAAAGACACCTGTCCACAGAAGCAATCAATCAATCAGATTCCAAACTCTCCACCATGGCCTTGACCAAAGAGCTCTCCAAGGATGTCAGGGATAAGATTGTAGACCTACACAAGGCTGGAATGGGCTACAAGACCATCGCCAAGCAGCTTGGTCAATCTTCCTCTGCCTGGGGCTCCATGCAAGATCTCACCTCGTGGAGTTGCAATGATCATGAGAATGGTGAGGAATCAGCCCAGAACTACACGGGAGGATCTTGTCAATGATCTCAAGGCAGCTGGGACCATAGTCACCAAGAAAACAATTGGTAACACACTACACCGTGAAGGACTGAAATCCTGCAGCGCCCGCAAGGTTCCCCTGCTCAAGAAAGCACATATACAGGGCCGTCTGAAGTTTGCCAATGAACATCTGAATGATTCAGAGGAGAACTGGGTGAAAGTGTTGTGGTCAGATGAGACCAAAATCGAGCTCTTTGGCATCAACTCAACTCGCCATGTTTGGAGGAGGACGAATGCTGCCTATGACCCCAAGAACACCATCCCCACCGTCAAACATGGAGGTGGAAACATTATGCTTTGGGTGTGTTTTTCTGCTAAGGGGACAGGACAACTTCACTGCATCAAAGGGACGATGGACGGGGCCATGTATCGTCAAATCTTGGGTGAGAACCTCCTTCCCTCAGCCAGGGCATTGAAAATGGGTCGTGGAAGGGTATTCCAGCATGACAATGACCCAAAACACACGGCCAAGGCAACAAAGGAGTGGCTCAAGAAGAAGCACATTAAGGTCCTGGAGTGGCCTAGCCAGTCTCCAGACCTTAATCCCATAGAACATCTGTGGAGGGAGCTGAAGGTTCGAGTTGCCAAACGCCAGCCTCAAAACCTTAATGACTTGGAGAAGATCTGCAAAGAGGAGTGGGACAAAATCTCTCCTGAGATGTGTCTAAACCTGGTGGCCAACTACAAGAAACGTCTGACCTCTGTGATTGCCAACAAGGGTTTTGCCACCAAGTACTAAGTCATGTTTTGCAGAGGGGTCAAATACTTATTTCCCTCATTAAAATGCAAATCAATTTATAACATTTTTGACATGCGTTTTTCTGGATTTTTTGTTGTTGTTATTCTGTCTCTCACTGTTCAAATAAACCTACCATTAAAATTATAGACTGATCATGTCTTTGTCAGTGGGCAAATGTACAAAATCAGCAGGGGATCAAATACTTTTTTCCCTCACTGTATGCAGAATCAGTATATATCGTCACTCGCTTTCCTTCTGCTAACAAACACGCTTCTGTTAGCCCCACAAGTTCAGCAAGCTGTGCGGACGCAGGCTGTGGTATTACTTCAGCCTTTTCAACAACAAATCCAGTTCCTTGGGCTTTAACTACTGCATAGCCAGCACCCAATACTCCAGGTCTGCCTCACATAATGGAAAGGCTTGCATATCTGATCTAAGCCTTGAGTATTTCTCTGCTTCTTGAACACAATCATGTGGCTCACCATCCTCTGAAGTTGGCAAATTCTCGGCTGGATTCACCGTATCACACCTCACTAGGGTGACATCTTCCTGCTCTAAGAGCCTATGATAGTCTCTGAGCCTAGGCATAGTCAATGTATATTTTCCATAGTTCAGAAGATTTCTGAGACTATGATGGGTAAGGATTGTTACTGGGTAACCCATCGTAACAGATGATGCTTTGTCATACATTAAATATACTCCCACCATTGCTCTGTAGCACAGTGGTAGCCCTAGTTCTACTTCTGAATAGGCAGTAGAGTAGTAGGAAATAGGTTGAGGATTCGTCCCTGTACCTGTCGGCTGACAAAGAACTGCACAAGCATATTTACCTCCAGTAGAAGTAGACACATATAGCAAGAAATTCTTAGAGTAGTCTGGTAGTGTGAGTGCCGGTGCCTCTTGCAACCTCTGTTTGATCGTTTCAAATGCCACAAGGCCTTCTTGTGTCCAGGAAAGATTGCTATGGAGTTGTCCATTCACAGTATCTTTAACCATAGCTCTCAAAGGTAACCGTTTCTTTTGGCACTTCTACCAGACCGCCGTCTGGCGTACATTTTATTGTACAATTCAATCTACACAATGCATCTCTTCCCAACAATGCAATAGGTGTATGTTCCGATACCAGTGTAATGTTCAGATTTTTATAGCAGAGCTCAATTGGTTCCGTAAGAGGAATCAACTGTTTCACTCCCTCAAATCCAATTGTCCAAATCAGTTGATTGGACATAGTGAGATGTGTAGCATCTTCAGGCCGAACACAGGTAAAAGCAGCTCCGCTATCTGCCATCACTTCCAATGGTCGGTTGTTTACTTTCACCTCAATTGTTGGATATTTTTCCGGTCCTGATGCTACCAGCTGACACCCCCCCTTCGGATCTTCTGGGCACCTCTAGAATCCTTGCTCTGGGCCCCTATAAGGGTTCACCGGTCCTCAAAATGATCTTGACTGGCCCCTGTATCTTCCTCTGAAATTTCCTCTGGTGTTTCCTCCTGGCCCATTACACTCACGGGCAAAGTGACCAACCTGTCCACAATTATAACACACTTCTGAGGATTGCTGGAAGTATGGATTAAATATTCCTCCTCTTCCTCTTCCTAAGCCTTCTAGTCCTCTTCCTCTCCAATTCTGTGTCTGTCTAGGAACTGGCTGTGGATATGAAACAACTTGTACCACTAGTGGTGGCTGGTACAATTGCGGTTGGACCTGGTTCGGTTGAAGCTGTGGCAGTGATTGTTGATTTGGTGAACACTGATTCTGCATAACCAAAGCCTATTTCTTCTCCTTCTTATTATTGATTATTGATTGAGTTTTCTGAGAGTTTCTTGGTCCTGTTCTTTCTGGTTGTGTTCCTTTTTCCGGTACAGATCCACTTGATGGGCTATATGATCTGTATAGACACCTTTTGTCATGCTTCCAAGTCCAACCACCTCTGCCAGTTTGCTCCTTACTGGTGAGGGCAGCCCGATCTGCAGTTTAGCTCGCAAAATTGACTGCTCTATTTGACTCACATCTGGATCATTTCCGGTAATATTTCTCCACACTTGATGAGCTCTTGACACATAGGCTCTCTGATTTTCTTGTTGTCCTAGTGGGTCAATCAGAATGTTGTCAGGATGCACATTTGTTGGAAACGTATCTTTCAGTGCTCTCCACAGCCTATTTCTACTTGCAGCTAACGACTCAAGATCATTCACCGCAGTCCCCATATATCGATTAAGTCCAGCTCTCTGAAAAATGTCTTCCATACCTGGAATGCCAAGGAGATTAGCCAAAAGTCTCTTAATGTCTCCTATGGCAGACTGTGTTCCCACCGCAATTTCTTCCAACTTTGAAATCCAAGGATATGCTCCATCTTGAAGAGTAGGCAGCTTCTCAAGTATATCTGACATATTGGTATTCTGCAAAGGCTTATACTCCAGGTTCTGTCCTCGAATTATCACTGGCATCATCTTCTTACTTGTGCTCCCTTTTCTTGGCCGCAATGTGTACTTCCTCTCCAATTTTGGGGATTATTTTGTCAGCAGTTTTTCCTTCTGTATCTTTAACTTCTTGAGTTGTTCTTCCAATTCTCTTACTTCTTCTAAATTATTCGCGTTATCCAAGCATGATATGCATCGATCCATATCTCTTTCTATTTCTTCTGTGCTAGTCATTGTAGGATAAAATCCTCTTGAACATGAAGCACCTTTAATCTCAAAATTTTCATCGCTGTCTCATCTTCACTTTCATCAGAGGTCGAATTTCTTGTATCCTTCTTCTTCCAACTTTCATCACCCCTTCTTTCCGGTCTAGCCAACCTCTGTCTGATCACAGGGTCATATCCACCCATGATCTCTTCTGAATCACTCTGATCATCATCATCATCTTCAAATTCCATCCTCCTGAACCTCACTCTACCCTTAGTTTCCAGACATGTCGTTTTCTTCTTACTTTTGGAGTTTGGATTCATCTTTATGGTCGTTTCTGCTTGTCCTCTCTCTATTATTTGTTCATCTTCATCTCTGATGCAATAATCACCCTCCTGAATGATCATTGGAAGCTGAGGATAGACGTCCTTAAACTCTACTTCTTCCTCGTAAGGTGGGGGCCTTTTTGCTGAATCCGTATGTGAGAAAGGTGTATTGACTTCTGCCATTAGTTTTTCTGTTACCTTCGCCTCTTTTGCCATTTTCTCTATACCTCTGTCTCTTTTATCTTTTGTATCTTTTATCAGTTTTTGTCCCTCATTTTCAAACAACTTAAGAACACCCAGCTATCTTTGTCTCTTTTCTTTACGTTGTTCCCCTTTTTCCCCCTTCTTTTGTGCTGCCTTATATGTCGACACAAGCACTTGCATTATCTTAATTACTTCTGGGTTAAGAGTCCCTTCCACTGGCCATGGTTGTTCAATGTCAGGCCAACGTTTATTCCATTTTCCAGATAACCTTGCAATACCATGAACTAGAGGATTACTATTTTGTACTACATCAACAGGAGTAATTACTTTCGTAGTTTTGATGTCCTTTTCCCGCATTGTAACAACTCTTTTATATTCCTTTATTGTGAATTATTTTATTATTTTATTATTATTTATTTTAAACAAATTAATTTGTAAACCAAAAAATACTTTAAGCTATGTAGCTTATCATTCCCTCCTATTATTTTTTGTATATTTTTATATATATATATATTTATATATATATATATATATCTTTTTTTTGTGTGTTTTTTTATATATATTTTTTTATGAATTTATGAATAAAAAAAAAATAATGTCCTACCAAATTATCGATTAGTGGCAATCTTGCCATATTCGGTAAAGAAAAGTAAAGGAAACTAGTCAACTTCAGAGAGAGGCCTGTAATTTTCATCATAGGTACACGTCAACTATGACAGACAAATTGAGAAAAAAAAATAATCCAGAAAATCACATTGTAGGATTTTTTATGAATTTATTTGCAAATGATGGTGGAAAATAAGTATTTGGTCACCTACAAACAAGCAAGATTTCTGGCTCTCACAGACCTGTAACTTCTTCTTTAAGAGGCTCCTCTGTCCTCCACTCGTTACCTGTATTAATTGCACCTGTTTGAACTTGTTATCAGTATAAAAGACACCTGTCCACAACCTCAAACAGTCACACTCCAAACTCCACTATGGCCAAGACCAAAGAGCTGTCAAAGGACACCAGAAACAAAATTGTAGACCTGCACCAGGCTGGGAAGACTGAATCTGCAATAGGTAAGCAGCTTGGTTTGAAGAAATCAACTGTGGGAGCAATTATTAGGAAATGGAAGACATACAAGACCACTGATAATCTCCCTCGATCTGGGGCTCCACGCAAGATCTCACCCCGTGGGGTCAAAATGAATCACAAGAACGGTGAGCAAAATCCCAGAACCACATGGGGGGACCTAGTGAATGACCTGCAGAGAGCTGGGACCAAAGTAACAAAGCCTACCATCAGTAACACACTACGCCGCCAGGGACTCAAATCCTGCAGTGCCAGACCTGTCCCCCTGCTTAAGCCAGTACATGTCCAGGCCCGTCTGAAGTTTGCTAGAGTGCATTTGGATGATCCAGAAGAGGTTTGGGAGAATGTCATATGGTCAGATGAAACCAAAATATAACTTTTTGGTAAAAACTCAACTCGTCGTGTTTGGAGGACAAAGAATGCTGAGTTGCATCCAAAGAACACCATACCTATTGTGAAGCATGGGGGTGGAAACATCATGCTTTGGGGCTGTTTTTCTGCAAAGGGACCAGGACGACTGATCCGTTTAAAGGAAAGAATGAATGGGGCCATGTATTGTGAGATTTTGAGTGAAAACCTCCTTCCATCAGCAAAGGCATTGAAGATGAAACGTGGCTGGGTCTTTCAGCATGACAATGATCCCAAACACACCGCCCGGGCAACGAAGGAGTGGCTTCGTAAGAAGCATTTCAAAGTCCTGGAGTGGCCTAGCCAGTCTCCAGATCTCAACCCCATAGAAAATCTTTGGAGGGAGTTGAAAGTCCGTGTTGCCCAGCGACAGCCCCAAAACATCACTGCTCTAGAGGAGATCTGCATGGAGGAATGGGCCAAAATACCAGCAACAGTGTGTGAAAACCTTGTGAAGACTTACAGAAAACGTTTGACCTGTGTCATTGCCAACAAAGGGTATATAACAAAATATTGAGAAACTTTTGTTATTGACCAAATACTTATTTTCCACCATAATTTGCAAATAAATTCATAAAAAATACTACAATGTGATCTTCTGGATTTTTTTTTCTCCTTTTGTCTGTCATAGTTGACGTGTACCTATGATGAAAATTACAGGCCTCTCTCATCTTTTTAAGTGGGAGAACTTGCACAATTGGTGGCTGACTAAATACTTTTTTTCCCCACTGTACCTCTGCTTTGTGACACTTCCAGGTGAGGTTGTTGGAGAATCTTCTGTGAGACAAAATGAATCACATGTTAACAATACCTGACGTTTAATGTATGTCACACTTCATTTGAAAGTTCTGATTCCAAAAGTATGGCCCAATCCCAAATCAACCCCTAGTCCCCTCAAACTCAACTCTGGACCTCGAAGCCAGTTCCACTGCATTTTTTTCATTGTTCCCCTCAAATCAGGGACTGATTTAGACCTGGGAAACCAGGTGTGTACAATTAATTATCAGGTAGAGCAGAAAACCAGCAGGCTCCGACCCACGTTGGGTAAGAGTTGAATACCACTGCCCTAGACCCTACTCCCTATGCACTTGAGGAGATGTGAGAGGAATTGACAGCTGTAAGCAATTTGGTAATAATTCCAATTAGCCCTCTGATAGGCTAGGTGGAAGTTTCACCATATTGTTTAGACCCATCAAATAATCTCAGATCTCCACAAGTGCACAGGGGTCCATTTGGGATTGGGCCTATGACAACAAAATAAGGTCCATTGTTTCGATGTGAGGTTGAGTAGGTGTTCCCAAGTGGTGGTGTCCCACAATTGCTCCATCTGTAAAAAATGAAAAATGGTAGCCAAGAGATTAGATAAGCGGACTAGTAGATGTAGGAGCAATCCATTTTTGTGAACGGGTGGTGTACCTAAAACTGTCCGGTGAGTGTACGTTGTAGTAGTAAAGTAAACCTTTAACTAGTAGACTTCTGGACACAATGGAGCTGCAAATGAGACAAAGAATCAGAAACCGATTAATCACTTAGCAAATGTACAGTTTTCTCATGCACTTATCAACTGTGGTGGCCTTCTGCTTAACTGCTTCAAATACAAGGTAGAGAATTACAGTGACTTGAAGATAACTCACATGGTGCAGGTGGGGAAAATATCCAAGTAAGCTAAAAGTAAAACAGAAAGTGATGTTATAAAAATACATTTCTGTATAAATAAATGTATCAATTGTGACCAATTTAATTAATTACTAATGTATTTCAGTGGAAATAATGTGATATCCCATAGATTATTTTTAAATTAAACCTCTCTTTACTATTTCATTGCAATCACTTCCTTATTTACATGACGGGTCAGGTACTAGCCAAGTAGCCTAGTCATTCAACAAATCAAATCTATCACCATCCGTTTCAAAATACTCAAACATTATAAGCCAATTTATGACACAGCAAGAGGGTTATCAGACCTAATTTGTCACTCTCCATGGAAACAAGTTTTAAAAATAGTTTTTATGGTCAGACCTAGCTAGCAGCCAATGCCGCTGGAGAACATGCTAGCTAAGCTAATGTTAGCTCACTTACGCATAAAAATAATATTTTGCATACACAACACGTTCAAAAATAACTATACTACCCCCTAACATGTTCATATAAACACATTGTAGTTTTAGTATGTTTCTCTGACTCCTTACCTGTAAAAATTGTAATATTAGCAGTACTTGAAACAAGCTAAACTACCTGGCAGCCATTTCCCCAACTGTCAACAGTTGGTATGGTGAATTAAAAAAACTTGTTAGCTATTTACAAAATGATGTGCACTCACCTCGACACACACTTTTATCTCCTCTTTCAGCAATATAATCCAATATGGCCTTTGGATATGCAACGTTCCCAGAACATTCCCAGAACTTTTTTCTTCCAACAACCAAATGGGAACCACAGGGGAACGTTACGTAAAAATTCGAATTCACCAAAAAATAACTTTATTTTATGAGGTTATTTGAAAGTTCTCAGAGTAATACCAAAATAGCAACGTTCCTTAAAGGTTCTCCTTTGGTTCTTAGAAAAAGTACTTTCCCACAACACTCCCAGACTTTCTGTGAAAGTAATTTTTTTAAGAACCAAAAGGGGAACCTTTAGAGAATGTTCTATGCTAGCTGGGTAATGGCTAGGCTACTGTTACTTCTACCTTTTCATCTGGCACATTGTAATAGCCTCAATTCACCCCTCCAATGTAGATGGCGATAATTAGCGTAACTATCAGTGCTCGGCCCCTCTTTCCCGCCCAAAATTCCTTTGTTCATTTAGCAGCGTTGCTGTGTGATGTGAGCAATGCGGTGGAGACCAACAATAGTGCTGTGCAATTCGCGGCCATTTCGCAGAAAATAACGTACATTGACAAAAGATTAAATTCGTCCATCAGCAATTTTAACTAGAGTATTATCCATATTTTGCAATCTTGTATAGTTAACACTCTGGAATAACTGAGAATTAACAACTGCCTTATGATAGACCATAGCTTGTCCTATAACTGGGAATCCTAGGTGACTCTCCACGGCATATTTTTCAAAACGATTTAGTGCTCTAAAGCAACCACTGCCAAGTACAGAGCCATCAATGCTCTTTGCATGCTTGGTCAAACAGTAGCCATCCAACATTATCTACAACAGCTGTTTAACCCTCTCTGGTGCTTTAACCATCTTCCTACCTAAATGATCAACTTTCTGCAGCAAAAGAAATGAAGATACAATCTATAATGGTACAGCTTTTGTGCCATTGAATAACCTTAAAAAACCATTGCAAGCTTCAAAACTGTAAGCACTATGACACCATAAGGGTCCCCAGTTACGAACAGTATTACTAAGATGAAGCATTATATGAATATTTTATGACATGTGTGATATACCATACCAAAGAGTCAATCAACAGGAATGGGGAAGGATTTACAACCTGGACTGTACAGCTGAGGAGTGGTAAGTAAATGTAGATTTCACTCTGAAGAAGATAACCCAGAGGATCAGAGTGCAGCTGGACTATGACAGGGGGATGTGTCCTTCTACAACACCAAAGACATGACACATCTACACTCATAAAGACACATTTACTGAGAGACTGTTCTCATACTTCTCTAATGGAAAGGTTGGTGATGCCAACCACCCTGATGTACAGATCTGCCAACCAGAGGTGTCTTTGACAGTGAAATCATTCCAGTGATGTGTGTGTGAGCTTTTTTTTTGATAATTCCCAAGACTTTAATAGGATTTGTGCCACAAATGCTGAAACGTTAGTATGTGGAAACAGTGCCAGTGAAACTAAACCAAAGCGTGGATTGCTGTCATACCTTGTCCATAGACTGCATACGGCATAAGGAAACCAATGTGTCATTTTGTAATTTGGGTGAACTATCCCTTTAAAGATTGAATCAATACATGGGCAGCCTTTGTATGGCAACTGTCCTTATTTGCATAAAACTGATTTTATACAGACATTATTTAACATAAATCATCATCTAACATCAAACTATATACATTGAGCTCCAAAATCATTGGGACAGTGACACATGTTTTGTTGTTTTGTCTCTGTACTCCAGCATGTTGGATTTGAAATGATACAATAACTATGAGGTTAAAGTGCCGACTGTCAGCTTTAATTTGAGGGTATTTTCATCCATATCGGGTGAACCGTTTAGAAATTACAGCCCTTTTTCTACGTAGTTTCCCCATTTTAGGGGACCAGAAGTATTGGGACAAATTCACTTATGTGTATTAAAGTAGTAAAAAGTTAACTATTTGGTCCCATATTCATAGCACACAATGACTACATCAAGCTTGTGACTCTACACATTTGTTGGATGCATTTGTTGTTTGTTTTGGTTGTGTTTCAGATTGTTTTGTGCCCAATAGAAATTAATGGTAAATAATGTATTGTGTCATTTTTGAGTCACTTTTATTGTAAATAAGAAAGACTATGTTTCTAAACACTTCTACATTAATATGGACGCTACCATGATTATGGATAATCTTGAATGAATCGTGAATAACGATGAGTGAGAAAGTTACAGACGCACAGATATCATACCCCCAAGACATGCTAACATCTCAGCATTGCAATCATAGAGGAGGTTAGCATTTGAGCCTCTGCAACTTTCTCACTCATCATTATTCACGATTCATTCAGAATTTTCCGTTAATCATGGTAGCATCCACATTACTGTAGAAGGGTTTAGAAACATATTATATTTTTATTTACAATAAAAGTCACTCCAAAATGACACAATACATTATTTACCATTCATTTCTAACACTTTTCTTTCATGTTAGTTAGCGACTCATATGGTCAATGCGGCTGAGTGGAGGCTGGCTAACCACAGGGAAAAACAATTTTATAAGGATTTTATTGTTTGGTGTTTTCCCCCAAAGTTACCCAAAGTTACCCAATTATGTTTTTCCCAAGGTTGGAATGGAAGTTGTTAAATATAGCAGAGTATGAGGTTTTCTAAACTCTCTGGTTAAGCTCACTTTGGTTAGAAATGTGACAACAGAATGAAACTGTTCCAGTATTCTATCAAGTCAGACACATAGCCCATAGACCACATCCTGTAGCATATATACATAAAGGAAGTTATTTGACAGCAACATGATTTACTGTAACTTTTGCACACCACAATCACCTGTAGGCTATCCATTGACTGTAACGAAATATCTACAAAATGTTTTATGTGATATTATTATTTGTTTCAAATTGTTTCATAGCAGCATTACTGTATTATAACGTGTATTATATAGGCCTATAATTATGCCTTCAGACAACTACAATTATATATAATTAACATATTAGATTTATTAGGCTATTGTTTGTACTGCATTGCCATTGCGTTTTATATCTGTAGTGAAATCTACATGATGCACCTTACGCAAAACACAAATAACCTCGGTCTTAAATTTACCCCTATTTGGAAGTACTGCATACACACGGGGTGGTGTGTGCGCGCCGCGGTTACGTTACCAAGGCACGCAGTTAAGCGCAGCGCCCAATCGAGGGCAGCGCTGAGCAGATCGAGCTATAGCGCTTTGGAGCGCTTCGCTTTGCACAGTCGAGCGCACTGGGGAGGAACGATATAGTACGCTACAGTAGAAAGATAGTGGGGGAGACGAGAGTAAACAACCAACTTGGACGCACACCTGCCATCCTTATCAAACCATAACCTATCGGCTGCCTTACAAGGTTATCTTTGAGTCGCCTGCAGCGCAGAAAGAGGACTCATATTTTGATAGAAAATAAGCTACATACCGCGCAGGAGGATCATATCAAGCAAAGGAGCAGCCGTGAGAGAAGCACGAGATACGGAGACATGGCTGCGACAACCTGTACACGATTCACGGACGATTTTCAGCTATATGAAGAGCTGGGAAAGTAAGCCTGTTTGTTTTGGTAATTTGCAGTCACTGACTGTTGTGGCTTGCGTGGGTGTGGGTGCGGGTTTGTGTTGTTGCGGTGGTCTTTTTCTGGGTGACAGCGGCGCAAGGCAAGGGTGACAGCTCGCTCAAAATACGCTCTCTCTCATCACACACACACACACACACGAGATTCTTGTTCCCAGCGCTCTTTAAAAAATTATGGCAGTAGTTGGTCAACGTGTCTAAACAAAAGCTCTCCATAGGCATTGAGCAATATATTGCGTTGGTTGGCGAGCTCTCAATATTTATAACATTTTACCCTGAGGCTGAGAGAAAATGTTGCTGTTTTAGACCAGAATGACAGGCTCACCCCACTACTAATGTGTCTGCAGTGAGGATTCACCAAATTCAGACAATGATTTTGTAACTTATTTGCAGATAATAGTTGTTTGCAGCTCAAGAAGCAGTAGTAGCAGTATTCAAATCAGGGAGCGAAATTAATGTTTCTTTCACCGATGCAATTCGGTTCTAAACATTCACCAAAAAGAGGCCACCGGTTGAGATAGGCAGATTGAAAATGTTTTTTTTCCCAACCTGAGCCTTTGAGTTTAATGCATATTATGTCAGTAGCCCATTCATAGACACTAACTACCTTTAGTGCCTATTGATAAAGGTATGTTCTTCCCGGGGGACTTTTGTTAACCTTCATACAACCGACTGGGGTCATTTGACCACAGAGGTAAATTTGGCATCATAGCCCAACAGTGGTTTTTTATGACTTTGTCAATCAACTTGTTCTTAATCAATTGAACATTCTAAAGCATTGTTTAGTGTTACTGTTAGGGCTGGGCGATATGGACAAAATATAATATCACAATATCTTTCAAATTTTTGATGGTATTTGATGTTTTTGAATAATAAAAGTTCTAAATATGCTTTCTGAGTATCTCATGACCCTAGGGTGGCAACACATACATTATAAGGGATTTAAATGGGGCTTTCTCCATTTATACTGTTCAATCCAACTCCAAACAAAAATAATTTTCAGCATTTTCATCCATTTCTGCATTTCCTGCACTTTTATTATCATTTCCACACTGTGCCACGCTGCATGATATGTGCAAAAAATCTAGGCCTAGTTAATTGGTGAACTGTTGGAATCATGGAAATATAATTATTATTCTAATTGTATAGTTAATAATATAGTGGGCAGCACCTTGAATACATTGTGCTGGTCAGTGTTTCCAGGTGACCCTAATTAGATGTTACACTACACATTTTCCTAATTCATGTAGCTAGCTAGCTAGCTAACCAACATATTCCTTCTTCGCCTATTCCTCTCTGAAATGATACCGTTGCACAAACATGCTTATCTAAGCCTACACCAGCACTGGTACCAGGCACTATTAGCTAACTAGCTACGTTTGCTCTGACTCTTAGTACATTTAGCAAGCTAGCTAGCTAACCAAAGATTACCATTAGTGGCTAACACAAATTATTTTAGCAACCCATTTGTTAAGAAAATAAACTAGCAAACAGTAGTTTGCAGACAGTAAGATACACACACTAATAGTGTAATTATAGAACGCTTGTGGAAAGCAGCATGTCACCAACATTGTTGCATCCATCTGACCATGCAGAGTGAACTTCATAAAAGAAAGAAAGTGCTCGTGACTCCGTTGTCCAGCAACTGCTCTCTTCTTGAGTGACAGGGGGCAGGGCTTGGTGTGGTTAACGGCATGCAGCAGCAGGAGGAGGGAGAGAGATGACTCAAGGAGCAAACGGAGTAAACTATGAAAACAGACATTATACGTGCAGGAGTTGTGTATCACATTTAACAAACCAAACATTGAAATATCGTTATAGAAGGTAAAGAAAAACTCAAATCGGTCCGTGCATCAATACCGGTATATAGTAAAATACGGTGTACCGCCCAGCCCTATTTTGGTATCAATATGGACTTTAAAAATAAATCATTTTGACCCCAGACAAAAACACCCAATTCCGCCTATTGTAATTTGATAGATAGGACCTTTATTTGAATCTACACCTTCTTAAAATGAAGTTGAACCCCTCCTTTTACCCTCAGAACAGCATCAATTCGTCGGGGCATGGACTCTACAAGGTGTCGAAATCAATCCACAGGGATGCTGGCCCATGTTGACTCTAGTGCTTCACACAGTTGTGTCAAGTTGGCTGGATGTCCTTTGGGTGGTGGACCATTCTTGATACACACGGGAAACTGTTGAGCGTGAAAAACCCAGCAGCATTGCAGTTCTTGACACACTCAAACCGGTGTGCCTGGCACCTACTACCATTCCCCGTTCAGAGGCTTTCAAATATTTTGTCTTGCCCATTCACCATCTGAATGGCACACATACACAATACATTGGTCAATTGTCTCAAGGCTTATACATCCTTATTTAACCTGTCTCCTCCCCTTCATCTACACTGAAAGAAGTGGATTTAACAAATTACGTCAATATGGGATCATAGCTTTCACCTGGATTCACCTGGTCATTCTATGTCATGGAAAAATCATTTCTTAATGTTTTGTATACTCAGTGTATGTTTTTCTGGAGACATAATACCAAGTTATCCAAACACTCTTAGAAAAAAAGGTGCTATCTAGAACCTAAAAGTGTTCTTTGGCTGTCCCCAAAGGAGAACCCCTTTGAATAACCCTTTTTGGTTCCAGGTAGAACCCTTTTGGGTTCCATGTAAAAACCATTTCCAGAGAGGGTTCTAAATGGAACCCAAAAGGGTTCTACCTGGAACCAATGGTATAAATACAGTGGGGGAAAAAAGTATTTAGTCAGCCACCAATTGTGCAAGTTCTCCCACTTAAAAAGATGAGAGAGGCCTGTAATTTTCATCATAGGTACACGTCAACTATGACAGACAAAATGAGAATTTTTTTTCTCCAGAAAATCACATTGTAGGATTTTTAATGAATTTATTTGCAAATGATGGTGGAAAATAAGTATTTGGTCAATAACAAAAGTTTCACAATACTTTGTTATATACCCTTTGTTGGCAATGACACAGGTCAAACGTTTTCTGTAAGTCTTCACAAGGTTTTCACACACTGTTGCTGGTATTTTGGCCCATTCCTCCATGCAGATCTCCTCTAGAGCAGTCATGTTTTGGGGCTGTCGCTGGGCAACACAGACTTTCAACTCCCACCAAAGATTTTCTATGGGGTTGAGATCTGGAGACTGGCTAGGCCACTCCAGGACCTTGAAATGCTTCTTACGAAGCCACTCCTTCGTTGTGGAATAATAAAAGTTCTAAATACTTTGGGATCATTGTCATGCTGAAAGACCCAGCCACATTTCATCTTCAATGACCTTGCTGATGGAAGGAGGTTTTCACTCAAAATCTCACGATACATGGCCCCATTCATTCTTTCCTTTACACGGATCAGTCGTCCTGGTCCCCTTGCAGAAAAACAGCCCCAAAGCATGATGTTTCCACCCCCATGCTTCACAGTAGGTATGATGTTCTTTGGATGCAACTCAGCATTCTTTGTCCTCCAAACACGACGAGTTGAGTTTTTACCAAAAGTTATATTTTGGTTTCATCTGACCATATGACATTCTCCCCAATCCTCTTCTGGATCATCCAAATGCACTCTAGCAAACTTCAGACGGGCCTGGACATGTACTGGCTTAAGCAGGGGAACACGTCTTGCACTGCAGGATTTGAGTCCCTGGCGGCGTAGTGTGTTACTGATGGTAGGCTTTGTTACTTTGGTCCCAGCTCTCTGCAGGTCATTCACTAGGTCCCCCCCGTGTGGTTCTGGGATTTTTTGCTCACCGTTCTTGTGATCATTTTGACCCCACGGGGTGAGATCTTGCGTGGAGCCCCAGATCGAGGGAGATTATCAGTGGTCTTGTATGTCTTCCATTTCCTAATAATTGCTCCCACAGTTGATTTCTTCAAACCAAGCTGCTTACCTATTGCAGATTCAGTCTTCCCAGCCTGGTGCAGGTCTACAATTTTGTTTCTGGTGTCCTTTGACAGCACTTTGGTCTTGGCCATAGTGGAGTTTGGAGTGTGACAGTTTGAGGTTGTGAACAGGTGTCTTTTATACTGATAACATGTTCAAACAGGTGCCATTAATACAGGTAACGAGTGGAGGACAGAGGAGCCTCTTAAAGAAGAAGTTACAGGTCTGTGAGAGCCAGAAATCTTGCTTGTTTGTAGGTGACCAAATACTTATTTTCCACCATCATTTGCAAATAAATTCATTAAAAATCCTACAATGTGATTTTCTGGAATTTTTTTCCTCAATTTGTCTGTCATAGTTGACGTGTACCTATGATGAAAATTACAGGCCTCTCTCATCTTTTTAAGTGGGAGAACTTGCACAATTGGTGGCTGACTAAATACTTTTTTCCCCACTGTACTTGATAGAACTGCAATACAGAACTCAGATACGCTCTGAATCTACATCCCCCGAATCTACGGCCCGGTGTAGCTCAGTTGGTAGAGCATGGCGTTTGCAACGCCAGGGTTGTGTGTTCGATTCCCACGGGGGGCCAGTATGAAAATGTATGCACTCACTAACTGTAAGTCGCTCTGGATAAGAGCATCTGCTAAATGACTAAAATGTATTGGTGTGTATTCTCTGAAAGGTAGTCTTTCTAGAGAAAATCTTTTTAAAAGTATTTATTTGAGACATATTAAGTTATCCTTACTACCAGAGGGCGAAGGATGACCTGTTGGAGTGATTTTTACTAGATAGACAGATCACCTGCAGAGATGGTGCACCTTATGTACTCGCCTATGGTTATAACTGGTTAAAATCAATATGACCTAACATACAGTATATGCTTAGTTGCAGTCAAAACAGCTCATAAAAGTCTGTCAGTGGTATGAATACTTGGTAGAACTGTAATTCAGAAACCAGCTACCCTCTATATGTAAACATAATGCAGTATTGGTGTGTATTCTCTGGAAATAGTTATTTTACAGGAAACGTTCTATAAATACCAGAATTCCTATAATATCCTCCACATTCTATTTGTGAAACTTGTTATGGTATTTGTGTTGCTATACCATTTGGTTTGAAGTGACTGAGGATTTGGGCATGCTTTTTTAAGCATCCTACCATAGGCCCTACCACTCTCATTGTTTCATTAGCAGCGATGCTAATTCTGGCTGTGGGGTAAGTAAATAAAGAAAACTAAGCTATATTTTTGGTCATTGTCTTTTAGGATCAATGGACGAAATGTTGGTTCACCGGCTCTTTAAATGGCAGTCGTTTTTACCCCATAAATATGACAGAATGTATATTTAGGACCCCTTTAGGTATAAAAATATATATATATAAAACAATTATTAGATTAAAATATTGAATTTGGCCTTTAGTACCAATTCCCATAGAAATGCATTGAATAACACATTCATAAATGGCAAAACAGACAGTCAATAAGGAATAAGGTAATGAAGTATCTGTCCTATATCTAGGAGATATAAGAAAGCTCAGGAAATATTTGTGTTTTTTTGACACATATTCAACCCCTTTTTTTGGGTAGGCACAAAACTACCTCCATACTTCCATTCATTCTTTAAACCGGTACCAGTTACCTTCAGACGAATCCCGTGACACTTTTGGGGGTGGTAGAGCAAAACGGAGACCACCATCGTGTTCGTGAGACAAACACCGCTGTAGCTCAGCCACCTTCCACCGCAGATATGGAAGGCCGCCGTAGGCGGATGCGGTGGATTGAGAAGCAGCCCAAGCAAAAAACGGACGGATTGTATTGATTTTTGTATTATCTTACTTATATCGACACATGCGTCAATAGACTCTAGGGGTTATTGTCATACTAAATCCAACATCTAAAGCATGGATGGTGTATAGCTCTCCTCTATACTGTATGTCTCCAACTCAGAGCTTATATAGCATTGAGCTACAGTATAAGCCCACTGAAACCTTGTCGTAAAGCACAAGAGTAGCATATACCATGTGCTGCCTTTCCTTTCTTTATTACCAGTCTCTATCAGGTCCAGCACCTGTGGATAATTTTGGGATGTGCAATGACACTTTTGAAGCTAAATCGTAAACCACCAGACTTGCTATAAGTAGGCCTTCTGTAGCTCTAACTGTCGTGCTGCTGTGTGTTGTTACGTAGGCCTACTGGAGCTGGGTCGTTCCACGAAATTGGTGGCTTTTGGACATGCAAACATTTAAGAAATGAACTTTGAAATATCTCTTCTTTCAATGTTCAATTGCATGGTGGATATGTTTAGCCTACAGAAAAACACTTTTCTATTTCAGGCATTAGAATCCTGTGAACTAAGAATATTTTATCTGCACTTGTGTGGTACCACAATGTCCGTCAACCCATTTACAAACACTTGTGTAACTTCCCAACTATTATTTAAAAGCATGTTTGCGATAAATCTAACATGTTCTCATTGTTTAAGTATCCCATCTAGTCAAAGATGATAAAACAAATATAAATATACCAAAAAGAGAGAGAGAACTTACTTCCTTTTCCACCATATTGTTCAGAAGACCCAAATGATGTCACCTGCTGTGAATCATATCTCTTGGTGGAATGGTACATTATTTTAAAGGGGGAAAGTTTTTGCATAACAGGATATACCTTAAAATGAAGGACAGACGTAAATGCATCACTAATCACATGAATATAAATGATAATCTTCTGAAATGACTTTGTCAAAGCAGAAAAATCACTAGGCCTTTACAATGATGGTGTAACTTGGAGAAATCTTTGGATTAAGTGGACTGAACTCTTCCTAAAAGTGACACAGGGTTGACGGAGGGACATGTCAAAATGCTGAATTTTGGCACATTAGCAACCCTTTATTTAAATAAAAAAAAGCGGATTCATTGAATTCTCCATGTGGACTATATTAAAAGTGCACTTACATTTAATATAACACGCTTTTAAAATTCTATATTGATGCATCATTTCTACTTAAAATATCAAAGGGAAGCTAAAGGCACTCATTTCGTAGACCGACCGAGCTCTGATTGTAGTGTTGCTTTGAATTCAATCACTTTTTGACAGCATCCCTTTTGATTTGAACAAAACCTTCCATACATATTAGAAGTGCTCAGAAAGTGACATTTTGGACCTGAATGCCAAAACATTCAGTTCATCCATTTGCATACATCACCATACCATGAGACAGCCATGTCTTCATCACTGGAAAAGATAAACGGTTGAGAATGATATAATTTAAAAGCTTACAAACAGGGTGGTCAAGCTATTTTATAATTTCTGATTTTTTTTAAAAACAAAAAATAAATAGCCATTCATGTCAATTATCTTAATTTCTAGATATTTTTTTGCGTATGTTGTAGCTTAGACCCTATTGTCACTGAGGTTTTTGTGTTGTGCCCACCATCGGTTGAGACACAACGTGCTCTTGAATACAGGGTGGCTGTCATAGATAGTTGGAGGCCCACACATCACAGAATGTTGACTTGAATAGGAATAGCTGATGTTTTAAATTATACTGTCAATCCTCCATAGGAAACCTATTGAAATCATAGAAATATAGATCATAGAATAGACGTAACCATTTAAGTTGACATTCGACGGACGGTGGGTGGACCGGCGGTCATCTTTGTGGTAGTAATTAGAAGTAAAAATGTCAATTCAATTAGAATTTCAATGATGTACCAGCTAAATTGCAGTGGTCTGAATAGATTTGAAATGACACCCACCCTGGTGTGTTTATGCCTCACAAAAAGAGACCTGGCCGAGTGTGAACTTTCCAGGCACAGCTGTTGTTGGTTGTGGTGTCAGTGAGTCTTGAATAAGTGTGTGTGTGTGTGTGTCTGTGAGAGAATTGAAAAAGAGTAAAACGTGTGGGAGGAGTGTGTGTGTCTGTGCGTGCATGCATGTGTGTGTGTGTGTGTGTTTCAGTGTGTGTGCGCGTCTCTCAGTGTGTCGCTCTCCAGTCTCCATTATGTGTAGAGAATGTGTGTGTGTGTGTGTGTGTGTGTGTAGCTTTCTGCTTTCCCAGCAGCCTTCAGTCATTCAAGCTATGTGGGGCGAGGTGCGAGTGGCCAAGAAGAGGAGGGGAAAGGCCACACGGCCCCCTTCCCCCCTCCCGATCCACCCCTCCACCCCTCCACGCCCCAGTCGGCTGACAAGATAAATCACTTTAATGTCTCTTCAGAGACATACAGGGAAGAAACAGGCAATAACAAAGGGCACTGTGTTAAGATATTGACTCTGGTAGCCGATAGCTCTGCCTAGCCCAGATGCACACACACACCAGCTGTGCTCAGGGCGGGTAAGACAATCAAGGAGTGTGGGCTCCACTCGGTCCTCCTTATGGATGTGTTGTTGAATTTTTTGTTGAAATATGTAACAAAATGAGTGTGTGTCTGTGAAAGTGTTAATATTAATGTCTGAATAGCTGAAGTTTAACCCTTACTTTCCCTTTTGCAAATGGTATAATATCAGTGATAACATCAAGGAGAAAGGAATGTTGTCACGTTGTATAATGATAGAAGACAGCCGCAGGAATACGTAATAGGGGGATTTATTCTACCTAACATAAGGTACGTCATGAAAAACCATGGGGTCGGAGCCCAAAACAAACACGTATATGCATAACACAGGGATGTAACCCAAACAAAAGAGCGAGGTGTAAACCTCTAAATAATACACGGGACGAGATCAGTAATAACTAGTGCACAATTACACGGTATGTAAACCGTAATACAATGTACAGTAACACGTAGCACGAAAGCCGATACAACAGAGCACAGGTACTCACGAGACCAAAGGACATGGGACAATAATGGCCAAGGACAATGGGGAACAGAGGGCACATATATACACATACTAATCAGGGGGAATGGGAACCAGGTGTGCGTAATGAGACAAGACAGTCCGGGGTTGGTGGTAATGATCCAGGTCAGTGACGCCTAGAAGGCCGGTGACGTAGACCTCCGGAGCTGGTGAACGGAATCAGCAGCAGTACCAGGGGGATCCGTGACAAATTATGTGAACTGGTGCAGTTGGTACAGTTTGATTTAGTTCAAACTGATGAAGCAAGTCTTTGTAACTAAACTGCTCTGACTCTGTTTGAATGTGGATACTCGTACTTCAGTAATATTGACATGAAAAGAAAGTGTTTGCAAAGCAGATTTTGCAGCGGGCATACTTGGATTAAAAAACAACAACAACCAACAAAACAACACACCTTTTACCTTCTCACGTGTTACACTCACAGATCTTACAGTATTTTCTGACTTTGCTGTGGGAACCTCAGGGGAACCTATTATCCAGACAAACTCTTATAGTATATTCTATTACCACCATTAGCACGCCAGCCAAGGACAGAAGGCAGAGGCACTGCTGTGCTGGCAGAAAATGGTATTAGAAAATACCCCTTGTGTAACATTTAGAGAAACTATGGCTCCCTCAATGCAATGTTAATGTTATACACTATGTAATATGTCTGACCGGATGTTCTGTTCCTTTTATCTTTGTTTACAGGGGAGCCTTTTCAGTGGTGCGCAGATGTGTCAAGCTGTGTACTGGACAGGAATATGCCGCCAAAATAATCAACACCAAAAAGCTATCTGCAAGAGGTAAGCACATTTAAGCTCTGTCTTTTTTTATGTCATTTAGGTTGCATCGCTGTATCCTACTATCCATGAACCCTCTGTGAATAGGCCATGATCCAGTGTTGCTCAACCTTGGGGGACAACTAACATTAAAACGATTTACAAACACGTCATATTCATCAGCACAAAAGACGTATCCTACAGTACAGTATACTGTATATTGTCATGAAAAAGCATTGGCCGTATTTCCCACTCGTCGTAATGTTAATCAGTATCACACGTGTTGGGTAACTGTTTTAGACAAAGCCAAGGCCAAATGCCATGGCCATGAGATCCACTCAGGGCCTCTAGGTCAACAATGACTTCAGGGTGTGTTTCACACCTCCAGCTGCACAGTGTAAATCTCCTGCTGCCCTCTCTGCCTCGTAACTGGAGCCCTAAGGCGGCTCTGCTCTGCCAGGTGTCACCGGCTCACCTTCCAGACAGACAGACATCAGACCTGGGTTCAAATACTATTTAGCATTTGCTTGAGCCTGTCTGTGGTGCCAGATGGACGGAGTTTGCAGTGTTCTTCTGTAGCTATTAAATTGGGTCCATTGCACCAGGCAAACTCAATCAAGCAAAGCTAAAGAATATGAAATTATTTCAAATAGTATTTGAACCCAGGTCTGACAGACAGACAGATCAGGGCTACTTGTTATTGTGGTGGAGATGCTTAGTGTGGTGAACAAGCATTTCAACAGGTATTAGTGGGGGGATCCTCCTGGAACTTGAAGAGGCTGGTGTCGTGGTCCTCTGTAGCTCAGCTGGTAGAGCACGGCGCTTGTAACGCCAAGGTAGTGGGTTCGATCCCCGGGACCACCCATACACAAAAAAAATGTATGCACGCATGACTGTAAGTTGCTTTGGATAAAAGCGTCTGCTAAATCGCATATTATATTATATTATTTTTGTCTGTCTCTCTCTCTCTCTCTCTCTCTGGTGGCAACTGTCAGGCAACTCTGCTAGTCAGACCAGTTTTAGAATGACACAACAGGGGACTTGAATCTGGGTTGTTGGGGTCAATTACACTTTTGACTTTGTGAATTAAAATGGCTGACCCCCACTCAGCTTGACACTTTTTCTATGCCCATTTGGTTGTGTTGACGCAGGACGTTCAGATGTCATAGATCTATTTTGAGTTATTATTGAGTTTGATTTGGAATCCTTTTGGTATTTATTTCCAGGTTGTTGTCTATACAGTAGCTGAATTGAGGCTACAAGTACTAGTTTACATCCAATCTTTTTAGGCAACAGTTTGTTTTGAAGGCTCTGGCTGTCTGTCCTTCCTCGTAGTGGGCCTGGGGATGTAGGAAGACATTAGTGAATGTAATGACATTACTGCCATGACCAGATTATCCTGCCTGCATTACCATAAGGCCCTGGCTAACACTAGTCACACAGATTGACTTGATGAGACTGTTACACACCAGAGGTTTTAATCAGGGCAGAGAAAAAGTGAGAGAGAGAGAGAGTCGAAATGGCATCGCAACAGCAGGTCCGGGACAAGGTAGCATGTCCGGTGAACAGGTCAGGGTTCCATAGCCGCAGACACAACACTGGATCAGCAGCAGGTGGACTGGGGACGGGGAGAGCCTGGAGTCGTCAGGCCAGATAGTCCTGAGATATGGTCCTAGGGCTCAGGTCCTTCGGGAGAGGAGAGAGAGAAAGGAGAATTAGAGGGATCATACCTAAGATCAAACAGGACACCAAGCTAAGATCCTACATCTGTATGTATTCAGAAAGTATTCAGACCCCTTGACTTTTTCCACATTTTTTACGTTACAGCCTTATTCTAAAATTGATTAAATAAATACAAATCTTCATCAATCTACACACAATACCCCATAATGACAAAGCAAAAACAGTTTTTTGTAATCTTTTCAAATGTATTAAAAATACAATAACAGAAATAGCTTATTTACATAAGTATTCAGACCCTTTGCTATGAGACTCGAAATTGAGCTCAGGTGCATCCTGTTTCCATTGATCGTCCTTGAGATGTTTCTACAACTTGATTGTAGTCCACCTGTGGTAAATTCAATCGATGGGACAGGATTTGGAAAGGCACACACCTGTCTATATAAGGTCCAACAGTTGACAATGCATGTCAGAGAAAAAAACCAAGCCATGAGGTCGAAGGAATTGTCTGTAGAGCTCCAAGACAGGATTGGGTCGAGGTACAGATCTGAGGAAGGGTACCAAAACATTTCTGCAGCATTGAAGGTCCCCAAGAACCCAGTGGCCTCCATCATTCTGAAATGGAAGAAGTTTGGAACCACCAAGACTCTTCCTAGAGCTGGCCGCCCGGCCAAACTGAGCAATCGGGAGAGAAGGTCCTTGGTCAGGGAGGTGACCAAGAACCCGATGGTCACTCTGACAGAGCTCCAGAGTTCCTCTGTGGAGATGGGAGAACCTTCCAGAAGGACAACCATCTCTGCAGTACTCCACAAATCAGGCCTTTATGGTAGAGTGGCCAGACGGAAGCCACTCTTCAGTAAAAGGCACATGACAGCCCGTTTGGAGTTTGCCAAAAGGCACCTAAAGGACTCTCAGACCATGAGAAACAAGATTCTCTGGTCTGATGAAACCAAGATTGAACTCTTTGGCCTGAATACCAAGCGTCACGTCTGGAGGAAACCAGGCACCGCTCATCACCTGGCCAATACCATCCCTACGGTGAAGCACGGTGGTGGCAGCATCATGCTGTAGGATGTTTTACAGCGACAGGGACTGGGAGACTAGTCAGGATCGAGGGAAAGATGAACGGAGCAAAGTACAGAGAGATCCTTGATGAGTGCTCCAGAGTGCTCAAGACCTCAGACTGGGACGAAGGTTCACCTTCCAACAGGACAACGACCCTAATCACACAGCCATGACAACGCAGGATTGGCTTCGGGACAAGTCTCTGAATGTCCTTGAGTGGCCCAGCCAGAGCCCAGACTTGAACCCGATCGAATATCTCTGGAGAGACCTGAAAATAGCAGTGCAGCAACGCTCCCCATCCAACCTGACAGAGCTTGAGAGGATGGGAGAAACTCCACAAATACAGGTGTGCCACGCATGTAGAGTCATACCCAAGAAGACTTGAGGCTGTAATCGCTACTACCATACCCCGTTCAAAGGCACTTAAATATTTTGTCTTGCCCATTCACCCTCTGAATGGCACGCATACACAATCCATGTCTCAATTGTCTCAAGGCTTAGAAATCCTCCTTTAACCTGTCTCCTCCCTTAACACTGATTGAAGTGGATTTAACAGGTGACATCCGTAAGGGATCATAGCTTTCGCCTGGATTCACCTGGTCAGTCTATATCATGGAAAGAGCAGGTGTTCTTAATGGTTTGTATACTCAGTGTATATATTGAGATAAGATAGCTAGCTGTGTGTTATATATCTACTGTACCTCAATGTCCTAGTATTTGAGCTGAGGGGATGTAGGCTATAGGCTTAGATCAGTGGTTCCCAAACAGGGGTACTAGGACCCCTGGGGGTACTTGGCCTATCCACAGGGGGTACTTGAGAAGACTCATGAGACCATAGGCCTACTGGTAAAATGCACATAAGGGGGTACTTCAGGGGAACCACTGGCTTAGATAGTGCTGCAAAGATAGTATTTGTAGGCTTAGTGCAGCAAATATTGTTCTTGATGTTTCACTACATGGACTTTAGTCAACATATTTCCCATAACAAAGATAAGTTTAATTTTGGTGAAACAAATGGACATGAAGATGATGTTGACTTGTGTACTGCTTATAGTCGTGTTCAGATATCCTCTTGCCAAATCGTATTCATGTTTTTGTTGTTCAAATCAAATGTTGCAACATGTGATGACATAGGCAATAGAGCAGGAGGATTTCGAGGAAAAGAGAGTGAGATTGATGGATGAATGTGTGTGTGTGAGTGAGAGGGGGGGTAGAGAGAGAGAAGGCACCCCAGGCACTTGGCAGCTGTGGGCCATGCGTCTGTGCTTCTACATGCCTTTAGCACGGGACTCTCATCTGACACACACACACACACACAAGCACTGACACCCCAGGCAGACACAACTACCCGAGAGTCCTAATGCTAGTCTACTGGACTTCTATTGGATACAGTAGAAGAGTCAGCCTGTACCTTATTCCCTTATTCATGAATAGGGTGGAAAAGATATGGTTGCCTTCCAATCCAAGACCATGATGTGTCACTGTCATAAACTCTTCTCATAGACACAGGTTAGAGCAAACTCAGTCATACATTACAAATGCCGTATCTTAATTTGAACCAGTTTCTCACAGCATGAAAATAATCCTGTAGCATCTGGAAATGTGAATTATTATGTGGATTATAATTAATATAAATTTTTTGTAGGAGCAAATCAAGTCTGAACTTTTAAAATGGAAATTACAAACTTTAGGAGCCTTTTTAAACCTCAAATACACTACAAGCTTGCATTTCCTGCTGTGGAGGAAAATTCCTGCAACAACAGGATGATGAAATTAAGATACAGCATATGTACTTCCAATAATGCCGTAAGGTTACTTTGTATCGAGTTCCTCAAGCTATTCTAGATAGGCTATTCACTGTTGTTGTTTAGGCTACTGTTCAGGGTTAGCCTGTGTGTGAGAGCTGTGTTGAAACCAGGGGTTGGAACCGGTTCAGGGAACAGAACCAAAAAACTTTTTTCAAGGAACAGATCGGAACCTGGAACGAAAGTGATCCATACTGTTCCGGAACAGAACCATTATTTTAAAAGCATGGGAACCGGTTAAAAACATCATTTTATGTTCCAGACATTTTTTCTAGTCCCACCAAAAAACAAACACTCTGTCACTCAGAAACGTATTCCAATGTCTGTCTGCAAGCTGAAAATCTTTGCCTGTGTGTGTGTGTGTTTAGGCTACCTGGCCCTCCCCCCTCCGAAGCATAGGCTACTGTACTGACGTTACAATCGTGATGCAGAAGATAGGGAGAGATCAATTTTTATTAGCTAGAGAAGAATGGATGAACTTTTTCAATGCTAGTTAAGGATACTATAGGCTTAGTTATCACATTTCACATAGGATTTATTTATTACAAAAAGGTAAGACGTGTTTTTAATTATGGTGCCGCTCTGCATACACAAGCTTGTTAGCTAGTTAGCTCAAAGGACCTTCAGTGGCCCAGCCAGAGCCCAGAACTTGAGAGAATCTGCATAGAAGAATGGAAGAAACTCCCCAAATACAGGTGTGCCAAGCTTGTAGTGTCATACCCAAGAAGACTCAAGGCTGTAATCGCTGCCATAGGTGCTTCAACAAAGTACTGAGGAAAGAGTCTGAATACTTATGTAAATGTGATATTTCAATGTGATATATATATTTTTGTTGCTAAAATTTCTACAAAGCTGTTTTTGCTTTGTCATTATGGGGTATTGTGCGTAGATTGATTAGGGGGGAAACAATTTAATCAATTCTAGAATAAGGCTGTAATGTAACAAAATGTGGAAAAAGTCAAGGGGTCTGAATACTTTCCGAATGCACTGTAATTCTGTGGCCCTAATTCAGATAATGCATGTCATAACAAGATGCCCAGCGCTTCAGGCCTCCTCCTCAAACCTCTCTCCCCACCCGCAAAATGGCAGTCGCATCGTGCGCCATACGCTACACTTGTCTGTCCATCATGCATGTAAAGAACTAGCTTTCCTGCTCTATCCGCGCTGATTGGTGAAGTCATTTAATGAGCTAAATGTACATTTTATTATTTATTTCACAGGTTAAAAAAGGAACAGAAAGGAACAATATAAACCAGTATTTTTTGGGGGTTCGAACTGGTTCAGAACTATATTTTTCTGGTTGGGACAGTGGAACGGAATGAAAAGAATAGTGGTTCTGTTCAGAACGAAACGATTGGAAAATAATTTCAGTTCAGTTACAACCCCTGGTTGAAACTGTCCAGTCCAGCAGACGAACAGTTAATGTCAACTGCCACATGTCAGGGGTGGTGGGGTGGGGTGGGGTGGGGCTGTTGGCACAGCCCACAGCCAATCCGAGAGCTTGTTTATGGATGTGGAGACTGGGCAGGGTTGCAGGGGGTCAGCTATAGGGCCAATATATTCTCAATGGGAATATGAGACACTGCTTAGGAGATGATAGAGATTGGCGATGAGAGAGAGAGTGTGCGTGAGGGTGGGGGGGGTGTGTGCTGTTTCAGAATCACCTGCAATGCAGTTGTAGTAGGATGACCTGGATTTAGCCTGGATTTAGCCTGGATTTAGCCCTATTTGTGTCATTGTCTGGGTGTAAAATGACTGACTGGGTGTAAAATGGGTGTAAAATGGCCAAAATGTATCATCCCCCCATATTCTTCTCATGGCTATTGTGTCTAGGCATAATGAGAATGACGTGGTGATGTTTTGGTTTGATATTCCTTGAATGGTGATGTGTTTGATACAAGTGTGTGTGTTTAATGTATCCCTTTATTGTTGCAGTCATGCCATAACATAGTCCTCTCCTCTCCTCTCTTCTCCTTTCCTCAGTGACATGATGAGTCCCAGATAGTCAGTCTTTCCCCTCACACTTGACTCAAGCATGCAAAAACCTCATAGACAGACAGCACCAAAATAATGTTTACACACACACAATATAAAGACTTACTCACAGTATCAGACATGCATGCCCACACACAAATGTATGCACACAAGGGCAAAGTCACACTTTCTGTCTTGCTCTCATTCACTCTCACATGCGCATGGACGCATGCACACACTTGTACAGAGTGGAGTTCATCGATCGCTGTGGGGTTTTTGGGCAGCAGCGAGGTCATTTCTGTGGATTTTTCCTCACCCAGTGAACACTCATGCTCTCTTCTCCCCCTCCATCCCCTCAGGGTCCGTCCTCCACCTCCTTCTCTCCTCCTCTCCCTCTCCTCTCATCTCTTATTTACTCTGCTGCATCACGGAAAGGGAAGGCTGGGTGGATATAGGCTAGCTGCTTCACGGCAGAACAGAACACATCTACAGCCACTATGGTGACAGAGATGTACTGCACAAGCCTAGCTTACAGTTGACCGTAGTTTAACCGAAACACTCAGCACGGTAACCAATGTACTGTCAGTCCAAAGACAAACACATCCTGAATGTGACATTATTCTGACATTTGAATGTATGTCTACACACAAACACCTGCTGTAGTAACACACACAGCACACACAAATAATAATTTAATGTATTGGTAATCCTGTGGTCCTCAGTGTATCGGGATTTAGGTCACTGGTTTCCTAACAAGTGTATCTGTCTCAGTGGCCTGAGGATGTAGGATCTTAATTTGATCACTTGTTTGTTGCTGAGGATGATCCTGCACAGCAGGAAATGCAAACTTGTAGTGTATTCGAGGTTTAAAAAGGCTTCTAAGTTTGTATTTTCCACTTTAAAATGTGTGGCTTAACGAAAAATGCATCAACCCCTACAAAAAACCTCCATTAATTATAATCCACATAATAAATCACATTTCCTTTTGCTGCAGGATTATTTTCCTGCTGTAAAAAACTGGCTTAAATTAAGATCGTACATCTGTATGGGCCATTTTGGAGTAAAACATGGACTATTACGAGACTAGATTTGTCTATTGATTGAACAAGCAGATTGAGTCGATGTCTGTCTGCTACAGGTTTAGCTTTCATCGATTGACAGAAGGTGGTAAAAGACAAACTAAGATCTTCCCTGTCTGAGTGGAAGTGAACAGTGGGTAGTAGGTACACAGTGCAAGTGTATTTTAGCAGCTCTTATGTGAAGAGGCTTTGCTATTGGCAAAGACCAGCTAGAAAGAAAAAGACAGCTGACATAAAATTAATCAAAATAACTTTATTTGCGATTGCTGGCTGTCTTTGGTTGGCTTGTTGCTGGTTGATGGAGAAGCTTTTGGGTACATCTCAATAGTCTCAACTCTCTTCCTCTCAGAAACTGTTGGGTGCATCTCAATAATCTAATACTCTCCTCCTCTGTTCTCCTTCATCTGCACTGATTTGATATGGTGGTTGCCTACACCACCAGCCTACACAAGTTTTCACCTGTCCAGTTCTTTCACACCAGTTAGGATGAAGGAAAGGAGACAAGGAGAGAAAGCCATTTCTGACTATTGAGATACACCCTAAATGTGTGGCCTATTGCTAAGTGACTGTTGCAATCTGAATGGGTTGTGAATGTGATAGAGATTGTTGGACAGTGAGAGGGGGGTGTTGCGTAGTATTCAAATGAGGGCCAGGAGGCTGGCCAATCATGTGGAGTTCACCTTGAGGTGAAAGAACACTGGAATTCGAAATACAGATGGTATGATTTTCAATACCGTTTCTTATTTGGGGGGTTAGGGGCTGCGGGGTGCGGGGTGCGTGCTATGCCACTGCTTATAACTATACATTAAGTATAACTATACGAAATGTAAGATGTGTCAAATAAATTATATCCAGCTCAGGGCTCCAGCTTTACATTTGGTTTGCTAACTTGTTAGGTAAGTGGCTAGATGTCAAGATCAAGCTTTTTGGTTACAGCAGAGACATTATAGCGTGAGTACCAGTCTCTTTAGCTAACATTCCACTCCTTGCCATTCCTGGCCTTTCTGCCATCTTAAAATATGAACATTATATCATTAATGGGCTCAGGAGAGCAGAGGAGTTGATCCTGATTTGATAACCCTCACAGCTATCCTCCAATCAAATCGACTATCCAAATATTATACAATGGGTGAGTCTAATCCTGAATGCTGATTGGTTAAAACCGCATTCCAGCCGGTGTCTATTCCACAAGTTACCACCGGCTTAATATATGACGTTAAAATGCCTATTTACTCTGTTCAATCTGACTGTGCAATCCACTGTCTTATCAGCCCAGCCAGGCAATTTATAAATTTGATCTCCACTATAAAAAGCATCTAGATATTATCTCACATTTCTTTTAGACTAACATTAAGTTTTCAACAGTGGAGATTTGTATAAACCTTGCTGTCTCTCTCTCCGACATTTGCAACATTGTTTCAATATTCAAATTCGATCTCCAGCTGTCGCATAGTAATGAACGTGCGGGAGTCGGGAGTCAGAATGAGACATACTGGCAGGCAGCTTTTCTCAGCCATTCGAAATCAGCATAATCTTTATGGATATATATAGAAATAAATATCATTAGAAAACAGGTCAAACGAAATGAGGTGCAGCTAGTTTGCAGTATTTCCAGCTTCAGTTTGAAGTGCTTGTGTTAGCTAGCTGTGTTGTTGGCTAGCTCCTCTGAACAATAGTGGCCTGACGAGAGACCACATTTTCTATGCCAGGTGAAATTGTGTATCATTAGCTGATTGTTAAATGTCACTAGAAAACAGCTTAAACAAATGCAAATGCAGCTACTTTGTTGTTCTTCTGGCAGCGCTGTTTGACGTAAGTCTAAGTTAGCCGTAGTTGGCTATCTTGCAAGCAAGGGATAAGAACGTTGCAAGCCAGTATGGCAATAGAACATTTAGAACGAAAGACTGGGTCACGTCCATAGATACAGAACAAAAAGACTTAACAACTGGGTCGCGTCTCTGGCAACCGATCTGATAGAACGAACAACAAGCCGGTTTGGCTAGCAACCCTAGATTTCTGTCGGGACTATATCTTGTGGAAGGATGAAATAGTATGAATAAATTCATTTTTTATGAAAATATGTAAATCATTATTTGAATATGTTGGTAACCCGTTGTATAAAAGTGATAATGCCCTCGAAGCCGGTGTTTAGAGGATAAAGTATATTGGCACGTTTTGACATGCTTAACAACACCCATGCCAATATGCCCTCCAAACACCGATTTCTTGGGCATTATCACTTAATTATACCTATATCACATTTTTTTTTCCCCACAGACAGGCCCGGCGCCAGGAGGGTGCAAAAGGGGGAAATGACCCCTTAGTTGGAATATTGTGCCCCCTCAGTTTTGTGTCCCTATTCTGTCCCACAATCTGCCCCCTCCATCATGCCCAACCGATTTGTTGTGTATACTTAATTCATGCATCTCCCTTGCACGCATCATAACTACGGTATACACATTTTACCGGTTGAAAAAAACGATTGATTGGCCTTCACAGTAGAAGGGCGGGGTCAATTTGACCGTTTAGGTTTACTTTCAAAGTTACGTACTACGAAGAAAAAAAAAAGTTTCATTTTGCAGCTGGATGGAATTTAGCTAATGTTAACAGTTAGGTAGGTAGCTGATAGTATGATGGATATTAGAAAGTGGCTTCTCCAGGGCACAACGGCAGCATCGGATCAAAGCGGCAGGGAGGGGGAGAAGCCTGCCACAGAGGCCAAAGGTAAGGCTGCTGGGTGGACGCTAATCATCGAGGCCAAGGCCGCCGAGCCCAGCAGCAAAGGCACCTGCGCAACCATCTTGCAGCCTGGTGACATAGGAGGTAACCAACCCGAGGAGGGGCCTGCAGCCGCCAAGACCGAACCTAGCAGCAGCACCTACAGTATATTACAAGCACCGACGCCTCCGTTAGTGTCTGACAACCTCGGTGATGAGGAGCCAGCGCAGGTTTGTCTGGGGAAATTCCCAACCCGCCTGTACTGTGGGAGAAAACGGCCATTTTGTAGTGCGTGGTTCAAAAGCAGAGAGTGACTGGAATATTCCTGCAAGGCAGATGCAGTTTGATGAGTTATGGGAGAAATACATGCACACTTGGACACCCCCGCTCCAAGCAAACGGCAAAGAGTAGAGAGTAGTAATCTGAAAGAATATGTGGTCGAAACAACAATGGGCCAGCAAGAAGATGATGATGAGAGGGAATGCAAAATACTGTTTTTCAGCATTCTGGATGCTGAACTGGGAGAAATGTCAGCAAGATTTAACGAATGAAACAGCCAACTTGTTGAGGCCCTATGTGCCTTGCACTCAGAGAATGAAATCTTTATGGATGTGGAAAAGGTGAAACCACTGCTTGACTTAATCTCAGGAGATTTTGTGGAAACTGAGTTTACTGTCGCATGCCAGTTTCTACAGACTGAAATCACCCGATCTGGAGAAGAAAAATGGACAATGCAGAGCATTTTGGATAGATACTCTGGGCCTCTAACAGCAATGCCTACTGTGATAATGACATTGAAGCTGGGATTAACATTTGGAGCATCCACGGCAACTTGCGAGGACTCTTTTTCAACATTGAAAACGTATTCAGTGAGCACAGACGGAGCATGTTGCACGGGAGGAAAGAGCAGCTGATTCAACTGGCATTTGAGAGGGATCCTACAAGCTAATTTCTCGAACTGGTTATGAATTGTCCATGTTTGTAAAGCGGTGCATTAGCCTGTATTCTTGCGGCAAGACAGCCGTGCGTGGCTGCAAATACATTGTGTGTAATTGTACTATCGATTATTATCCATCCTGTGTTATCAGCAAGCGAAAATAGTTGTGAGACCTTAGTCATTTCTGATGCCCCCTTGCCGAGTTAATCCTGCCACCGGGCCTGTCCACAGAACATGTTGGTATCCAGTTGCTAAGCAAAATTTTTTTGTTTGTCCAGAGGAAACCAGTCTGTCAAAGGTTGCTAGCTCACATCTAAATTCTCAAACTATATACGTACTGCAATTCCAACCACAAAACTCTTTGGTTTGATTTTAAGCCTCAAAGTACAACTTGCTTAGCCAACAGCTAAATGTTTATTTTTTTCAAATGATATTTTCGAGGCTCATGATGTTGTCATGGAAAATATTAATGTTATTTCCAACAACCAATGAGCAAATCCATCTGCATATTGAACATTGAGATTGCCGAAAAGCCAGTCTCTTTGGCAATGACATGGAGTGGCAAGGAGTGGAATGTTAGCTAAAAAGACTGGTACCCAGACTAGATACATTCAATCCCCCCCCTGGATCAAGATCCCTGGTGCCCAAAAAAATTGGGGGGTGCAATTCCGGTAATACTGTATACCCCGGTATGGTACAGAAACGGTATGACGGTTTTGAACATCTGGATACCGCCCAACCCTTTCACAGGTTTATGTAACTTTATGATAATCTCCAACTTGCATTCCATGGCAGTTAGAGTCAGTCACTAGGCAGTCTACATTTTGTCAACTCCACTCTGTTAGAAATATTTGTAGGTCTGGGTCCCTCCCTAGTCCAAGCAGCCAGTGGAGCTGTACTAAAGAGATGCTGACATACAAGTTGTATCCATTTGTTCAGTTACACTGATATAAAGTGTACATCGAAATAAAGTGTAGTCAAAGTATATAACTTTATATTGCATCTGTTACAGTATTTAGGTGTGTAAGTCTTTGTCATTTCCTCCTCAGATCACCAGAAGCTAGAGAGAGAGGCCCGTATTTGTCGCCTGCTCAAGCACTCCAACATCGGTGAGTCTTTCTGTAACTAACCAAAGCACCAAAGCAATGTCACCTACCTACGGTATGCTGCAATATGCTGCTTCAATCTGCCATTGTCAATCTTCAATATATCAATATATCTATCTATATACATATAAATGTATATATACATATATGCTGCAATATAAAGTTTGCTGATTCAATGAATCTATCATCTATAATGAATCTATATGAATCTCTAAGCCGGCACAAAGTTTTGATATCTACGTCTTGTTTGACTATTCCACATTCAGTACCATGGCGACGGAAGGCTCAGGTTCCTGGGTCTGGCCTCGGTGCGTTTTGATTTATCCTTCCGTTGCCATGCATTATTACTGGCCAAGTATGAATAAAAGGCTTTTTAACGTTTCTACGCGTGGCGTGCGTGAGAGTGCCTTGAGTTGACATTTTTGGAGAGTTTTTGCCCGCTAATGCTTTTGCAGTGTTCGCACTACCTGATTGTTCGCACTTCTTCTTGTTGCTTGTTCAAAGTCATTCTTTATCCCCCGTTTTCACAAGAACGTACAGCTCTCGGACAGCTAGTATCAAAGAAGCTCTCTTCCACTGTTTCATTGAGCCTTATACTGTACACTTTAATCCAAATGCCATGATGTGTTTGAAATCAGATAGCTATTTGGAAAAAGGTTTTACTTGCAATGATCTTGATATGTGGATGTTTTAGCTATTTTGGTTGAATGCATCGATTGCGGATTGGTGCCCTGGATAAGAGCATCTGCTAAATGACTAAATGTGAATGTATACAGATTTAATTTGACCCCTCCATGGCTTAGTTTTCCCTCTCTTTCTCTCTCTCTCTTTCAGTTCGTCTTCATGACAGTATATCAGAGGAAGGCTTCCACTATCTCCTATTTGACTTGTAAGTTCTCTCTCTCTCTCTCTCTCTCTCTCTCTCTCTCTCTCTCTCTCTCTCTCTCTCTCTCTCTCTCTCTCTCTCTCTCTCTCTCTCTCTCTCTCTCTCTCTCTCTCTCTCTCTCTCTCTCTCTCTCTCTCTCTCTCTCTCTCTCTCTCTCTCTCTCTCTCTCTCTCTCTCTCTCTCTCTCTCTCTCTCTCTCTCTCTCTCTCTCTCTCTCTCTCTCTCTCTCTCTTTTTTTACTCCTTTTTTACCTCTTCACCTCTGTCATTTGTCTATACTCTATCCACTCACAAAAATCCCCCTACTCTTTTACACCACTCTTCTCTTTTATACCCTCCCTCCCTCCCTCGCTCTCTCCCCTGAGATTCCGCCGGTTAACCATACTAGTTTCCATGGTAACGGCTGGCACGGGGGATGAGAGGATGAGAGAGAGTAGGAGCCGGAGCGAGAGGGGCTTCAGACCTGACTGAGCGGAATGCTGATGAGCTGCTCTCTGATTGGTTAATGAGCTCGTCTCTGATTTGTTGGCAGGGTGACTGGAGGGGAGCTGTTCGAGGACATCGTAGCCAGAGAGTACTACAGTGAGGCTGACGCCAGGTAAGACTGGCACATACAGTACATGTCTCTCTCTCTCTCTCTCTCCTCTCTCTCTCTTTCTGTCTTCTGCTCTCTCGCTCTCTTTTTCTCAGTTTCTCTCTCTATTTTCTGTCTCCTGCATTCTCTGTTTCTCTCTCTGTCTCTCTGTCTCTCTCTCTCTGTCTCTCTCTCTCTCTCTCTCTCTCTATCGCTTTCGCACTCCATCTCCCTTTCTTGTTCTGCTTTCACTATCCCACTCTCCTTTGCTTCTTCCATCCTCCTCTGCCTTGTTTCATGTCCACACCCTCCCCACATGTAGACTTTTAAGTACTCTTGTTACTCATGTGAGAGTAATAAGTCAATAGATTGAACGAAGGCTTGGGGTGAATCTCAATACCCCAGTGTTTCGAAAACCAGACACGAGACTTCCGGGGCCGCTTGCGAAGCAGACTCAGCAGACCAGACCAGGGTTTGGTGTTTGGCAAGTCAATGAGAAAAGTGAATAATCCGTCCATAATTGTTAATTAGTTGTTAATTTTCTCAAAATCTAAAAGGCAAAACCTAGATTTAAGCCAATGTCTTAAGTATCTGAAACTGTCATTACTACAACCTTGTGAAAGTGACAAACTGACAAGTTTTCATTTTCATCAACTTTATATCAAAGGAGTGCCTTTGATTTAACCGCTTGCACATGAGCTTAGCTAGCTAACATCGCCATGACATCGCCTACAAGTGTGATCAGGGATTTGAGAGGCAGTTTTTCTGCCTATCTTCAAACTGTCTTTGTCAGTACTTTGAAGCAGCTTCCTTTTCTCGGGTCTGACTTGGTTTGATAAGGTGCAAGAGAAGCACTATTATCAAAGGCTCTGGGAAAGAGAAGTGGAATATCATCGCTGTCAGATATCTAGCTCTTTGGGATAAGCAATAATAAGGACATAGGACCAAGGGAAGGAAGCCAGTGGAGAGTATTGAGATTGACCCCATCTGTGTCTCAGTCAGATATGAGCTATAAGCACTGATCTGGAGAAGGATATTAGAACAGTGAAGCTATACACACCCTGTCCTTCTGCAGCCTCTCTCTGTGCTTTCTGTATCCCCCTCTCTATCTTTCTCTCTTCATCATTCTCTCTCTCTCTCATTCCTTTTTTCTTTCTTTCTTTCGTTCTCTTTCTCTTTCTCTTTCTCATTCTCTTTCTCTTTCCCTGGCTTTCTCTCTCTCTTGCTTGCTTGTGCTCTCTCGTTCACTCTCATTTTCTCTCTTTCTCTCCCCCTGTCCCACATTCTCTCATTTTCTGTCCTCTCTCACTTCCTTTCACTCACGGAGTGTGGCTACCTCTACCGCTACCCTATCAGAGCAGTACTGTGACACACATACACACACACACCACAGGGCAGGGTGGGGCGAGGTCACTGCCTTATCGCTCTCCAGTGAGTGTGTTCAGCCAGTCTTTCACTCCTGATATTACATCCCACACACACTGCCTGTTTGGACCTGTGTGTGAAAGTTGGGGTGTGTGTGAAACGAAGTATGTGTAAAGACAAGTGTGCATCTGTCTATGCACTGAATGCCAATGTGTGAATATGGAGAAGATGAGAGAAGGTGAGAGAGTGTGTGTGTGTGTGTGTGTGTGTGTGTGTGTCAGTCATCCAGGTCAGCCTT
The DNA here is from genome assembly GCF_020615455.1 of Coregonus clupeaformis. Classification (NCBI taxonomy): domain Eukaryota; kingdom Metazoa; phylum Chordata; class Actinopteri; order Salmoniformes; family Salmonidae; genus Coregonus; species Coregonus clupeaformis. The sequence continues at coordinate 54,221,056 of NC_059207.1, forward strand.
GCCCCCTGTTTCCTAGGAGACCTGCAATAACTGGGCCTTTAATTAGCTGACATAATTAGTCACACACTCACACAAGTTTTTATAGCTTAAAATTGTAGATATATATTTTCTGTCATATACTGGAGTTGCCATGGCAAAACACAGAACAGGATGTGAATAGTTTTCTGACATTAGACACAAGTGAAATGTTTTCGACATTGTTAGCTCAATGCTCAGCTAAAGAATATGAATACACCCAATATCTGATTGAGACTAAATCTAGTGATTCCACTTCCCACTATCTGTTTTCTGTCCTTCTGAGACAAGTGCCATTGTGGCTCAAACTACTGACCCAGTCACATATATGGGCAGTGTGAATAGTGTAACTGTGGTTTCTCTGTCCTCCATAGGACCTAGTAAACAGAGAAGACCATTGGAATGTTATTGTGAGTCCAGAGAGAGAGATAGAAATCTGTATAATATGATGAGAGTCAGACAGGGTCAGGATGAGTGCCTGTGTGTGAGTCTTTGTCTTTGTGTGTCTGTGTGTGTGTCAAATGGGCAAGGAATGTGATCTGAAAATTCCCCTCTACTCACTGATTAAAAAGCACTTAAATGTCCCCTTACGGCCTATCTAAAGGCCCTGTTCTATACACCCATTGTGTGCGTACATACTGGACATTTCTATGTGTGTAATAACCACAGACGCGCTCCGATAAACTCCCTGAGCTGATCCATAACAGAGCATTATTCCAGTCTAGGGTTGCAAAATCTGCAGAGGTACTGTAGGGGGTCTGCAAATTGATCCCCACATTTTTTGGGGGGGTTATGTGGAAATTAATTATTTGATGAATATCGCTAGCTGCAACAGAATACAATTTTTATGTCTCTGCGTCCAGTATGAAGGAAGTTAGAGGTAATTTCATGAGCCAATGCTAACTAGCAATGACTGGAAGTGTACAGGAACAGTTAGCCTGCTAGCTGTTCCTTGTTCATCCGACTCTGGGGAAGTACAGTTGAAGTCGGAAGTTAACATACACTTAGGTTGGAGTCATTAAAACTTGTTTTTCAACCACTCCACACATTTTTGTTAACAAACTATAGTTTTGGCAAGTTGGTTAGGACATCTACTTTGTGCATGACACAAGTTATTTTTCCAACAATTGTTTACAGACAGATTATTTCACTTATAATTCACTGTATCACAATTCCAGTGGGTCAGAAGTTTACATACACTAAGTTGACTATGCCTTTAAACAGCTTGGAAAATTCCAGAAAATGATGTCATGGCTTTAGAAGCTTCTGATAGGCTAATTGACATCATTTTAGTCAATTGGAGGTGTACCTGTGGTTGTATTTCAAGGCCTACCTTCAAACTCAGTGCTTCTTTGCTTGACATCATGGGAAAATCAAAAGAAATCAGCCAAGACCTCAGAAATAAAATTGTAGACCTCCACAAGTCTGGTTCATCCTTCGGAGCAATTTCCAAACGCCTGAAGATATCATGTTCATCTGTACAAACAATAGTGCGCAAGTATAAACACCATGGGTCCACGCAGCCATCATACCACTCAGGAAGGAGACGCGTTTTGCACCAAAGTACGTTCATCTCTAGGAGACAAATCAATCCCAGAACAACAGCAAAAGACCTTGTGAAGATGCTGGAGGAAACAGGTACAAAAATATCTATATCCACAGTAAAACGAGTCCTATATCGACATAACCTGAAAGGCCGCTCAGCAAGGAAGAAGCCACTGCTCCAAAACCGCCATCAAAAAGCCAGACTACGGTTTGCAACTGCACATGGGGGCAAAGATCGTACTTTTTGGAGAAATGTCCTCTGGTCTGATGAAACAAAAATAAAACTGTTTGGCCATAATGACCATTGTTATGTTGGGAGGAAAAAGGGCGTTGCTTGCAAGCCGAAGAACACCATCCCAACCGTAGAGCACGGGGGTGGCAGCATCATGCTGTGGGGGTGCTTTGCTGCAGGAGGGACTGGTGCACTTCACAAAATAAATGGCATCATGAGGAAGGAAAATTATGTGGATATATTGAAGCAACATCTCAAGACATCAGTCAGGAAGTTAAAGCTTGGTCGCAAATGGGTCTTACAAATGGACCATGACCCCAAGCATACTTCCAAAGTTGTGGCAAAATGGCTTAAGGAAAACAAAGTCAAGGATTTGGAGTGGCCATCACAAAGCCCTGACCTCAATCCTATAGAACATTTGTGGGCAGAACTGAAAAAGCGTGTGCGAGCAAGGAGGCCTACAAACCTGACTCAGTTACACCAGCTCTGTCAGGAGGAATTGGCCAAAATTCACCCAACTTATTGTGGGAAGCTTGTAGAAGGCTACCTGAAACATTTGACCCAAGTTTAACAATTTAAAGGCAATGCTCCCAAATACTAATTGAGTGTATGTAAACTTCTGACCCACTGGGAATGTGATGAAAGAAATAAATGCTGAAATAAATCATTCTCTCTACTATTGTTCTGACATTTCACATTCTTAAAATAAAGTGGTGATCCTAACTGACCTAAGACAGGGAATTTTTACTAGGATTAAATGTCAGGAATTGTGAAAAACTGAGTTTAAATGTATTTGTAAACTTCCGACTTCAACTGTAGATACATGGCTTCATTTACAATATCTCCAACTATCCCTTTAATATGGATGAAATGTCAGTCATTGGAGCCAATTGGGGTTCGCTAACATGATGGGGGTTCCTGGGTCGCCGGTTTGTTTAAGGGCAACAAAGATTTGAAAACCCCTGGTGTAAAGTACTGTATATCTGGCTCCACTAATACAGTATAATGTATACAATGTTGACTCACACAGTAGAATGAGGCTTCTATACCTCTGGACAACCAGGTGGTGATATTTCTGAAGTAGAAAGAGTTCTGTAGCCTGGTTGCCAGATTTTGGCAGAAGACACAAAGTACAGTGGCTTGCGACAGTATTCACCCCCCTTGGCATGATTTTTTGGGGTGTTGTATCATTTGATTTACACAACATGCCTACCACTTTGAAGATGCATAATATTTTTCCTTGTGAAACAAACAAGAAATAAGACAAAAAAAAAGAAAACTTCAGCGTGCATAACTATTCACCCCCCCAAAGTCAAAACCTTGTAGAGCCACATTTTGCAGCAATTACAGCTGCAAGTCTCTTGGGGTATGTCTCTATAAGCTTGGCACATCTAGCCACTGGGATTTTTGCCCATTCGTCAAGGCAAAACTGCTCCAGCTCCTTCAAGTTGGATGGGTTCCGCTGGTGTACAGCAATCTTTAAGTCATACCACAGATTCTCAATTGGATTGAGGTCTGGGCTTTGACTAGGCCATTCCAAGACATTTAAATGTTTCCCCTTAAACCACTAAAGTGTTGCTTTAGCAGTATGCTTAGGGTCATTGTCCTGCTGGAAGGTGAACCTCCATCCCAGTCTCAAATCTCTGGAAGACTGAAACAGGTTTCCCTTAAGAATTCCCTGTATTTAGCGCCATCCATCATTCCTTCAATTCTGACCAGTTTCCCAGTCCCTGCTGATGGAAAAACATACCCACAGCATGATGGGATGGTTCTCGGGGTGGTGAGAGGTGTTGGGTTTGTGCCAGACATAGCGTTTTCCTTGATGGCCAAAAAGCTAAATCTTTGTCTCATCTGACCAGAGTACCTCCTTCCATATGTTTGGGGAGTCTCCCACATGCTTTTTGGCGAACACCAAACGTGTTTGCTTCTTTTTTTCTTTAAGCAATGGCTTTTTTCTGGCCACTCCTCCGTAAAGCCCAGCTCTATGGAGTGTACGGCTTAAAGTGGTCCTATGGACAGATACTTAAATCTCCGCTGTGGAGCTTTGCAGCTCCATCAGGGTTATCTTCAGTCTCTTTGTTGCCTCTCTGATTAATGCCCTCTTTGCCTGGTCCGTGAGTTTTGGTGGGCGGCCCTCTCTTGGCAGGTTTGTTGTGGTGCCATATTCTTTCCATTGTTTATAATGGATTTAATGGTGCTCTGTGGGATGTTCAAATTTTTGGATATTTTTTATAACCCAACCCTGATCTGTACTTCTCCACAACTTTGTCCCTGACCTGTTTGGAGAGCTCCTTGTTCTTCATGGTGCCGCTTGCTTGGTGGTGCCCCTTGCTTAGTGGTGTTGCAGACTCTGGGCCTTTCAGAACAGGTGTATATATACTGAGATCATGTGACAGATCATGTGACACTTAGATTGCACACAGGTGGACTTTATTTAACTAATTATGTGACTTCTGAAGGTAATTGGTTGCACCAGATCTTATTTAAGGGCTTCATTGCAAAGGGGGTGAATACATATGCACGCACCACTTTATTTTTTATAATTTTTTGAAACAAGTAATTTTTTTCATTTCACTTCACCAATTTGGACTATTTTGTGTATGTCCATTACATGAAATCCAAATAAAAATCCATTTAAATTACAGGTTGTAATGCAACAAAATAGGAAAAACACGAAGGGGGATGAATACTTTTGCAAGGCACTGTATAAGGAGTGGAATGTTAGCTAAAAAGACTTGCAGACTCTGCACCAGTTTCTACTTCTAGTGCTATACCACAGACCACCCAACACCCTATATATCCAGCGTGAGTCTGTTTGTCTCCATACCTGTGTGAGTGTGTGTCTGCTCTTTCATCCATATGTGCAGTATGCAGTTGTGGAAAATGTACCCAATTGTCAGACTCAAGTAAAAGTGAAAGTCACCCAGTAAAATACTACTTGAGTAAAAAATCTAAAAGTATTTGGTTTTATATATACTTAAGTATCAAAAGTAAATGTAATTGCTCATATATACTTAAGTATCAAAAGTAAAAATCATAATTTCGAATTCCTTATGTGAAGCAAACCACACAGCAAAAAATATTTGGACAAACAAAGCAGTAGGGATGACCAGGGATGTTCTCTTGATAAGTGCGTGAATTGGACCCTTTTCCGGTCCTGCTAAGCATTTAAAATAGTACTTTTGGGTGTCAGGGAAAATGTATGGAGTAAAAAGTACATAATTTTCTTTAGAAATGTAGTGAAGTACAAGTAAAAGTTGTCAAACATATAAATAGTAAAGTACAGATACCTCCAAACTATTAAAGTAGTTAAGTACTTTACACCACTGACAGTATGTGAATGCTTGCCATGTCCACTTGTGTGCCTGTGTGTATCTGCATTTTCGTGTGTGTGTGTGTGCGTGTGTGTGTGCGTGTGCGTGTGTGTGTCCTCCCACATCCTGCAGGCTGTCTCCCTGTTCTGCTATTAGTCACATTATATCCTGCACATTTAACTCCTTCACTGCACACACACACACACACACACGCACGCACACAAGCGCACACACACACACACAAGCGCACGCACACACACCCACACACACGAGTGGCAAGGCACATTAACCCCTTCACTGCACACACACCGCAATTTTTTCCATCCACTCGTTGGTTGACATAACAATTACACACTCTCCTCTATCTCTCTCTCTCCTTTTCTTTTCTCTGCCTTGTTCACTTTCTCACGTCAATCTCTCGTACTCTCCCTATCTCTCCCTCCTCTCTTGCCCTTTATCATCTTCTATTCTCTCTTTTATCAAGCTATTTCCCTCCTTTTCTACCTCCTCCACCCCCCCTTCTCTCTGCTCTCCTCCCTTTCTTTCTCCTCCCTCTCTTCTCTCTTTCTCTATGTTGTGAGCACGTCTGGCTGTGCTGTTGTTGGTAGTCTTGTGTCTCATCATGTTTTAAACGGTTTTGTCTCCTCACCCCTCACTGCATTCATTCACTTCCTCTCCTTTTATCGCTCTCTCCATCTCCACCTCCCCTCCCTCCCCTTCCTCTACCCTTCTGGCTCCAACATATCTGCCATCTCCCCTCCTCCGTTTCTCCTCTGTTCTATACATCAAACGTGCATTCTTTTTTCACTTTTCTTTTTTCTTGCATTTCAAAATGATGTTCACGTGCCAATATTTTCACCTGTCCACTTCTCTCCTCCACCCTCCCATCCTCTCTTCTTCCACCTTGCCTCCCTCCATCTCTCCCTCTCCTCCATCTCTCCCTCTTCTCCTCTCCTCCTCTCTGTTTTGTCTTCACAGTCACTGTATCACTCAGATTCTAGACAGTGTTCATCACATTCACCAACATGACATAGTGCACAGGGACCTGAAGGTCAGTATGTGTAGAGACCAGCTGCACTCCTCTTCCTCTTCGTCCCCACTTCCTCTACCCGACATCTCCACCCCCACCCCCTGCACCTCTGCCTGCACCCTCGCCCCCCTCCGTCTCAGTCTGCCTGTCTGTTCCTGTGTTTTTCTGTCCGTCTGTCAGTCTGTCTGTTGCTCTGTTGGGTCTCGATGTGCTTGTTTATTTTATTCTATCCGAGGTTCCTGCATTTCCCTTTCTATGCTACTCTTGTTGCACTGACTGTCTGACTTACCCCTCTTGACTCATCCTCCTCAACCCCCTCAACCCACCCCCCACCCCCCAGTGCACTTGTCCAGCTTCTCAGGCTTCAGGGACCGTTTCTCATTCCCAAGCTGCGTCCCAAATTGCACCCTATTCCCTCTATACTACACTACTTTTGACCAGAGCCTTATGGGCCTTGATCAAAAGTAGTGCAATACAGTATATAGGGAATAGGGTGCCATTTGAGACTCGCACCAATTCATCACACTCAGATATCCCAGCAGTGCGAAGGGGCCTCATTTATAACCGTTGTGTAGATTTTACATTAAATATCTGCGTGCGCCATGTCTGAAAAGACTGCGCACGCACAAAAATATTGATATTTATAAACTTGGCGCACACCGTACATACGCATGTTTCCCATTATAAATCAGACCTATCATAAAACTGTGCGTGCGTGAACGAGCATTATAACTCCGCCTGAAAAACAGCCATTTCACCTTTTATGGTGACAATAATGCCGTTATTTGCTGTATACTTTGGAAGTATTGGAATTAGGCCAAGACAGTATCTAAATAGCAATGACAAACTTGATCAAATGTCTTGTTGGCAGAATGTTTTTTTTTTTTTCAGTGACATTTGTTGTATCTGAATGTTTCTGAAAGACAAAAAAAAATTGGCAAATGATTGTGGAGCTGTAAACATATTTGAATTCAATAATGTTTTGCATTAACTTGTTCCCGCACCTAAATATGCTGCACTGCCCGTGAATTGTAAAACATTGTCTACTCTGATTTTTTTTTAAACTGTGGTAGGCCTACTTACAGTGGTACAGTAGCCTACACGCTTCAATGCAAAAGATCAACTGTCTGTTCACCTGTTAAATTCTACTGTATGTTATAAACTGCGCTCCCTTTCGCATGCATAGAGCAAAAACTTGAAATTATAATAGCTTATCTAATAGGCCCAATTAAATGAGAGATGTGCATGGTAATTTGTTGTAATACGTTATTCTGCAATGGTTATGATTTATGTATTATGTTTAGAAATGAAATATTGTCTACTCAAGAAATTTGACATTACAGTATTCAGACATAGCCTACAAACGTCAATGGAAAAGGTGAACCGTCGGTTAAACTGCGCTTCAGAACGGATTGCATAGAGCAAAATACTTGAAATAGCTAATCTATTTACTTCTGTGAAATGGGTCCAATTAAATGAGAGAAGGGACGAATGGAATCCTAACTTGTTGTAGGCCTGGTGTAGGCTATTTCGCAAGTATGAAACCATCACCGTCAGAAACGGTGAGGATTTTATTCTGCAATGATCATGGAAATAAATAGATAATAGGAAATAGATGCCTTTTTCTAATTATTTTAGAATGCAAAGATAAAATATATAGATTTTCGCTCTTCTCGCTAACGGCAAATGATTGCATCTTATTATATTTAGCTACCTGTGTTTTGTTATGAATAAGAGTGTCATCATATATTCCTGCACAAGGCTACCACTAGACTACTGTTTTGCCTGTGCGTACACATGGCCACACTTTTGCATGAAAACTGGCACACGCATGTTTTGCCGCATATTTTGTGCTCACGCAGCGTTTATAAATGAGGCCCCAGGTCTCTAAACCCTTCCCTTGTTCACTCAGATCTTCATCGATTCCTCGATTCCCCTTCTATTCCCCTCCTCCTCCTCCCCTCGTCCCCCCAAAGCCACGTTAAGTCGTTGTTTTTGTTCCATCGAACCCCTTTTTTGAATTGCAGGGACGAGATCTTTTTCACTTTAGTTTGACAAGGCTAACCCAGGGTTACAGATGATATAAAAAGGATTTGACATTTTGAAAAAGTGGTGTGTGATCAAAACAATATCATATGTTATATACTGTACTCTACAGTGTCATATATAACGTCATATATATTGTCTTGGTGAGAGACAGAGGTGTAGGTAGGTAGGTATCTTTGTCTGTGTGCATACACAACCCCCCCCACCCACCCCGTGAAACACAGACTTTTCACCCGGTAGGTCACAGAGCTAAACAGCTGACAGAGTGGGGGAGGTTTGGGTCACATACGTAGATACACACCCACACACACTATGTCATCCCATAAACCAAACCAGTTAACCCTCCCTTCCTAACACACACACACGCACACACACACGCACACACACACACACAGACACACACACGCACACACACACACACAGACACACACACGCGCACACACAAACGCACACAGACACACACACACACACAGTGCTGCCTGCGGATGTGACCTGGCTAGTATTTATTCATTGAGAGACCTTTAGAAACAAGACTAGGGATCCTAATTTATAGCCCTGAACTTTACTGCCAGGCCGGTCCAAGCCGGAGTCAATCAGATAGCTAGCTCACACCAAGAGGCTCCCATAATATCCTCTCTTTCCTTCCCTCTCTCGCTTTCTCTCTCGCTTTCTCTAACTTTATTTCTCACTTGTTTAAGCTCTAGTATTCCTCTCTCTCTCGCTCTCTCTCTCTCTTTCTCTCTCTCTCTCTTTTCGCTCTCTCTCCTTCTCCTCTTCTCTCTCTCTCCTCTCTTTCTTTCTCTCTCTTCTCTTGGTGTCATTACATCTCATAGGCAGTATTAGATTTCTTTATTGAATACTGAAAAGTCAATATTCTATGTATTGTATTTTTTAGACACAAATAATGATTTACTGCAGTCTATTTCCAACACACGTCTTCCTCAGATGGCACTGCTAGATAAGTATATTGCATCAATAAATTGAAATAAGTACACACTGCATATCGTTTTACTTAGAGTTGGCTCTTAGAATTAAGTAGTTTTTACTTTTATTTGACATTTTGCTTGACAGACAAATAACTCAACCAACCACTGAACCTTTTTTACCCTCCCTTTCCCCCAAAAAACACACACGTGCACACATATGCACATGTACATTCACACACACACACACACACACACACACACCTGCATCTCAACACACTCCCTCTCTCTCACACAGCCCCTCCAACCCAATACGCGTGTGCATGACAATATACATGCTACCTATCTATACACACATGTACCTGGCCTCCTACCATGTATCTATCTCCTCCCCACATATACACTGCTCAACAAAATAAAGGGAACACTTAAACAACACAATGTAACTCCAAGTCAATCACACTTCTGTGAAATCAAACTGTCCACTTAGGAAGCAACACTGATTGACAATACATTTCACATGCTGTTGTGCAAATGGAATAGACAACAGGTGGAAATTATAGGCAATTAGCAAGACACCCCCAATAAAGAAGTGGTTCTGCAGGTGGTGACCAAAGACCACTTCTCAGTTCCTATGCTTCCTGGCTGATGTTTTGGTCACTTTTGAATGCTGGCGGTGCTTTCACTCTAGTGGTAGCATGAGACGGAGTCTGCAACCCACACAAGTGGCTCAGGTAGTGCAGCTCATCCAGGATGGCACATCAATGCGAGCTGTGGCAAGAAGGTTTGCTGTGTCTGTCAGCGTGGTATCCAGAGCATGGAGGCGCTACCAGGAGACAGGCCAGTACATCAGGAGATGTGGAGGAGGCCATAGGAGGGCAACAACCCAGCAGCAGGACCGCTACCTCCGCCTTTGTGCAAGGAGGAGCAGGAAGAGCACTGTCAGAGCCCTGCAAAATGACCTCCAGCAGGCCACAAATGTGCATGTGTCTGCTCAAACCGTCAGAAACAGACTCCATGAGGGTGGTATGAGGGCCCGACGTCCACAGGTGGGGGTTGTGCTTACAGCCCAACACCGTGCAGGACGTTTGGCATTTGCCAGAGAACACCAAGATTGGCAATTCGCACTGGCGCCCTGTGCTCTTCACAGATGAAAGCAGGTTCACACTGCACATAACAACGTGACAGAGTCTGGAGACGCGAAACCCCACCGGTTTGGGGTGGGTCAGTCATGGTGTGGGGTGGCATTTCTTTGGGGGGCCGCACAGCCCTCCATGTGCTCGCCAGAGGTAGCCTGACTGCCATTAGGTACCGAGATGAGATCCTCAGACCCCTTGTGAGACCATATGCTGGTGCAGTTGGCCCTGGGTTCCTCCTAATGCAAGACAATGCTAGACCTCATGTGGCTGGAGTGTGTCAGCAGTTCCTGCAAGAGGAAGGCATTGATGCTATGGACTGGCCCGCCCGTTCCCCAGACCTGAATCCAATTGAGCACATCTGGGACATCATGTCTCGCTCCATCCACCAATGCCACGTTGCACCACAGACTGTCCAGGAGTTGGCGGATGCTTTAGTCCAGGTCTGGGAGGAGATCCCTCAGGAGACCATCCGCCACCTCATCAGGAGCATGCCCAGGCGTTGTAGGGAGGTCATACAGGCACGTGGAGGCCACACACACTACTGAGCCTCATTTTGACTTGTTTTAAGGACATTACATCAAAGTTGGATCAGCCTGTAGTGTGGTTTTCCACTTTAATTTTGAGGGTGACTCCAAATCCAGACCTCCATGGGTTGATACATTTGATTTCCATTGATAATTTTTGTGTGATTTTGTTGTCAGCACATTCAACTATGTAAAGAAAAAAGTATTTAATAAGATTATTTCATTCATTCATATTACATTTTAGTCATTTATTTATACTGGCCCCCCGTGGGAATCAAACCCACAACCCTGGCATTGCAAACGCCATGCTCTATCAACTGAGCTACATCCCTGCCGGCCATTCCCTCCCCTACGACGTGGGCCACGCCCCAGTCTCCCGGCCGCCGTCAGAGCCTATTCAACCAGATCTCTAGTGGCACATTAGCCTCCAGTGCCTTACACCGCCACTCGACACATTCGATCTAGGATGTGTTGTTTAAGTGTTCCCTTAAATTTTTTGAGCAGTGTATATATGCCAGTCTGTGCATAGTCCAAACCTCATCATAACAACAGCAGGCCCGTCTGGGCTCTGTATCTGAAATAGACACCATGGTGACAGGTTGTGTCAGCAAAGGCTGGATAGGTACACAAGTAGGTATGCTGTTGGTCTGAAGAGAGCCTTTTCAATGTTTGTTTTTAGCTGTGGGATAGAAAGTTACTCACCCAGTCCCTTACCTCATCCTCTTCCCTAGTCGCTTCTCAATTTATATAGTAAAATGGGTGATTTAGAATTCGCCTGCAGCCAACCATGGAATACAGTGTTCTGTTGAAAACAGTGTGTACTCACTTTATGAGTATACACCTCTATACCATCTATGGAAGAATAGAATGTCCCAATAGAATCGACTCTAGAATCTATAATATATTCTTACCCATAGGACCCACAGCTTTGCCTGTCAGGTCCAACCCAGTCCTGCTCATGGACCAAAATCATGGACCCAAATAGCCAAACATTCAATTAAATGTTCATACCTTCTCATAAAATCATCATACATTTGATGTTGCCTCCTCCTTTATACTTGACAGTTGACCATTGATCTGTAATTTATTGGATGGGTGAAGACCAGCTATATGGTGGGAACTCCAATCCACAAGGCACCACCATATTGCTCACATCCATACAATTATTTTAGATTATTGGTCACCTAATTGGTAGCTAATCCTTTAGATAATTGGTCACACTTGTTGGGCATTCTATCGCCAAACCATTGGGCGATTAACTTGGCCATGGGTTGGGCGAGGCCGGTGACAGTCAGGCAAGAAGGTGTGTCTGTGTGATAGAAGTCCCCCCACCCCCTCCTTCCCCGCTACCTTCACCCCTACCTCCCCCTTCCCCCCCTGGCCTGTGCACGGGATTGTAGCTATGCTGTTCAGACTAACATGCGCCCCCTGGTGTTTGCATGCAGTCATTGCATCCAGCAGATCCTGGAGGCGGTGCTACACTGCCATCAAATGGGCGTGGTGCACCGAGACCTGAAGGTGAGTGACAGGTATCACCTTGCTGCCTGTAAGTTGTCCCTTGTGTGTGTGTGTCCAATGTGTATGTGTGCGTGTGTGTAACTGTTGCCCCTTCAGTGTGTGTCCAGTGTGGGGTGTTGGTATGTGTATAGGTGTGTCTATCCTCTATTTGTGTGTTGGTGTAAGTGAAATTTTCCAGCGTCACTGTTTGTGGATTGTAGCTTTAGATAAGTATTTAGTCTCTTCCGTTATGCTGTAGGTTGTCAGGCCTACCCATTAGTTTGCATATTAAAAGCAATCAAAAGCAGTCAGTTGGCCATGGTCAGTCTCCTGTTTTCAGGTCAGAATCCCTACCTACTTTAGCACCATCTCTCTCTGCACCATGTGTTCTGTGACCTTTGGCCTCTCTGGTTGTGTCTTGCCAAATGCTGCTCCCCTATCTCTCTCCTGTTGTTGAAACAGCACCTTTCACTCTTGCCAAATGCAGACCCTCTCTCTCCTGTCCTCTTGTTGAAACAGCACCTATCCTAGTCTGTGGAGAATGCCAGTATGCATGGCTCTTCTATGCTATGCTAGGCTATGCCATGCTATGCCTCGCTAAACTATGCTATGCTATGCTATACTATGCCAGCCCTCTCTTGGAACAGGGTTTGTCTCTCCTACTCCTCAGCCTAGGCTGCTGTATTAAAGTTAGCCCCATGCTATTATGATTCCCAATAGCCTACAGATTTCTAAAGGGCAATCGCTTTGTCCCATTTATTTGTCTCTAAGGTGCTTCCAATGGAATTGTATAGCTTCCAGTGGTTTACTGAGTCTACTGTGATTGGCTTGCGGTCGGTGCAGTCCTTTCCTGTTCTGTCCTATCCTGTGTGTCTGTGTGTACGTTTGCGGGTCTGTGAGCTTGTGTGTTATTATAACTATTATTATATCATTATTATAACTATGCCTTGTTTTGCATGATGCTAGTCTGCCGCTGTAGTCTATGGGCAATTCCACAGTAACAGAGTCATGCTGAGACTCTGATTTTTAACTCATAAATGTATGTCAAACAAAAACCAATGATGCAACGTTAAACAAACCATTCAACTCTTTGCACAAGGACTACTTTTAACAATTTCTGCTGATTGTCTTTACAAAAACACATTTACTTAAAGAACAGTGCAGATGGAAAGTTTGGTATCAGAAGTGCATCTGCACTGTTCTTTAAGTAAATGTGTTTTTGTAAAATGTTCAATGGAAATTGTTAAAGAGCAACTACCTTAAAAAAACAACTTCTCATTTAGAAAACAGCCTGTGGTATCGATATGAGTCAGAAACATTTATTCTACTGTCATAATTGACTACAAAGTGTAAATAGGATAATTTTGGTCATAAAGTCAGTCTCATCCAAATTTGAGTTTTGTGTGACTTGTGGTCGCAACTGCATCACAATGTAAATGAATGTTGGGTTCTGTGGAATTGTCCTTTATGCTAATGCCAGTGGCAGGCCCAGGCCTCTGGGCAGTGGCAGCATTCCTCTTGAAGTAGTGTTGTGTTTATCAGAACTGTTGTGGCTATTTCTTTATTTAGCTGCCACACCTATCAGGTTACAGTCCGCAGTACTGGGGCAATTCACCCAATAGGTCATAGTGTGATGACTAAGGACAACGTCTGAGAGTGTCTGAGTGGCGAGAAGAACACTCCCGTCTTGGAAGAGCGATACAGCAAATAACAAATCAAGTGGGGACCACTAGACAGTTATGAATAATTGATCAGTGTGAAAAGTTAAGCAGGACTACAAAGAAAGCACACAGTTCTGTTGATATGCTTCTTCTAAAGTCCCAAAATTAGGCTAATTGACTTAATCCAGTCTCTGGTTTCACAACTGGAGTGCCATTTCAATGGAGGCCTGCCTGCCTGTCTGTCTGTCTGGCTGCATCTCGTCTCTCTCTCCACTTCCTCAGAAGGAATCTGAGCAGATCGAGCCCTGTGTGGAATGCTGCAGCAGCACCCACTCTGCTCCTGCGAAAGGAAAGACGACGGAAGAGAAAGAGAGAGAGAGTGAGAGAGCGAGAGAGAGAGCTGGGAATCGTTCCATCCGAAACACCCACACACAGGCCCTCACTGCTCTCCAGCGCAGCAATCTCTCTCTCTCTCTCTCTCTCTCTCTCTCTCTCTCTCTCTCTCTCTCTCTCTCTCTCTCTTTCTCTCTCTCTCTCTCTCACACACTCACACTCACTCACACTCACTCACACTCTCTCTCTCTGGCTCTCTCTCTCACACACACACTCTCTTTTGCACTCCTTCACCTAACCCACTTTATTGTGTGTGTTTGTGTGTGCGTGTGTGTGTGTGTGGAGGGAAGGACCTAGATTTGTGTGTTACTGCAGAGGGCTGCTATTATGCGATGTGCAGAGAAAGATGTTGTCTGTCTGTCTCTGTGTCTGTCTGTCTGCGTGTGGTGAATTTCTGTGTGTTTGTGCGTGTGGCCTGGACATTGTGTGCCTGGATATGGAAACCTATTTTTTGGAAGCTTGCGGTTAATATAAATTCCACCCACAATCATAGCAGGGATTATCCTAGCGCTGCAGTGTTGGCAAGTTTTAACTTTCTCCATACACATGAGTAAACCCTGAATCATATGATATGGCTGAGGGGGAGATGACACCAAGTAAGGTAACCGCCTCAGGATTACAGTTCCTCTCTCTTTCATTCTCACTTGCCCTCGCTCTCTTTCTCTGTCTTCCCTCTCTTCTTCACTCTCTTTCTCTGTCTTTCCTCTCTTCTTCACTCTTTTTCTCTGTCTTCCCTCTCTTCTTCACTCTCTATTTTGCTTTTTCTCTCTCACTCTCCCTTCTCTCACTCGCTCTCTTTCTCTCTTCTATCTCTTTCCCTGTCTTTCTCTTTCACTCCCTTTTTCACTCTTCCTCCTTCTGTCTCTCTTTTGAGGTCTTTCTTTCTCCCTCCTTCTGTTCTCTCTCTCTCCTCTGCTTCCGAGCAGCGCAGAGCCCAAGCTTTGTTGTTATATGCATCTCTGCCATAAAGTCAGTATTCTTACGGCTCCAAACAAGTTAGGAAGAGAGGTAGAGAGAGGGAGCGATGAAGGTGAGATGAGGGAGAGAGGGGTAGAGAGAGGGAGGGATGAAGGTGAGATGAGGGAGAGAGGGGTAGAGAGAGGGAGGGATGAAGGTGAGATGAGGGAGAGAGGGGTAGAGAGAGGGAGGGATGAAGGTGAGATGAGGGAGAGAGGGGTAGAGAGAGGGAGGGATGAAGGTGAGATGAGGGGTAGAGAGTGGGAGGGATGAAGGTGAGATGAGGGAGAGAGGGGTAGAGAGAGGGAGGGATGAAGGTGAGATGAGGGAGAGAGGGGTAGAGAGAGGGAGGGATGAAGGTGAGATGAGGGAGAGAGGGGGTAGAGAGAGGGAGGGATGAAGGTGAGATGAGGGAGAGAGGGGTAGAGAGAGGGAGGGATGAAGGTGAGATGAGGGAGAGAGGGGTAGAGAGTGGGAGGGATGAAGGTGAGATGAGGGAGAGAGGGGTAGAGAGAGGGAGGGATGAAGGTGAGATGAGGGAGAGAGGGGTAGAGAGAGGGAGGGATGAAGGTGAGATGAGGGAGAGAGGGGTAGAGAGTGGGAGGGTGGGAGGTAGAGAGGGAGGGATAAAGGGGAGATGAGGGAGAGAGGGGTAGAGTGGGAGGGTGGGAGGTAGAGAGGGAGGGATAAAGGAGGGGAGAGGTGGTGTAGTAATGAGACATAAAGAGGAAGACAGGCTGCAATGACATGAGCTACTGCAATGCAGGGTCAGCAGTGGCACTGTTAACACAGTGTTTATACCTCACACACTCTCTACAGGTGTGTGTGTTTGCGAGGGAACGTAATAGTATGTGAGAGAGCAAAAGGTACAAAGGCAGATCTGAAGGCACTATCTATGTGAAGTAAATATGCCAGAAGATGCCTTTGCACATTGGAAGTCTAGGTAGAACCATCACCATATTGCCTTATACCTATTCAGTCCCTTCAGATCTGCAAACATCCGAGCAATGGGAACTAGGGGAAGGGGATAGGGGTGACACATTTCTATTGTGTTGAGTGATGTTAGGTAGGTCTACAATACAGTAGCCTTGCAGTGTGTGAGAGAGAGAGAGCAGAGAGAGAGAGAGAGAGAGAGAGAGAGAGAGAGAGAGAGAGAGAGGTCCAGTGGGGATAGCAGCCCATTATTAGAGTCACCCTCTGACAGAGAGTAATGAGGCTGTTCTATCTGGGACACAGAGAGAGAGGGGGGGCACCACCAGCTCCCCTCACCACCAGCTCCCCTCACCACAGCCCAAACCACTATAGCCTAAACCACAGCCCAGAGCAAACTATAGGTGTTCTGGTGTGTGAGTGTGTGTGTTTTCATGTGCTACATCTATGTATGTTTTCTGTTACTGTTTGTGTATGTGTGCAAATATACTGTATGGCCATCCGCTGTTACAAACACAAGAGTGTTTGTATGTCTGTCCCTCCTCCCTTCTCTTATAGTTCAAAGCAGGATTAACCTTAGCGCCCCTCTCCTCCCCCCTCCCCCTAGCCAGAGAATCTGCTCCTGGCCAGCAAATGCAAGAATGCTGCCGTCAAGCTGGCTGACTTTGGCCTGGCCATCGAGGTACAGGGGGATCAGCAAGCCTGGTTTGGTACGTTTTGACTCTACACTACATTCTGATCCAAGATCTGTGGTTCTGACTGTTTACTATACCAACTGTTTACTGTTTCCAACCTTTATTCATCCCACTAGGGGTGACGTGTTAAGCTTGGAGTAAGGAATTGTGTTTGTATTTGTGTGTTTGTGTGTGTGCGTGCGTGCGTGTATGTGTGCGTGCGTGCGTGTGTGTATTGTCGTGCTGCAGGATTTGCTGGCACACCGGGATACCTGTCCCCTGAGGTACTGAGAAAGGAGGCATATGGCAAACCTGTGGACATCTGGGCGTGCGGTGAGCATCTCACACATTTACACACACACACACACACTCTTTTGGGCACACAGAAAGACGCACACACAAAAATGATACACACATGAATGCCTTCACACCCAGACACAAATGCTTGGACACAAAAGCACGAAGTAAATATTCATTAAAAAAATGCTGATTCTGTGGGTTTCTCTCTCTCTCGTTTTCAATCTCTCTCTCTTTCTCTCTCTCTCTTGCTCTCTCTGTCTCTCACGCTCTCTCGGTTTCTCTCTCACTCGTTTTCGTTCTCTCTCTCTCTCTCTCCCTCTATCTATCTCTCTCTCTCTCTCTTTCTCAGGGGTGATTCTGTATATCCTGCTGGTGGGCTACCCTCCCTTCTGGGACGAGGACCAGCACAAACTGTACCAACAGATAAAAGCAGGGGCATACGATGTGAGTTATACAGGATCGGACCAGGCCTGCTGTCCTCTCCTCTCTTCTCTTGTCTTCTCTCCCTTTTCTCTATTCTCCTCATCCTCCACTCTATTCTTCTCTCCTTTCCTTTCACTGTGTCCTCCTCCCCTCCTTTGTCCTCCTCCCCTCCTTTGTCCTCCTCCCCTCCTTTGTCCTCCTCTCCTCCTCTCCTCTACTTAACGTTCTCCATCTTTCCGCTCTCTGTTTGCTTTCCTGTTCTCTCTCTTTGCCCTCTCTTTCTTTCCGTTTCTTTTTCTTTCCTTCTCTTTTTGTACGCCTTTCCCCCTCTCCCCTCTTCCCTGCGGTGCCCCCCCCCGTTTCTTTTTTAGAAGTAACTAAATCACCTCATTCATATTTTAGAGGAGCGGGGAAGTGCCTACCTTGGGCACATTAGTCCCATTTTAGGAAAGAATCTCAGGGAGATTATGTCATTGAGCTATGATGACGTTTAACAGCCCAACACCTATTATCAAAAGACACATTGCTGTCTCATCCCAATGTTATATATTTATTTGTTAATACGTTATTTATATAGGATATCTTAGTAAGGCGGGTGTGATAGTAAACAGATAGTACACTTTGACACCACATCTATATACTCAGTCTTATATAGAGAGGACTACCCAGTTTATTTACTGAGAGTATTCAGCTGGCTGGTATCCTATTATAATTGATCATTCAATGTAATGGATTGGCCAGCAAGTGCACTTACCTGGGACCTGTTCAGAGCGGTGGAATATTTGAAACATTGCTGATAGAATTGTATTGATTACATCTGTCATACTTTTCAATGATAGAGAATCATATAGACAAATGGAGAGTCCAGAAGCCTAGAACCTGATCAAGCCTGTGTGTGTGTTTGTGTGTGTGTCTGTGTGTGTGTATGTCTGTGTGCGTGTTTGTGTGTGTGTGTGTGTGTGTGTATGTCTCTGTGCGTGTGCATGTGTGTAGTTTCCCTCCCCAGAGTGGGACACGGTCACTCCAGAGGCTAAGAACCTGATTAACCAGATGTTGACCATCAATCCTGCCAAGAGGATCACCGCTCAGGAGGCCCTCAAACACCCATGGGTCTGCGTAAGTACACATGTCACTATGTATTGTAATATATCCAGGAGAGATAAACACCCACTCATATACATACACACAAAGGCGCAAAGATCTAACTATATCTCTGTGACTTTTGACTCATGTGACTTACATTTCCTCTTTGTTTATTTTCTCTCTCTCTCTCTCTCTCTCTCTCTCTCTCTCTCTCTCTCTCTCTCTCTCTCTCTCTCTCTCTCTCTCTCTCTCTCTCTCTCTCTCTCTCTCACACACAGCAACGTTCTACAGTGGCATCCATGATGCACAGACAAGAGACTGTGGAGTGCCTGAAGAAATTCAACGCCAGGAGGAAACTCAAGGTCAGTGGATCACTTTGGTATTCTGTGTCTGTTTCAATTCATTTGTGAGGGGTTTTCAGACCTCAAAAGTTTTCTTAAGTCAAGATGATTCCATGCCACCTGTTCTATAGATATAGCTATAACCTGTTATATAGCTATTTAGCTACATTGATATGAATTACTGCATTGTTGGGTTTAAAGCTTGTAAGAAAGACATTTCACTGTATTTGGTCAAGTGACATTACAACTTGAAACTAGCTATTTGCCTAAATCTCGAACGAATGGAAAAGATTAGCATGATATTATAATCTGAAGTGTGGCCTGTTGTTGCCATGACTCTGTCATATCAAAGCAGTCTTGGGCTGACCACCTCTCCCCTCTTCTCTCTTCTTCTCCTATCTCAGGGGGCCGTTCTCACGGCTATGCTGGTTTCACGGAACTTCTCTGGTAAGTGTTGCATCAACACACACACCTACTCTTTACATCGTGTGGAACCTGCCAAGGTTTGGGGCTCTGGCTAGAAGTTACCCTTAGGCACAGATCCAGGATCAGCTAACCCTCCCTAAAGTCAAGGGGTAAAAGGCCACTGATGAGATGCACACAATGTGTCAGCTATTTGGAGATGAGAAGTTGAGTCCGGTAGCAAATGTAGCAAATATGTGCACTTTCAACAGTATATAACTCATTTTCCTATTCTACACAATCAGCAGTGTGTGTGTACTGCGTGTGTGTAAGCACGTGTGTGTGTGTGCCTGTGTCTGTCTGTCTGTCTGTCTGTCTGGGAGGTTGGTGTTTCAGTGAACATGAGTCACTCTGATCGTAACAGCAGACCTTCAATTGTCAAATGATCTGAGGTCCTCCCCCGACTTTATCCACACACACACACACACACACACATGCACACACATGCACGTACAGACACAAGCATGCACACACACTCCCACACACACTCACACACACACACACCTGTCCGCCGCATCCCCACTCCAACACCCTCATCTCCTCAGGAAGAGGAGCCATTATTAGAGTGAGGTCATCCAGGGATGAATCACAGAGAAGAGATGGATATGAGAGAGAGCGACAGAGAGAGAGATGGATGGATGAGAGAGAGAGAGATGGATGAGGGAGAGCAAGGGGAGAGGGTTGATGGATGAGGTAGAAAGAGGAGAGGAGAATGATGGATGAGGGGAAGGAATACGAAAGGGAGATGTGAGTGATAAGGAGAGGAGACAAGAAAGAAAGTGGGAGATACAGATGTAGGATCTTAATTTGATCACCCTGTTGCTGGAGAACTTTCCTGCAATGCAGGAAATGTAACACTTGTAGTGTATTTCAGGTTTAAAAAGGCTTCTGAAGTTTGTAATTTCAACTTTGACATTTCAGACTTGATTTTCCCTTACGAAAAATGCATCAACCACTACAAAAATGTCCATTAAGTATAGTCTACATAATAATTCACATTTCTTGTTGCTGCAGGAATTATTTCCCCGCTGTAGCAACCTGGCTCAAATTAAGATCCTATATCTGTAGATAAGGGAGAGGGTGGAGAGTGATTTAAGAGATAGAGTAGGATGCAAAAGTGAGAATGAGAGGAGAGATGGGAGGGGGTGTTAGCAGGGATGGAAAGAGAGAGGGGCCAACAAGAGAAGTGAAAGAGAAAGGCTTCAGTATCCTTGACATCTCCTTCTAACCGTCATGAACTGTTCCAGTTGGGTATTGGATGATGGTGTCAGATGTATCACTAGCTCTGTTCACTCCTAATAGTGACTCCCCATTGAACGCCATTGATGCTTTATTTCAGTGTGTTGTATGGAGGAAAATACCCTACATTGGGAGATGTTGGACAACTTATGTTGTCTTATGTAATTTGTTTCATGAAAATATTGTGTTGGATTGTGTTTCTCTGCGTGCTCTATTAATCCACCTCTCTTTTGGACTAATGAACCATATTTGTTTCCCTCTCTATTTTTTCCTCTCTTCTCTGCCCTCTTCCCTCTACCCTCCAACCTCCTTCTCTCCTCTCCTCTTCTCTTCTTGCTACTCTTCCCCCCCTCTTTCTCTGTGGTGACTGTGTGTGTGGGACACTAACAGTCGGCTGTCGCTCCACCGCTCCGATCAGCATCACTGCCGCAGCGGCAGCTGCATCCGCGGCAGCGGGCACCACCACTGGGCTGGTGGAACAAGGTAGCCTGGCACACCTGGGGGTGCTAGCCTCCTCACTCCCACCCTCCCTCTTTCCCTTTCCCTTCTTGCCCTCTTGACCTCCTCCCTCCCTCTCTCCTTTCCTCCTGGCATGGGGTGTTCCGAGCATGCCACTTCCATCGCCACACCTCGATAGCCACCCGGCCTCTTTCTCTCCACTCAGCTGCTCTCCCTTCCCTTCTGCTCCATCTCTCCATTCCTTCACTGCACATAGCAGCACATTGGAGCATGCCTGAGCCAACAAGACCTGTCCTTGTTCTCCCTCTCTGATCTCCCTTTCTCTCTCATTACTTTTTCTTCTAACCCACCGTTCCACACTGCTTCAATCCCATCTTCATTTGCCTCTTTTCATCTAATACCTCTATTTCCTTCCTTGTTCCCCTGCTCTACCTCTTTTCTCAATTTTGCGCTGTCTGTTAATAACACTGGAAAGTTTACCCCCCTATCATTTTAAGGATGGAACAGCCCATGTGCTGTCGGTGAATGCTGCATGGGGCGCTGGACTGGTGCATGCATTCTAACACGGGGGGTTACGGGGATATGATGCATGGTTAACACTGTGAAAGATGCAAGGTTGGGGCTTCTCATCAAAAATAGTTTTTATACCTGTAACATTCCAACATTTGTGGATGACATAACAACAGAAGGACAATAGTTTGCCAGTAGTTGAGTGTGTAATTTCACCACAATTGATGAGTAAAAATGCAATAGAATAACCACTACACAGTCTAGTGTAGGGAAAGATCTGGTTCCATCAGTCTTCTAAGTACATTGTTATTGTAGGTTACTGTACTGTATGTTCAGCAATACTATCGTTGGCTAACTATTCAATTGAACGTTTATACTGTTTATAGCGTAGGGATAGAGCTGATGCAATCAGCGCTGCTGTCCTCTCCACTTCCCTCTGTCTCTGTCTCCACAAGACTGATCAAATATTGCAACTTCATACTGGCCTGTCTGTCTCTCTACATTAGATCTACTCTCCTTCACTAGATTACGCTAGAGAGACAGGGACAGAGACGCACAGGATCCACAATACAGTTAGCCTCTCTAGAGGGAAATAGAAGTTCATTGAAATGTTTCTTCTTATTATGAAAAACCAACATGATTCTGCCTTGACGCCTTCATCCGAGTGCTTACAGACATAGACAGACTGGCACAAGACGGATAGGCACAAGACAGACAGACAGACAGACAGACTGGCACAAGACAGACAGACAAAGGCTTTTACAAATCAGCCTCCATCCTTGCTTCTTCCTGTAGGTTCTGCTATTTACAGGAATGTAAGTGACCACCTTAATGGGTATTAACCAATGTGACCCATTCTCTTCTTTCTCTTAATCTCTTCCTCCTCTCTTTTCTTCCTTCCTTCTCGCTTCTGTAATTTGTGGCAAGGTAAGGAGCCTTCTTGATTCCTCTACAGCACGGGTAAGCAACCCTGGTCCTGGAGTGCCGAAAGCACTTCATGTTTTTGATTTAACCGATCTGGAAGACGAAGTGTGTTGAATTTAGTCAATCACTGAACTGATCAATTATCTCAGTTGGTCAGGTGTGGTGCCTAGTTGGAACAAAATCCTGCAGTACCTGCGGTACTCCAGGAACAGGGTTGCCTACCCCTGCTCTACAGGGTTTAAGAACAGCATGACCTTTGGGTTTACAGGTTGGGACAAAACACCATGGAATTCTACTTTCTCTCATTTTATGGAATCTATCGGAGCGATCTGAGAGTGAATGTAACTGCAACCAATGATGTATATAAACACAAAAAGGGCTAAATATGTTTGTCTATGACTGCAACTCAGTGGTTGTTCTGCAGCTCAGACCACTTCCATTCTAGAGTCTGACTGAGCTTTCTGAAAGTGTTCCAGAAGCTTCTAATTATTCAGATAGAAGGCTCTGGTCTGTTCTATCATCGAAGGAAAAACAATGTCAGTTTATTGGAATAAATGTTCTGTGAAAAATGCTGGGGGGAAAACATCCCTCTTCTCTCCCTCCTCCTTTCCCTCCCTTCTCCTTCTCCCTTCCTCCTATCCTCCTCCGTCCCTCCCTCTCTGTCTTTCTCTCTCTGAGACTTCAAACAAGATGTGAGAATGCACTTGACACTGTTATGTCCCGTAATGAAAACATATTATCACCTATGGCTGCAAATATTGAGGCAGCTTATTCAAATGCTTACCTTATAATAATGCTCATTGTGCACGGTAGGCTACACAACATGAAATATATTGAGGCCAAAAAATAGCAGACAGTAGCCAAATAGCCAAATAAAACTAAATTGATTGAAAACCGTGATGCAGTCATCTCGGGTTTTCATTTGAAGCATCTTTTTATCCTTCGCTTGTGTGTAGCAATGCAAAGACATTGGTAACTTCGTATTTGTTGTCCACTTTGTTGTGAAGTTATCGGTGGTGAAAGGCTTGTGCGTAATGAAGAGAAACCAGAGTCGTGTTGGAGCTAGGAACACAAGCATTTCACTATACCTGCAATAACATCTGCTAAATATGTGTATGTGACCAATACAATTAGATTTGATATAAAGTGACGGAATGCATCTAACCGTTGAGTCGTGGTAATTAGGTTTCTCCAAAACTGCGCTCTGATACCTCTGATAGTCATTAGTAGCCTACCAAATTTGCTAACGGCCAGTCTCTAATGGCCAGTGCTCAGCACTATTGTCCCTCTAATCACACTGACATCAATGCAAATGCAATCTAATCAATTCATGAGCCCTGGCGTTCAGAGTTTGAGCGGAATAGGATCACCTGTTGCGCAGCGAGAGCCAGCTCCTCATAACTGGTTCATGCATGGAATTAAATGAGGGTTCCTGTTGCGCAACATTTTTATAGGCTATGCTATGCAATTGCGTGAGAGAAAAGAGATTTGATGGCCTCTATTAAAAAGAGGAGGATCCCATCAGCTTTCTATAGGCCTACTATATTTATTTCTCAACTTTCCATATATTAAGCACATTGCTTCTCTTTACAACCGGAGTAGCCCACCTGGCCGGCATGAAAACGAACCGCGGGAAAAGCGTCCTCCATTTGCTATTCAAGTGTATACGGATGACGTCTTTTTTTCCCTGTTCCGACAGGTGCATGATAATGTCCCATTCTAAATCAAAACTAATTTCACACATATTATTTAGTATATTTAAAGACAACATTACATTGAGAATAGTCTGAATGGTGAGAATATTATAACTTGTGAATGATGCCCAGTGTGTGCAGTCTAAGGCAAGAAACAGCAGTTTTTCTAATCATAGTCGTATGCATCATGTAGCCTAGCACATAGGCCTTAATGTTTTGATAAGGTTTGTATCGCAACTAAAGTGGCCAAATAACTCCAAATGTAGCCTATAGGCCCAAGACCTCTGGAACATTGTTGGAGAGCCCATAGCCTACAGAGCCTAAATGAAACATGTCCTTACAGTAGAAGCTCAGTCATTGCGCAATCGCGTGTGAAAACAGAGTTTTGACTGGCCACTATTTAAAAGTGGATCCCAGCTTTCTCGTGTTGCTATATTTATTGCTAAATTCTTAAAAAATTAAGCACATTAATCTGCTTTACAAACGGTGTAGCCTACCTGGCATATTAAAAACGTAACTGCACATAACCTCCCTTCGATATTCGAGCGCAGGCTATGGATGACATGTTTTTTTTTGTGGGCCATTCTAAATAAAAAAATAATTCCACACATATAGAAAAGTGAGAATATTATCAATTCCTTGTCAAACTGTGAATGAGAGACTGATGAAATGTGTGCAGCCTGCGCAAGAAACACAGCAGTGCGCTTCCCTTTCATGCAACTTTTTTCAAATCATTAGTTGCATCATGCAGCCTTAGAATGTGTTAAAAATCTAAACATACAGCCCAACATTTGTATCACAACTAAAGTTGCATAAATAACTCTAAATTAAGCATATAGGAGGACCTGTTTCTTTGTTAACCGCTCAACACAGAATAGCCGTATGTGCTCATTCCCTCGGAAATCGTTTGGGGAAAAATATCCTTTCTATTTTATTCAGCTATATTCAATTGTATTGTTCTTATAGCCAGATCATGGCCTAACATAAGGACAACTCAGAATATGCTATTCTGTTCTTCTGAAATAGGCTACATTTTCTTTAGACCTGCCTAAAATAAATAATAAACTTATTGTGATGCTGTAGGCTATATTAAATGAATGTATTATACTTTTTTAAATGTAGATGTCCAGAGGTTGGCTTTAGGCTATGCATGGAAGCCGGAGATGTTAAACGTGTTTGTTAAATAACGGTCAATTACTGTGAGACCGGCAGTTATTTGCATGACAATCACCGGCTGACAAAATGTCATGACCACAACAGCCCTAATTTTGGGAAACAGCTCTGAGATTTAATGTTACTCCTACAAAGGTTCTAGCGATGAACTTAGCCTTTTGATGCTTTTGGGAAAAAGGGCCCAGGTGGCCGATGTACCTAGCAAACGGATGAATTTGCACATTTAGCTATCTGTATGCTGGTAAAAATGAGATGCTATATCAATTGAGGCAGATGGAAAGGGGGAATGGGATACTATGTAGGAAGGAAGGGGAAAAGCAGAGGAAACGAAATTGCAAGTGTTGCATTATCCTCTCTCTTTTGTCTTTCCCTCGGTCTTCCTCTGTATCGGTTTCAAAGCTCTCCCTCTCTTTTCTCTCTCTTCTCTCTCTCTCTCTCTCTCTCTCTCGCTCTCTCTCTCTCTCTCTCTCATATTTCTCTCTCTCGCCTATCTCTCTCTCTCTCCTTCTATTTATCTCTATCTCTCTCTCTCTCTCTCTCTCTCTCTCTCTCTCTCTCTCTCTCTCTCTCTCTCTCTCTCTCTCTCTCTCTCTCTCTCTCTCTCTCTCTCTCCACACACCACCATGTTTTGACTTCTGTCTCATCACTGTCTCCTCTCCTCTCGTGGCCTCAAACACACTTTGAACAGGCTTCCCCTTTGGGAGAAGGGCTCGCTTCCAATTCCTCCAGAAATTAGTTTCTAAAGGAAATTCTAATGGAAGTCAAGCCTCTATTTAAAATTCACTGCAGACTTTATGTGTGCAATGTGTGTAGAGAGAGACAGAGCTAGACAGAGCTACAGAGAGAGAGAGACAGAGAGGGGAGAGCACAAGCTATATAGAGATAGAGCTAAAGAGAGAGAGAGAGCTACACAGAGAGAGAGAGAGCTAAAAAGAGAGAGGAGAGAAGAGAGAAAATAGTCCAGAATGCCAGAAATAGTGTTTTATGTCATGTGGTAGTGTTGATGTTGTGATAGGATGTGATTAGACTGTCAATGGGACTCAGGCCTTTAAAAGTAGCAGTGGAGCTGATGATGTCTAGTAGAGTTAGAGGAGCGAGACTGGGACGGTCTTACTCTGACAGGTAAAGAGCCCACCTGCTAGATGAGACAATGTTGATTGACAGCGAGGTAAAGGATGGGGAGGTGCACTTGTCCAAAAAAAAGGTGCTATCTAGAACCTAAAAAGGTTCTCCTATGGGGACAGCCGAAGAACACTTTTTGGTTCCATGTAGAACCCTTTAGGTTCCAGGTAAAACACTTTTTGGTTCCATGTAGAACCCTTTCCACAGAGGGTTCTACATCATGGAAACTAAAAGGGTTCTACCTGAACCAAAAAGGTTTATCCTATGGAGACAGCCAGAGAACCCTTTTGGACCCCTTTTTAGTAAGAGTGTGTGTGGTGTGTTTCAAGTTTCAAGTTTTTAATGTTACATACGCAAGTCCAGTGCAATGCCTTTCTTGTGTGTGTGTGTGTGTGTGTGCGTGTGTGTTGGGAGGCAGGGTTGGGTAGGTTACTTTCTAAATGTAATTTGTTACAGTTACTAGTTACCTGTCCAAAATTGTAATCAGTAATTTAACATTTGGATTACCAAACTCATTATTGTAATCTGATTACTTTTGGTTACTTTTAGATTGCTTTGCCCTTAAGAGGCATTAAAAGAAGAAAAACATTTATATTTCCAATTGAACGACATTTATTCCAGGATAAATCAATGTTAGACTTTACATAGCTGGCCATAAATGAATGTTGCATTTTACTTTATGGGTTGGTTATGTAGGCTTCTTCTAACCCATTGCTTTCTACTATAGATTATACGATTAGGCTATATCTTTACATTAAAAAACAAAGTCTATCAGATTTTCAGTCATTCCAATTAGTTTAATGACCCTTGATCATCATAGTGGTCTCTGACTTGTGGTCAGACTCACTCAGGCAGAAACAAACTTAAACTTGCGCCTTTTTTCAATGCTGATTTGAATGCCATTGAGAAAACATAAAGGCGTCATATTTTTTTTGGCAAACATCCTTTCTGAACTTAAAAGTAATCCTAGAAGTAATCATCAAGTTTTTCAAAAGTATCCGAATGCAACATTTTTGCTGGTAACGTAATGGATTACATGTGATCCGTTACTCCCCGACCCTGTTGGGAGGGGACCCATTTTGGACTCTAGCCCCAAAGGGGGACCTCGGGGACAAACTCCAGTATCTTTCTCTCTCTCCCAAACTCATTTTTCTATCTCTGCCTCATTAACTAATTAACCAGTTCCCCTAAATGAGGTTCTGTTGCCCACGGCAACAACCCACATCAACTCTCGCTGGGCCTAACCCAGGAACAATTATGGGTGTGTCTGTTTCTATTACATAGGTGCACGCGTGTCTGTGTGCACATATGCTCTGCACATGGCGTGTGTGTCTGTCTGTGTCCTGGTGTAGTAGCTGGTGAGGATACTGACTGTTGTCTGTATGACATTCCCCCTGTTGCCGAGGATTATGGGTATTGTGCTAATCGGACTACTGTCTACAGTATTAGTCCAAGAAGGGAATAACTCTTAAAATGTTATTTTCTTACCAACTGTGGTACTTAGGAAGCCGTCTATTGTTGTGTTTTAATGAACATTGTGCTTCTCAAACAGTTTAATAGGAGGACCATGAATCTAATCATGTTACAGATGACTGCCTTGTCCCCTTGGTACCATAATGCTAGCAATTAATGCCTCTAAGCTCCTACTGACTTTGATTCTCTTTAATCTCCAGCACTACAATACACAGTCACATTAACTTTCCTATCTTGTGTATAAAAGGCCTCAGGTGCCTTCTGTTTGTATGGCGGTCAAATGAACATGACTCCTACAGGTTGATGCTGTTGTCTCTGTGTGATCTCTCCTGTGTTCTCGCAACATCTCTGACCTGCTGTCTATCTCCTGTTGTTTCCTATTGCAGCAGCCAAAAGTTTGCTCAACAAGAAGGCAGATGTCAAGGTAAGGCCCTGTTCAACTTACACATTCCTGCTCCAAACCTTCCATTTCCTTCTCCTCTTCTCCCTTCTCTTAACTTATCAGGGGTTTAGGCCCTGGTTATTTTCCTCTCTCTCTCCCTCTCTCTCTCTCCCTCTCTCTACCTCTCTTCCCCCCTCTCTCCCCCCCTCTCTCCCTCTCTCGCGCCCTCTCTCTACCTCTCTTTCTCTGCTTTTGCTTAGCTTGTGTGTTTCTGTGTAGTTGAAAGTGTCTCTTGCTCAGTGATTCGTGAACGTCCTGTCTTTATGTCACTGTGGCTTTGGTGGCTGACTGTGACATGTGTGTGTGTGTGTGTGTGAGATGTGGGAGAGAGTGTTGACTCAATTTGCAACCATCACAAAATAGTGGCCTCAAGTGTAGTGTGTGCATCCGTTCACGCCTGTGTCTCCTCATTGCACCTTGTCTTGTCCACTTTTTTTGTCACTCCAGCATTCCTTCTTTCTCTTCTTTCCATCTCATCCCTCTGTTCTTTTCTTTTCCACCTCCCCCTCCATCACGGTTTCCATTTCCTGCTCACCCCATCTGCTCTTTAACCATTTGAAACCCTCCCTGGCTGGCTGACGTGACTTAATGAATCTCTATCGCCATCCTCGACCCCATCTCACCTAACGCACCAACACATCCCACGCATTGTGTGTGTGTGCGTGTGTGTGTGCGTGTGTGTGTGGGCGGGGGAAAGGCAGAGCGGATGGAGGTTGGAGAATAGTGTGAGCATGTTTGTTCTTGTGAGTATGTAAATTAGGGAGCTTGTGTACCTGTAGGTGTTTGTGTGTTAGTGTGTGTGTGGTGCGTGTGTAATAAGCATCGATGTATCCGTGTGTGTGTGTGTGTGTGTGTTTGTGTTTGTGTGTGTGTTTGTGTGTGTGTTCAGTAGGGAATGTGACTCCAGTTCCAGGAATAGCCATGAGTCTGAACCCTGGAAACTCACCAGCCAGAAATAGACTCTCTCTCAAACACAAACACACACGCCACACACACACACTTCCCCCTGCTCATCATTGCCTAGCAACAGGACCCCTGACACACTCGGCCTAACCGTTTAAAAATATTTAAATTGTGTTTTTCTTTCCTCCTCCCTCTCTTTCTCTCTCTTCGCTCCCTCTCTCATAATTATTTCCCTGGTTGTATCGCTCCTCTGACCCCTCTCATTGTCTCCTCTGTTCTTTCTTGTTCTGTAATGCAGAACAGAACAGCACCTGACATTTTCCACCTCAGTCAAACACCAGCTTCAGCTGCATTGTGCTCTCTTCTCTTCTGTTCTGTTCTGGCAATAGCTGCTACTGCACTGCTGTGAGGCTGCCGTGTCGCATCCCTCCAATAGAGTTCCAGACACTTGTAGAATCTATGCCAAGGTGCATTGAAGCTGTTCTGTTAGCTCGTGGTGGCCCAACGCCCTATTAAGACACTATATTGGCGTTTCCTTTATTTTGGCAGTTACCTGTAGATTACAAATGTAGTTAGAGGTTATTGTTCTGCTTTTTAATCATATTGGATGCCACTTTTGAATGTGTATTAAAGGGATACTTCACTTTTGCCAATAAAGCCCTTTATCTACTTCCCCAGAGTCAGATGAATTCGTGGATATAATTTTTATGTCACTGCGTGCCGTTTGAAGGAAGTTGCTAACTAGTGTTAGCGCAATTGCCTACAAGCGTTAGTGCAGTGACTGGAAGTCTATGGTAAATGCTAGCATGCTAGTAGATACCTTAGACTTCCAGTCATTGCGATAATGCTAGTTAGCATTGGCACACAAAACTACCTCTAACTTCCTTCATAATGGATGAAGAGACATAACGATGGGTTCATGAGTTCATCTGACTTTGGGGAAGTAGATAATGGGCTTCCTTGCCAGAATCCTGAAGGAAGGAGAATCATTTTTTCTCCTTCCTGCTCTTTTCTTCAAGAAATACTATTTTCCTTCTTTCCTCATCACAAAAGAATGATTGATGATTTTACTCCCAGTCAGTGCTCCTCCTTAGCCGCTCCTGAAACTTTTCCTATTTTAAATTTTTCTTGTATTCCTCATGATGCCACACCATCCTCTGTTCCTGGCTACCGCTTGCGCACCCTCCCATTTCTTTCTTTCTTTCTTTCTTTCTTTCTTTCTTTCTTTCTTTCTTTCTTTCTTTCTTTCTTTCTTTCTTTCTTTCTTTCTTTCTTTCTTTCTTTCTTTCTTTCTTTCTTTCTTTCTTTCTTTCCTCTTGAGAATCCATAGAAGTTACATTTTCTATGGGATATCCTTTTTTTTCCTATCCTTTTTTAACTGGTGAAATTGAACTTCTTTATGGTGGTTTTGAGCCTATTGATCCACCATGCTCACCAACCAAGGCTCTCATTTTATTCGACATGCTCATCCTTCAGTACTTGTTGTCATCCGTTCTTTCTTTCTCTCCCTCCTATCTTTCTCTCTCCCTCCATCATCCTTCCATCACCTGGGACAGAAACGTAAGTCCAGCTCCACTGTCCAGTACATGGTGAGCATGCCATTTTAACGTCCCTGGACCTCCCTCTTTCTCCCTCCCTTTTTCCCACTCCCTCATTCCGCGGCTCCACTTTTCTCCCCCACTTCTCCACGTTTTTTGACCCTCCTCGATTCATCTTTCACTGTCCTCATTCACTCCTCCTCCCTCTCTCCATTCCTCCCATCTTTAGTTTGCCAGTCCTATATGGAACTGCATTTTCCCCTCGTCTTATGAGCTTGGAGTTCAGTTCACCTACCTAACCTAACTTCAACCTCTACATTTCCCTTCTAAAGAGGAAGTGTGCTATTTCGCAGCATTATATTCCCAATTGGAGAGGTTAAGCATGGTTTGCCCTGGCCTGTACTGCTATTAGTGTGCTGTTGTCTGTGGATGATCAGAGTGTCCTCAGAGATGTCCCAGTGGAACTCTAACCCTAGACATGAACACACACATATCTACATGACTTCTCCTCTCTATGCTCTAAGGATCTCTGCTGTGTGCTGTATACCACACTGCAGCTGGAAAGATAATTGGAATTTGAAACAGACTTTTACTAAAAAAGTGTTAGAAAGTAGCTCTTTGTATGTGTTTCTGTGTTATGGATGAGTGAGCTACTGCATATGAAGATCTGATGTTTGATGAGTGAAGCTTTGTCTGAGCTGTAGAACTGCTTTGGTTGAGTTGTGTAAGAGTGTGAGTGTGTGACTGCTTATGTGTGTTTTGTGGCTGCATTTGTATGTGTGTGGATTTTCTATAGATGTTGATTTGTTTGCCAGCTCTGGTGCAATTTTCGCTCGCTGTGTGTGTTCTCTCTCTCTGTTCTCTCTGTTCTCTCTGTTCTCTCTCTCTGTTCTCGCTCTCTTGTCTCTCTCTCTGTTCTCTCTCTGTTCTCTCGCTCTCTCTCTCTCTCTCTCTCTCTCTCTCTCTCTCTCTCTCTCTCTCTCTCTGTCTGTTCTCTCTACCACTCTGTTCTCTGCCTCTGCCTCTGCCTCTGTCTCTCTCTCTCTCTCTCTCTCTCTCTCTCTCTCTCTCTCTCTCTCTCTCTCTCTCTCTCTCTCTCTCTCTCTCTCTCTCTCTCTCTCTCTCTCTCCATGGTTAACACACGGCTAACAAACTGCTTGACCCTCACTGCTGCTCTGTTTCGTTTGAGCTCCTGTGATGCTGTATATTAACCCATCACCGTATTTTATCTTACCTCTTACACCATGCCAGCTAAAACCATCACTTCTCTCATCATCATCACCTGGTCAAACAACGATCAAGGTAGAACAAACGCTCAATGAAAGATTTCGAATAGTACTTGAACCCAAGTCTGTTTGTTTTAACCCCTTCATCACCACCACCAGGACCCATCCATCACCCATCCATCACCCATCCACAGTATCTCACCCCACCAGCCACTGTTGTTAACCCTGTGTTGTCTCCCCTCTACCTGCACAGCCCCAGACACCACAGACAAACAGCACCAAAAACAGCATAGTCACCAGCCCTAAAGGAAACGTCCCTACTCCGGTTCTGGTATTTACTTTTAATCCTCCCCTCCTCTCTCCTCCCTCTGCCCGTCTGTCTGTCTGTCGGTCTGTCTGTCAGTTTAACCGTCTATTTGTCCATCTGTCCGTCTGTCTTTTTTTGACTGTTTGTCCGTCCTTCTTCCCTTTCTCCGTCCCTCCTTTTCCTCTGTCGGTCTCAGTTGTTTGTTGTCACTTTAGAGCAGCTGTGGTTGGCTAGATGGCTCTTCATTGTCTCTGTCAAGTGTCTGTCAGATGCTTTCTGTAGGAGAGAAGCCAGAAATGCCAGGTTGTGTCAAAAAGTGCTTCCCTGTTAAAGATTGCCACCGTGTGTTATAAAGATTTGCCAACTGTTGCTTCACTGTAACCAACTGTTACTGTGTGTGTTTCCTTCCATAATGTTGCAGTATTTTATTATTTTGGTATTTAGACAGGAGAGGGGCAGACATCTGAGTCTGTGGGTGGTTGTTTGTCTCTTGTCTGAAACTCATCTCTCTTCCCTATAGCAGAGATCTACTGAACATTGGTGTGTGATTGGTTAGTGAAGAAGCTATATTGGGTAACCGGAAAATAAATGTTCCATGCTGTTTGTGTAGGAATGACACTGTACAGAACATATAAATATCTGTGTAAACAGGAAGACAACTGACAGATTATGTTTAATGATTAATGATTAGTTGGAAGCGACATAAACCCAACCTGGTCACAACTAATCAGCTGCGGGGAATTATGCCATTATAACTGCTAGATGGTTGTAAACTACTTGGAGCATGGTGCAACACCAGAGTTTCAATGTGTGTTTGTTTTCCATACAGATATACTGAATATATTTACTCTTAAATAACCTTGGATAAAAGTGTCTGCTAAATGACCATATATTACTGAATCACTGCTTCTCTCCTGTGATTAGTTGTTAACTTGGGTGACCTATATTGAACAATGTGGAGGATCTACCTGACTACTGGGTGATATGAGAGCACTAGACACTAAACACTAAACAGGGATCTGGCCAGTTAGAGAAGCGAGCTGGAGAAAGATGGGGGGAAATGACAGGCATCCTACATTTACATTGACATTTTAGTCATTTAGCAGATGCTCTTATCCAGAGCGACTTACAGTTAGTGAGTGCATACATTTTCATACTGGCCCCCCGTGGGAAACGAACCCACAACACTGGCGTTGCAAGTGCCATGCTCTACCAACTGAGCTATAGGGGACTACATACACACCACCAGGACAACACATGCAGCCATTTATCAGCATATTTTTAGGAGCCCTCACAGTTGTCCTTTAATGTTAGGTGTGTGTGGGGTGGGGTGGTAGGGGGTAATATTATTTAATTTGTTGCTAGGACTTCTGCTACCGTAGCTCATTATTGTGCTATTTGGTGCTTTAACCTCTTCTATTATACTGCAGGCGCAGGAGGGTAATCACTGAATACAGAGTTTGTTCCTTCGTTGACACACAAATGCGCTCCAATAGCGATCAACGAAACAGGCACAGGGGAAACAAACATCCCTGGCAATTACACTGTAACGAAATCCAATAATACATAGGCACAAGGGAAAAATCTACCCTGGCAACACAATGTTATGAGTAGCTCCACCGAGCTACATACTCTCACAATGAACACTCACCCACAAGGACAAGGGTGCAGAGGGAACACTTATACACTGACTAATTAGGGGATTAGAACCAGGTGTGTGTGATTGACAAGACAATTGTGATGATGAATGGGGCGGCAGTGGTTAGTACTCCGGTGACATCGAACGCCGAAGCCTGCCCGAACAAGGAGGGGAGGCAGCCTCGGAGGAAGTCGTGACAGTACCCCCCCTTGACGCGCAGCTCCAGCTGTGCGCCGACCCCGGCCTCAGGGACGGCCAGGAGGACGCGGAGCAGGGCGAGCCGGATGGCGACGGTGGAAAAACCGCAACAGGGAGGGATCGAGGATATCCCTCACCGGGACCCAGCACCGTTCCTCTGGACCGTACCCCTCCCACTCCACGAGGTACTGAAGGCCCCCCACCCGACACCTCGAATCCAGGATGGCACGGACAGAGTACGCCGGGGCCCCCTCGATGTCCAAAGGAGGTGGAGGAACCTCCCGCACCTCAGACTCCTGGAGCGGACCAACCATCACCGGCCTGAGGAGAGACACATGAAACGAGGGGTTAATACGGTAATCAGGGGGGAGTAACAACCTATACGTAACCTTGTTGATTCTCCTCAGGACTTTGAACGGCCCCACAAACCGCAGGCTCAGCTTCCGGCAGGGCAGGCGGAGGGGCAGATTCCGGGTTGAGAGCCAGACCCGATCTCCCGGTACGATGACCGGGGCCTCACTGCGGTGACGGTCAGCGTTGGCCTTCTGACGACGCACGGCGCGCTGGAGGTGAACGTGGGCAGCGTCCCATGTCTCCTCCGCGCACCGAAACCAGTCATCCACCGCAGTAGCCTCGGTCTGGCTCTGGTTGCCAGTACCAGTTGGTAACCTAAAACACATTGGAATGGTGTTAGGTTAGTAGAGGAGTGGCGGAGAGAGTTCCGGGCATATTCTGCCCATGGCAAGAACACTGACCACTCCCCTGGCTGGTCCTAGCAGTAGGACCGCAGGAACCTACCCACATCCTGATTTACTCGTTCCACCTGCCCATTTGACTCGGGGTGGAACCCAAGGTCAAAGTGAACAAGACCCCCAGACCTTCCATGAACGCCTTCCAAACCTTGGACGTGAACTGGGGACCTCGGTCGGACACTATATCCTCTGGCACCCCGTAGTTCCGGAAGACATGAGTGAACAGGGCCTCCGCAGTCTGCAGGGCCGTGGGGAGACCGGGCAGAGGAAGGAGGCGGCAGGACTTGGAGAAGCGGTCCACAACGACCAGGATGGTGGTGTTACCTTGGGAGAGGGGAAGATCAGTCAGAAAATCAATGCTAAGGTGAGACCATGGTTGTTGTGGAACTGGTAACGTTTGTAGCTTACCCGCTGGGAGGTGCCTAGGTGCCTTACTCTGGGCGCACACCGAGCAGGAGGAGACATACACCCTCACGTCCTTAGCCAAGGTAGGCCACCAGTACATTCCGCTCAAGCAGTGCACTGTACGACCGATACCTGGGTGACCAGAGGAGGGTGACATGTGTGCCCAGAAGATCAGTCGATCATGGATAAGAGCAGGCACGTACCGCAGCCCAGCTGGACACAGCAGTGTAGATGGATCTGTGAGTAATGCCCGCTCTATATACGCGTCCATCGCCCATACTACCGGCGCCACAATGCAGGAGGCCGGGAGTATGGGGGTGTTGTCTCTGGGCCTCTCCTCTGTGTCATACAGCCGGGACAGTGCGTCTGCCTTCACGTTCTTCGTACCCGGAATGTATGATAGTGTAAAATCAAACCGGGTGAAGAATAGGGCCCACCTGGCCTGGCGAGGATTCAGCCTCCTCGCTGCCCGGATGTACTCCAGGTTACGGTGGTCCGTCCAGACGAGGAAAGGGTCTTTCGCCCCTTTGAGCCAATGCCTCCACACGGTCAAAGCTCGCACAACAGCCAACAGCTCCCGATCACCAACGTCGTAGTTCTGCTCCACCGGGCTGAGCTTCTTCGAGAAGAAGGCACAGGGGCGGAGCTTGGGTGGCGTGCCCGAGCATTTGGACAGGACAGCGCCTATCCCTACCTCAGACGCATCCACCTCCACTACGAACGGTAGTGTTGGATCGGGGTGGGCCAGTACCGGAGCTGAGGTGAACAGACCTCGCAGTCTCCTGAAGGCCAGATCTGCCTCAACAGACCAGCGGAGCCGGGACGGCCCACCCTTCAACAGGGATGTGATGGGAGCTGCGACCTTGCCAATGCCCCGGATAAACCTTCGGTAGTAGTTGGCAAAGCCAAGGAATCGCTGCACCTCCTTAACCGTGGTTGGAGTCGGCCAATTACGCACAGCTGAAATGCAATCTCCATCCATCTCCACACCTGAGGTGAAAATGCGGTATCCGAGGAAGGAGACGGACTGCTGGAAAAATAAAATTCTCTGCCTTGGCATAAAGGTCATTTTCCAACAGTCTGGCCAGCACTTTGCGAACCAGGGTCACATGCTCGGCGCGAGTAGCGGTATACACCAGAATGTCATTGATGTAGACCACTACACCGTGACCAAGCATGTCCCGAAACACCTCGTTCACAAAGGACTGGAAGACGGATGGAGCATTCATCAAACCGTAGGGCATCACCAGGTATTCATAATGCCCCGTGGTTGTGCTGAATGCCGTCTTCCACTAATCCCCTTCCCGAACACGCACCAGGTTGTACGCACTCCTGAGATCTTGCTTTGTGAAGAAGCGCGCCCCATGCATTGACTCGATCACTGAAGGAATGAGGGGGAGACGATAACTAAATCTAATCGTCTCCTTGTTCAGTGATCGATAATCAATGCACGGGCGCAGACCGCCATCTTTCTTCTTCACAAAGAAGAAACTTGAGGAGGCAGGTGAAGTGGAGGGATGTATGTACCCCTGGCCCAGGGACTCGGAGACATATGTTTCCATAGCCTCCGTCTCCGCCTGCAACAAGGGATACACATGACTCCTGGGAGGTACAGCGTCTACCCGAAGGTCTATCGCGCAATCCCCCGCCCGATGAGGTGGTAATTTAGTAGCACGCGTCTTGGAAAACGCGTGCGTCAAATCGAGGTATTCAGGGGGAATGTGCACGGTGGAGGTACCATCTGGACTTTCCACCGTGGTTGCACCAACGGAAACATCTAGACACCTACCCTGACATTCACGCGACTACCCCGTGAGAGCCCTCTGCGGCCATGAGAAGGTGGGGTTGTGGAGTGCTAACCAAGGGATTCCTAATGCCACAGGGAAAGCAGGAGATTCAATAATCGAAAAAATAACCTGCTCACAATGAGTCTCCTGGATGATCATGGTGACTGGTATAGTGACTTCCGTAACAAACCCAGACCCTAATGGTCGACTATCGAGTGCTCTGATGGGGAGTGGAATGGAGAGGCGAACCAATGAAATGCCTTGACGGCGTGCGAATGCCCTGTCCATAAAGTTCCCAGCTGCGCCTGAAACGACTAGCGCCTTACACTGGGGAACTACCATGTGATCGGGAAAGTGGATAGGTAGGGTACAGTGCGCAACAGAGGGCTCTGAACAAGTGTGGGTGTTCAATACCTGGGGTGATGCATGAGTGCCCTGCCTGCTGCCTCCCGGCCCAAAAGAACGTTGACTACGACGTGTGGTGTACTGTCCCTTCGTGCCACCTGAGTGGCACTGTCGCTGTCCTCCTCCGCTCTCTTGGCCGGCGGCTCCACCCAGCTCCATTGGCTCGGGATCCTAGTCGTCCGGGGTTGAAATGGGCAGACCCCTACCAGGACGTCCTCTGACTGCCAGCAGGTTGTCCAAACGAATTGCTATGTCCACCAGTTTATTGAAGGACAACACGGTGTCCCGGCAGGCTAGCTCCCGTCGGACATCCTCCCGCAGATGGCACCGGAAATGGTCAATCAGGGCCCGCTCGTTCCACCCGGACCCCGCTGCCAGCGTCCGAATCTCCAACGCGAAGTCCTGCACGGTCCTCGTCCCCTGCCTCAGATGGACCAGCCGCTCACCGCCTCTCGACCCTCGAGCGGGTGATCGAAGACCGCCCGAAAGAGGCGATCGAACTCCCTGTAGTCCTCCAACGCGGCTCCTCCCTCATTCCACACCGCGTTGGCCCACTCCAGGGCTTTCCCACAGAGGCAGGAAACGAGGACGGACACCTTCTCCCGCTCCGATGGCGCCGGTCTGATGCTGGCGAAGTAAAGCTCCAATTGGAGCACCGCCGTTCCATCAAACGCCCATGGTCGGGATATCTGGATCCCTCCGGGTGCTGGGGTGTTGATGGCTGGATCCGGTTGGCCAGCTGGTCTCGACAGATCGGGTCCTCTCCTCTCCAGGCGTTGGACGACCTGAAGAACCCGATCCATTGCTTCCCCCAAGCTGGCCAGCATCGTGGAATGCTCCTGGACCCGTGCCACGACTCCAGGCATGCGCTCTTCTCCCGCTGACTCCATAACGGGTGGGTGATTCTGTGGTGAGTGTGGTGAAAGGAGTCAGGCGCAGGAGGGAAATCACCGAATACAGAGTTTATTCCTTCGTTGACACACAAATGCGCTCCAATAGCGATCAACGAAACAGGCACAGGGGAAACAAACATCCCTGGCAATTACACTGTAACGGAATCCAATAATACATAGGCACAGGGTGAAAATCTACCCTGGCAACACAATGTTATGAGTAGCTCCACTGAGCTACATACTCTCACAATGAACAATCACCCACAAGGACAAGGGGGCAGAGGGAACACTTATACACTGACTAATTAGGGGATTAGAACCAGGTGTGTGTGATTGACAAGACAATTGTGATGATGATTGGGGCGGCAGTGGTTAGCACTCCGGTGACGACGAACGGCGAAGCCTGCCCGAACAAGGAGGGGAGGCAGCCTCGGCCGAAGTCTTGACACCTGTAGTGGATGTAGATACTGATACTCTGAGTATAATCTCACATACTCTCTCTTTTGATGCAGAATATTTCCCCTAAACGTATAGACAATGGTTTAGAGGTACAGGAAGTTTAGGTAATAGTTGTAGTAGTAGTATTTGAAAGCCTCTGGAAAAGACCTAGTTGTTATGCACTCAGGCTTCTGCATAAAGAATGAGGTCGTGTGAGGTAGACAAGGTTTATGAGTGTGCGGCAGTGATAATAAGCCTTATCCTCTTTAAAATATCACACAAACCCCTCTTCTTTTTTTAAACTGTCAGTCAGTGAGTCCCTCCCTGACTTGTTCTCTCTCTGCTTGTTTCTCAAGCTGTTGCCCAGGGTGGCGGTTGTCATGACGACAATGTCATCATCATGCAGGAGACAGCTGGCTGGTGATTGGTCATCGGAAGGTGTCACTTCCTAGGGGGAGCGCTCAGAATGGTGTGGTGGGAAGTGTGTGTGTGTGTGTGTGTGCCTGTGTGTCATGTGTGTCAAAGAAGTCTTCTAATACAACTGTCAGAAAAGAGAGAGAGTGGGAGAGGGAGGGAAAAAGAGGTAGAAGGGGCAAGAGATGAAAAGAGAGATAGAGGTGAAGGGAGAGAGAGACAGAGTGAGATTGAAGAGGAAATAGCATTACAAGGATGGAGATGTTATCTACTTAGCGTCATGTTTAGATGTTTACAAAAACATCCTTCTAAGGCAGGTTGGGCCCTGTCAGAGTGTAATGGTATTTCAGAGTAGCTCTTATTGCACTTACCATGACAGCACTGCAAACTCTTCTGTATTGTGTAAACAGTAAACACATTCAGTTGCATACACTGATATACCCATCCACTACAGTCCACCTCAGTTCACTCCTAGCGGTCTCCAGTTTGGACAAAATCTCTGTGCCGACGAACGGCTAAAAGCAGTGGGTGGCCGCGGTGGGTTAGTGATTAAACATGTAGAATCGTCGGTAAATGAACAGAAAATGACTGACAATGCTCTGGCCAAAGGCAATAGGATGGCCACCCGATGCCTTTAAGCGTTCGTCATACTCTGGAAATGAACCAGCTATAGCTGCCAAATGTGGTGACTCTATTTGAGGAAAGTTTCCATGAGATTGTGCCCATATTACCATTCAAGAGGATAACTGTGGTTGTGGCTTCTTCATACTGTATGGTGTACTGTGCATGATGTGCTTTTGTGGGGTGCAACATTCCTGCAGGGTTTCTATGACATTATTGTGTGTGTGTGTGTGTGTGTGTGTGTGAGAGAGAGCAAGATGGAGTGCTCTGCAGAAATATTACCAGATTTGGTGCGTGTAACTGTGCAGCACAGACTTTTCTCTCTCTGCGTTTCAGCAATGTTTCTCTCCCAATTCTCAGAGCGTGTCCGTGTATGTGTGTGTGTGTTTTCTGAATTGACTAAAAATTACAGTCCTCAGCTCATCCACCCCCTCAACTCTATCACTCCAGAAGACTCTTCATCCCTTCATCACTTCCAGCCTTAACCAGTTTTCTCGCCTTTTGCTTATCCTCATCCTACATACATACCTCTCTCTCTCTCTCTCTCTCTCTCTCTCGCTCTCTCGCTCTCTCTCTCTCTCTCTCTCTCTCTCTCTCTCTCTCTCTCTCTCTCTCTCTCTCCATCTATCTTTCTATCTCTCCATCTCTCCATCTCTCTCTCTCTCTCTCTCTCTCTCTCTCTCTCTCTCTCTCTCTCCCTCTCTCTCTCTCTCTCTCTCTCCATCTCTCTCTCTCCATCTCCCTCCATCTCTCTCTCCATCCATCCCTCTCTCTTTCTGTAGGAGCCTCAGACCACTGTTATCCATAATCCAGTGGATGGGACTAAGGTACATCCCCCTGTCCTGTTCTCTCCTGTCCTCCCTCTCATCCTCTCTTTGATCTGCTTTCCCCCGTTCCACGTCTTTGTGTGTGTGTCATTACAGAGGCGTGTACTGTAGGCTCTGTGTGCCTGTGTTTGTGTGTGTGGGTGTGTGCAATTATGCACTGTTATTTAT
This sequence comes from Coregonus clupeaformis, assembly GCF_020615455.1. NCBI lineage: Eukaryota > Metazoa > Chordata > Actinopteri > Salmoniformes > Salmonidae > Coregonus > Coregonus clupeaformis. The sequence continues at coordinate 54,262,102 of NC_059207.1, forward strand.
GTTTTATCCAACACCCCGCTAAGCACTTCTATAATAGAGTGTATAATGAGCATGCATGTGTTTGTGTGTGTGTGTGTGTTTGCGCGGAGACAATTTAACACACTAATGTAAATTGGAAACCAATGGTTTGATTGGTTAAACTTAGATATTTGAATGTAAATAGGAGAATATTAAGTTCCTTGACTGTGCTCAATATTAGTCCATACAGTTCTTCAGGGACTTAAATGTGCTACTGACAGCAACGGACAGATTTACTAAGCATTTTTTTATTACCACCACTCATTCACTAACCTCTCAAATCAAACCGCTATATTTCTACCCCTTTATGTTTTATTTATTGAGGTACAAAGTTACTTTACACTGAGGCAAACTCTTACAGAACTAAATCTGTCCCTAAGTGTGTGTGTGTGGGTACAATACCGTCCCTATGTGGCCTTGCTTAGTACACCAGAACTACAGGATTTATGCAATAGCCTGAAACCAACCAATGGCCCTGTGTAAATCTTCACAGCCTTCACCCCACTGGGCACAAACTGGTTGAATCAACGTTGTTTCAACTTAATTTATCAATGTATTCTGACATGGAATCTAAGTGGAAAATATATTGGATTTGAAAAAAGTAATCAATTTAAACTGTTGTTTTGAGGGTGAAATTTCAACCACAGGATTATGTAATGATAACCAAATGTCAACATAGACAAACCTTGTATAAAACATGTTGAATGTGTACCTTTAAAACAACATCAGATCTTCAACATTATATCCATTATCAGAAAAAAAAACTGTAGGCTGGGCAGCACCTCCTACTGGAGAATTGATCTATCTACAGCTACCCTTTGGTCTCCCATTCAGGCTTTTAACCAAGCCCAGCCCAGCTATGATGTTTGTCACTGACTATTACCAATGTGCTATCGTGAGAGTGATTGTTGAGAGATCTCCACTTAAAAACGAAATAGATTCACTGTTGCTTTCGAAGTCATTCCAAAGGGTAGCATTAACAGAGAAAATTAAATGTGACCATACTTTATCACTCATATCATCAATGATGCTATTTAGGCCTATATAGCATTTGCAAAGTCATCAACAGCTATTGTTTCAATTAAACCCAGAATTCAACTGAAAATTGACTATACAATAGGCCTAGGATTTCAAGCTCTAGTTGATTTAAAATGCAATCATCTTTAGTGATATTGAATTGTTTTTGGTTGTCAATGCATTTGAAGAAGATGTACAGTGAGGGAAACAAGTATTTGATCCCCTGCTGATTGTGTACGTTTGGCCACTGACAAAGAAATGATCAGTCTATAATTTTAATGGTAGGTTCATTTGAACAGTGAGAGATAGAATAACAACAAAAAAATCCAGAAAAACGCTTGTCAAAAATGTTATAAATTGATTTGCATTTTAATGAGGGAAATAAGTATTTGACCCTTCTGCAAAACATGACTTAGTACTTGGTGGCAAAACCCTTGTTGGCAATCACAGAGGTCAGACGTTTCTTGTAGTTGGCCACCAGGTTTGCACACATCTCAGGAGGGATTTTGTCCCACTCCTCTTTGCAGATTTTCTCCAAGTCACTAAGGTTTCGAGCCTGACGTTTGGCAACTCGAAGCTTCAGCTCCCTCCACAGATTTTCTATGGGATTAAGGTCTGGAGACTGGCTAGGCCACTCACGGACCTTCATGTGCTTCTTCTTGAGCCACTCCTTTGTTGCCTTGGCCGTGTGTTTTGGGTCATTGTCATGCACGACCCATTTTCAATGCCCTGGCTGAGGGAAGGAGGTTCTCACCCAAGATTTGACGGTACATGGCAATGTCCATCGTCCCTTTGATGCGGTGAAGTTGTCCTGTCCCCTTAGCAGAAAAACACCCCCAAAGCATAATGTTTCCACCTACATGTTTGATGGTGGGGATGGTGTTCTTGGGGTCATAGGCAGCATTCCTCGTCCTCCAAACAGCGCAAGTTGAGTTGATGCCAAAGAGCTCCATTTTGGTCTCATCTGACCACAACACTTTCACCCAGTTCTCCTCTGAATCATTCAGAAGTTCATTGGCAAACTTCAGACAAGCATGTATATGTGCTTTCTTGAGCAGGGGGACCTTGCGGGCGCTGCAGGATTTCAGTCCTCCACGGCGTAGTGTGTTACCAATTGTTATCTTGGTGACTATGGTCCCAGCTGCCTTGAGATCATTGACAAGATCCTCCCGTGTAGTTCTGGGCTGATTCCTCACCGTTCTCATGATCATTGCAACTCCACGAGGTGAGATCTTGCATGGAGCCCCAGGCTGATGGAGATTGACAGTTATTTTGTGTTTCTTCCATTTGCGAATAATCGCACCAACTGTTGTCACCTTCTCACCAAGCTGCTTGGCGATGGTCTTGTAGCCCATTCCAGCCTTGTGTAGGTCTACAATCTTGTCCCTGACATCCTTGGAGAGCTCTTTGGTCTTGGCCATTGTGGAGAGTTTGGAATCTGATTGATTGATTGCTTCTCTGGACAGGTGTCTTTTATACAGGTAACAAACTGAGATTAGGAGCACTCCCTTTAAGAGTGTGCTCCTAATCTTAGCTCGTTACCTGTATAAAAGACACCTGGGAGCCAGCAATCTTTCTGATTGAGAGGGGGTTAAATACTTATTTCCCTCATTAAAATGAAAATCAATTTATAACATTTTTGACATGCGTTTTTCTGGATTCTTTTGTTGTTATTCTGTCTCTCACTGTTCAAATAAACCTACCGTTAAAATTATAGACTGATCATTTCTGTGTCAGTGGGCAAACGTACAAAATCAGCAGGGGATCAAATACTTTTTTCCCTCACTGTATCTACTGCTTGGATAGTTCCATCTGTTCCACTGACTTAGTCTAGCTTTAATTCCAGTTTGTCTACAAATGAATAACTGATATGTTCGATTCACGTCTCCATCTCAACCAAAAATAAAAAATAAAAAAATAGGACTAAATCAAATCACTTTATTTAAAGTGCATTTAAACTTTTATTTTATTTAGTCCTGTTCTTTAACTTAGATTTTTGGTTAGATGGAGACTTGAATCCAACATATCAATTATTAATTTGTAGACAAATTAAAGCCAGACTAAGTCAGTGGCACAGATGGAACTATCCAAGCAGTAGATGAAGTACATCTCCTTTAAATATTGATATTTGGTTGCGTTGACAACCAAACTCAGTTCAATATTACTTTTGAAATACAGTAAATGCCCTAAAGTTAAGGTTATCTTACAAAGTTATGTAACATTCAACCCTAAAGATAGTAACACATCCATGGCCACATTTCGAGGTTACTGTAACTTTACATTTCTTCTTATGTAATCATATAAAGCATGCATGTGATGTCCTTTACACATGTTCAAGATAGCATGCATAGGTCGTCGCAGGTCTGTGGAGATCGTCACAATTGCTGTAATAATCTGAGCAGAATCTCGAATGGCATTGATCCCTTGCATCATGTACTTTTAATGTAATCTCAACTGCAATCCAGGTAGTTTGGTTCTGCTATCAGATGAAGCACAGTCATAACACATTAATCTGACATTGTAATCCCATTGAAATTTGGTTGTGCTTTTAGATGGTTGAAAGCGTAGTGATAACACATTGGAAATTCAACTGACTTTTGGCTGTCTTTTTGAGTGGGTGAATATAGGTTGTAATCTCATTTATCAACGTCTCAACCAAATACATGTTGAAATGACGTGGAGTGCCCAGTGGAACCAGCCTGATCTTGCAATAGCTCACATTCTATTAAGTGAAATGAAACGTGAGCGCAGCAGTCACTCGGTCTGCTTGACCTGGCTAGGGTTGGCATTGTGAGCTTGTACAGTGTTTATGTTTGTAATGTAGGCTATATGTATCAGCTGGTTTCATGACTATTTCCCTCTGTCTATCTATATATCAATCTGTTTGATCTGTTTGTCAGTGACAGTCTCTTTTCGTGTTCTGTATGTAGCCTATGTAATAGAGCTATGCTTGCGTCCCCAAATGGCACCCTTTTCACTATTTAGTGCACTAATTTTGAGGACTCTGGTCAAATGTAGTGCACTATATAGGGTATAGTGTGCCATTTGTTGCACATCCTATGTCTGGGAGAAGGAAGAACAGTAGAGGTAATAACCCTTATAATAGAAAATAAATTATTATATTACACATTTCTCTATGGTGTTGAGTTATCGGTAGTTCACATCAGGAGTTGATAGATTTAGTTGTTCAGGGTGTTTTGGACTGGACGGGGGTTCAGAATACTGCACAGACACAGAAACACACACACACACACACACACACACACAGTTGACCTCTTCTGTCTTCCTCACACGACACACACTCTATCACACACTCCTCTGTGGAATTCTCCAGTGTAAACGTGTTCCAAATGAGGGCCCAGTATCCATATCCTATCATGCTGGGGAATATAGGCCCATTTAATCCACTAATTGGAAACCAGAGCTCCTGGGTTGCATCCCAAATGGCACCCTATTCCCTACATAGTGCACTACTTTTGACCAGGACCCATAGGGCTTTGCTCAAAAGTAGTGCACTGTATAGGGAATATGGTGCCATATAGGAAAAAGTCTCACATTTTTCCTCTGGCAGGTCAGGGGAGAGATACAGACACAGCATTCCAAAGAGTGCAACAGCTTAGGCTAATAGGGTAATGGATGCCACATCGATGCCTGCCACATATAACTAATGTATCTCTGTGGCCTGCCCTCACATCTCTATCTATCAGTGGCAGGCAGCAAAGACAGAGACAGATGAAGTGGGAGTGAACATAGAAATAGAATGACTAAAACAGGTATCCCCATTCAGGTCAATGTTCTGTGATGGGTGGTGATTCTATTTCTATTGGAGTGGAAGTGAACAGAAGGGGCAGATGGTTGGAAGCTGTAGCTGGGAATCATGTTTCCTCAGGCAAGGCAAGGCTATGTTAACACCCATACTCTGGTGGTATTAGAGACACACACATATTGATGGTATTAGGCAGCAGGGAGATGGACTGTAAGGTGGATGGGATGAGGGAGGGGGTCAAGCTGAGGTAAAAGGTTAGAGGTTGGATCCTGAAGTGATGTTGCTTTCTCTGGGATGCCCATGGGTGGGTTTACTGACATGAAACCAGTTCACGCTTTCAGCTAAATGCTTTTGTCAGATGTAATGTAATTTATTGAAGTCAAGGTCTGCTGTTTTGTTGAAGTCAAGGTCTGCTGTTTTGTTGATGTCAAGGTCATTGTGTACTGTGTCTCTGTGAGTCGTCCTGAATACTGTAGGTGTCTCCTACAGATGTAGGATCTTAATTGGATAACCTTGTTGCAGGAGAACTTTCCTGCAATGCAGGACATTTTTTACTTGTATTGTATTTGAGGTTTAAAAAGGCTTCTGAAGTTTGTAATTTCTACTTTGAAATTTCAGACTTGATTTTCCCTTCCGAAGAAATCTAGCAACCCCTACAAATATTTTCATTAATTATAATCCACATAATAATTCACATTTCCTGTTGCTGCAGGATTATTTGTTGCTGTAGCAAACTGGCTCAAATTAAGATCCTACATCTGTATACTTCAACCATTGTTGGTCCCTCTAAGACAGATATGAGACGTTGCCGAAACGTACACTCATCCCGAAGGTGTTTGTGTGTCATTTGATTGATTTGATTAATTGATTTTTATTAATTGAATGTGGGTTTGATTTAACTAAGCAGTAACAAGAGTGACAATTGAGTTAGCGATTTGAGGGTTTTGGGTGTTCTTATCAAGTGTGTGTTTCAATAGCATGTGTGTGTGTGCGTGCGTGCCTGTGTGTGTGTGTGTGTTTGTGTGTTTGTGTGTTTGTGTGTGTGTGTGTGTGTGTGTGTGTGTGTGTGTGTGTGTGTGTGCCTGCACGTACGTGTGTGTCCAGTGTGTTCCTCTCTGATGGTGCTTCTCCCTCCCCTCTGTAGGAATCATCTGACAGCAGCAACACTGTGGAGGACGAAGATGTCAAAGGTAAGAACTGGAGACCCTAGGAGACAGTAGAGAGACAGGTCAAGGTAGTGTACAGTCGTGGTCAAAAGTTTTGAGAATGACACAAGTATTGGTCTTCACAAAGTTTGCTGCTTCAGTGTTTTTAGATTTTTTTGTCAGATGTTACTATGGTATACTGAAGTATAATGTCAAGCATTCCATAAGTGTCAAAGGCTTTTTTTGACAATTACATTCAGTTTTTGCAAAGAGTCAATATTTGCAGTGTTGACCCTTCTTTTTCAAGACCTCTGCAATCCGCCCTGGCATGCTGTCAATTAACTTCTGGGCCACATCCTGACTGATGGCAGCCCATTCTTGCATAATCAATGCTTGGAGTTTGTCAGAATTTGTGGGTTTTTGTTTGTCCACCCGCCTCTTGAGGATTGACCACAAGTTCTCAATGGGATTAAGGTCTGGGGAGTTTCCTGGCCAAAATTTCGATGTTTTGTTCCCCGAGCCACTTAGCTATCACTTTTGCCTTATGGCAAGGTGCTCCATCATGCTGGAAAATGCATTGTTCGTCACCAAACTGTTCTTGGATGGTTAGGAGAAGTTGCTCTCGGAGGATGTGTTGGTGCCATTCTTTATTCATGGCTGTGTTCTTAGGCAAAATTGTGAGTGAGCCCACTCCCTTGGCTGAGAAGCAACCCCATATATGAATGGTCTCAGGATGCTTTACTGTTGGCATGACACAGGACTGATGGTAGTGCTCACCTTGTCTTCTCCGGACAAGCTTTTTTCCGGATGCCCCAAACAATCGGAAAGGGGATTCATCAAAGAAAATCACTTTACACCAGTCCTCAGCAGTCCAATCCCTGTACCTTTTGCAGAATATCAGTCTGTCCCTGATGTTTTTCCTGGAGAGAAGTGGCTTCCTCGCTGCCCTTCTTGACACCAGGCCATCCTCCAAAAGTCTTCGCCTCACTGTGCGTGCAGATGCACTCACACCTGCCTGCTGCCATTCCTGAGCAAGCTCTGCACTGGTGGTGCCCCGATCCCGCAGCTGAATCAACTTTAGGAGACGGTCCTGGCGCTTGCTGGACTTTCTTGGGCGCCCTGAAGCCTTCTTCACAACAATTCAACCTCTCTCCTTGAAGTTCTTGATGATCCGATAAATGGTTGATTTAGGTGCAATCTTACTAGCAGCAATATCCTTGCCTGTGAAGCCCTTTTTGTGCAAACAATGATGACGGCACGTGTATCCTTGCAGGTAACCATGGTTAACAGAGGAAGAACAATGATTTCAAGCACCACCCTCCTTTTAAAGCTTCCAGTCTGTTATTCTAACTCAATCAGCATGACAAAGTAATCTCCAGACTTGTCCTCGTCAACACTCTCACCTGTGTTAACGAGAGAATCACTGACATGATGTCAGCTGGTCCTTTTGTGGCAGGGCTGAAATGCTGTGGAAATGTTTTTGGGGATTAAGTTCATTTTCATGGCAAAGAGGGACTTATAAATGCAATTCATCTGATCACTCTTCATAATATTCTGGAGTATATGCAAATTGTCATCATAAAAACTGAGGCAGCAGACTTTGTGAAAATTAATATTTGTGTCATTCTCAAAACTTTTGACCACGACAGTACTGTACCCAGCAGAGTACACAGGAGCTGAGTATAGAGAGAGACACAATATCATGTGGATTTAAATAAGAATACCCGTGTTGATGTTGTCAGAGTCGTGAGTTTGTGTATATGCGTGTCCTTCTGAGCTACTGTACAAAGAGGAGCTGCTCAAAGCAGGTCAAAAGCTGCGAATGGAGCATTTCGGTGTGAGTGAAAGCACTGCTAGACCCTGTCACCAAATCTACACTGGAGTTGCTTAACAAGAAGACAGTGAATGTTCCTGAGTGGCCAAGTTACAGTTATGACTTCAATCTACTTGAAAACAGAGAACAGAGCCTCCTGTCTTGCTCTTCATTGAAATCAGAGGGCTAATATTAATACTATGCATGCCAGTCTCTCTTGGCTAAGAGTTGAGGAAAGACTGACTGCGTCACTTCTTGGAAATTCCAAATTGTTTGCATAGTCAACTTACACACAGCACTGACACACACACCCCACCAGACATGCCACCAGTGGTCTTTTCACAGTCCCCAGGTTCAGAACAAATTCAAGGAAATGTACATGAGTGCATGGAACTCCTATATAGCACAAGTGAACAGCAAACCTGGTTTCAAAAAACTAATAAAACAACACCTCACGGCACAACGCCTCATGTGACCTACTTGTTGTGTGTATGTACTGACATGTACAGTGTGTGTAACTGATAGATGCACACACACACACACTACATGTTGATGTATTTAAATTGTAGTCTTTTGTCTATGATGTATTTTTCTTTATGTGTCGGACCCCAGTATGACTAGCTGTCGCCATTGGCGTCGGCTAATGGGGATCCTAATAAATTAAAAATAGATAAAGGCGGCAGGTAGCTTAGTGTTTAAGAGCATTGTGCCAGTACCCGAAAGGTCGCTGATTCTAATCCCTGAGCCAACTATGTGAAAAGTCTGTCGCTGTGCCCTTGAGCAAGGCACTTAACCCTAATTGCTCCTGTAAGTCGCTCTGGATAAGAGCGTCTGCTAAATGACTAAAATGTTATAAAATAGAATCTATGAAAGACTTGAAGCTTGAAGATTTTTAAAAAGGAAACTGGAAAATATTGCACAATCCAAGTGTGAAAAGCTCTCAGACTAACCCAAGAAGATTGCTCCCAAAGGTGTTTCTAACATGCATTGACTCGGGGGTGAATATTTATCTAATAAAGGTATATTAGTGTTTAATTTTCCATACATTTGTAAGAAATGTTAGATTTTCTTTTTCACTTTGACATTACAAAGTATTTTGTGTAGATCATTGACCTTTTTTTCTTCTCAATTAAATCAATTTTAATCCCACTTTGTAACACAATAAAATGTGAAGAAATCCAAGGGGGGTGTAGACTTATGAAACCCACTGTACAGATCTGCCAATCAGAGGTGTCTCTGACAGTGATGTAGTCCCAATGAGGTGTGTGTGTGTGTGTGTGTGTGTGTGTGTGTGTGTGTGTGTGTGTGTGTGTGTGTGTGTGTGTGTGTGTGTGTGTGTGTGTGTGTGTGTGTGTGTGTGTGTGTGTGTGTGTGTGTGTGTGTGTGTGTGTGTGTGTGTGTGTGTGTGTGTGTGTGTGTGTGTGTGTCCATGAAATGAGAACAATAAGATCTCCCTAAAGCAGGTCACTAATGTGGTGGTCCAGTGTGAAGTATAACAGTAGTTACCGCTGCCTCTCTATAGAGACTCTATTACAGGGTTCCCCAACTGGCGGCCCTGCAATATGTTGGACATAAAAGACTGTAGAAACTCCAGGAAATCAGCTCCAAGTGATTTTAATTTAAGAAATCTGTTCCCAAGTATCCCCACACATTATACAGAGACATATGATCGTATACAAATGTAAGCAAGGTTTGAAATTATTATGGTTTAGTCAAACGTTTGTGCTTCTTGCGGTCAATTTGCAGTCTACAAATTATTTGTAATTATGTTTCGGCCCCCAGACCATCCACTCAAGAAAAAATCGGCCTGTATTGTACCTTCCTTTTATGCTCCAACCTCCAACGCCCCCAAAGTAAGAGTGAGCTGTTTTGTAGCGTCCTTCTCTGTGCTACTGCTAGGTATCCAGCTTCCTGCTCTAGTAGCCCTCCACAGGAGCAGGCCAAGGGCACCTTGTGTGTATATTTAGCCTGTGGCAGGAAACAGAGCCATGTGGAGGAGTTGGAGAAACATTACTGTAGCAGCGCCACCTGGGATACATAGCACTAGAGCGCTAATAGATGTACTGTTACTGTAGTGTAAGTCTCACTACTCTAGTCTGACGTGCTCATGAAATGAATCTACTGGGTTGAGGTAAGAGAGAGTACGGCATGGGAGTTTGGTTGGATTTGTGCTCGTGTTTTTATAATAGGTTATCTGGTTTTGTGTGTTTGGATTTCTTAGATTGTAAGGGTGTGTCTGCGTGTCTGTGTGTTTGCGTGTGGTGTGTGTCTGTGCACGTGTGGGTATAATGTGTGTGTGTGTGTGTGTTCATGCGTGCTTGCGATTGTGAAGAGACAATGAAGAGTCGACTGGCATGTAAAGTGAACTGGATTTACTCATAGTTTATTTTGGGTTGGTGGATTGTTGAACTATGCAGAATGCCCCCTCCTGCACTACAGCACACTATATATCTGTATGGTACCGTATGTTCCTGGGATGTTCCTGGTATGTTTGTGTTCTTTACTCTCTGAATAGGAGATCACTTGTTGCTCTTCCCCCTGTCTACTATAATATACAGTAGACAGATCACTAGTCCCAAGCAGTCAGAGGAATAACATTGTGCTTCGTTGGAAACCCTGTGCTGTAGACAGATCTGCCTAGCATACAGATCCCGGTATTCATCTGTATTACTACTATTCCCAATCATCATTATCATGGTCTGCTTACAAAACTATACCCTATTGCCTACATAGTTTCCATGACATAGACTGACCAGGTGAATCCAGGTGAAAGCTACTATCCCTTATTGATGTCATTCGTTAAATCCACTTCAATCAGTGTAGATTAATGGGAGGAGACAGGTTAAAGAAGGATTTTCAAGCCTTGAGATATGGATATATGGGCAAGACAAAATATTTAAGTGCCTTTGAACGGGGTATGGTAGTAGGTGCCAGGCGCACCGGTTTGTGTCAAGAATTGCAACGCTGCTGCATTTTTCACGCTCAACAGTTTCCCGTGTGTATCAAGAATGGTCCACCACCCACAGGATATCCAGTCAACTTGACACACCTGTGGGAAGCATTGGAGTCAACATGGGCCAGCATCCCTGTGGAATGCTTTCAATACCTTGTAGAGTCCATGCCCCGACGAATTGAGGCTGTTCTCATACATACTGCCTTCAAATACCTTTAATAATACATCTGTTCTACTGATACAGAAGGTAAACTTGATTAAATACCGAGCTCGGAAATCATCAGTAGGTTTTTTCTCCTTTTGTTTTCCATCCACCCAGTCAATGTTGTGTTTCTTTCTTTTGTTCATTCATTCTTTCATTCATTCACCCTCTCCTTCTTTTCTTTTCCCATCTCTTCTCATTGATCTGTCGGTCCTGGGTGTGTGTGTGTGTGTGTCTGATCAGGGAAGAGTATAGACAGTTCAGTTAAGACCGAGTCCCAGCCTGACACCTCCGCCCCACAGCCCCAAGTCCACTCGCCCGCTGTGTACTGTAAGTCGGCATGCCCCCAAGCGCAGTGTGACACACACACATAAACACACACACACACATACAGAGAGACACATATACACACTTCTGTGTAGACGCTCACACACACAAGACTTATGGCTAACACAACCCCCTGTGTGTATACTCACCAACATATGATCTTTATAGAACACTGAAACCTTGAATGATGCGTGGCTTGACTAGGATTGCAAAACTACCGGAAATCTACCAAAGTTACCAGAATCTTCATAAATGTTGGTCATTAACAGAAAATGTATGGAAATCTATGGTAACTTTGGTAATTTACACTTGAATAACATTTTTTAAAAGTATTCATATATAAAAATATATATCTGTGTCCATATTGTCTATGACCATATGCTTCAAGAGAAAATAAACAAAAAATGCATCTAATCAAAATAATTTAGTTAATTAATGTAAACAGCATCTAATCAACATCTTTATTTTTTATTTCAGATTTTTTTTGTTGAAGGGCAGTGGGCCCGGATTCAAAACCATTTAGACTCTGGCATATATGTGCACATAGATCATACAATGGCATCCTTTAAATTAACTCTGCTACTCTTCCAACTATTGACTTTTTTCACAACTGCCACCAGTTTGATGCCAAAACAGCAACGACAACAAATACATATTGACATAGTAAAATGAATAAAAGTGTGTATAAAAAATATATATACACTACCAGTCAAAAGTTTGGACACACCTACTCATTCAAGGGTTTTTCTTTATTTTTACTATTTTCAACGTTGTAGAATAATAGTGAAGACATCAAAACTATGAAATAACACATAAACTCCTGAGTGGCGCAGTGGTCTAAGGCACTGCATTGCAGTGCTAACTGTGCCACTAGATCCTGGTTCGAATCCAGGCTCTGTCGCAGCCGGCCGCGACCGGGAGACTCGTGGGCGGCGCACAATTGGTCCAGGGTAGGGGAGGGAATGGCCGACAGGGATGTAGCTCAGTTGATAGAGCATGGCGTTTGCAACGCCAGGGTTGTGGGTTCGATTCCCATGGGTGGCCAGTATAAAAAAATAAATATGTATTCACTAACTGTAAGTTGCTCTGGATAAGAGCGTCTGCTAAATGACTTAAATGTAAATATGGAATCATGTACTAACCCAAAAGGTGTTAAACAAATGAAAATATATTTGAGATTCTTCAAATAGCCACCCTTTGCTTTGCACACTCTTGGCAAAAATATAGACACAACATGTAAATATCCCAGAATTTGTCCATATGCATAAAAACCTTATTTCTCTAAAATGTTGTGCACAAATTTGTTTACATCTATGTTAGTGAACATTTCTCCTTTGTCAAGATAATCCATCCACCTGACAGGTGTGGCATATCAAGAAGCTTATTAAACAGCATGATCATTACACAGGTGCACCTTGTGCTGGGGACAACAAAAGGCCACTCGAAAATGTGCAGTTTTGTCACATAACACAATGCCACAGATGTCTCAAGTTTTGAGGGAGCGTGCAATTGGCATGCTGACTGCAGAAATGTCCACCAGAACTGTTGCCAGAGAATGTAATGTCCATTTCTCTACCATAAGCCGCCTCCAACGTTGTTTTAGAGAATTTGGCAGTATGTCCAACCAGCCTCACAACCGCAGACCACGTGTAACCATGCCAGCCCAGGACCTCCACATCCGGCTTCTACACCTGCGGATCGTCTGAGTCCAGCCACCAGGACAGCCGATGAAACTGAGGAGTATTTCTGTCTGTAATAAAGCCCTTTTGTTGGGGAAAACGTATTGTGATTGGCTGGGCCTGTCTCCCAAGTGGGTGGGCCTATGCCCTCCCAGGCCCACCCATGGCTGCACCCCTGCCCAGTCATGTGAAATCCATAGATTAGGGCCTAATTTATTTATTTCAATTGACTGATTACTGTAACGCAGTAAAATCGTTGAAATTGTTGCATGTTGCATTTATATTTTTGTTCAATTTTGCAGTTTTAAAGCAAATTTCCTGCTATTCTACATATTCTGCAATGGAGCTGAGAGAAAAATTTTCAGTTTTAAAGCTACAGTACCTTGCAAAAGTATTCATCCCCCTTGGCATTTTCGTATTTTGTTGCATTACAACCTGTAATTTAAATAGGTTTTTATTTGGATTTCATGTAATGGACATACACAAAATAGTCCAAATTGGTGAAGTGAAATGAAAAAAATAACTTTTTTCAAAAAATTCAAAAAATTAATAACGGAAAAGTGGTGCGTGCATATGTATTCACCCCCTTTGCTATGAAGCCGCTAAATGAGATCTGGTGCAACCAATTACCTTCAGAAGTCACATAATTAGTTAAATAAAGTTCACCTGTGTGCAATCTAAGTGTCACATGATCTGTCACATGATCTCAGTATATATACACCTATTCTGAAAGGCCCCAGAGTCTGCAACACCACTAAGCAAGGGGCACCACCAAGCAAGCGGCACCATGAAGACCAAGGAGCTCTCCAAACTGGTCAGGGACAATGTTGTGGAGAAGTACAGATCAGGGTTGGGTTATAAAAAAATATCAGAAACTTTGAACATCCCACAGAGCACCATTAAATCCATTATTAAAAAATGGAAAGAATATGGCACCACAACAAACCTGCCAAGAGAGGGCCGCACATCAAAACTCACGGACCAGGCAAGGAGGGCATTAATCAGAGAGGCAACAAAGAGACCAAAGATAACCCTGAAGGAGCTGCAAAGCTCCACAGCGGAGATTGGAGTATCTGTCCATAGGACCACTTTAAGCCGTACACTCCACAGAGTTGGCCTTTACGGAAGAGTGGTCATAAAAAAGCCATTGCTTAAAGAAAAAAATAAGCAAACACGTTTGGTGTTCGCCAAAAGGCGTGTGGGAGACTCCCCAAATATATGGAAGAAGATACTTTTTGGCCATCAAGGAAAACGCTATATCTGGCGCAAACCCAACAGCTCTCATCACCCCGAGATCATCATGCTGTGGGGATGTTTTTCATTGGCAGGGACTGGGAAACTGGTCAGAATTGAAGGAATGATGGATGGCGCTAAATACAGGGAAATTCTTGAGGGAAACCTGTTTCAGTCTTCCAGAGATTTGAGACTGGGACGGAGGTTCACCTTCCAGCAGGACAATGACACTAAGCAAAATGCTAAAGCAACACTGAAGTGATTTAAGGGGAAACATTTAAATGTCTTGGAATGGCCTAGTCAAAGCCCAGACCTCAATCCAATTGAGAATCAGTGGTATGACTTAAAGATTGCTGTACACCAGCGGAACCCATACAACTTGAAGGAGCTGGAGCAGTTTTGCCTTGAAGAATGGGCAAAAATCCCAGTGGCTAGATGTGCCAAGCTTATAGAGACATACCCCAAGAGACTTGCAGCTGTAATTGCTGCAAAAGGTGCCTCTACAAAGTATTGACTTTTTTTTTGGGGGGGGGTGCCAAGGGGGGTGAATACTTTAGCAAGCCACTGTAATTTCCTGCAATTCTATTCATTTTGCCATGGCTAATGCTTTTTTATTTCGCTCAAACATAATAACAATTTCAATACTGCACAAAAAAATGTTTTTGCAATATTCTATTTCCCCTTACTGTCTAGCTTATTTTGGTGATTGTTAGTTCTCAAAGATTTAAAAAAAAAATATATAGGTCCGTTATCTTCTCTACATATTTTATATCTGGTTTAAGTCATTTAACCTTTTACTGCAGTGGGCTAAATCAGGGTCACAGAGTGATTCTTGGTAGTCTTAAACAAATCTACTTTGAAACAAAAGTATACACCTCACACACATTGTTATGGGCTTAAAAAAAAGAAGTCACCTGTACCATGTCAGATATAGAGTTGCAATGTATTCAGTTTTGAGTTTTCATCCCAATATTACACTTTATATACATCACAGAAGACTGAAATATAACAAATCTTTTTGACATAGAAACACTGGATTTTCATCAGTTAAAAAAATATATATATTTATTAGTTATGAAATTATGAAAAATATAAGTAACATTCCACCCATGAGGCCAAAGGGGGCGCTTTTGATCATTGGCTGCAGGAAAGGGCTACATTTACACTGAAAGCATTTGTCCATCCTGAAAATCTATTTGGACTTAGATGTCCCCAAAAAAAACGCTTAGGATTTCAATGGCAGAAAAATACCTGTATGTTATCAATACGTATCCTTCTAATCTACTCGTTCTCACTAAGCGTCAATATAAAAGTCAAACACAGTCCTGTCTTTAGACTGTTGTGAATAAAGCCTGTATTAGGAAAAGATTACTAGATACACCACACTGTCACATTCAACTCAGTGACTAATCTAAACCTAGCCTAATAGCATAACTTTGCCTAACCTAGCATAAAATAGCTGTCTGTGGCATCATGTAGAGAGATTTAAAGATGCACACACTGCTCTGATGCATCTCATCTCATCACTCCTCCTCCCTCCATGCCCCTCTCCTGTCTTTTGATTTGGAGCATCCCTATTCTGGCCGCAATGTGTTTGTATATGTAGCAGCTCACTGTCTCCCTCGTGTGGACAAATACAGAACCGCAACACTGCAGCATCACAGTCCCAATGGACGCATGCGGGGGATTCTGTTTCTGCTTGTGCTATCCTTATTTTTGGCATGCTGTTTTCTGTGTGAATCTCTTCAGTTTCTCTTTCAGTTCATTCATATCCACCCCCATCCCCCCACCCCCCTCCCCAGCCACCAAGCTATCAGACCTGTTTGGCGTAGTACGCAGGGCGTCAGGGCCCATGTCTGATGGGGAAGGGGGCACCAGCACACCTCCACCCCCTCCAGCCGCCCCCTCCGTCGCCGCCTCCCCACCCATGGCACACACCCCTATGCAGCGTAAGTACACTATAGCAGGACCAGAGTATTTAGATAAGCTGGTCTGCGTCGGAAATGGAACCCTATTCACTCACAAGAGAAGGATCTGTGTTTTGAGAGGTCTTCATGGATATGTTTCATATTCGTCATTCTAAGTCAGTTTGTAATAAGTCAATTTCGAATGGAACATGTGACTTTTCTGTTTATACTTTATACTTTCATTTTTTTATTTCACCGTCATTTAATTTTGTGATCTTTTCTACCCCTACACCTCCTCCCTCTTTCTCCTGCTCCTTTGCTCTTTCTCTCTCTAACTCTCTCTCTCTCTCTCCATCCGTATCTATCCCTCTGTCCCTGCGACCAGTGTCCCGTCTTTCAGACCTAGTGGGCAATGTTCGCCGGTCGTCTGCCCCAGCCCCTCCCCCCGCCACACCTGCACCCGCCGAGGTAGAGGTGGCACCAGCCCCCAGGCCCACTCCCCCCCCATCACACCCCACCTCCCCTCCTCCCCCCATGTCCCCCTACAGCCTCTCCCTCACCTCTCAGAGTGAGTACTGGGCATGACCCCTGACCCCAGAGTGTTGCCAATCAGAAGGCTGTGTAGTATAGTGCATGTTGTGACACCACTCACTCAGCACTGTGACTTGACTCGTGTTTGGTAAGCACTCCAAAGCCCTAACGAGGGTTTCCCTAGCATTATATATCAGGCGAGGCCGGCCTCTTGCCGAGTTCAGTTGGGTAAAAAGGGGCCTCTAGGCCTACTGGTTTTAATCGATTGTTTTGGTGGGTTTGCAGCGTGTTTCGAGTTTTGCTGTAGAGGCCTTTATTTGTTTTAGGGTCTTTGGGCCCTACCTAGGGGAAACAAGGAAACACAACTAACTGTGTGCTGTTTTTTTGCTTGTTGGAAGTGAAAATGGTGAGTTGTGTGGTGTGACATGTAGCAACTAACATTCACTGCAGAGTGATATTATAATGAGTTATCAACTGGTTGTGTTTGTGTGTCGTTTTGGTGTTGGTTGCAGTTTACTTCAATTGCTTTGGTACTATTTTCACAAGTATGTGGTGAATTTTCTAAACTCTTAGTACAAAACTCTGGACTGGTAACATTTGTAACGCAGTCTCATATTCAAAACCTTTCATTGTTCATTCATTTTGTTTGGAGACATCTTTCACCACACAACCATTGATCCAAAATATACGTTTACTGTGAAAACCATGAGAACATTGATTTAATCACCAAAACACAACATAATGATGTCTTCTCAATTTAGTTGGTTTAACAACCAGTTAATCCAATAGCAAAACATTTGATATCAAAATTGCCCTTTTAATGTAGTATGTTAAAGTACTGTACACAGGCCAGTGACGACGAACGCCGAAGCCTACCCGAACAAGGAGAGGAGGCAGCCTCGGAGGAAGTTGTGACAATACCCCCCCCCCCCCTTGACGTGCAGCTCCAGCATCGGGGAAAACCAGGAGGACGCGGAGCAGGGCGAGCCGGATGGCGACGGTGGAAATCCCGCAACAGGGAGGGATTGAGGATATCCCTCACCGGGACCCAGCACAGCTCCTCCGGACCGTACCCCTTCCACTCCACGAGGTACTGAAGGCCCCCCACCCGACGCCTCAAATCCAGGATGGAACGGATGGAGTACACCGGGGCCCCTTCGATGTCCAGAGGGGGCGGAGGGACCTCCCGCACCTCAGACTCCTGGAGCGGACCAACCACCACCGGCCTGAGGAGAGACACATGGAACGAGGGGTTAATGCAGTAATCTGGAGGGAGTAGTAACCTATAAGTAACCTTGTTTATTCTCCTCAGGACTTTGAATGGCCCCACAAACCGCGGGCTCAGCTTCCGGCAGGGCAGGCGGAGGGGCAGATTCCGGGTCGAGAGCCAGACCCGATCACCGGTACAAAGACCGGGGCCTCACTGCAGTGGCGGTCAGCGTTGGCCTTCTGGCGACGCACGGCGCGTTGGAGGTGGATGTGAGCCACCGAAACCAGTCATCCACCGTAGGAGCCTCGGTCTGGCTCTGATGCCACGGTGCCAGAACCGGCTGATAACCCAAAACATATTGAAATGGAATTAGGTTAGTGGAGGAGTGGCAGAGAGAGTTATGGGCATATTCAGCCCATGGCAAGAACACCGACCACTCCCCCTGCCGTTCTTGGCAGTAGGACCGCAGGAACCTACCCACATCCTGATTCACCCGTTCCACCTGCCCATTAGACTCGGGGTGAAAACCAGAGACCCCCAGACGTTCCATGAACGCCTTCCAGACCCTGGATGTGAACTGGGGACCCCGGTCAGACACTACGTCCTCTGGCACCCCGTAGTGCCGGAAGACGTGTGTAAACAGGGCCTCCGCAGTCTGCAGGGCCATGGGGAGACCGGGCAGAGGAAGGAGGCGGCAGGCTTTGGAAAAGCGGTCCACAACGACCAGGATGGTGGTGTTACCTTGAGAGAGGGGAAGATCAGTAAGGAAGTCAATACACAAGTAGGACCATGGCCGTTGTGGAACTGGTAAGGTCTGTAACTTACCCGCTGGGAGGTGCCTAGCTGCCTTACTCTGGGCGCACACCGAGCAGGAGGAGACATACACCCTCACGTCCTTAGCCAAGGTAGGCCACCAGTACTTTCTGGTCAGGCAGCGCACTGTACCACCGATACCTGGGTGACCAGAGGAGGGGGACGTGTGTGCCCAATAGATCAGACGGTCACGGACAAGAGAAGGCACATACTGCAGCCCAGCTGGACATTGAGGTGGAGATGGCTCTGTGAGTGACGCCCACTCTATGTCCGTGTCCATCGCCCATACTACTGGCGCCACAATGCAGGAGGCTGGGAGTATGGGGGTGTTGTCTCTGGGCCTCTCCTCTGTGTCATACAGCCGGGACAGTACATCTGCCTTCACGTTCTTCATACCCGGGATGTAAGATAGTGTAAAATCAAACCGGGTGAAGAATAGGGCCCACCTGGCCTGGCGAGGGTTCAGCCTCCTCGCTGCCCGGATGTACTCCAGGTTACGGTGGTCCGTCCAGACGAGGAAAGGGTGTTTCGCCTCCCTCGAGCCAGTGCCTCCACATGGTCAGGGCTCGGACAACAGCCAACAGCTCCCGATCACCAACGTCGTAGTTCTGCTCCGTCGGGATGAGCTTCTTGGAGAAGAAAGCACAGGGGCGGAGCTTGGGTGGCGTGCCCGAGCGTTGAGATAGGACAGCGCCTATCCCTACCTCAGACGCATTCACCTCCACTACGAACGGTAGTGATGGATTGGTTTATTGCGCAATCCCCCGCCCGATGAGGTGGTAATTTTGTCGCCTGCGTTTTGGAAAACGCATGCGCCAAATCGAGGTATTCGGGGGGGAACGCACGGTGGAGCTAGTGTCTGGACTTTCCATCGTGGTTGCACCAATGGAAACACCTAGACACCTACCCTGACAATCTCGCGACCACCCCGTGAGAACCCTCTGCGGCCATGAAAAGGTGGGGTTATGTAGTGCTAACCAGGGAAGACCTAACACAACAGGGAAATCAGGAGACTCAATAATAAAAAAAGTGACTTGCTCTCGATGAGTCTAGTAACCATAGTAACTGGTGCTGTAACTTCCCTAACAAACCCGGACTCTAATGGTCGACTGTCAAGTGCTCTGATGGGGAGTGGAATGGATAGGGGAACCAATGTAATGCCTAGACTATGTGCAAATGACCTGTCCATAAAGTTCCCAGCATAAAGTCCTGTCAAAATTCCGTGGTCGAAATATGTGAATCCCTCTGGGTGGCTGGATCCGGTCACTCAGCTGGTCCCGAAAAATCGGGTCCTCTCCTCCTCCATGTTCGGGTGTGTGATTCTGTGATGAGGTGATTCTGAAGGAGTCAGGCGCAGGAGGGTAAATCACAGAATAACAGGATTTATTCTGAATTACAGAGTTACGCAGTAATGCGTAAAAACACTCCAGTGCGCAACACAGGCACACTGGAAAATACAAGGCACACAGTGAATATTCCCGGTGATACAAAATACACGGAGCTCCACCGAGCTTCTCTCCCCTTCACAATAAACAATCACACACAAAGACAAGGGGACAGAGGGAACACTTATACAGGTACTGATGAGGGGATATGAACCAGGTGTGTGTAATAAACAAGACAAAACTAATGGAATGATGAGATGAGGAGCGGCAGTGGCTAGGCCAGTGACGACGAACGCCAAAGCCTGCCCGAACAAGGAGAGGAGGCAGCCTCAGAGGAAGTCGTGACAGAAAAGGAGACTATATGATTTTGTGTGTTGTGCTTAGTAAATTGAACATGTGCTTAGAGTTTTAAAACAACTGCCTTTTTGATGATCTGTTTTGAGTTTTGTACTAAGCATTGTGAAAGTTGACTACATACTTGTGAAAATCGCACCAAAGTGATTGAAAAAAACTGTAATACAGGATTTGTTGCTTATTATAAGCGTGATCAAGATTGTTGGTTGGTGTTTGTGTGTGTGTGTGTGTCTGAGGTGGATATTGTACACATTAACTGCACGCAAACTCTCCACTGGCGTGTGTGTGTGTCTGACTCTATGCTGTGTTCCTCCTACAGCACGCAAACAAGAGATAATCAAGATCACTGAA
Organism: Coregonus clupeaformis; assembly: GCF_020615455.1. NCBI lineage: Eukaryota > Metazoa > Chordata > Actinopteri > Salmoniformes > Salmonidae > Coregonus > Coregonus clupeaformis. The sequence continues at coordinate 54,282,806 of NC_059207.1, forward strand.
CAGCTGATCGAGGCTGTGAACAATGGAGACTTCGAGGCATACGCGTGAGTTCATCAGTGTGTGTGAGAGAGTCTGAGTGTGGGTAGCTACACACAAGAAGAAGAAGGATTGTATGATTGTTTTAGTCATTTTTAGTGTGAGCATGTATCATAATGTGTGTGCGCGTGTGAGACATTGATGTGTGTTTCCTCTCCCCAGTAAGATCTGTGATCCTGGTCTGACCTCCTTTGAACCTGAGGCCCTGGGCAACCTGGTGGAGGGAATGGACTTCCACAGATTCTACTTTGAAAACCGTAAGATCTGCAGAGATGCTTTATATTCTATTGGGGGAAACACATGCATCTAATCCAGCATCAAGGATTGGGGGAGCCCCAGAAAGCGACATTATACTGTAGTTTGGGACTCATTTTCTTGAAGGATCTTTTGATCTTTAGATATGGAATGACCGGCGTCCCGAGTGGTGCAGCGGTCTAAGGCACTGCATCGCAGTGCTAGAGGCGTTACTACAGACCGGAGTTCGATCCCAGGCTGTGTCGCAGCCGGCCGCGACCGGGAGACCCATGAGGCTTCACACAATTGGCCCTGCGTCGTCCGGGTTAGGGGAGGGTTTGGCCGGCCGGGATGTCCTTGTCCCATCGCGCTCTAGCGACTCCTTGTGGCGGGCCGGGCGCATGCATGCTGACCTCGGTCGCCAGCTGTACAGTGTTTCCTCCGACACATTGGTGCGGCTGGCTTCCGGGTTAAACGAGAAGTGTGTCAAGAAGCAGTGCGGCTTGGCAGGGTCGTGTTTCGGAGGACACATGGCTCTCGACCTTCGCCTCTACCTAGGTCCGTACGGGAGTTGCAGCAATGGGACAAGACTGTAACTACCAATTGGATATCACGAAATTGGGAAGAAAAAGGGATAAAAAGTACAAAAATATATATATATAAAGATATGGAATGACCGAACCTATTCTCTCAAATGACCATTTTGACTTAGTTTTTTTTTACTTTCTCTCTTTCTGTGACTTTTCCTTACCACCCCCCCACCTCCCCCCTCCCTCCCTCCAGTCCTGTCTAAGAACAGTAAGCCTATCCACACCACAATCCTGAACCCCCATGTCCACCTCATTGGAGAGGACGCTGCCTGCATCGCCTACATCCGCCTCACCCAATTCGTTGACGGCCAGGGCCATCCGCGCTCCAGCCAATCAGAGGAGACTAGGGTATGGCACCGCCGGGACTCCAAGTGGCAGAACGTCCACTTCCACTGCTCGGGTGCGCCCGCCGCACCACTCCAGTGAGGTATGTGTAGAACATGTTTGTATCATGTGTGTGTGTAAACACATTTACAGTTATGTACGCATACACACACACACTGACATGCGCACACACACAGACACACTGTTTTGAATACTATTTTTCAGAAATGTAAGATGTGAAATGGAAATGTCTGTTAAATTGTGTCTCCTGTGTTTCAGGAGTAGAATGCCATAGTCACCTCTAACAAGAGTGCTCTGCTGGAGAGAGAGAGAGATAGAGGGAGAGCAAGTCCAGTGTCGGGTGGCTCTGAGTCCGCAGTGCCAGACCCCTCCCAAACTAGATACCCAGCATGCATCTCTTCTTTACGACTACCGCCCCGTCTGTCGCCACCCGCCACTGCACCCACTGACAACCATCTCAACAACCAACCAACCATCTGACAACAATCTATTGTTTTGACAACAACAGCAACAACCACAACAACAACCCCCTTCTCCCCCTCCCCCTCAACCTCAAACCATAGACAACTCACGTTTTGCCCCTTTTCCCCAACCCCAACTCCTCCAACCCAACCACCGCCACACCTATGGCCAATATTGGGCTGTGGGTAGGGAGTGTTTCGAGGGGTGTGTTGGGGGGTGTTGTGGTGTTTTCTTGGCCTCAGTGTGCATTTGATTCTTCCTCTTATGTCACATGATGTCCCCTCTTCTTCCTCTTGTGAATCTTCACTTGTGTTGCGTAACACTGCACAGGAAATACAGTATGTAAAGTTTTAAGTAAAATCTATTACTATTATGATTATGATTATTACACAATTGAAATTGTATATGTAATTTGTATAATTCAAATGATTGATGCCAGTGGTTTCTAGAGTTTGTTTTTTTCTCTATCTTTTTAAGGAAGCATGTTGTTTTTCAGTATTCACAGTGGCTGTTTTTTATTGTGGCTTTTAAGTGACAAAATGGTATTGGCAGTTTTTGTATAAGCTTCTTGTATTTAATCTATTATATTATACTAGGCCAAAGCTCATGTTTAAGAAAATAACTTTTTGGGGGAGGTGTGTGTTTGATGTGGTGTGGAGGAAGCGAGTGTGAATGTTAGAAGTGTGTGCGTGTGTGCTTCTGTGCATGCGTGTGCGTGTGTGTGTATATGTGTGTGTGGAACCTGGTAGATGGGAGTGTATTAGTCCATAGGTGGCCGGTTGGATCAACTGGTTAGAATTTTCAGCGTTGTAATGTGAATAGCTGGAAATGGGGTTGGCCTGATTTGGTGTCTTCCGATGTCCGGTCACAATCATTTTAACTGTACGAAACGAGATTCAACAATAACAGAGGTTTTTATTGTATTTCACATTAATCATGTTTTTGCCTTTTTTGTCTTTATTATTATTAACATATCTCAGAGGATAGACCTACCGGTTCTCTCTTACTCTCTGGTGTTGGCCGTTGGTGTGTGGGAAGGCTTTGTGCTCCCCAGTGCTCCCGGTGGTTCGATTAGATATTGCAGTATCATCACCCAACTTGACAATATACTGCACTGCACACTGCACTGCACTGCACACTGTACTGCACTGCACACACTGCAAATGAGGCCTCTACATGTACAGCCGCTATAGAACAAGTGAATAAACAATATCACAGCAATATTATGCTATAGTGTCCATACATATCAGCTTCACTACTTATCTTTCAACATCTTAAAGCTGTTTTGCAGTCTCTTTAAAACAGTACAGTACCTATAGCACCTCTCACATCTCATCTTTCTGTACAGGGGTGCTTTTTAGAACCTTTAGTGAGCGGGGATGAAGCCTTACGCACTTATAAATCCATACTGCGTCATAAGGTGCTACCATCCATTCTCTCACACCTCACCTGAGCCAGTTGCACTCTGATCCCATATAAAACCTGGAAACTGCATCACTACTGAGGTCCTGCATGGCATAGAGCCGTGCCTAGGGCTCTATGCCTGTTCAATATGTTTAGTGGGGGTTAATGGAGAGCTAACAGGCAGGCTGTTGGACAACTACAGTATGTCTGTCTGGACTGGCGAGATGTGGGCCTGTGTTGTCTGCAGGTGGCAGGTGTTTTAGTTGCGAGGTCATGTGCATGCATATGTGTGTTTACTTTGCATAAACCTTGTCCCTCTGTCCTGTGGTCTCTAGTTGGTGCTGCTCATTTTAGAGTGGAGAGATGTGACTGAGGTCTCACAAGGTATCCAGAAGACTGTGTGTATAAGGGGAGAGCTGCTGTGTTGGTTTTCCACATGATGGAGATTTTAGAGGAGTGTGGAGAGAGAGAGAGAGAGAGAGAGAGAGAGAGAGAGAGAGAGAGAGAGAGAGAGAGAGAGAGAGAGAGAGAGAGAGAGAGAGAGAGAGAGAGAGGTTAGGAGAAGAAGGCTTTATTTCAGAGGTCCTATCAGTCCTCTGCCTTCAGTCCAGGACTTACTTTTCTTATGATTTAATTATCTTTTTATGTATATTATATTTTCACATTTGTAATATCATCTTCATTGATTGTGTTACTATTGCGTGTTATTGACTAGTGTTACTATTCATTGTGTTTGTGCCAGGGAGAGATGGACAGATGGATTTACATGTTTTAGGAAGAGATGGCTTCACACACCCATGTAACTTATCTGAAGAAAAGTCAGCTCTGGATTGTTTGGTAATGTTGCAGGCCCACTATATTACAGTTGCATTTGATCAACAAATGGTTGCGTGTCACATCATGGACTGTGCAGTCGGGTATCCAATTGCTATAATATATTATAGGATTGGGTTAGCTGATATGTTAAATACCTATCCAGACGTTGTGAGATCTGTCAGGTGTCTGCAACATATAGTCAGCCTGGAACTTGATCAAAGTTTCAAATTGTGGATCTAAGTGAGTGTTTTTTTTTCCCGCCGTCCTACCATAGTTGTTATGCCTGCCTATGATTGGCTGCCTTCGGAAGTGTCTCATCACTATTGGCCAGACAATTTTGACCGTCTCATTGGACAGTCAGGCGGTCAGCCGGTTGGTTAGTCCTCAGGTTCATATTTATTTGATTATTTATTTATTTATTTTATTGGACAGTTATGTGCTTTTTCTTCAATGTTTTCTTTTGTTTATCCCTCGATATACGGTAAATGTTCAATTACTCTCTGTTGCATTGTGATTTAAAGGGAGGTTCCCTTCTATGTCCCTAGAAGTGCTCCAGAGTGATCAAGCTAACCAAACATGTGACCCGACCTCTTCCCCCTCTCCAAAAAAAGAAGAAAAAGAAGCATGTACAAAGATGTTGTATTATGTTCTTCTTAGCTATTAACTAGCATCTTAGCTGTCATTTCTTTGCATGATAGTCGACAGGACATTAGTTCTGGTGTTAACCCTGATTTGTCCTACTGAATGCTGGTATACTAAACCTTTCTCAATCTATTTTCTGAGCTTTTTAAGTGCATAAAACTATTTTTGTCTCGAGATGACATAACAAAGATAGATGATCATGATAAGGCTGACTTTGATATTGATGATTATGACAAGGATGATGATGATTCTACTGCATGCCTTTATATAGAGCTCAATGTTGTCAATGCAGAGGATCACCTCTAAACCATAAGCATCTCCAGTGACCCCTGCTCTACTGAACTTGCATGTGGACTTGGGTGGAAATCCTAGCTTCCGCTTAAGTACATTTTTAACATAGTAATGCATTGATGTCAATGGTAGACTAAGTAGAAATTTGACTTACAGTGAATGCATAATCTCAAATTGCAACGGTCAAATAATGTAGTAGATGGAGTAGGCCTAGATGTGCTAAAAGATGCCCTCTGGTGGTTAAAATGAGCGTTAAAGGCAAACACTGCGACACAATGAATCCTACCACAGCATACCACACGCTATACTGCTGTATTAAGCAACTTTTAAATGAGGAACCACTGTAAGTGGAAGTTAGGATTCACCCCTTTGAGAGGAACAGCACTCAATACTTACTCAAAAAGGATACATAAAGAACACCTGCAGTTCCACTATAACCCCACTAGAGAGCACTCTCACATGTAATAAAGCACAACTAGCCGATAAGGGGGCAGATTTGTCTAAAATTGTAAAGGCTGGGGATGCTGAAGTAACTTCCCAATAAGCAAACTTTTAAGTAATCGGTTCCAATAGACTTTAGAGGGAAGAACACACTGGACTATGTTTCTTTAGTTAATTTTGGAAACATTTGAAACATAGGAATACAAAGTGCATCCATCCAATGACTAGACCACCTGCACTGACAACACTGAGCTAGTATCTCTCGCTAGTATTTCTTTCACTATTTTCTTAGTCCCTCTGTTTACAAACCTTTGGGTCTTTATATTTTCCCTGGCTTTGTTTATTTTTTGTCAGTTTGGGTTTCATCTGTAGAATATATTTATCCTATATTTCTCTGATTCTTCTGATTATTGCTCTATTCTCCAACATGCTACATGTGTTTCTCTAATTTAAGGAAATGTGTTAAGGTGTTATCAATAAAATGACAATTTAAATAAAAATAAGTTTATCCTATTTATCCTCCATCTTAATGATCAAAGACATCCTCCTGGGCTTTTTATTGATGAGAGAGAAATCAGTTAAAGTTTTTCAACGGTTAATCCGATACAGAGATTAGGAAATAATATTACAATAATATAATAGTGACATTTCATATTTAAAAATATATATATGTCACAAGTGTAACTGGGCTAACAGTTGATACTTTAGATTCATACAAAGGGTGCGTTCGTAAATTCAATCTGGAGTGCCAGAGTGCGCTCAGAGTGCCCTTCGTAAATTCAGAGCGTTGTCAGATTATCCGTTTGTAAATTCAGAGCGTTTCGCTCTCGAGCGTTCAGAGCGCACACTGGACGCTCTGGCCAAGGAGTAGGATTGATCCGAGCGTTCTGGCCTCACAACGGCAGTCATGCACCCAAGCTAACTGGCTAACGTTGGCTAGCTTGCTAGCTACTTCCAGACACAAATGAGAGAACACCTCACTCTGACCATTTTACTCACCCTAGCAGAGCTGGTTAGGCAGTTTTTATGTTATCCAGAGCGTTGGTGACTGTAACTGCTGATGGCAACAATTTAATTACGCTTTTTTGCCGACGTTTACTGACACCGGCCATATTGAATGGGTGTTGAACGTTTGTAAATTTGTCTGTTTTTCTGCACTCTGGCACTCTCAGATGAGAGTACTCTGAAATCGGAGTAGATAGCCAGAGTGAATTTACGAACGCACCCATAGTTTGATGTTACAGTAGATGATGATTCATGTTAAATAATATCTGATATTTTTCAAATCAGAACATGTCATATTTGATAGTGATTAGTAAAGCATATACAGATAAGGCATAAGGCTACCCATATATTCATGCAATATTTAAAAGTCAATATTTAATTTGAAAAATGTATTTGTCCTTTCTTCAATAAAAAAGTTTTGAAAATAACAGCCAAAAAATTAAATCATAAATAAGATAAAATCATACAGCACAAAACAGACCTCTGGAGAAAGCTGCTCCCTATGACATCATCTCACTGTGAACACACATACTCTGTCATATTACTCTCCTATAGTTCAACTTGAACTGATCACAGACATTATGCCCTTGGCCTTTGTCCTCTCTAAGTCCCATTCAGTCAAATGAGTATGATGTAGAAAACTGGTGACTTGAGACTATAATACAAAGCTTATCCATTCCTTTCATGAATCTTCATAACAAACCACAGGAGGTTTGGTGGCACCTTAATTGGGGAGAACGGGCTCGTGGTAATGACTGGAGCGGAATCAGTGGAATGGTATCAAATACATCCAGCACATGGTTTCCAGGTGTTTGATGCCATTCCATTTTCTCAGTTCCGGACATAATTATGAACCTTTCACCCCTCAGCAGCCTCCTGTGTAATAAACAGTTACATGTAGATGACAGAAACCCAGCAGTGCACCATCCCCAGCATGAGAGCACAACCCAACCCTAAAAGCATTACTCTGTGATTCACTACGTATAAATAAACAGTTCAATCTCTCTGAGATCTGAGTGTGTATTACTCAAACAGAAAAACATGTTACAATCATCAATAATCATATCAAAGTGATTCATGTTCATTAGACACCAAAGCACTAATCTCTGTCACACACACACACACACCCCTCATCGGGACTACATCACTGTCAGAGATACCTCTGATTGTCAGATCTGTATATCAGGGTAGATAGCATCACCGGGCTTTCCTCAGACAGATATAGCCTGCATTCAGCAGTGTTGGGGTCCAGAATCACAGGAGTGTATTAGACAATCCCTTGGATCTTCTCCCAGTCTCAGAACTGCAGATTGCCCAGGTGTTTGGCCACAGCTATCAGCGCTCCTAAGACCAGCTGTGGATCTGCCAGTGTGCACTGGGCTCTGTAGCTTGTCTGGGTGTGTTTAGTTTGTGAGTAATGGCAGCTCCTTTTTTGGGGGGGGGGGGTTCTGCTCCAGTGCAATGAGGTTTTCTGTGAGAGTAGAAATCTGGTCCTGAATGTTCTTCATCTCTCTGGCGATCATCGTTCCCTTCTCCTTCTCCCTCAGTGAAGCCAGTCTGGCATCCTCTTCCTCTTTCAGGAACTGGTGAAGCATCTCAAATTCCCCCGTTCTGTCTCTCTGTGGATACCAGCTGCATGCTTCTCCTATCGAGTGTTCTGAAATGTGCTCTACTAAACAACACCACATTCTCTGTACACTCTTAAAAAAACATACAAGTATCCTTTGACTAATAACAAGACATCAGACAGGACCTTATTGCCACAGATTTTATTGCAATATTTTTTCCCCAGGTTTTATTACGACAGAAGAAAAAGCAGCCATGTGTTTTAGGACAGCAATAAAAAGGCTAACCATAAAAATATTAAACAATGCATTCCCCATTCATAAAAAAGAAACACAGACATACTTCACAATCAGGTCCCCTGAAGACAAATAAATAGTTATAAAAAAACAATAACATAAATAAAGTCATTCCAGGCTAGTTTGACCAAAATAATGTTCTCACACATTTCTTTCTCGCAAAGCTTCATAGTTTAATTTGATCGTTAACGTTTCGGTCTACTGACCTTCTTAATGCTTTGATCAAAACATTAACAGTCAGTAACTTTTACTAATTACAACAGTGAAACATTGCAAGCCAACAGTGTGAGGGAATGTCTTTTTTTTTACTTGAGTTATATTAATATTTCAACAAACCTAGAAAACACTCCTGGACTGGAAATCCAAAACTGAATATCATACCCTTCCACCATTGTTTTTGTTTTAAAAAACAATAGCAAAACAGAGTGATATTCAGTGAGTATTCCAGGCTAAAATACTTCTACAAGCCTTACGAAGCCTTAATCCTTTCTCAGGCCAGGTTGACCAGCCTCTCGCTGGCCTCCCACAGTTTTTTGGCCACGCCGGCGTCTCTGGCGAAAGATCTCAGCGTGGCGGGCCGGCAGTCGGTGAAGTATCCCCCACTGTGCTTGGCAGCCTCGTCCGACACGGCGCAGTAGACCACGGTCTGAGCGCCCATTTCACACGGCACGAAGAACATGAACATGATCACCTGCATCAGCATACGGAACAGGATGGAGTAGTGATATGTCCAACTGCTCTGAACATAGCCTGGGAGAGGGAGGGAGAAGGGGTGTAAGTGTGATGCATGAAATAATTCCCACACACTGATTCTATGCCCCAAAATGGGGGGATCGGGTAGGTATCCTTCCTGTAATAGATGTCTCTTTCTTTTTTACATTTTTTGTCACTTAACAATTAACTTTCAATCGACAAGAGAGTTGTGCCTCCATTATCTGAAACCATGGATGTGTGCATGCCACTGTGAGACAGATAGTAAGCCTATCTATTGAGAGAGGTTGCAGTGTAGGCCCTTTCACCCCTTTCTCTTCCATCAACTGGCAATTTCATTATGTGACTATTTGATCTACAGCTATGACTGTATTAGTATAATCTACAGTATACAGACCAGTGTTTCCTCTGGAAATTGTAGTAGCAGAGGGGGGAGTTTATTTTATTTTGTATTATAAATGCTTCAGTATACAGTATACTGTGCAGATTAGAGCTGGGCGATACAAATAAATAAAAGTAATATCATGATAAATTGACCCATTTTGCTCAATAACGATAAATACAACAATATATATATTTTTTTATGCACAGTTACCGTAATTTTCTGACTATAAGCCGCGCCTTTTTCCCAATTTTTCGACCCAGCGGCTTATATAACGGTGCGGCTAATCTATGGATTTTTACAGCTAACGGCCACTAGAAGACCTCCTAAATCTATGGATTTTACAGGTTACAGTCCACCAACTTTAACTCTATGGGCTCTATGACCGGTCCGCGCCCCCCACCTTTAAGCGGCGGGCTCCAGCAGGAAAAGCTGGAGGCCGGAAATGAGTGAGACAGGTAGCGCGCAAAAGTAAAAGTGGAACCGAGAGTGGTACGAGAGACAGAACGAGAGACAGAACGAGAGCAAGACAGACAGACATTACGAAAGCGAGACAGTTTGTCTCTTTCCCGACAATCCCCTCTGTGCACGAACCCTTACATATGGTAATTAAACATTAAAACAACTGCGGCTTATAGTCCAGTGCGGCTTATATATGTACACATCATTCAATATCATTCAATTTAGCTGCTGCGGCTTATACTCCGGTGCGCCTTATAGTGCGGAAAATACGGTACTTTCCATTAGCGGCAGGGCTCTAGACAGTTTTTCCAGTGCCAAGTAAGACATGATTGAAGTTAGCTATTTCATCTAACATGTTCTGGAAATGCATGATAAGATGTTTTACTGTCACATACACCGGATAGGTGCAGTGAAATGTGTTGTTTTACAGGGTCAGCCATAGTAGTACGGCACCCCTGGAGAAAATGAGGGTTAAGTGCCTTGCTCAAGGGCACATCGACAGATTTTTCACTTTGTCGGCTCGGGTACTCGAACCAGCAACCTTTCAGTTACTGGCCCCACGCTCTAACCGCTAGGCTACCTGCCACCATGATGGATATTTTGATGTGCAACATGTCAAAATAGGATCCTGAACGATCAGATGTAAACTCAGCAAAAAAAGAAACGTCCTCTCACTGTCAACTGCGTTTATTTTCAGCAAACTTAACATGTGTAAATATTTGTATGAACATAAGATTCAACAACTGAGACATAAACTGAACAAGTTCCACAGACATGTGACTACCAGAAATTGAATAATGTATCCCTGAACAAAGGGGGGGTTCAAAATCAAAAGTAACAGTCAGTATCTGGTGTGGCCACCAGCTGCATTAAGTACTGCAGTGACTCTCCTCCTCATGGACTGCACCAGATTTGCCAGTTCTTGCTGTGAGATGTTACCCCACTCTTCCACCAAGGCACCTGCAAGTTCCTGGACATTTCTGGGGGGATTGGCCCTCAATGGGATTGAGATCCGGGCTCTTCGCTGGCCATGGCAGAACACTGACATTCCTGTCTTGCAGGAACTCACACACAGAACGAGCAGTATGGCTGGTGGCATTGTCATGCTGGAGGGTCATGTCAGAATGAGCCTGCAGGAAGGGTACCACATGAGGGAGGAGGATGTCTTCCCTGTAACGCACAACATTGAGATTGCCTGCAATGACAACAAGCTCAGTCTGATGATGCTGTGACACCGCCCCAGACCATGACGGACCCTCCACTTCCAAATCGATCCCACTCCAGAGTACAGGCTTCGGTGTAACGCTCATTCCTTCGACGATAAACGCGAATCTGACCATCACCCTTGGTGAGACAAAACCGCGACTCGTCAGTGAAGAGCACTTTTTGCCAGTCCTGTCTGGTCCAGCAACGGTGGGTTTGTGCCCATAGGCGACGTTGTTGCCGGTGATGTCTGGTGAGGACCTGCCTTACAACAGGCCTACAAGCCCTCAGTCCAGCCTCTCTCAGCCTATTGCGGGCAGTCTGAGCACTGATGGGGGGATTGTGCGTTCTTGGTGTAACTCGGGCAGTTGTTGTTGCCATCCTGTACCTGTCCTGCAGGTGTGATGTTCAGATGTACCGATCTTGTGCAGGTGTTGTTACACGTGGTCTGCCACTGCGAGGACGATCAGCTGTCCGTCCTGTCTCCCTGCATCGCTGTCTTAGGCGTCTCACAGTACGGACATTGCAATTTATTGCCCTGGCCACATCTGCAGTCCTCATGCCTCCTTGCAGCATGCCTAAGGCACGTTCACGCAGATGAGCAGGGACCCTGGGCATCTTTCTTTTGGTGTTTTTCAGAGTCAGTAGAAAGGCCTCTTTAGTGTCCTAAGTTTTCATAACTGTGACCTTAATTGCCTACCGTCTGTAAGTTGTTAGTGTCTTAACGACCGTTCCACAGGTGCATGTTCATTAATTGTTTATGGTTCATTGAACAAGCATGGGAAACAGTGTTTAAACCCTTTACAATGAAGTTCTGTGAAGTTATTTGGATTTTTACAAATTATCTTTGAAAGACAGGTTCCTGAAAAAGGGACGTTTCTTTTTTTGCTGAGTTTATTTTTGCCTCTTTTGAGAATATAATATTTTTGGTGCATATTGGCCTAGGTTAATATGCTACATAAATCCCCACCTGAGGCAGTAGGAATTCAAAACACATTAGCTAGATTGCTAACTCTAAATATGATATTGTTGCTCATAGCCATGTCATTTATAATTTAACAGTAAAATGTTTGTCCTACAAAAACTTTCCATTGGTAGGCCTATAAGCTACTTGATGTATTCACCGCAAATGGCGTGCTCTGTTCTGTTCTGCCAGCGCATCATCTCAATTAAATAGGCTACTCCATTTGTAAAGTGGTGGTATGTCCTCAAAATTAAGAGTTGAGAAATAATATGTATACTCACAGAAAGCTGAGACTCTCCCCTAAAGCTTAGGCCCCCTCACCAGATAGCATATGAACACGTCATAAGCCATGGCAAAATGTTTAGAGTTAGACTAAATTAGCTATGAAAATTCATATTTTTGTCTAAGCCTCACAGCAAAATGTGTAGAACTGCAAGAAGTTAGCCCCCCACCCAAAAAAAAAGTTTTCCCAATAAAAGAGTCTGCTCGGACCTGCAATACGCCACTGGTTGATACTCGACTAGGGGAGGGGTGAGGGTTGAGGAGGGCTGAGACTTGACTAGATGAGGGGTGAGGATGAGGAATGACAAAGTTCCAAATACAGGTAAAAGTCAGTAAATTAGAATATTTTGAAAAACTTGATTTATTTCAGTAATTGCATTCAAAAGGTGTAACTTGTACATTATATTAATTCATTGCACACAGACTGATGCATTCAAATGTTTATTTCATTTAATTTTGATGATTTGAAGTGGCAACAAATGAAAATCCAAAATTCCGTGTGTCACAAAATTAGAATATTGTGTAAGGGTTACATTTTGAAGACACCTGGTGCCACAAACTAATCAGCTGATTAACTCAAAACACCTGCAAAGGGCTTTAAATGGTCTCTCAGTCCAGTTCTGAAGCCTACACAAACATGGGGGAAGACTTCAGATTTGACAGCTGTCCAAAAGGTGACCATCGACACATTGCACAAGGAGGGAAAGACACAAAAGGTTATTGCAGAAGAGGCTGGCTGTTCTCAGAGCTCTGTGTCCAAAACACATTAATAGAGAGGCAAAGGGAAGGAAAAACTGTGGTCAGAAAAAGTGTACAAGCGATAGGATCACCGCGCCCCTAGTCAAGATTGTGAAAAAAACCCATTCAAAATGTGGGGAGATTCACAAGGAGTGGACAGCTGCTGGAGTCAGGGCTTCAAGATCCACCACCAAGAGACGCTTGAAAGACATGGGTTTCAACTGCCGCATACCTCGTGTCAAGCCACTGTTGACCAAGAAACAGCGAGCGTCTCACCTGGGCTAAGGAAAAAAAGAGCTGGACTGCTGCTGAGTGGTCTAAAGTCATGTTTTCTGACGAAAGCAAATTTTGCATTTCCTTTGGAAATCGAGGTCCCAGAGTCTGGAGGAAGACAGGAGAGGCACAGGATCCACGTTGCCTGAAGTCTAGTGTAAAGTTTCCACCATCAGTGATGGTTTGGGGTGCCATGTCATCTGCTGGTGTCGGTCCACTCTGTTTCCTGAGATCCAGGGTCAACGCAGCCGTCTACCAGCAAGTTTTAGAGCACTTCATGCTTCCTGCTGCTGACCTGCTCTATGGAGATGGAGATTTCAGGTTCCAACAGGACTTGGCGCCTGCACACAGCGCAAAATCTACCCGTGCCTGGTTTACGGACCATGGTATTTCTGTTCTAAATTGGCCAGCCAACTCCCCTGACCTTAGCCCCATAGAAAATCTGTGGGGTATTGTGAAAAGGAAGATGCAGAATGCCAGACCCAACAACGCAGAAGAGTTGAAGGCCACTATCAGAGCAACCTGGGCTCTCATAACACCTGAGCAGTGCCAGAAACTCATCGACTCCATGCCACGCCGCATTAATGCAGTAATTGAGGCAAAAGGAGCTCCAACCAAGTATTGAGTATTGTACATGCTCATATTTTTCATTTTCATACTTTTCAGTTGGCCAACATTTCTAAAAATCCCTTTTTTGTATTAGCCTTAAGTAATATTCTAATTTTGTGACACACGGAATTTTGGATTTTCATTTGTTGCCACTTCAAATCATCAAAATTAAATGAAATAAACATTTGAATGCATCAGTCTGTGTGCAATGAATAAATATAATGTACAAGTTACACCTTTTGAATGCAATTACTGAAATAAATCAAGTTTTTCAAAATATTCTAATTTACTGACTTTTACCTGTATGTATTCCGTACCAGTGACTGGCACGCTCAGCCTGTCTCTCCAGTGACTAGCGAGCCGTCTCGAGGGCGGTGTTGTACCCGGACTAAATAACCTTTAGAACGGTGTTGTACCTGGACAGATGATCTACAGTGCATTCGGAAAGTATTCAGACCCCTTGACTTTTTCTACATTTTGTTACGTTACAGCCTAATTAAACTTTTTTTTAATTTTTTATTATCCTCATCAATCTACACACAATACCCCATAATGACGAAGCAAAAACAGGTTTAGACATTTTAGCAAATGTATTAAAAGCAAAAAAGTGAAATATCACATTTACATAAGTATTCAGACCCTTTACTCAGTACTTTGATGAAGCAACTTTGGCAGCGATTACAGCCTCGAGTCTTCTTGGGTATGACGCTACAAGCTTGGCACACCTGTATTTGGGGAGTTTCTCCCATTCTTCTCTGCACATTCTCTCAAGCTCTGTCAGGTTGGATGGGGAGCGTCGCTGCACAGCTATTTTCTGTTCTCTCCAGAGATGCTTGATCGGGTTCTTGTCCGGGCTCTGGGTGGGCCACTCAAGGACATTCAGAGACTTGTCCCGAAGCCACTCCTGCGTTGTCTTGGCTGTGTGCTTAGGGTCATTGTCCTGTTGAAAGGTGAACCTTTGCCCCATTCTGAGGTCATGAGCGCTCTGGAGCAGGTTTTCATCAAAGACCTCTCTGTACTTTGCTCCGTTCATCCTTCCCTCGATCCTGACTAGTCTCACAGTCCCTGCCGCTGAAAAACATCTCCACAGCATGATGCTGCCACCACCATGCTTCACCGTAGGGATGGTGCCTGGTTTCCTCCAGACGTGACGCTTGGCATTCAGGCCAAAGAGTTCAATCTTGGTTTCATCAGACCAGAGAATCTTGTTGCTCATGGTCTGAGAGTCCTTTAGGTGCCTTTTAGCAAACTCCAAGCGGGCTGTCGTGTGTCTTTTACTGAGGAGTGGCTTCCGTCTGGCCACTCTACCATAAAGACCTGATTGGTGGAGTGTTGCAGAGATGGTTGTCCTTCTGGAAGGTTCTCCCATCTCCACTCTGCAGCTTTGTCAGACTGACCATCGGGTTCTTGGTCAGGCCCTTCTCCCCCGAATGCTCAGTTTGGCCGGGCAGCCAGCTCTAGGAAGAGTCCTGGTGGTTCCAAACTTCTTCCATTTAAGAATGATGGAGGCTACTGTGTTCTTGGGGACCTTCAATGCTGCAGACATTATTTGGTACCCTTCCCCCCAGATCTGTGCCTCGACACAATCCTGTCTCGGAGCTCTACGGACAATTCCTTCGACCTTATGGCTTGGTTTTTGTTCTGACATGCACTGTCAACTGTGGGACCTTATATAGACAGGTGTGTGCCTTTCCAAATCATGTCCAATCAATTGAATTTACCACAGGTGGACTGTGTAGAAAACATCTCAAGTGTGTGTTGTAGAAACATCTCAAGGATGATCAATGGAAACAGGATGCACCTAATCTCAATTTCGAGTCTCATAGCAAAGGGTCTGAATACTTTTGTAAATAAGGTATTTTTGTTTTTTAGTTTGAATAAATTTGCCCAAATTTCTAAAAACCTGTTTTCGCTTTGTCATTATGGGGTATTGTGTGTATATTGATGAGGGGAAAACTATTTTTTATCCATTTCAGAATAAGGCTGAAACGTAACAAAATGTGGAAAAAGTAAAGGGGTCTGAATACTTTGCGAATGCACTGTATGTACAGAGGAAAAGTGAATGCGAATAACAAAACTCTATTGAATGTACGTTTCGTAGAAATACTATGTTTTTGCAGTGGCGGCAATGATTTAGCCTTGGCGCAGGACCACAGCTAAACTAATGCAGTGGAAACACTGATACAGACACTAGTGCATCAAGCCTCACCAGGATGCACAGCGTAGGTGGTCACCCCTTTCCTCTCTGTCATCTAGGCCATTAGATTATGACTATGTAAAATCATCTATCATTGTATCAGTGTGACAAGTTTAATCTAAGTATACACTAGTGCTTCAAGTCTCACCAGGGTGCACAGCGTACGCCGTCACTCCTTTGCCCTCCATCATTCTATCCAGCTCCTGGCTGAAGTAGATGTTGGCCAGCTTGCTGCGGCAGTAGGTGAAGAAAGGCAGCAGGTTATAGTTGAGGTCCTGGAAGTCTAACTTCTGGTACTTGTAGTTGGAGCAGGTGAGCGTGACCACGCGGCTGGGGGCCGAAGCCTTCAGGTGGCCCAACAGTAGGTTGGTCAACAGGAAGTGGCCGAGGTGGTTCACACCGAAACACATGCTGAAGTTGTCCTCCGTCCAGTCCAGCACGCTGGGCATGGCTGTGAGTGGAGGGGGGAGGTTAGCTAGCGAGATTGCTTAACGTTTGAGTTTACTACCGCTGCTCTGAATGCCAAAGAGTCTAAGGCACATGTCAAACTCATTCCAGAAGGCCTAGTGTCTGCAGGCGTTTGGTTTTTCCTTTCAATTAAGACCTAGACAACCAGGTGTGGGGAGTTCCTTACTAATTAGTGACCTTAATTCATCAATCAAGTACAAGGGAGGAGTGAAAACCCGCAGCCACTCGGGCCTCCGTGGAATGAGTTTGACACCTGTGGTCTAAGGGCTTCTTTATGAGGGTGTCACAGACTCCTCTCTCTCACCTGCGTTGTTGATGAGGATGTCCAACCTCTTCTCTCTCTGAAGGAAGGTCTTACAGAAGTCTCGTATGGAGCACATGTTGGCCAGATCCAGCTCCATGTGATGGATGTTTACGTTGTGACCCCTGATCTTGATCTCCCTCACCGCCTTCTCAGCCTTGTCCACGTCACGGCAAGCTATGATGACACGGGCACCTCGCATCGCCAAGGCAACCGCTGTCTCTTTGCCGATGCCAGCATTGCCACCTAAAAGAGACAGGTAGGTAGGGAGAGAGAGAGAGAATGGATGATGATTATTATTACAAAGCTATGATACACTAGTGTACAGCCTAGTGTACAGCAAACTTTGTGAATTAGACTACAAACAGTCTAAAAAACAAAACAGTGATAATCTATTAATGTGCAATAAGATATCTCCAACTAAACATCTGAATAAGGGGGGTAAAGTTGCTAACAGCACTGTGACTTCTAAAAAATGCATTCATCCTCCCTCAGAGGGTTTCCACTAGATAGCACAGCCACAGTCAAAATTGGCTATATTGTGAAAATTCATGAAAACAAAAATGAGCTTGTTGGTCTTCAATTCAAGTAAGGGTTAGGCCTAAGGTTAGCAGTGTGGTTAAGGTTAGGGTTACAATTACATTTTAAGAAGAGAAATTGTAGAAAAAGGAGGGGTTTATGACTTTGTGCCTGTGGTAACTAGTAAGGACCCTAAGAGGCGTTACCTGTTTTATTTCATGTTAATAAATACATTTATGCATCACTCACAACCTTTGCAAGTGGGTATTGTATTAGCTAGCACAGGGGTTTTCAAACGGGGGTCTGCGGCTCCCTAGGTTTTTTTTATGTGAAAAAATATGTTTTATGAATATCGCTAGCTGCAACAGAATACCACTGTGGATACCATTTTTATGTCTCTGCATCCAGTTTGAAGGAAGTTAAAGGTAGTTTCACAAGTCAATGCTAACTAGTGTTAGCGCAATGACTGGAAATCTACAGGAACAGTCAGCAAGCTAGCTGTTCCTGTTCATCCGACTCTGGGGAAGTGGATAAATGGCTTCATCGCCAACATCTCAAACTATCCCTTTAATATGGAAGAAATTAGTCATTGGCGCTAATTACAGTTTTCTTTTCTGTATAGAAAATTCTTAGGCGGGCCATGTAAGTGGTAATTTTCAGGATGGAAAAACTGTTTCAGTGTCAACTTAAACCGGATAGAAAGCATGTAGAAATGACATTGAACTATATATATTTTTTTTTATAATACCATATTTGAGAACTAATTATCAAATAAAAGCTAGACAGTCAGGGAGAATAAAAAATTCCCAAAACTGGGCATTCAGGGCACATGCCCATTGATTTTGTTATAATGTTTGAGCAGAGGAACTCAGCACTTGCCATAGCAAAATGCATATATAGAAATTGACTTTCAGCTTCATGCCAAGCTGTGTAGAATTGCTGGACATTTTATTCAAAACTGCAAAATGTTCTCCCAGCTCAATGGAAACATTTGTAGAATTGCAGAAAATGTGCTTTACAACAAAATGTCCTCTATGCCACCAAGATACCTTTCTAGTTAATAGACTACCTGTCACTCACAGGAGGTTGGTGGCACCTTAACTGGGGAGAACAGGCTCGTGGTAATGGCTGGAGCAGGATATAGGTGGAATGGTATCCAATACATCAACCACATGGTTTCCATGTGTTTGATGACATTCCATTCGCCCCATTCCTGCCATTATTATGAACAGTCCTCCCCTCAGCAGCCTCCACTGCTGTCACTGCTACCTGTTTGTTATGAGTTTACACTTCCTCTTCCAATGAACTGTGGGGTGGTCAAAATAATGAAACTGTACCAAATCTATTAATTTTAAAATATGTATTACTTCTAATTGCCATTATAATTTACCTGATGAGAAGACATGATTTAAATTATTTTACTAATATTACATTATCGCGGTCCCTTGGTCGCCGGTTCTACTCGGTGGGGGTCCCTGAGCAAGAAACGTTTGAAAACTGTAAGTCGCTTTGGATAAAAGCGTCTGCTAAATGGCATATTATAAAACCTCTGAGCTAACAGACGTACTGCCAGAAACTGTGGTACTGATGTGATTGTAACTACGCTATGTGCGATTGGCGCTACGTCTACATAGCTAAAGCGAGACAAACCGTCCCTTTCGGCACATGCGCGGCTACTAGCTAGCTAATTTGCTAGCTAGCTATCTGCCTTACCAGTAATGAGAACTGTATTGCCATCCAGTCTTTTCAAGTCCGTGCAATACCTCCTCTTTTTCATCCATTTCAAAATCAAATAGCAAACTAATGAAGTAATAATCGTGAACAAAATATACATTTTTAGCCACATAAAATAATCATGGATGCTCTTCTTGCAATGACGTCAATGAATGAACTGAAAACTAGCTAGCTAGCGGCTAATAAACTGTAGTTAGCATTCTGGTCGTCGACATCAGACACGAGACATCCATGGCGTACATAGAAACGATTCGTCTTAGTGACAGTTAATAACGAATTCCCATTTCCCTACCAAACAAAAGAAAAACTGCTCGAATAACGTATTTCAATATATCTTGGTAGCCAGTTGGCTAGCCTGCTAGCGCACAGATAATATATGAATGCGCATGCGTGGAAACATTGTACAGTTCACTCGCGCGATAATTTGTTCTCTGCCGCATCAAGGACGGCGCTACCTACTAGAGAGGTTGCAGTCCTGTGGGTCGCGGACGGAGATTGCGGCGTGGTCGGCATTGTTCATGCTGCGGCCAGTCAGACAGATGACTTTAGATGAAAATGTTTTTGTGCCGCAGATTCATTGGAAACGGTCGATTTTCTACTGTGTATGCGTTAGCCTAAGCCTACCTACTGTATTAAAAGCCATTTTTTCGCATTATTCACACACTAGTTTCGCGTGCGAGTTCAAGTGCGTCTATGTGTGGTCTCATTGAAAAAGAGTAGGCTGCCTACATAGGTGGAGATTCACGTGGCAGTTAATTTAAACATGAAATTAACTTAAACATAAATATTGATAATGGAAAGAAGTGGAGGGCGCTAAACCAACGTGAGTCGAGGTGCAATAAAGAAAAATGAATAATCATTTAAATGGCACAACGCGCGCATAGGCTGCGCCTTTTCATTTTCAATAGCCTAAGTATGGATTACCAATTTATTTGTCTCTGCCTGCAAATCGTCCTACTAAAAAGGCAGGCTATATCCTATATGCAAAACGTTGCAGGTGTCGCTGTCATCATTCTTGCTGCTTGTAGTCCCCTGTAGCTCAGTTGGTAGAGCATGGCGCTTGCAACGCCAGGGTTGTGGGTTCGTTTCCCACGGGGGGCCAGTATGAAAATGTATGCACTCACTAACTGTAAATCGCTCTGCATAAGAGCTTCTGCTAAATGACTAAGATGTACGTTCAGTATCCATACCTGCGATATCAGGTGTGCATGGGCTGAGAAGCACGTGGCAGTTATCATTCCAAGGAATTGTACTTCCTAAATATGATTAGGCTATAGTTTCGGCTACTACATTGCCTAGGAATACACATTTATCACCGATATTTTTCCTTCTGAAAATCTTCCCACTCCTAAAAGGTAAGCTATAAAAATAGCTCAAGAGAAAGTGCAAGTCTCTCCAACTCTGCTCTCTTCAAACTACATCTAGCATACTGGCTGATAAATCAAATCAAATCAAATTGTATTGGCCACATGCGCCGAATACAACAGGTGCAGACATTACAGTAAAATGCTTACTTACAGCCCTTAACCAACAGTGCATTTATTTTTTAATAAAAAAGTAAAATAGAACAACAACAAAAAAGTTTTTAGATAAAAAAGAGCAGAAGTAAAATAAAATAACAGTAGGGAGGCTATATATACAGGGGGGTACCGGTGCAGAGTCAATGTGTGGGGCACCGGCTAGTTGAGGTAGTTTAAGTAATATGTACATGTGGGTAGAGTTAAAGTGACTATGCATAAATAATTAACAGAGTAGCAGCAACGTAAAAAGATGGGGTGGGGGGTGGGGGTGGGGGGGCAGTGCAAATAGCCGGGTAGCCATGATTAGCTGTTCAGGAGTCTTATGGCTTGGGGGTAGAAGCTGTTGAGAAGTATTTTGGACCTAGACTTGGCACTCCGGTACCGCTTGCCGTGCGGTAGCAGAGAGAACAGTCTATGACTAGGGTGGCTGGAGTCTTTGACAATTTTGAGGGCCTTCCTCTGACACCGCCTGGTATAGAGGTCCTGGATGGCAGGAAGCTTGGCCCCAGTGATGTACTGGGCCGTACGCACTACCCTCTGTAGTGCCTTGCGGTCGGAGGCCGAGCAGTTGCCATACCAGGCGGTGATGCAACCAGTCAGGATGCTCTCGATGGTGCAGCTGTACAGTCGTGGTCAAAAGTTTTGAGAATGACACAAATTCTAATTTTCACAAAGTCTGCTGCCTCAGTTTTGATGATGGCAATTTGCATATACTCCAGAATGTCATGAAGAGTGATCAGATGAATTGCAATTAATTGCAAAGTCCCTCTTTGCCATGAAAATGAACTTAATCCCCCAAAAACATTTCCAAACATTTCCACTGCATTTCAGCCCTGCCACAAAAGGACCAGCTGACATCATGTCAGTGATTCTCTCGTTAACACAGGTGAGAGTGTTGACGAGGACAAGGCTGGAGATCACTCTGTCATGCTGATTGAGTTAGAATAACAGACTGGAAGCTTTAAATGGAGGGTGGTGCTTGAAATCATTGTTCTTCCTCTGTTAACCATGGTTACCTGCAAGGAAACATGTGCCGTCATCATTGCTTTGCACAAAAAGGCCTTCACAGGCAAGGATATTGCTGCTAGTAAGATTGCACCTAAATCAACCATTTATCGGATCATCACGAACTTCAAGGAGAGAGGTTCAATTGTTGTGAAGAAGGCGTCAGGGCGCCCAAGAAAGTCCAGCAAGCGCCAGGACCATCTCCTAAAGTTGATTCAGCTGCGGGATCGGGCACCACCAGTGCAGAGCTTGCTCAGGAATGGCAGCAGGCAGGTGTGAGTGCATCTGCACGCACAGTGAGGCGAAGACTTTTGGAGGAAAGCCTGGTGTCAACAAGGGCAGCAAAGAAGCCACTTCTCTCCAGGAAAAACATCAGGGACAGACTGATATTCTGCAAAAGGTACAGGGATTGGACTGCTGAGGACTGGGGTAAAGTCCTTTTCTCTGATGAATCCCCTTTACGATTGTTTGGGGCATCAGGAAAACACCTTGTCTGGAGAAGACAAGGTGAGCGCTACCATCAGTCCTGTGTCATGCCAACAGTAAAGCATCCTGAGACCATTCATGTGTGGGGTTGCTTCTCAGCCAAGGGAGTGGGCTCACTCACAATTTTGCCTAAGAACACAGCCATGAATAAAGAATGGTACCAACACATCCTCCGAGAGCAACTTCTCCCAACCATCCAAGAACAGTTTGGTGACGAACAAAGCCTTTTCCAGCATGATTGAGCACCTTGCCATAAGGCAAAAGTGATAACTAAGTTGCTCTGGGAACAAAACATCAACATTTTGGGTCCATGGCCAGGAAAATCCCCAGACCTTAATCCCATTGAGAACTTGTGGTCGATCCTCAAGAGGCGGGTGGACAAACAAAAACCCACAAATTCTGACAAACTCCAAGCATTGATTATGCAAGAATGGGCTGCCATCAGTCAGGATGTGGCCCAGAAGTTAATTGACAGCATGCCAGGGCGGATTGCAGAGGTCTTGATAAAGAAGGCTCAACACTGCAAATATTGACTCTTTGCATAAACTTAATGGAATTGTCAATAAAAAGCCTTTGACACTTATGGAATGCTTGTAATTATACTTCAGTATACCATAGTAACATCTGACAAAAATATCTCATAACACTGAAGCAGCAAACTTTGTGAAGACCAATACTTGTGTCATTCTCAAAACTTTTGACCACGACTGTATAATTCTTTGAGAATCTGAGGACCCATGCCAAATCTTTTCAGTCTCCTGAGGGGGAATAGGCTTTGTCATGCCCTCTTCACGACTGTCTTGGTGTGTTTGGACCATGATAGTTCGTTGGTGATGTGGACACCAAGGAACTTGAAGCTCTCAACCTGTTCCACTACAGCCCTGTCGATGAGAATGGGGGCGTGCTCAGTCCTCTTTTTTTCCCTGTAGTCCACAATCATCTCTTTTGTCTTGGTCACGTTGATCCTGGCACCACACGGCCAGGTCTCTGACCTCCTCCCTATAGGCTGTCTCATCGTTGTCGGTGATCAGGCCTACCACTGTTGTGTCGTCAGCAAACTTTAATGATGGTGTTGGAGTCGTGCCTGGCCATGCAGTCATGGGTGAACAGGGAGTACAGGAGGGGACTGAGCACACACCCCTGAGGGGCCCCCGTGTTGAGGATCAGTGTGGCAGATGTGTTGTTACCTACCCTTACCACCTGGGGGCGGCCCGTCAGGAAGTCCAGGATCCAGTTGCAGAGGGAGGTGTTTAGTCCCAGGATCCTTAGCTTAGTGATGAGCTTTGATATAGCCTAATATAATGGGCCACGTGAGAATCTCTGGTAATTTAACCTATTTCTTAAGTTATTTTTGCGCAATTGATATTGCCTATGGGGTGCAAATTGCTGGGACAATGGCTGGTTGCAACACAATCTCACACACAATTCGTGCAAATATGTACAAAAAGTATTTCAGTAGATTTCCTGCATTTTGTGCGACTTAATTAATAAGAAAATACAAATTTTTGTGCGACTTAAATGTTTTGGTACCCAACTTCGGAACAATCTTTTGAAAGTTATTGTAGCTATGCATGATGGGCAATGGTGTTCTACACTGCCTTTTTTTTGTGTCCCACATGTATTTATATATATTAAAAAAAATTTTTTTAACAACCCAATATTGTTAATCAACCAGGGTTGTCACTGAAATAATTATAATATAATAGTAGCCTTACGTTGTTTTTTTATTTATTAATGCCAATACTGTTTTCTATGCTTGCTTTTGCTTAATGCTTGATTATTTTCACATGAATTAAGACACACAAAAACACACAAAATCTGCTGAAAATCGTTTTGTACATATTTGCATGAATTGAGTGTGAGATTGTGTTGCTGGCAAGTGAGCTGCTTCACATAGGCCACCCATCATACAGGGCAGGTGGGGCAGAGCAGTTTGCAAACAATGTAAAAAAAAATATATATATATGTATATATGTGTCATTGAGTTAATAAAGCCGCATACAAACTTGGTCTTTTTTTTTCTTTCTTGAGTAAGGCAGCTCAAAAATGCAGGTGTTTCAGCCTAGCTCAGTGCTTTCTGTGGTGGTGGGGCAGCCAGCGGAAAATACGGAGCGTAGGTGTTGGTAATGTTCTCTAGTTGCGCCGTGATTGGCTCAGTGTTCTGTCACTCATTGGGACACTACGTCACCGTCAAATCTAAGGGTAGAGCTTGAAAATTCAAGCCCCTTGGATCCTGCCATAGAGTTACATTAGAAGTGCCCATCCAAGAAGGCTCAAGGTCATTGGCCACAGATAAAATGACGTCAAATCACGTTATATCTACAGTAGCTTTGATTGGACTGATCATGTCAATATAATACTTTCAAAATCTTAGCTAGCAAGCTAGCAGTCTTCAGTCTTCATTCAGGACCTTGAAATGCTTCTTACGAAGCCACTCCTTCGTTGCCCGGGCGGTGTGTTTGGGATCATTGTCATGCTGAAAGACCCAGCCACGTTTCATCTTCAATGCCCTTGCTGATGGAAGGAGGTTTTCACTCAAAATCTCACGATACATGGCCCCATTCATTCTTTCCTTTATACGGATCAGTCGTCCTGGTCCCTTTGCAGAAAAACAGCCCCAAAGCATGATGTTTCCACCCCCATGCTTCACAGTAGGTATGGTGTTCTTTGGATGCAACTCAGCATTCTTTGTCCTCCAAACACGACTGAGTTGAGTTTTTACCAAAAAAGTTCTATTTTGGTTTCATCTGACCATATGACATTCTCCCAATCCTCTTCTGGATCATCCAAATGCACTCTAGCAAACTTCAGATGGGCCTGGACATGTACTGGCTTAAGCAGGGGGACACGTCTGGCACTGCAGGATTTGAGTCCCCTGGCGGCGTAGTGTGTTACTGATGGTAGGCTTTGTTACTTTGGTCCCAGCTCTCTGCAGGTCATTCACTAGGTCCCCCGTGTGGTTCTGGGATTTTGCTCACCGTTCTTGTGATCATTTGACCCCACGGGGTGAGATCTTGCGTGGAGCCCCAGATCGAGGGAGATTATCAGTGGTCTTGTATGTCTTCCATTTCCTAATAATTGCTCCCACAGTTGATTTCTTCAAACCAAGCTGATTACCTATTGCAGATTCAGTCTTCCCAGCCTGGTGCAGGTCTACAATTTTGTTTCTGGTGTCCTTTGACAGCTCTTTGGTCTTGGCCATAGTGGAGTTTGGAGTGTGACTGTTTGAGGTTGTGGACAGGTGTATTTTATACTGATAACAAGTTCAAACAGGTTGCATTAATACAGGTAACGAGTGGAGGACAGAGGGAGCCTCTTAAAGAAGAAGTTACAGGTCTGTGAGAGCCAGAAATCTTGCTTGTTTGTAGGTGACCAAATACTTATTTTCCACCATAATTTGCAAATAAATTCATTAAAAATCCTACAATGTGATTTTCTGGATTTTTTTCCTCAATTTGTCTGTCATAGTTGACGTGTACCTATGATGAAAATTACAGGCCTCTCTCATCTTTTTTAAGTGGGAGAACTTGCACAATTGGTGGCTGACTAAATACTTTTTTCCCCCACTGTATATATATATATATATATATATATATATATATATATATATATATATATATACACACATACACACACATACATACATACACACATACATACATACATACATACATACATACACATACATATCCTTAAAAAATATATATATTCCCCTTTATTACTTTCCAACCCCACCACCCTTTCCCTACTTGGAGTAAACTAGTGAACAACAATGCTTAGGCCTCTACTTCCAGCTTATACTTACTATCTACATTTTATGGACACAGTCAATTTTACAATAATTCTATTTTGTTAGTTTTTTCTCCTGAACTTCTTCTACTCTCAACCTCTCCGATCATTTTCATGATGTCCATCCGGTTTGCTTCTATATGCCATATCTTTCTAACTGTGCGCTTTCACAAAAGCTCCCAACCTACAACCTATATACTTATTATGGACACAGTATGCTTACATTATTAGTTATTTTGTTATTATTTGTTGTTAGTTGTTATTAGCCCCATCCTTCAACTCCATTCAACACCACCCATCTATCTCTTAACACCATCCATATAGGATTTCTATTTGCCATATATTTTTCAACTGTGATGTTTTACAAAAGTTCTGAACCTTTCTATTCTCATTGTTTCTACAGATTGTGAATTGAAAATAAACATTTTTGCTAAAAGTATTATTATATTATTGATCGATTGACTATGACTTTTCAGATCACCCAGTAGTGCTATCTGCAGGGTCAGCTCCATGCAAATATTGCAATCCTTCAGCCATTGCTGGACCTGTGTCCAGAAACAAGCTACAAATGGACAGTACCAAAACAAATGATCTAATGATTCTGTCTCTTCACAGCCAAATCTGCAGAGCTGGGAAGATTGTATCCCCCATACAAATAACATTCTATTGGTAGCAAGAATTTTATATAATAATTTAAATTGAAAGATTCTAAGTTTTGAATCCTGTGTCGTTTTGCGTATCAGTTCATAAACACTATGCCATGGGATCGGTACGTCAAAAATCTCTTCCCAACTATTTTGCAATCTATATGGGACGGCTGTCAATCCTTTTGTCCTTAAATGAAACTGGTCACCTTATCTCTTAACTTTGGGAGGATTCAGAAGAGATATGAATATGACATCTACTGTGTGACATGCATTATAAAGATAATATTTTATTTAAATATGTGCATATTAAAACCCCCTTGAGATGAATCCTCTTGTTTTCCTAAGTCAACAATTGGTATACCAAACCAACAGTAGCAAACACCAGCTGTTTAAATAACAGGCAATTCTCCCATCCCCAGCCCTAAGTACGGAGCAGGACAGCAGTGTTGCACAGGGGTACAGATTCTGACAGCAGACTCAATTGGAGGCAGACTCTGAATCCCCAGCCTCTCCCACTGGATGCATGACATCTTGACCTACTGTTGCTGTCTGTGGTCTGACCACTGCCACATCTACCCTCCAGTGGCTGTAGAGCCTACACACCACCAACAGCTGGTGAGAAACTCATGGGTGTTTGGAATAGAATGGAAGGAAATAGAATCGAATATTAGTTTAGTAGCACATGCAGCAGGTACTCTTCCATATAAAAATATATAAAACATACAAATACATGACAAAGTACAGAACAGTAATAGACAAAAACAAAATAGAAAGACACCAAGAGACAACAAAAATACTATTTACACACTTCATATATACTTATTAATATTGTTATATACAGTACAGTTAAATTAGATCTTTATAATGAGGAGAGGCGCTGTGATACAATATATTTTTTTTTTCTTCTGTTTTTTAAAAGCTAAACTTGCTTTTGCCTGAGTAACTTCTGGTGGCAGAGCATTCCAGGATGACATGGCTCTATACATAACTAAATCTGTTTAAAATCTGTTTTTGGTTTGGGTACCGTGAACAAAATCATAGTGCCGTGTCTGGTGTGAAGTGTATGCAAATAGATTATACAAGTGGTTAGGCATTTTCAACACACAATGTTTCTTAAAAAGAGAAGTAGTCAATTTCTCCTCACACCTCAACCATGAAAGACTATCATGCATATTGTTGATGTTAGTTATGTGTGTGCAGTTAAGGGCAAGGCGTGCTGCTTTGTTTTAAGCCAGCTGCAAATCTTTCTTTGCTGCACCTGACCATATTACCAGAGTAGTAATTAAGATCAAATCAAATCAAATTTTATTGGCCACATGCGCCGAATACAACAGGTGCAGACATTACAGTGAAATGCTTACTTACAGCCCTTAACCAACAGTGCATTTATTTTTAATAAAAAAGTAAAATAAAATAACAACAAAAAAGTGTTGAGAAAAAAGAGCAGAAGTAAAATAAAATAACAGTAGGGAGGCTATATATACAGGGGGTACCGGTGCAGAGTCAATAATGCGGGGGCACCGGCTAGTTGAGGTAGTTGAAGTAATATGTACATGTGGGTAGAATAAAGTGACTATGCTTAAATAATTAACAGAGTAGCAGCAGCGTAAAAAGATGGGGTGGGGGTGGGGGTGGGGGGGGGCAGTGCAAATAGTCTGGGTAGCCATGATTAGCTGTTCAGGAGTCTTATGGCTTGGGGGTAGAAGCTGTTGAGAAGTCTTTTGGACCTAGACTTGGCACTCCGGTACCGCTTGCCGTGCGGTAGCAGAGAGAACAGTCTATGACTAGGGTGGCTGGAGTCTTTGACAATTTTGAGGGCCTTCATCTGACACCGCCTGGTATAGAGGTCCTGGATGACAGGAAGCTTGGCCCCAGTGATGTCCCAAGATGGGACAAGATCAGAGCCTGAACAACTAGTACAGTTGATCCTTGAGTCAAAAACTCAGAACATCTTTTTATAACAGACATACCTCTCCCCGTCTTCACAACAACTTTGTCAATATGACTTGACCACAATAACTGACCATCCAATGTTACTCCTAGGAGTTCAGCTTCTTCAACTTGTTCAATGGTCACACCCTTTATGTACAACTCCAGTTGAGGTTTAGGTCTAAGAGAATGTTTTGAACCAAATACAATGATTTTGGTTTTAGTTGTATTTAAGACCAGTTTATTGTTAATTACCCATTCTGACACTGACTGTAACTCCTTGCTAAGAGTCTCGGTGAGCTCACTGGCTGTAGGTGCTGATGTGTAGAGTGCAATCATCAGCATACATAGTCATTTGAGCTTCTTGTAAGACAAGTGGCATATAATTTGTAAAAATAGAGAAGAGTAACAGCCCAAGGCAACTGCCCTGAGGGATACCGAACAGTACATATTTGATGTTAGAGAAGCTTCGATTGAAGAATTATCTCTGAATTCTATTGGATAAGTAACTCTCCAACCATGTGATGGCAGGGGATTTAAAGCCATAACAAATTCGTTTTTTCAATAACAAATTATGATCAATAACATGAAAGGCTGCACTGAAATCTAACAACATAGCTTAAACTATCATCTTATTATCTATTTATTTTAGCCAATCATCAGTCATCTGAGTCAGTGCAGTACAAGTTGAGTGCCCTTCCTTATATGCATGCTGAAAGTCAGTAATTAACTTGTTCTTTAAAAAATAGCATTGTATTTGTTCAAACACAATTATCTCTGTCAGTTTACTAAGAACACGCAGCAAACTGCTTAGATGGCTGTTAGAGCCAGCAAAGGGTGCTTTACTATTTTTTGGTAGTGGAATTACTTTAGCTTCCTTCCATGCGTGTGGACTCACACATTCCTTTAGGCTTTGGTTAAAGACATGGCAAATAGGGGTGGCAATACAGTCTGCTACCATTCTCAATAGTTTCCCATCTTGGTTGTCTATACCGGGTGGCTTATCATTATTGATGTAAAACAACCGTTTTTCCACCTCTTCCACACAAACTTGACCAAATTCAAAACGGCAATCATTCTCTTTCATTATTAGATCTTTAATACACAAATATGATGGTTCACTGTTCAATGCTGTCATTTCACTTCTCAGTTTTTCCACTTTACTGGTGAAATAGTCATTGAAATGATTGGCTATATCAAAAGGTTTTGTTATAGATGACCCATCAACTTCAATGAACGATGGTGTCACGCCCTGACTCAGGGGACTCTTATATGTTGAGTCAGGGTGTGTGTATTCTTTGTTTGTATATATTCTATGTTGTATTTCTAGCATGTGTGGATATATGTTGGACGGTGTGGTTCCCAATCAGAGGCAGCTGTCGCTCGTTGTCTCTGATTGGGGCCCATACTTAAGCAGCCTATTGGCACAGTCTAGTTGTGGGATCTTGTTCCGTGTAAGGTTAGTTATGTGTCTACCTTAGGACTTCACGTTTCGTTTCCTTTGTTGTTTTGTCGTGTGTTTAACAGTTAAAATAAACATGTACGCATATCACGCTGCGCCTTGGTCTGACCCGTCATTAAACGAACGTGACAGAAGATCCCACCAAACAAGGACCAAGCAGCGTGCCGAGAAGGAGCAAATGCCTGGGACTCAACAGGAGGTTACGTTAGTAGATGTCCTCCTCGGTTGGGGGAGAATTACGGAGGAGGAGGCCGTCCGTTATCGGAGGGCGATGAAGGAGGATGCCCAGGTAGGAGAGGAGAAACGGCGACAACAGTGCCGACGACGGAGACCCGAGAGGCAACCCCAAGAAAAAACATTTGGGGGGCACACGGTGTGGATGACGAGGCAGCAGGAGGCCGTTAAAGGGCGGCTCTGCAGGTTAGGAGAGGAGGCCACCATGTTACGGGGGCTATTGGTTCAGAGGGAGCAGGAGTTATTCGGTCAGAGGGAGGCGCTACAAGAGGCTAAAAGGGAGAAGGAAAGAGTAGAGGCACGGCGAGAGGAGCTGGATAGGCAGCAGAAGGAGCGGGGGTTAATAAAGGAACCCAGTCCTGCTCCTCGCACCAACCAAGTGGTGCGTGTCGGCAGTCCGGTCCGGCCCGTTCCTGCCCCTCGCACCAAGCCTGTGGTGCGCGTCGCCAGTCCGGCCCGGCCCGTTCCTGCTCCTCGCACCAAGCCAGTGGTGCGCGTCGCCAGCCCGGCCCGGCCTGTTCCTGCTCCTCGCACCAAGCCAGTGGTGCGCGTCGCCAGTCCGGCCCGGCCTGTTCCTGCTCCTCGCACCAAGCCAGTGGTGCGCGTCACCAGTCCGGCCCGGCCCGTTCCTGTCCCTCGCACCAAGACAGTGGTGCGTGTTCCTAGACCGGTCTGGCCCGTGCCTGCTCCTCGCACCAGACCAGTGGTGCGTTTGTCCAGTCCGGCACGGCCCGTGTCCGCTCCACCGGTGCCTGATCCAGCTCCGGTCAGCTGCGCCACTCCGGAGCCAGAGCAGCAGTCCACTCCACGGGGTTCTAGTCCAGCTCCGGTCAGCGGCTCCACTCCGGAGCCAGAGCAGTCCGCTCCACCGGTGCCTGATCCAGCTCCGGTCAGCGGCTCCACTCCGGAGCCAGAGCAGTCCGCTCCACCGGTGCCTTATCCAGCTCTGGTCAGCTGCGCCACTCCGGAGCCAGAGCAGCAGTCCACTCCACGGGGTTCTAGTCCAGCTCCGGTCAGCGGCTCCACTCCGGAGCCAGAGCAGTCCGCTCCACCGGTGCCTGATCCAGCTCCGGTCAGCGGCTCCACTCCGGAGCCAGAGCAGTCCGCTCCACCGGTGCCCAGTCCAGCTCCGGTCAGCGGCTCCAGTCCAGACCATGACGTCAGCCCCTCTCCAGGTTCGGGGTCCCTCACACCAGGGTCCAGACAGGGCCTGACGTATCGTGGGAGGAAGGAGAGGGGAAGTAGCGTGCCGAGGTCCGCTTCCGAGGCGGAATGCCCACCCGGCCCCTACCCTGTTATGTTTATGTAGTGCGGTCGGAGTCCGCACCTTTGGGGGGGAGTACTGTCACGCCCTGACTCAGGGGACTCTTATATGTTGAGTCAGGGTGTGTGTATTCTTTGTTTGTATATATTCTATGTTGTATATCTAACATGTGTGGATTTATGTTGGCCGGTGTGGTTCCCAATCAGAGGCAGCTGTCGCTCATTGTCTCTGACTGTGCCTTGGTCTGACCCGTCATTAAACGAACGTGACAGATGGAAATTAATTGAGTTTTCTGCCCATAACATAATTTAAGGTGCTCCAAAGTTTTCCCATAGTTTTTAATGTAATTTATCTTGATTTGGTAATATACACTACATGACCTAAAGTATGTGGACACCTGCTCATCGAACATCTCATTCCAAAATCATGGGAATTAATATGGAGTTGGTCCCCCCTTTGCTGCTATAACAGCCTCCTCTTCTGGGAAGCCTTTCCACTAGATGTTGGAACATTGCTGCGGGGACTTGCTTCCATTGAGCCACATGAGCATTAGTGAGGTCGGGCACTGATGTTAGGCGGAGTCGGTGTTTCAATTCATCCCAAAGGTGTTCGATGGGGTTGAGGTCAGGGCTCTGTGCAGGCCAGTAAAGTTCTTCCACACCGATCTCGACAAACCATTTCTGTATGGATTTCGCTTTGTGCACGGGGGCATTGTCATGCTGAAACAGGAAATGGCCTTCGCCAAACTGTTGCCACAAAGTTGGAAGCACAGAATCGTCTAGAATGTCATTGTATGCTGTAGCGTTAAGATTTCCCTTCACTGGAACTAAGGGGCCTTGCCCGAACCATGAAAAACACCCCCAGACCATTATTCCTCCTCCACCAAACTTTACAGTTGGCACTATGCATTCGGGCAGGTAGCGTTCTCCTGGCATCCGCCAAACCCAGATTCGTCCGTCGGACTGCCAGATGGGGAAGCGTGATTCATCACTCCAGAGGACATGTTTCCACTGCTCCAGAATTCAATGGCAGCGTGCTTTACACCACTCCAGCCGACGCTTGGCATTGCACATGGTGATCTTAGGCTTGTGTGCGGCTGCTCGGCCATGGAAACCCATTTCATGAAGCTCCCGACGAGCAGTTCTTGTGCTAACGTTGCTTCCAGAAGCAGATTGGAACTCGGTAGTGAGTGTTGCAACCAAGGACAGACGATCGTTACGCGCTGCGTTCTTCAGCACTCGGCGGCCCCGTTCTTTGAGTTTATGTAGCCTACCACTTCGCAGCTGAGCCGTTGTTGCTCCTAGACGTTTCCACTTCAAAATAACAGCACTTACAGTTGACCGGGGCAGCTCCAGCAGGGCAGAAATTTGACGAACTGACTTGTTGGAAAGGTGGCATCCTATGACAGTGCCACGTTGTAAGTCACTGAGCTCATCAGTAAGGCCATTCTACTGCCAATGTTTGTCTATGGAGATTGCATGGCTGTGTGCTCGATTGTCTACACCTGTCAGCAACGGGTGTGGCTGAAATAGCCAAATCAACTAATTTGAAGGGGTGTCCACATACTTCTGTGTATATATATATATATATAGTGTAACTTCTTATTTTCTTTGGTGAAGTTTAGTCACAAAATGTCTCAATTGACAGTTTGTCAACCAATCAGCTGAGCAGCCTGACTTATTTGCCACCTTTTTTGCATAATATATTTTAACCATACAATTTTTCAATTCATCATCGATGCAGGGGGCTCGAACAGTTCTCACAGTTAGGGCATGTTTGTCAACTATTGCGAAGAATAATTTTACAAACATACTTCAAATGCTGCATCTGGATTCTCCTCCTTATACACATCAGACCAACATACATTTTTTACATCTTCAACAAAAGAGTCCTGAGAAACCTTTTTTTATGATCTCTTATAAATAACTTTAGGCCCCGCCTTTGGTACTTTGGCTTTCCTTGTTATTGCCACAATGTTATGGTCACTACAGCCAATGGGAACTGATATTGCTTTGGAGCAAAGCTCTGCAGCATTGGTGAAGATATGATTATTACAAGTAAGTGAATGTCACAGATCCAACACTATTGGTATACACTCTAGTTGGTTGAGTGGCATTAGTCACAGTATGAAGCTTCCTCTTGAGAGGACAACTAGATGATAACCAGTCAGTGTTCAGGTATTTTTTTGTATTTTATTAGGATCCCCTTTAGCTGTTGCAAAAGCAGCAGCTACTCTTCCTGGGGTCCACACCAAACATGAAACATGACATCTATATAATACTGTACGCTTTCTTGAATTTGTTCTGGATTTGGGGACTGTGAAAAAGACCCCTGGTGGCATGTCTGGTGGGGGTAAGTGTGTATGTCGGAGCTGTGTGAAAGTTGACTATGCAAAGAATGTGGTATTTTCAACACATTAATGTTTCTTGTAAAAATAAGAAGTGATGCAGTCAGTCTCTCCTCAACTCTTAGCCAAGAGAGACTGGCATGCATAGTATTTATATCAGCCCTCTGATTACAATGAAGAGCAAGACGTGCTGCTCTGTTCTGGGCCAGCTGCATCTTAGCTAGATCTTTCCTTGCAGCATTTGACCACACGACTGGACAATAATCAAGATAGGACAAAACTAGAGCCTGCAGAACATGCTTTTTTGGGAGTGTGGTGTCAAAAAAGCAGAGCATCTCTTAATTACGGACAGACCTCTCCCCCATCTTTACAACCATTGAATCTATATGTTTTGACCATGACAGTTTACAATCTAAAGTAACGCCAAGTAATTTAGTCTCCTCAACTTGTTCAACAGCCACACCATTCATTACCAGATTCAGCTGAGGTCTAGAACTTAAGGAATGATTTGTACCAAATACAATGCTCTTAGTTTTTGTTTATTACTGGCCACCCATTCCAAAACAGACTGCAACTCTTTGTTAAGGGTTTCAGTGACTTCATTAGCTGTGGTTGCTGATGCGTATATGGTTGAATCATCAGCATACATGGACACACATGCTTTGTTTAATACCAGTGGCAGGTCATTGGTAAAAATAGAAAAGAGTAGAGGGCCTAGAGAGCTGCCCTGCGGTACACCACACTTTACATGTTTGACATTAGAGAAGCTTCCATAAAAATAAAAAAAAGAGTTCTATTAGATAGATAGCTCTGAATCCACTGAAATCTAACAGTACAGCTCCCACAATCTTCTTATTATCAATTTCTTTCAACCAATCGTCAGTCATTTGTGTCAGTGCAGTACATGTTGAGTTCCCTTCTCTGTAAGCATGCTGAAAGGCTGTTGTTAATTTGTTTACAGAGAAATAGCATTTTATTTGGTCAAACACCATTTTTTCCAACAGTTTGCTAAGAGCTGGCAGCATGCTTATAGGTCTGCTGTTAGAACCAGTAAAAGCCGCTTTACCACTCTTGGGTAAGCGGAATTACTTTGCTTCCCTCCAGGCCTGAGGACAAAGACTTTCCTCTAGGCTCAGATTAAAGATATGACAGATAGGATTGGCTATAGAGTCAGCTACCATCCTCAGTAGCTTTCCATCTAAGTTGTCAATGCCAGGAGGTTTGTCATTATTTATCGATAACAATACTTTTTCCACCTCTCCCACACTAACTTTACAAAATTTTAACTTGCAATGCTTTTCTTTCATTATTTGTTTTTTTATGCATGAATACGATGGCTTACTGTTCGTTGTTGGCATTTCCTGCCTAAGTTTGCCAACTTTGCCAATGAAGTAGTCATTAAAATAATTGGCAACATCATGGTTTTGTGATGAATAAGCCATCTGATTCGATGAAAGATGGAGTTGAATTAGTCTTTCTGCCCATAATTTCATTTAAAGTACTCTGGCTTTTTGCAAGTTCTTGGCTCTTTCCAGAACAGCTACCTTGTCCTTGAACCTCAGGAACTTGACCACTATCGGCCTGGGCCTGTCACCTGGGCTGGTGGTGGGTTTCCAGTCCTGTGGGCGCGCTCCACCTCAATCTTCCTGTGGTCCATCATCAATTTCTCAGAGATCATTTCCCTCACTTTGTCCTCAGACTCCGTCCAGGTCTCATGTGGAGATTCTGCAATTCCGTCCACAACTATGTTGTTCCGTATTTGGACAAAACATTTGAACTATTTTTGTTCGTTTAAAAGATCCTTCACGTGTGATAGAGAGACACCACTGTCCTCAATGGTACTCCTGCGGGCTTTGGTCTTTGTCATGGTAGCTAGCAACGTAGGTTACACTGTTACTCCTCACAGTTCCAGACAGGGCAGGTCACAGGGAAGATTGAAAACAACAAACAGCAGGGATCTAGACAGCCACAAACCCGGGACAATCCGCAGTCCCAGCCACAATGGCTAACTGCGTCGCGGGCTCCGTTCAAGCCCTCAAGAAAACCTTGCTAGCTTGATAGGCAGGTAGCTAGCAGCTAGCCTAGCTGCTACGCCAAATAGCTCCTCAGACCCGGCATTGGTCGGCAGGATCACACACATATTCTCCAGATACTGACAGTTTGCACTTGGTGGCCTATAGCAGCACCTTAAAACAATAGGTAGATCTCTCTTGAAAAATTGATTTGTATCTCAATGAGACTTAAATAAAGGTTAAATAAAATAACAAGAATAGAATAGAATACTGTATAGGTTGTTACAGGGCCGTGCATAGATCATTTAGTTGTGTTAATAAGGGAAGCCATTTTTAGTCTGGTCTACATATTGAATAATATGCTGCTTTATCTCTTCAATACAAAACAAGTGCCAATGCCAAACTGCTATTTCTCCCTGTAACGATTCTTCTCCTATTCACTCTCCACCCTTCTAGGTGCAGTCCTGGGGGTCCCATTTTATAACGTTTGACGGCGTGAAGTACACCTTCAATGGGAAAGGAGAATACTACCTGGTTCACTCCCCTGGCAGAGGGCTGAGAATTCAGGGCTGCACAGAGCAGGTGAAACTAGAGAACGGTGAGTTTTCCCACCGCTGTGAAAGGGCCGGTAGTGTCTATATACCCATCATCCCTAGGGTGGCTAGACTGGCTACCTCTGTCTCTGTCTCAGTCTTTGTTTAGGTGCTCAGGGATTCAGGCTCGTCTCGAAAGATAAATCATTATGTAATAGTTTGGTGGTTTGCTTGTGTTGTAAAGAGAATAAATGCATTCAGACCTACATGTGTTTGAATGGTAATTAGACCTTTTTACTTCCAAACAAGTTTTAATACGTTTATTTTAGATAGCTAGCTAGCGCTTCTTCCCAGAAAGGTGTCATCCCAGTTCAGTTTCTCACACACACACAAACACACACAAACACACACACACACACTCCATGTGTTCTCTTTTACACAACAACAGAGCGAAGCAGTCTGGGTCATGAGATACTTCTGGGAGTGAAAACATTTTGGCGATGTAAAAAGACATCTTATTTCCTCCATTTCCTCTTGCTCTCACCTAATCTCTCTGGGGGTCAATCTGAGTCTAGCACAGCTGCTATGAAGCTACGTTGGTTAGGAGCTCCTCCAAACCCATTACTTTATATACAGTAAAGCCAATCCGAAGCCAAATCAGTGAAGATGGCCAGATGACAGTGGTGTTCAGCTCATTCTTTTTGACAGATCAGTAGAACATCTGGATTGGGGCTGATGTTGCCAAGAGCTGTCAAGTTAATATTCCATTCTATCTTATGTACAGTATATTTGAGGTTATGCTATGCGTATGAAATGTAATCCCTTACAGTAGGTTATGTTAAAGTTTTTTTTTTTTTTTTTTCACTTTAGGCCTACAGTAAAGTAGCATTCAAACAAGTGTCAAGTTATCTGTGGTACCTTAGCCAAAAACTCGGTTCCCACTTTCAGGGGGTATTCATAAGACCTTTATGAAACCTGTCATAGCATCTTTATGAGTGTTGCAGTATCATTCATACCAACCTTCATAACACATTGTTTTCCTTCGTTGCATAGACAGGAACAAAATGGTAAGATAAAGGTTATGAAAAGGATGACAAAATGAAGGTAACATGCACTGTAAACAAATGTAGTTGTTTCAACTAATTATTATTAATTAACTGGTTACACTGCATTTTTTTTGTTTACTCAACTTTTCGGTCCAAGTCATACCTGAACAAAAAAAAATATGTTGGCCCAAACTTGAGAGAACTTTGTTTAAAATTCAGTCAATTTTAAATGATGTGTTTGCTCAACTTCTCTCATATGTTCATTCAACTATCTATTACTATTTGGGCATCTTTACTAAAAAAGGCTGTGCAACTGGTTACACACACACACACAGAAACTGTGCTTTTAAAATACAAAGTTTTAAAAGTACACTAAAGTCAAAAGTTTGGACACACCTACTCATTCAAGGGTTTTTCTTTATTTTTACTTTGTAGAATAATAGTGAAGACATCAAACTATGAAATAACACATATGGAATCATGTAGTAACCAAAAAAGTGTTAAACAAATCACAATATATTTTATATTTGAGATTCTTTAAATAGCCACCCTTTGCCTTGATGACAGCTTTGCACACTCTTGGCATTCTCTCAACCAGCTTCATGAGGTAGTCACCTGGAATGTATTTCAATTAACAGGTGTGCCTTCTTAAAAGTGAATTTGTGGAATTTCTTTCCTTCTTAATGTGTTTGAGCTAATCAGTTGTGTTGTGACAAGGTGGGGGGGGTATACAGAAGATAGCCCTATTTGGTAAAAGACCAAGTCCATATTATGGCAAGAACAGCTCAAATAAGCAAAGAGAAACGACAGTCCATCATTACTTTAAGACATGAAGGTCAGTCAATACGGAACATTTCAATAACTTTGAAAGTTTCTCCAAGTGCAGTTGCAAAAACCATCAAGCGCTATGATGAAACTGGCTCTCATGAGGACCGCAACAGGAATGGAAGACCCAGAGTTACCTCTGCTGCAGAGGATAAGTTCATTAGAGTTACCAGCCTCAGAAATTGCAGCCCAAATAAATGCTTCACAGAGTTCAAGTCACAGACACATCTCAACATCAACTGTTCAGAGGGGACTGTGTGAATCAGGCCTTCATGGTCGAACTGCTGCAAAGAAACCACTACTAAAGGACACCAATAAGAAGAAGAGACCTGCTTGGGCCAAGAAACACAAGCAATGGGCCTTAGACCGGTGGAAATGTCCTTTGGTCGAGTCCAAATGGAGATTTTTGGTTCCAACCGCTGTGTCTTTGTGAGACGCGGTGTGGGTGAACGGATTATCTCCGCATGTGTAGTTCCCACCGTAAAGCATGGAGGAGGAGGTTTTATGGTGTGGGAGTGCTTTGCTGGTGACACTGTCTGTGATTTATTTAGAATTCAAGGCACACTTATCCAGCATGGCTACCACAGCATTCTGCAGTGATTCGCCATCCCATCTGGTTTGGGCTTAGTGGGACTATCATTTGTTTTTCAACAGGACAATGACCCAACACACCTCCAGGCTGTGTAAGGGCTATTTTACCAAAAAGGAGAGTGATGGAGTGCTGCATCAGATGACCTGGCATCCACAATCCCCCAACATCAACCCAATGGAGATGGTTTGGGATGAGTTGGACCTCAGAGTGATGTAAAGCTCGCCGCCATTGGACTCTGGAGCAGTGGAAATGCGTTCTCTGAAGTGATGAATCACGCTTCACCATCTGGCAGTCTGACAGATGAATCTGGGTTTGGCGGATGCCAGGAGAACGGTACCTTCCCCAATGCATAGTGCCAACTGTAAAGTTTGGTGGAGGAGGAATAATGGTCTGGGGCTGTTTTTTATGGTTCGGCTAGGCCCCTTAGTTCCAGTGAAGGGAAATCTTAATGCTGAAGCATACAATGACATTCTAGACGATTCCAACGTTGTGGCAACAGTTTGGGGAAGGCCCTTTCCTGTTTCAGCATGACAATGCCCCTGTGCACAAAGCGAGGTCCATATTTACATGGTTTGTCGAGATCGGTGTGGAAGAACTTGACTGACCTGCACAGAGCCCTGAGCTCAACCCCATCGAAAACCTTTGGGATGAATCGGAACGCCAACTGCGAGCCAGGCCTAATCGCCCAACATCAGTACCTGACCTCACTAATGCTCTTGTGGCTGAATGGAAGCAAGTCCCCGCAGCAATGTTCCAACATCTAGTGGAAAGCCTTCCCAGAAGAGTCAAGGCTGTTATAGCAGCAAAGGGGGGATCAACCCCATATTAATGCCCATGATTTTGGAATGAGATGTTCGACGAGCAGGTGTCTACTGTCACACCTTGATCTGTTTCACCTGTCTTGTGCTTGTCTCCACCCCCCACCAGGTGTCTCCCATTTTTCCCCATTATCCGCTGTGTATTTATACCTGCGTATTCTGTTTGTCTGTTGCCAGTTCGTTTTGTTTTGTCAGGTCTTACCAGCGTGTTTCCTGTTTCTCCTGTTCTCAAGTTCTTGTTTTCTAGTCTTCCCGGTTCTGACCTTTCTGCCTGTCCTGACCCTGAGCCTGCCTGCCGTTCTGTCCCTGATTGACTCTGCCTTGGATTACGTACCTCTGCCTGCCCTCTGCCTGCCCCTTTGTTATAATAAATATTCTGAGAATCGAACTATCCGCCTCCTGTGTCTGCATCTGGGTCATATCCTGAGTCGTGATAGTCTACATATTTTTGGTAATGTAGTGTATTCTCTCGTCATTGATCTGAGTAATTTATTAAAACCTGCTCCAGAGCGCTCAGGACCTCTGGGGCGAAGGTTTACCTTCCAACAGGACAACGACCCTAAGCACACAGCCAAGACAACGCAGGAGTGGCTTGATGTCCTTGAGTGGCCCAGCCAGAGTCTCTGAATGTCCTTGAGTGGCCCAACCAGAGCCTGGACTTGATCCTGATCGAACATCTCTGGAGAGACCTGAAAATAGCTGTGCGGCGATGCTCCCCTCCCAACCTGACAGAGCTTGAGAGGATCTGCAGAGAAGAATGGGCGACACTTCCCAAATACAGGTGTGCCAAGCTTGTAGTGTCATACCCAAGAAGACTCGAGGCAGTAATCGCTGCCAAAGGTGCTTCAACAAAGTACTGAGTAAAGGGTCTGAAAACTGATGTAAATGTGATATTTCAGTTTTTCCTTTGTTTTTATGGGGTATTGTGTGTAGATTGATGAGGGGGAAAAAACAATTTAATCGATTTGAGAATAAGGCTGTAACGTAACACAATGTGGAAAAAGTCAAGGGGTCTGAATACTTTCCGAATGCATGTATGTTGAAAACATTATATGTTAAAAGCACTGTGTGTGTAACTAGTTCCACAGCCTTTTTTAGATAAGATGCCCAAATAATAATTTCTAGGCGATTTCACATGAGACAATTTGAGCAAACACATAATTTAAAAGTGACAAAATTCTAGCTTACATTTTTCTGAAGTTCAAGCTAAGCAAAAAAAAAAGTTTATTTCAGGTATTTTTTGGTGTTCAGGTAACTCACGAAAAGTTGAGTAAACAAAAAGGAAAGGCTGTGGAACCTGTTACCTAATTATAATGAGTTTAAACTATGAATTATAAACAACAATTTCTCCATTTAACCTTTCACTCTATCTAACTAAAGATATTCTCAAGGAGAAGAAGAGTGTTTTGCACTCCCTCCCTCCCTCCCTCAGCCCAGCCAACCACCTGCTTAGAGTTTAAGGTCTTCTAAAGGGTTTTAATAGATGACAGAGAGATATTCAGGGAAGGCCATGACCACATGGTGTGAGAGAGTGGGACCAGACTACATGGCAGGAACCCAGTGGTAGCCTGGCCAGCCTGAGCCACAGACACGCACCATGATAACATTCCACACAGCCCAGAGAGATAAGGAGAAATGAATAGAGTTTCCCTCATACGCTCAAATGCTCAAATTATTTGATTTCTCATGCACTTGCCCTTGGATCAAAATCTCTTCTTTCAGGTCAGAGTTCCTGAATATAGTATTACGGTGGATTTTTTGGGCTTTTATACACACTGTCATAAGGAACCATGAGTTCTTATGATAATGCACTACGCCCTTTTGCAATAGGGTTCTGTTGTCCACGTCTCAGACAGCCAAGATATTTATCTTCCTTTATAATAGTATTCCATTAGTATTTTATATAAAGAACATATGGGAAGCATTTCCTCTAATTAGTCCTTATTATTTTGCTTTATGTCTTGTGGAAACTATGTTAGTGAAACTATGTTTAGTGAAATTATGTTAGTGAAACTACAGTGGCTTGCAAAAATATTCACCCCCCTTGGCATTTTTCCTATTTTGTTGCCTTACAATGTCACGACTTCTGCCGAGGCTGCCTCCCCTCCTTGTTCGGGCAGGTTTCGGCGTTTGGCGTCACCGGCTTACTAGCTACTGCCGATCCATTTATCATCACTCCATTTGTCTTGTCTTCAATCACACACACCTGGTCCTTATCCCTCATTAGTCATTGTATAAGTGTTCCCTCTGCTTCTTTGTCTGTGTGGGTGATTGTTTATTGTGGAGGTTAGTGAAGTTCGGTGGAGGTCGTGTATTTTGTATCGACAGGAGTATTTTCCCGTGTGCCTTGTATGTTCCAGTGCGCCTGTTTTGTGCCCTGGAGTGTGTCCTGCGCCTGACTCCTTCAACACCACCTTATCACAAAATCACCCACCTGTGCTATGGAGTCGTGGAACGGGTCCAGGAGCATTCAACTATGCTAGCCAGTTTGGGTGAAGCGATGGATGGGGTTCTTCAGGTCGTCCAATGCCTGGAGAGGAGAGAGCCCGATCCGTCGAGACCAGCTAGCCAACCGGATCCCGCCACCTACACCCCAGCACCAGGAGGGATCCAGATATCCCGACCACGGGAGTTCGACGGGACAGCGGCGCTGTGCCATAGATTCCTTCTCCAACTGGAGCTCTACTTCTCCAGCATCCGGCCGGTCCCATCGGAGCGGGAGAGGGTGTCCGCCCTCGTCTCCTGCCTCTCGGGGAAAGCCCTGGAGTGGGCCAACGCAGTGTGGAACCAAGGAGGCGCCGTGTTGGAGAACTATGGGGAGTTCGCTCGCCTCTTCCGGGCGGTCTTCGATCACCCGCCCGAGGGTCGAGAGGCGGGCGAGCGGCTGGTCCACCTGAGGCAGGGGACGAGGACTGCACAGGACTTCGCATTGGAGTTTTGAACTCTGGTAGCTGGGTCCGGGTGGAACGAGCGGGCCCTGATCGACCATTTCCGGTGCCATCTGCGAGAGGACGTCCGACGGGAGCTAGCCTGCCGTGACACCATGTTGTCCTTCTCGCAACTGGTGGACATGGCCATTCGTTTGGACAACCTGCTGACAACCAGAGGACGTCCTGGAGGAGGTCTGCCCGTTTCCATCCTGGCCGACTCGGATCCAGAACCGATGGAGATGGGTGGAACCGCTAGCCGAGAGAGCGGAGGACGATAGCGCCAGTGCCACACTGGTGGCGCGAAGGGACATTTCACCACACGTTTTTGTCAACGCTCTTCTGGGTTTGTAGGCGGCAGGCAGGGTACTCTCGCATCACCCCAGGTATCGAACACCCACACTTGTTCAGAGCCCTCTGCTGCGCACTGTAAAATACACATCTCCTTTCCTGAGCATATGGTAGTTCCCCAGTGTAAGGCGCTAGTTGATTCAGGCGCATCTGGGAACTTTATGGACAGGGCATTCGCACACCGTATAGGCATTCCATTGATTCCCCTATCCATTCCATGCCCCATCAGAGCACTTGATAGTCGACCATTAGGGTCCGGGTTGGTTAAGGAAGTTACTGCACCAGCCACCATGATTACCCAGGAGACTCATTGTGAGCAGGTTACTTTTTCCATTATTGAGTCTCCTGCTTTCCCTGTGGTATTAGGTATCCCTTGGCTAGCACTCCACAACCCCACCTTCTCATGGCCGCAGAAGGTTCTCACAGGGTGGTCGCGAGAGTGTCAGGGTAGGTGTCTAGGTGTTTCCGTTGGTGCAACCACAGTGGAAAGTACAGACAGTACCTCCACCGTGCGCATTCCCCCTGAATCCCTCGATCTGGCGCAAGCGTTCTCTAAAACGCAGGCGACTAAGTTACCACCTCATCGGGCGGGGGATTGAGCGATAAACCTGCGGGTAGATGCTGTACCTCCCAGGAGACATATATACCCCCTGTCACAGGCTGAAACGGTGGCTATGGAGACATATGTCACCGAGTCCCTGTGCCAGGGGTATATACATCCCTCCACGTCACCCGCCTCCTCCAGTTTCTTCTTTGTGAAGGAGAAGGACAGAGGTCTGCGCCCGTGCATTGATTATCGACCACTGAACAGGGAGACGATAAGATTTAGTTATCCTCTCCCCCTCATTCCTTCAGTGATTGAATCAATGCATGGGGCGTGCTTCTTCACCAAATTAGATCTCAGGAGTGCGTACAATCTGGTACGTATCCGAGAAGGAGATGAGTGGAAGACAGCATTCAGCACAACCACGGGGCATTATGAATACCTGGTGATGCCCTATGGTTTGATGAATGCTCCCTCAGTTTTCCAGTCCTTTGTGAACGAGGTGTTTCGGGACATGCTTGGTCGCGGTGTAGTGGTCTACATCGATGACATCCTGGTGTATTCTGCTATGCACGCCGAGCATGTGTCCCTGGTTCGCAAGGTGCTGGCCCGACTGTTGGAAAATGACCTTTATGCTAAGGCAGAGAAGTGTATGTTTTTCCAGCAGTCTGTCTCCTTTCTTGGATACCACATTTCCACCTCGGGTGTGGAGATAGAGGGAGATTGCATTTCAGCCGTGCGTAATTGGCCGACTCCAACCACGGTTAAGGAGGTGCAGCGCTTCTTTGGCTTTGCCAACTGCTATCGGAGGTTTATCCGGGGCTTTGGCAAGGTCGCAACTCCCATTACCTCCCAGTTGAAGGGTGGGTCATCCCGGCTTCGCTGGTCTGCTGAGGCTGACCTGGCCTTCAGCAAACTGCGGGGTCTGTTCACCTCAGCCCCAGTACTGGCCCACCCCAATTCATCACTACCGTTCGTAGTGGAGGTGGATGCTTCTGAGGTTGGGATAGGAGCTGTCCTGTCTCGAGGGGGCGAAACACCCTTTCCTCATCTGGACGGACCACCGTAACCTGGAGTACATCCGGGCAGCGAGGAGGGTGAATTCTCGCCAAGCCAGGTGGGCCCTATTCTTCACCCAGTTTGATTTCACTCTATCATACATCCCGGGTACGAAGAACGTGAAGGCAGACGCACTGTCCCGGCTGTATGACACAGAGGAGAGGCCCAGCGACAACAACCCTATACTGCCGGTCTCCTGCATTGTGGCGCCGGTAGTATGGGCGATGGACGCGGATATAGAGCAGGCATTACGCATGGATCCCTCTCCACCTCAGTGTCCAGATGGGCTACAGTACGTGCCTGCTCTTATCCATGATCGTCTGATCTACTGGGCACACACGTCCCCCTCCTCTGGTCACCCAGGTATCAGCCGTACAGTGCGCTGCCTGACCGGAAAATACTGGTGGCCTACCTTGGCTAAGGACATGAGGGTGTATGTCTCCTCCTGCTCAGTGTGCGCCCAGAGTAAGGCCCCTAGGCACCTCCCAGCTGGTAAGTTACAACCTTTACCAGTTCCACAACGACCATGGTCTCACCTAAGTGTTGA
This sequence comes from Coregonus clupeaformis, assembly GCF_020615455.1. Taxonomy (NCBI): domain Eukaryota; kingdom Metazoa; phylum Chordata; class Actinopteri; order Salmoniformes; family Salmonidae; genus Coregonus; species Coregonus clupeaformis. The sequence continues at coordinate 54,327,714 of NC_059207.1, forward strand.
TTTTCTAACTGATCTTCCCCTCTGCCAAGGTAACACCACCATCCTGGTCGTTGTGGACTGCTTTACTAAAGCCTGCCGCCTCCTTCCTCTGCCCGGTCTCCCCACGGCTCTGCAAACTGCGGAGGCCCTGTTTACACACGTCTTCCGGCACTACGGGATACCAGAGGATATAGTGTCTGACTTAGGTCCCCAGTTCACGTCCAAGGTCTGGAAGGCGTTCATGGAACGTCTGGGGGTCTTGGTCAGCCTGACTTCTGGGTTCCACCCCGAGAGTAATGGGCAGGTGGAACGGGTAAATCAGGGACGTGGTAGGTTCCTGCGGTCCTACTGCCAGGACCGGCCGGGAAGTGGTCGGTGTTCTTGCCATGGGCAGAATATGCCCAGAACTCTCTCCGCCACTCCTCCACTAACCTAACGTCTTTCCAGTGTGTTCTAGGTTACCAACCGGTTCTGGCACCGTGGCACCAGAGCCAGACCGAGGCTCCTGCGGTGGATGACTGCCCACATTCACCTCCAACGCGCCGTGTGTCGTCAGAAGGCCGACGCTTACCGCCACCGCAGTGAGGTCCCCGTCTTTGTACCGGGGGATCAGGTCTGACTCTCGACCCGGAATCTGCCTCTCCGCCTGCCCTGCCGGAAGCTTAGCCCGCGGTTTGTGGTGCCGTTCAAAGTCCTGAGGAGAGTTAATGAGGTCACTTATAGGTTATTATTTCCCCCTTTACCGTATTAACCCCTTGTTTCATGTGTCTCTCCTCAGGCCAGTGGTAGCTGGTCCACTCCAGGAGTCTGAGGTGCGTGAGGTCCCTCCACCTCCTTTGGACATCGAGGGGGCCCCGGAGTACTCTGTCTGTTCAATCCTGGATTTGAGGCGTCGGGTGCTTCAGTACCTCGTGGAGTGGGAGGGGTACGGTACGGAGGAACGGTGCTGGGTCCCGGTGAGGGATATCCTCGATTCCTCCATGTTACGGGATTTCCACCATTGCAATCCGGCTCGCCCTGCTCCGCGTCCTCCTGGCTGCCCCCGAGGCCGGGGTCAGCGCCCTTCTGGAGCCGCGCGTCAAGGGCGAGGGGGTACTGTCACGACGTACATTTTTTTACATTTTAGTCATTTGCAGACGATCTTATCCAGAGTGACTTACAGTTAGTGAGTGCATACATTTTCATACTGGCCCCCCATGGGAAACGAACCCACAACCCTGGCGTTGCAAGCGCCATGCTCTACCAACTGAGCTACAGAGGACTTCCGCCGAGGCTGCCTCCCCTCCTTGTTCGGGCAGGTTTCGACGTTCGGCGTCACCGTCTTACTAGCTACTGCTGATCCATTTATCATCACTCCATTTGTCTTGCCTTCAATCACACACACCTGGTCCTTATCCCTCATTAGTCATTGTATACGTGTTCCCTCTGCTTTCTTGTCTGTGTGGGTGATTGTGTATTGTGGAGATTAGTGAAGCTCAGTGGAGCTCGTGTATTTTCCCGTGTGCCTTGTATGTTCCAGTGAGCCTGTTTTATGCCCTGGAGTGTGAATTTTGCAGATTAAAGCCTGTTGTTCTGTGATTTACCCTCCTACGGCTGACTCCTTCAACACCACCTTATCACATACAACCTGGAATTAAAATTGATTTTTTTGGAAGGTTTGTATCATTTGATTTACACAACATGCCTACCACTTTGAAGATGCAAAATATTTTTTGGGGTGAAAGAAACAACTATTCACCCCCCCCAAAGTCAATACTTTGTGGAGCCAACTTTTGCAGCAATTACAGCTGCAAGTGTCTTGGGGTATGTCTCTATAAGCTTGGGACATGTAGCCACTGGGATTTTTTCCCATTCTTCAAGGCAAAACTGCTCCAGCTCCTTCAAGTTGGATGGGTTCCGCTGGTATACAGCAATCTTTAAGTCATACCACAGATTCTCAATTGGATTCCAAGACATTTAAATGTTTCCCCTTAAACCACTCGAGTGTTGCTTTAGCAGTATGCTTAGGGTCATTGTCCTGCTGGAAGGTGAACCTCCGTCCCAGTCTCAAATCTCTGGAAGACTGAAAAGGGTTTCCCTCAAGAATTTCCCTGTATTTAACGCCATCCATCATTCCTTCAATTCTGACCAGTTTCCCTTTCCCTGCTGATGAAAAACATCCCCACAGCATGATGCTGCCACAACCATGCTTCACTTTGGTGATGGTGTTCTCGGGGTGATGAGAGGTGTTGGGTTTGCGACAGACATAGCATTTTCCTTGATGGCCAAAAAGCTCAATTTTAGTCTAATCTGACCAGAGTACCTTCTTCCATATGTTTGGGGAGTCTCCCACATGCCTTTTGGCAAACACATGTTTTGCTTATTTTTTTCTTTAAGCAATGGCTTTTTTCTGGCCACTCTTCCATAAAGCCCAGCTCTGTGGAGTGTACGGCTTAAAGTGTTCCTATGGACAGATACTCCAATCTCTGCTGTGGAGCTTTGCAGCTCCTTCCGGGTTATCTTTGGTCTCTTTGTTGCCTCTCTGATTAATGCCCTCCTTGCCTGGTCCGTGGGTTTTGGTGGGCGGCCCTCTCTTTGCAGGTTTGTTGTGGTGCCATATTCTTTCCATTTTTTAATAATGGATTTAATGGTGCTCCGTGGGATGTTCAAAGTTTCAGATATTTCTTTATAACCCAACCCTGATCTGTACTTCTCCACAACTTTGTCCCTGACCTGTTTGGAGAGCTCCTTGGTCTTCATGGTGCCGCTTGCTTGGTGGTGCCCCTTGCTTAGTGGTGTTGCAGACTCTGGGGCATTTCAGAACAGGTGTACAGTGGGGAAAAAAAGTATTTAGTCAGCCACCAATTGTGCAAGTTCTCCCACTTAAAAAGATGAGAGAGGCCTGTAATTGTCATCATAGGTACACGTCAACTATGACAGACAAATTGAGAAAAATAAATCCAGGAAATCACATTGTAGGATTTTTTATGAATTTATTAGCAAATTATGGTGGAAAATAAGTATTTGGTCACCTACAAACAAACAAGATTTCTGGCTCTCACAGACCTGTAACTTCTTCTTTAAGAGGCTCCTCTGTCCTCCACTCGTTACCTGTATTAATGGCACCTGTTTGAACTTGTTATCAGTATAAAGACACCTGTCCACAACCTCAAACAGTCACACTCCAAACTCCACTATGGCCAAGACCAAAGAGCTGTCAAAGGACACCAGAAACAAAATTGTAGACCTGCACCAGGCTGGGAAGACTAAATCTGCAATAGGTAAGCAGCTTGGTTTGAAGAAATCAACTGTGGGAGCAATTATTAGGAAATGGAAGACATACAAGACCACTGATAATCTCCCCCTCGATCTGGGGCTCCACGCAAGATCTCACCCCGTGGGGTCAAAATGATCACAAGAACGGTGAGCAAAATCCCAGGACCACACTGGGGGACCTGGTGAATGACCAGCAGAGAGCTGGGACCAAAGTAACAAAGCCTACCATCAGTAACACTACGCCGCCAGGGACTCCAAATCCTGCAGTGCCAGACGTGTCCTCCTGCTTAAGCCAGTGCATGTCCAGGCCCGTCTGAAGTTTGCTAGAGTGCATTTGGATGATCCAGAAGAGAATTGGGAGAATGTCATATGGTCAGATGAAACCAAAATAGAACTTTTTGGTAAAAACTCAACTCGTCGTGTTTGGAGGACAAAGAATGCTGAGTTGCATCCAAAGAACACCATACGTACTGTGAAGCATGGGGGTGGAAACATCATGCTTTGGGGCTGTTTTTCTGCAAAGGGACCAGGACGACTGATCCGTATAAAGGAAAGAAAGAATGAGATTTTGAGTGAAAACCTCCTTCCATCAGCAAGGGCATTGAAGATGAAACGTGGCTGGGTCTTTCAGCATGACAATGATCCCAATCACACCGCCCGGGCAACGAAGGAGTGGCTTCGTAAGAAGCATTTCAAGGTCCTGGAGTGGCCAGCCAGTCTCCAGATCTCAACCCCATAGAAAATCTTTGGAGGGAGTTGAAAGTCCGTGTTGCCCAGCGACAGCCCCAAAACATCACTGCTCTAGAGGAGATCTGCATGGAGGAATGGGCCAAAATACCAGCAACAGTTTGTGAAAACCTTGTGAAGACTTACAGAAAACGTTTGACCTGTGTCATTGCCAACAAAAGGGTATATAACAAAGTATTGAGAAACTTTTGTTATTGACCAAATACTTATTTTCCACCATAATTTGCAAATAAATTCATAAAAATCCTACAATGTGATTTTCTGAGAAAAAATTCTCATTTTGTCTGTCATAGTTGACGTGTACCTATGATGAAAATTACAGGCCTCTCTCATCTTTTTAAGTGGGAGAACTTGCACAATTGGTGGCTGACTAAATACTTTTTTCCCCCACTGTATATATACTGAGATCATGTGACAGATCATGTGACACGTAGATTGCACACAGGTGGACTTTATTTAACTAATTATGTGACTTTTGAAGATAATTGGTTGCACCAGATCTTATTTAGGGGGTCATAGCAAAGGGGGTGAATACATATGCACGCACCACTTTTCCGTTATTAATTTTTTATACTTTTTTTCATTTCACTTCACCAATTTGGACTATTTTTTGTATGTCCATTACATGAAATCCAAATAAAAATCCATTTAAATTACAGGTTTTAATGCAACAAAATAGGAAAAATGCCAAGGGGAATGAAAACTTTTACAAGGCACTGTATGTTAGTGAATGAATGAGAGTGCATGACCTTGCACCTGTCCAGTTTGTTGCTCAAAACAGGACTCCTTTGTAGTTAAAACCAAGGAAACACCAGATGATGATGTGAGCCGGTATTCATAAAGAGGCTTGTAGAAATGCTGATCTAGGATCAGTTTGTTGAGAGAATGCCAAGAGTGTGCAAAGCTGTCATCAAGGCAAAGGGTGGCTATTTGAAGAATTTGTTTAACACTTTTCTGATTACTACATGATTCCATGTGTGTTATTTCATAGTTTTGATGTCCTCACTATTATTCTACAATGTAAAAATAAAGAAAAACCCTTGAATGAGTAGGTGTGTCCAAAAGTTTGACTGGTAGTGTACGTGTATTGACTAATGCAAGTTGCAACACATTTTCCCCATAGCATAAACAACTGCTCAGCAACTTACAGTAGCTCCTCAAGATGTATATTGTGCTACAGCCATTTCTGTACCAAGCCACAGTGGATTGGGTAGTATGGTTCTGTTTCATTACTTTGTACATATGCTTTAATTCTAGATAATGACCTGGGCCTCGTTTCCCAGCTACAATGTAATTTAAGCATTACAATGATCATACCAGATGCATCATTATTTATGAGCCAACTTTTTAAGTGTTTCCCAAACAAGCACGTAGAGTGAACCTGTACACTGTGTGCACAATTATTAGGCAAGTTGTAGGTTTGAAGATTAATTTTATTATTGAACAACTACAGTGCTCTCGGTCAATCCAAAATGTTAATAAACCTCAAAACCTGAATATTTAAGAAAGTAAAAGTGAGGTTTTGGCTGTCTTTGGAGAATATCTATGTGTGCACAATTATTGGGCAACTATTAGTGTGCATAATTATTATGCAACTAAATGAAAAACGAAAAGTTCCCCATCTCACTTGTTTATTGTCATCTGTTAAAGTGATAATAATAAACAAACAACTCTAAATCTACAAATAAAAATTTCTGACATTTCAAAAAGAAATCAGTGACCAATATAGGCACCCTTCTTTTCAATAACAGTCATAAGCCTTCCATCCATGGAGTCTGTCAGTTTCTTGATCTGTTGACAATCAACTTTTTGTGCAGCAGCAACCACAGCCTCCCAGACACTGGCCAGAGAGGTGTACTGTTTTCCTTCACCGTAAATCGACCGTTTAAAAATAGGGTTTAGGTCAGATGAGGAAGGGGGCCATGTCATTATTCTTTCATCTTTTCACCTTACTGGCTAGCCACGCAGTGGAGTACTTCGATGCATGCGATGGAGCATTGTACTGCATAAAAATCAAGGTCTTCTTGAAAGATGCAGACTATTTCCTGTACCACTGCTTGAAGAAAGTGTCTTCTAAAAACTGGCAGTAGGTTTGGGAGTTGAGTTTGAGTCCATCTTCAACCCGAAAAGGTCCAACTAGCTCATCTTTAATAATACCAGCCCATACCAGTACCCCACCTACACCTTGCTGGCGTCTGAGTCAAAGTGGAGCTCCGTGCCCGTTACTGATCCAGCCACGGGCCCATCCATCTGGTCCGTCAAGAGTCACTCTCATCTCATCAGTCCATAAAACCTGTCTTCAGATATTTCTTGGCCCAGTCTTGATGTTTCAACTTATGTATCTTGTTCAGTGGTGGTCGGGTTTCAACCTTCCTTACCTTTGCCATGTCTCTGAGCACTGAACACCTTGTACTTCTGGGCACTCTAGGTAGGTTGCAGTTCTGGAATATGACAGCACTGGAGGATAATGGGTTCCTGGTAGCTTCACGTTTGATTCTTCTCAAATCTTTGGCAGTTAATTTGCGTCTTTTTTTCTCAACACGGTTCTTGCGACCCTGTTGACTATTTTCAACAAAACGTTTGATGGTTCTGTGATCATGCCCCAATATCTTAGCAATTTCAAGAGTGCTGCATCCCTCTGAAATACTTTTTAAGATTTTAGACTTTTCAGAGTCAGTTAAATCAATTTTTTGGCCCATTTTGCCTGAGGAAGAGAAGCTGCCTAATAATTATACACACCTTGATATAGGGTGTTGATCTCCTTAGGCCACACCCTCCCTCATTACTCAAATACACATCACCTGATATGCTTAAATCCAATAAGCATTCCAGTTTATACAGCTTGGAGTTGGGAAATATGCATAATAATGATGATATGGTCAAAATACTGACTAATAATTGTGCACACAGTGTAAGTGCCACAACTAAAAGTGCCATTGGGGCCATGTTCAGTTTTCACATGATCCCGTTGGGGGAGCTGTCCAGTTCCCTGATGCTGAAATCGATGCCTCTTGCGTCATGAGCAATCACGACAAATAGCCCACATTTCATGTGAAACGTAGGCTTATACATTTTGCAGAATAGTTTATCAATGAAAATAAAAAACACCATAATCTACAAACTAACAATATTCGTCATGTAATGTTCGATTTGAGAAGGGCGCTCCTCCGTGACCGCTTTTTCCCGTTCACGTCAAGGGCCGTAGACCAATGCCACGTGACTCAGCATATCGGAATCCGCCCATTGGCTTGGTGTTTATAGTGTTCCAGGTGTTTCCACTTTGTACCGGATAAGATTCAGCAGTGTAAAAAACTAAGCTTGACAAAATGTTACAAATGCATATTTCAAATTTACATTCGAAGAACAAAAAAAGTACAGCACTCTGGTGAATAAATTTAAAGGATACTTTGGGATTTTGGCAATGAGGCCCTTTATCTACTTTCCCAGAGTCAGATGAACTTGTGGATACCATTTTTATTTCTCTCTGTCCAGTATGAAGGAAGTTAGAGGTAGTTTTGCAAGCCACTGCTAATTAGCGAACTCTCTTATCTATACCTATTCGGGTGAGAGGATAAAGGTTCAAGGTCGAATAACCTGTAACGAAATATGTTGTATATCTCCTTTAGTGTTCCTGTAACTTTTATTATGTGGATAAGACCAAATGTGAACTTAAGACAAGGATTTGTGAGCATATACAGTAAGAGCTCCATTCGCAACCACAATAAAAAACCACCTGTTGCCAGGCATTTCAATAGCCATAATCCTGAATTAAGTGCCTTACCTTATATGGGCATTGAATTGGTGAAGGTGCCATGTAGTGGAGGAGATAGGGATAAATTGCTTCTCCAAAGAGAGACATATTAGATCATTTGAAATATGTATTTTGACTGTTTTTGTTCTTTGGATTTTATACGAGGATGCAGCACCCGATCCAGGTTTATATAAGGTTGAGTCGAGTATGTTGTTTATCTTTTCATGAAATATTACATTAGATCCTATACATGATGTATCACTCGTTATTAGTAGATAACATCCTTTTGTCCCTTAGTGGTGTCCTGTGGTTGGCTGGCCACGCCAAGGGACAGAGAGAAGAAAGAGACTTGTTACCTAGAGGGGGCGACAGTTTCACCTGTAACAGCGGCTACATCATGTATGGTTCTCCAGTGGAGAGTGGTCCGGAGAGGAAACCTACTGTGTCTCTGGTAGGTCCCTACAGTCCACTAGATAAGTTCGAAAAAATTTGAATTTCAAATAGAAGCCTGAAAAACGGCACACTTGTAAAATGTGGTAGGTCCATAGTCAAACGTTATAGAACATGCTTTTTAGGACAGAAGTTTAATGCTTTCCACACATGTTTTAACCACCAAGCTTTACCTTTAACCCTTACCCTTACCCTAACCTAACTCATAACCATAACCCTACTGCCATTTACCATATAAGTGTGCCTCATGACGTCTGCAGGCGAAGTGTCTTGTATACTCACCTTTTAATAACCCACCTCAGTTGTTACACCTACTTGGTACTACTATATGTTGCCTGTTTCACAGTTTGTTTTGTTCAGATCACATCACTTGAGTATTCAAAATAAAAGCCATTGGCAGTGAGTGTCCTGAAATGAGAACCCGAGATAGAGCGACTTTGAAAAGCCCATTTAGCGTGACTCATTATAAGTAGAGATTCCAGCGACTGACCGAACGACCAACCCAGGCAGTGCTGTCAGCTAGCTGCCTAACCATTAAACCATTAGTTTAAAGTTTAATTAGTCGTATGTACAGGATACACATGGTATACGCCGTACAACAAAATGCTTACTTGCAGGTTCCTTCTCGACAATGCAACAACAATAAGAAATAATACAAAATAAGAATACGAACATAAAGTAAATGGCTCAGTAGAATAGAATAAACATTTTAGCATAAGTATAATACAGGAAGGCACAATTTATAGTACAATATTTACACATGTTTTGGGGAAAGGGGGGGGTTGGGGGGGGGCAAGTGTTTAAATTGTGCAGTGTTTAGCAATAATAAAACAGTCTGGTAGCAGCAGTTGTGACGTGTGTGTGCGTGTGTAGAATGAATGTATGTGTGCCAAATCAAATGTTATGTCACACGCTTCGTAAACAACAGGTGTAGACGAACAGTGAAATGCTTACTTACGGGCCCTTCCCAACAATGCAGAGAGAAAAAATAGAAATTATTAAAAAAATTATAACACAAGGAATAAATACACAATGAATAACGATAACTTGGCTATATACGCGGGGTACCAGTACCGAGTCAATGTGCAGGGGTATGAGGTAATTGAGGTACAGTGCTTTCAGAAAGTATTCACACCTGTAATGTGTACGCTGGGAGTCGGGAAGCAAGTACAGGGAGTTAATTTAATAATACATATAAAACAAGAAACACGAGTAGCGTACAGACATGAAACACAGAAACAGAATCAATAACGCCTGGGGAAAGAACCAAAGGGAGTGACAGATATAGGGGAGGTAATCAGGGAGGTGATGGAGTCCAGGTGAGTCTCATGAAGCGCAGGTGCACGTAACGATGGTGGCAGGTGTGCGTAATTGTGAGTGAACTGGCGACAACGAGCGCCGGAGAGGGAGTAGACATGACAACAACCCTTGACTTTTTCCACATTTTGTTGTGTTACAAGGTGGGATTGAAATTGATTCAATTGTCTTGTTTTTGTCAACAATCTACACAAAATACTCTGTAATGTCGAAGTGTAAGACATTTTTTAACATTTGTAAAAAAGAAATCCCCTGAGTCAATACATGTTAGAATCACCTTTGACAGCTGTGAGTCTTTCTGGGTAAGTCTCTAAGAGCTTTACACACCTGGATTGTACAATATTTGCATGGCTGCCTTCAAAGCAATGGGAACCTCCCCAGAGAGGAGAGACAGGTTAAAAAGGTCAGAGATAGGCTTGGCGATGATAGGGGCTACAACCTTAAAGAAGAAAGGATCTAAACCATCTGACCCAGATGTTTTTTTGGGGTCAAGTATAAGGAGCTCCTTTAGCACCTCGGACTCCGTGACCGCCTGCAGTGAGAAACTTTGTAGCGGGGCAGGGGAAAAAGAGGGAGGAGCATCGGGGCTAGTCGCATTAGAAGGGAGATGAAGAAATGTTGGACGGGTAATGAGGCATGGCTGAGTCAAATAGGAATCCTGACTTAATGAAGTGGTGATTAAAGAGCTCAGCTATGTGCTCCTTGTACGTAACAACCACATAATCATCAACATTAAGGGACATGTGCAGCTGTGAGGAGGAGGGTTTATTCTCCAGGTCTTTAACATTTTTCCAGAACTTCTTGGTGTTAGACCCACAGAGAGAGAGAACTGCTCCTTAAAGTAACTAACTTCGGCCTTCCGGATAGCCTGAGTGCACTTATTTCTCATTTGCCTGAACGAGAGCCAGTCAGCCTGAGTATGCGTGTGCCAAGCCTTTCGCCAAATGGAATTCTTGAGGTGGAGTAACTCTGCCAGATCACGGTCGAACCAGGGGCTGAACCTGTTTTTAATTCTCATTTTGTTTATGGGGGTGTGTTTGTTAACAATACCACTGAAAATATCAAAAAAAGAAGGTCCAAGCATCTTCGACAGAGGGGATCAAGCTGATTCTATACCAATTTACAGAGGCCAGGTCATGAAGGAAGGCTTGCTCATTAAAGTTTTTTAGCAAGCATCTGTGACAAGTCAGGACAGGTCGTTTCACTGAGCAGCCATTACGAACACAGGCTGTAAAACAGTGATCACTAAGGTCATTACAGAAAACACCAGACTGATACGTATCAGGATTATTTGTGAGGATAACATCAAGGAGAGTAGTCTTTTCTGGGTGTTTGGAGTCATACATTGTGGGATTGGTAATAATCTGAGAAATATTTAGGGAGTCCCATTGCTTTAGGACTGGTCAGGTGGTCCCAGTTTAGGTCACCTGGCAGGACAAATTCAGACTTTATGTAAGGGGCCAGGAGAGAGCTTAGGGCAGGTAGGGTACAGGCCAGTGCTGATGGTGGACGATAACACCCAGCACAGTCAACAAAGAGCTTTTTGAAAGTTTAATGCTTAAAACCAGCAAATCAAATTGGTGGAGACAACCGAGCACTGAAGGTGTCCCTTGGTAAAGATTGGCACTCCCCCACCTTTGGAAGATCGGTGCAGGTCCTAATACAGGCACTTGTCATCTTACATCACATCCCAACTGCAATTTGCTGTTGGCTGGGCTCCCAACTTGTGCCATCAAACCCCTGCAACCTATCTAGAACGCTGCAGCCTGCCTGGTGTTCAACCTTCCCAAGTTTCCCATGTCACCCCGCTCCTCCGCACACTCCATTGGCTTCCACTGGCATCCACTACAAGACCATGGTACTTGCCTACGGAGCAGCAAGAGGAACTGCCCCTCCCTACCTTCAGGCTATGCTCAAACCCTACACCCCAACCCGAGTACTCCGTTCTGCCACCTCTGGTCTCTTGGCCTTTACTGTGACTGAGATATGTGGTTGTCCCACCACGTTATCTTAAGATGAATTCACTAACTGTAAGTCCCTCTGGATAAGAGCATCTGCTAAATGACTCAAATGTAAATGTATTTTACAACATTCCCAATGTCAAACCAGTTGGAGAACGTTCCTAGAACATTATAAGAATGTAAATTAAATGTAACCATGTTTGAACTTTCAGGAAACGTTCTGTTAAAGTAATGAAATGCCAAGAAATAACGTTTTTTGTCAAGTTCCTTAAATGCGCTGAGAATGTTCCAAAGCCAAGCAACTATCCTGCACCATTCCCAGAAAGTTGTGGGAAGGTTGTATGCAAAATAACCATAGGACAACCACACTCTCACAAAGCTGTAAGAAACAGAACGTTCTCAGAACGTTATGTGCTAGCTCAGGGCAAGCGCCAGAACGAATCAGCTGGAAGGGCATTTGATTTCCATTGTATTTTCTTTTTCACCTGACAATTTTTTTAACACTGTAGTCGTTGGGCCTCAAGGGACCCCCTTCAAGCTAATGAGCAGTCATTCTGACTGCAACATTCTAACAGTGTAATTAAAACATTTGGTGTTCAGAGATAGATGGGAGGGTTTGAGGGGAGCTGAAGGGTGGGACAAAAAAAAACAAGGAACTAAAGGTCAAATATACTGTGTCCGTAAAATGTATATAGGTTCAGAACTTTTGTGAAACATCACAGCACAGTTGAAAATATATGGCAAATAGAAATCAAAACTGGATGTACTTCAGAGATAGATGGGAGGGTTTGAGGGTAGCTGAAGGATGGGACTAAAAACAAACAAAAGATAACTAATGTAAAATGTATATAGTATGTATAAGCTGGAAGTAGAAGCCTACAGTGCATTTGGAAAGTATTCAGACCCCTTGACTTTTTCCACATTTTGTTACATTAACTAAAAAAAATCCTCATCAATCCACACACAATAACCCATAATGACAAAGCGTAAACAGGTTTTTACACATTTGTATAAATGTATTTAAAATGAAAAACAGAAATACCTTATTTACATAAGTATTCAGAACCTTTGCTATGAGACTTGAAATTGAGCTCAGGTGCATCCTGTTTCCATTGATCATCCTCTAGATGTTTGTACAACTTGATTGGAGTCCACCTGTGGTAAATTGAATTGATTGGACATGATTTGGAAAGGCACACACATGTCTATATAAGGTCCCACAGTTGACAATGCATGTCAGAGCAAAAACCAAGCCATGAGGTCAAAGGAATTGTCCGTAGAGCTCAGAGACAGGATTGTGTCGAGGCACAGATCTGGGAAAGGCTACCAAAAAATGTCTGCAGCATTGAAGGTCCCCAATAACCCAGTGGCCCCCATCATACTTAAATGGAAGAAGTTTGGAACCACCAAGAGTCTTTCTAGAGCTGGCCGCCTGGCCAAACTGAGCAATCAGGGGAGAAGGGCATTGGTCAGGGAGGTGACCAAGAACCCGATGGCCACTCACAGACCTGACAGACCTCTAGAGTTCCTCTGTGGGGATGGGAGAACCTTCCAGAAGGACAACCATATCTGCAGCACTCCACCAATCAGGCTTTACGGTAGAGTGGCCAGACGGAAGCCACTCCTCAGTAAAAGGCACATGACAGCCCGCTTAGAGTTTGCCAAAAGGCACCTAAAGACTCTCAGACCATGAGAAACAAGATTCTCTGATCTGATGAAACCAAGATTGAAGTCTTTGGCCTGAATGCCAAGCATCACGTCTGGAAGAAACCTGGCACCATCCCTACGGTGAAGCATGGTGGTGGCAGCATCATGCTGTGGGGATGTTTTTCAGCGGCAGGGACTGGGAGACTAGTCAGGATCGAGGCAAAGATGAACGGAGCAAAGTACTGAGAGATCCTTGATGAAAACCTGCTCCAGAGCGTTCAGGACCTCAGACTGTGGCGAAGGTTCACCTTCCAACAGGACAATGACCCTAAGCACACATCCAAGACAACGCAGGAGTGGCTTCGGGACAAGTCTCTGAATGTCCTTGAGTGGCCCAGCCAGAGCCCGGACTTGAACCTGATCGAACATCTCTGGAAAGACCTGAAAATGGAGTCCACCAACGCTCCCCATCCAACCTAACAGAGCTTGAGAGGATCTGCAGAGAAGAATGGGAGAAACTCCCCAAATACAGGTGTGCCAAGCTTGTAGCGTCATACCCAAGAAGACTTGAAAAATGCTTCAACAAAGTAGTGAGTAGAGGGTCTGAATAATTATGTAAATGTGATATTTCATAATTTAGCAAACATTTTTAAAAACCTGTTTTTGTTTTGTCATTATGGGGTATTGTGTGTAGATTGATGAGGGGGGAAAAAACATTTAATCCATTTTTAGAATAAGGAACTGTATGTCAAGAACTGCACCACTGCTGGGTTTTTCACGCTCAACAGTTTCCCATGTGTATCATGAATGTTCCACCACCCAAAGGACATCCAGCCAACTTGACACAACTGTGGGAAGCATTCCAGTCAACATGGGCCAGCATCCCTGTGGAATGCTTTCGATACGTTGTAGTCCATGCCCTGATGAATTGAGGCTGTTCTGAGGGCAATATTAGGAAGGTGTTCGTAATGCTTTGTACACTCACTGTATGTGTGAAATTAGTTTAGGTTCAGTTTCGAGGCAATTATCGGGGTGATTATCAACTGGGCACGGTACCTTCAACTATCGGGAGAAGGACGGGAGCAGGCCTTAGTGTCAGCAGAAGGATAGGTAATTGGGAAAACCATTACAAAAATGACATTCCCTCCTAAAACTTGTTATAACACCAGTTCTGTTCGTGATATAAAGATTCTAACAACAGTGTGTTTTATACATTTACATTTTAGTCATTTAGCAGACGCTCTTATCCAGAGCGACTTACAGTTAGTGAGGGCATACATTTTTTAAAAATATTTTTTATACTGGCCCCCAGTGGGAAACAAACCCACAACCCTGGCGTTGCAAACGCCATGCTCTACCAACTGAGCTACATCCCTACCTGTCACGTTCGTTGAATGACGGGTCAGACCAAGGCGCAGCGTGATATACGTACATGTTTATTAACTTTAAACACACGACAAAACAACAAAGGAAACTAAACGTGAAGTCCAAGGTAGAACACACAACATACCTGATCCCCAACAAGATCCCACAACCCACTAGTGCCAATAGGCTGCCTAAGTATGAGCCCCAATCAGAGACAACGAGCGACAGCTGCCTCTGATTGGGAACCACACCGGCCAACATAGATATATACATACTAGAATAACACCCATTGAAAACACACAACAAAGAATATACACACCCTGACTCAACATTTAAGCGTCCCCTGAGTCAGGGCGTGACAGTACCCCCAAAGGTGCGGACTCCGACCGCACAACATACATAACAGGGTAGGGGCCGGGTGGGCGGATCCGGCTCGGGGCGTGACGACCTCTCACTCTCCGCCTCCCTGTGTCGCCCCTGGTCTGGTCTAGACCTCGGCGCGCTGCTTCCCCTCTCCTTCCTCCCACGATACGCCAGGCCCATTCTGGACACTGGTGTGGGAGACCCCGAACCTGGAGAGGGGCTGACGTCATGGTCTGGACTGGAGCCGCTGACCGGAGCTGGACTGGGCACCGTTGGAGCGGACTACTCTGGCTCCGGAGTGGAGTCGCTGACCGGAGCTGGATCAGGCACCGGTGGAGCGGACTGCTCTGGCTCCGGAGTGGAGCCGCTGACCGGAGCTGGACTAGGCCCCGGTGGAGCGGACTGCTCTTGCTCCGGAGTGGCGCAGCTGACCGGAGCTGGATCAGGCACCGGTGGAGCGGACTGCTCTGGCTCCGGAGTGGAGCAGCTGACCGGAGCTGGATCAGGCACCGGTGGAGCGGACTGCTCTGGCTCGGAGTGGAACAGCTGACCGGAACTGGATCAGGCACCGGTGGAGCGGACTGCTCTGACTCCGAGTGGAGCAGCTGACCGGTGCCTAGTCCGGCACCGGTCAGCTGCTCCACCGGGTCAGAGCAAACGGGCACGGCCGTGCCGGACTGGACAAACGCACCACTGGTCTGGTGCGAGGAGCAGGCACGGGCCGGACCGGACTAGGAACACGCACCACTGGCTTGGTGCGAGGGGCAGGAACGGGCCGGGCCGGACTGGCGGCGTGCACCACTGGCTTGGTGCGAGGAGCAGGAACAGGCCGGGCCGGACTGGCGACGCCGCACCACTGGCTTGGTGCGAGGAGCAGGAACAGGCCGGGCCGGACTGGCGACGCGCACCACTGGCTTGGTGCGAGGAACAGGCCGGGCCCGGCTGGCGACGCGCACCACTGGCTTGGTGCGAGGAGCAGGAACAGGCCGGACTGGCGACGCGCACCACTGGCTTGGTGCGAGGAGCAGGAACAGGCCGGGCCGGACTGGCGACGCGCACCACTGGCTTGGTGCGAGGAGCAGGAACAGGCCGGGCCAGGCCGGGCTGTGGAGGCGGACTGGAGGTCTGGAGCGGAGAGCTGGCATAACCCGTCCTGGCTGGATGCCTACTTCCGCACAGTATGTGTGAGGCATCAGCACAGGACGCACTGGGCTGTGCACGCGCACTGGCGATACAGTTCGTAGAACTGGCGCAGGATATGCGGGACCGAGGAGGCGTACTGGAGACCAGGAGCGTTGAGCCGGCACACCCCGTCCTGGCTGGATGCCCATCTTCGCACGGCACGTGCGTGGTGCGAGCACAGGACTTACAGGACTGTGCCGGCGCACTGGCGACACAGTACGTAGCTCCGCATAACACGGAGCCTGCCCAGTCATACGCTTCCTCGCGTGAGTACGGGGAGTTGGCTCTGCTCTGACACTAGGCTCCGCCAACCACCCCATGTGCCCCCCCCCCAAAATGTTCTTGGGGCTGCTTCTCGGGCTTCCTCCTCGACCGGCCTCCTCCGTGTTGCCGTTGCTCCTCTCCTGCCTGGGCATTTACCTTAGCCCATGGTCCTCTCCCCGCAAATATCTCTTCCCATGACCACAAATTGCCCACCTGTGACATGGCTACTCGCTCCGCCTGGGCACGCTGCTTGGTCCTCATTTGGTGGGATCTTCTGTCACGTTCGTTGAATGACGGGTCAGACCAAGGCGCAGCGTGATATACGTACATGTTTATTAACTTTAAACACACGACAAAACAACAAAGGAAATGAAACGTGAAGTCCAAGGTAGAACACACAACATACCTTACACGGAACAAGATCTCACAACCCACTAGTGCCAATAGGCTGCCTAAGTATGATCCCCAATCAGAGACAACGAGCGACAGCTGCTTCTGATTGGGAACCACACTGGCCAACATAGATATATACATACTAGAATAACACCCATTGAAAACGCACAACAAAGAATATACACACCCTGACTCAACATTTAAGCGTCCCCTGAGTCAGGGCGTGACACTACCGGCCATTCCCTCCCCTATCCTGGAATGATGCTTTAGCGGTTCTAGTGTGGGTTTTATATTAAAGACATGTAATGTAACTGTACAAATGTATTATCTTTTAATGAACACAACCAGTCATGATGTTTTCTGAGACAAACAAATCACTTCAAAAAGTAGGTTACCTTTGCACGTTCCCCCAAAATAATTACAGCATCCGAACAGTGCACTTTGCACCTGCCAACTTTCCTTCAATTCGCAACTGGCTGAAACTACTATCTCACCGGAGAAAGCATCCGAGTGAACTAAACAGCGCCCATCTGTCTAACTATATGTATGCCATACTGTTTTTGTCCAGACAGCATCAGATAGTTGGGCTACACATACTAATACAGAGCTGTTTCATTCTGATGATTTATCTGAGATTGATGCGTCTTTCTGTCAATATTTAAATACTTTATTTGGACGGGAAGGTAGGGCTGTCCAGGCTCCCCTAAGGCCTGCCCATAACGCAGGCCCTGTGCTAACTGGGATGTGTTTGTTTTAGAATGTTATGTATAGCTATGTCCCCTATCGAGGTCAAATCAAATTTTATTTGTCACATACACATGGTTAGCAGCTGTTATAGCGGGTGTAGCGAAATGCTTGTGCTTCTAGCTCCGACAGTGCAGTAATATCTAACAAGTAATATCTAACAATTTCACAACATATACCTAATACACACAACTAGTAAGGAATGGAATTTAATAAAATATACATATATGGACAAGCAATGACAGAGTGGCATGGACTAAGATACAGTAGAATATTATAGAATAGAATGCAGTATATACATATGAGATGAGTAGTGCAAGATATGTAAACATTATTAAAGTGACTGTAAACATTATTAAAGTGACTAGTGTTCCATTTCTTAAAGTGGCCAGTGATTTCAATAGGCAGCAGCAGCCTCTAATGTGCTAGTGATGGCTATTTAACAGTCTGATGGCCTTGAGATAGAAGCTGTTTTTCATTCTCTCAGTCCCAGCTTTGATGCACCTGTACTGACCTCGTCTTCTGGATGATAGCGGGGTGAACAGGCAGTGGCTCGAGTGGTTGATGTCCTTGATGATCCTTTTGGCCTTCCTGTGACATCGGGTGCTGTAGGTGTCTTGGAGGGCGGGTAGTTTGCCCCCGATAATGCGTTCGGCAGACCGCACCACCCTCTGGAGAGCCCTGCGGTTGCGGGCGGTGCAGTTGCCATACCAGGTGGTGATACAGCCTGACAGGATGCCCTCAATTGTGCATCTGTAAAAGTTTGTGAGGGTTTTAGGTGCCAAGCCGAAATACTTCAGCCTCCTGAGGTTGAAGAGGCTCTGTTGCGCCTTCTTCACCACACTGTCTGTGTGGGTGGACCATTTCAGTTTGTCGGTGATGTGTACGCCAAGGAACTTGAAGCTTTCCACCTTCTCCACTGTGGTCCCGTTGATGTGGATAGGGGGGTGCACCTTCTGCTGTTTCCTGAAGTCCACGATCATCTCCTTTGTTTTGTTGACGTTGAGTGAGAGGTTATTTTCCTGGCACCACACTCCCAGAGCCCTCACCTCCTCCCTGTAGGCGGTCTCGTCATTGTTGGTAATCTAGCCTACTACTGTTGTGTCGTCTGCAAACTTGATGATTGAGTTGGAGGCGTGCTTGGCCACGCAGTCATGGGTGAACAGGGAGTACAGGAGGGGGCTGAGCGGAGATGTTGTTTCCTACCTTCACCACCTGGGGGCGGCCCGTCAGGAAGTCCAGCACCCAGTTGCACAGGGCGGGGTACAGACCCAGGGCCTCCAGCTTGATGATGAGCTTGGAGGGTACTATTGTGTTGAATGCTGAGCTATTGTCAATGAACAGCATTCTTACATAGGTATTCCTCTTGTCCAGATGGGAATACCTATGTAACTGGGATGTGTTTGTTTTAGAATGTTATGTATAGCTATGTCCCCTATCGACTGAGGTCAATAAATGAAGCTACAGCACCCAAGGTGATAATGGCTGGAGTCATTTTAGCTTGTTTTTGCTGTTCTCCAAAAAGTATTTTTGTAGTAAATCAGCTTCAACTTTCAAAACAATTCCTTGGCGGGGAAAACAAATCCTTATGGGGGGAGTTACCACTGAACATGTATCTAACTTGACTATGGAGCAATATGGATCACATCAAATTGATTTATTTGAATAAATTAGGGCAGATACAAATTAACAGTTGAAACAGTTATTCAATACAATGCATTGTAGTTTAAGCAAATTTTCAACGCTATTTGTGATACAATTTGCTGATTTTCCATGGCCACCCATGACTGATTCTTGGTCCCCCCCCGTGGCCACCCCATTAAAAAAATCATAGAAACGCTCCTGGTAGTCAGTCTCAGCCTTGGCTGAGAGCAGTTCAACTGACTATGTGTTTTGTTGTAGTGCTCTAATATGACCAGCAGACAGCAATGTTTTCCTGTTCCATACTCAGACTCTATAATCAGTCTTCATCGCCATCCTCTTTTAATTAGTCCTCTAGCAGAGACTTCCTCTTGACAGCTATCTGATCATGCTGGATGTGGATAGATTTCCTATCATATCAGATTTGGACGGGGAAACACACAGATTGACTGACTGACTGACTGGGTCACAGCTGGAGAGAATATAACAGAACCTGATTTCACCTTCCTGGTAATGTGGCCCTATGAGTCTTATAATGGGAGTTAGGCCTAGTTTCTTCATTTACTTTCCCATTAACTTGTCAAGTGTAGACATCACTGACATTGGGGTTACGTTTAAAAAATGTATTTTACTCTCGCACATGAGCTTTATAAGTCCTATAATGACATTTCTCTGCCATTTCTGGGCGATTCTTGCTATTTATTACAATTAGGCTAAACCATGCACTGTATCTTGTTTTCATTAAAGAATCAAGTGTACAATAGACATGGGTGAAATTATAACCAGGGCCAAAAGTTTTTCCTGACCCAACTGGGCTCTGGAGTTGTTCCTGGTCAGTTCATGTCACGCCTCCTTTGAAGGTCTGGAGAATTTTGTATTAGCCGAAAGGCTAGAATGGGCAGCTGGATTCCAACGGCTACATTTTGATTGGATGTTACCTTTCAAGAAGCCTCCCCCACATGCTCATAGAAGGGGTGCTGTGCTGTGTATTCGTCACTGTTTTCCAAGTCGATGAAGGCAACAACTCCTCTGCTTGAACACTCTACAAAGAAAATATATGTTATGGCATGTCTACCCAGCTATCACATTTGGTTCCTTGAAAGTTGTGGGAACATACGTTTTTGGTTTCCCATCGGTTCTGGGAACGAAGCCATACGTTTCCTGACCGGTAAAGCTGAACGTTTTTTAAACGTTCTGAGAACAGAAGTGAACATTTTGCCTATTATGGGAACATTCATTTTTAGGTTGCATTTAGGGAATTTCGAAGGACGTTTTACTAATGTTCCCTGAGAGTTTTCCTGGGAGGTTTTATTAACGTCCTGAGAATGGAAATGATAGTTTATTTGAAGGTAATTAAATAACATTCTGAGAACATGTTTCAATAACAATGCTAGATTTGGTTCACTTTCTTGAACTCTATGCATAGATGGGACACATGGAAATTAATTTCCTTAGACATGAATCATGCAAAAAAAAATATTTTGACACAGCATCAGCGAGATTCAAACCTATAATCTTCTGTTCTTTATCCATGGAGTTAGTCCACTGCGCCACCATGATGGAGCTAGCATGCCATGATTTTCTTATGCATAACTGTTCATTTTAGTCTATTCAACCAGACCCCATTCCAAAGGAAACACGCACTCATTAAGATCAGGTGTGACCAATTAGTGGGTGCAGCCAACACACCTGAACACACTTAACAATATACAGTGGCTTGCGAAAGTATTCACCCCCCTTGGCATTTGTCCTATTTTGTTGCCTTACAACCTGGAATTTAAATAGATTTTTTGGGGGGTTGTATCATTTGATTTACACAACATGCCTACCACTTTGAAGATGCAAAATATTTTTTCTTGTGAAACTTCAGCATGCATAACTATTCACCCCCCCAATGTCAATACTTTGTAGAGCCACCTTTTGCAGCAATTACAGCTGCAAGTCTCTTCGGATATGTCTCTATAAGCTTGGCACATCTAGCCACTGGGAATTTTGCCCATTCTTCAAGGCAAAACTGCTCCAGCTCCATCAAGTTGGAAAGGTTCCGCTGGTGTACAGCAGTCTTTAAGTCATACCACAGATTCTCAATTGGATTGAGGTCTGGGCTTTGACTAGGCCATTCCAAGACATTTACATGTTTCCCCTTAAACCACTCGAGTGTTGCTTTAGCAGTATGCTTAGGGTCATTGTCCTGCTGGAAGGTGAACCTCCATCCCAGTCTCAAATCTCTGGAAGACTGAAACAGGTTTCCCTCAAAAATGTCCCTGTATTTAACGCCATCCATCTTTCCTTCAATTCTGACCAGTTTCCCAGTCCCTGTTCTCGGGGTGATGAGAAGTGTTGGGTTTACGCCAGACATAGCGCTTTCCATGATGGCCAAAAAGCTCAATTTTTGTCTCATCTGACCAGAGTACCTTCTTCCATATGTTTGGGGAGTCTCCCACATGCCTTTTGGTGAACACCAAATGTGTTTGCTTATTTTCTTCTTTAAGCAATGGCTTTTTTCTGGCCACTCTTCCGTAAAGTCCAGCTCTGTGGAGTATACGGCTTAAAGTGATCCTATGGACAGATACTCCAATCTCCGCTGTGGAGCTTTGCAGCTCCTTCAGGGTTATCTTTGGTCTCTTTGTTGCATCTCTGATTAATGCCCTCCTTGCCTGGTCCTTGAGTTTTGGTGGGCGGCCCTCTCTTGGCAGCTTTGTTGTGGTGCCATATTCTTTCCATTTTTTAATAATGGATTTAATGGTGCTCCGTGGGATGTTCAAAGTTTCAGATATTTTTTTATAACCCAACCCTGATCTGTACTTCTCCACAACTTTGTCCCTGACCTGTTTGGAGAGCTCCTTGGTCTTCATGGTGCCGCTTGCTTGGTGGTGCCCCTTGCTTAGTGGTGTTGCAGACTCTGGGGCATTTCAGAACATGTGTATATACACTGAGATCATGTGACAGATCATGTGACACACAGGTGGACTTTATTTAACTAATTATGTGACTTCTGAAGGTAATTGGTTGCACCAGATCTTATTTAGGGGCTTCATAGCAAAGGGGGTGAATACATATGCACGCACCACTTTCCCATTTTTTATTTTTTTAGAATATTTTGAAACAAGCAATTTTGTCAAACCCGTTGGAGAACATTCCTAGAACATTAACAAGATTGATATTAAATGTAACCATGTTTGAACTTTTAGGAAACGTCCTGTTAAAGTAATGAAATACCAAGAAAACAATGTTTTTTTGTCAAGTTCCTTAAATGTGCGGAGGATGTTCCAAATCAACCCAGCTAGCACATTTGGTTCCTTGGAAGTTGTGGAAACGTTTTTGGTTTCCCAATGGCTCTGGGAACAAAGCCATACGTTTCCTGATCGGTAAAACTGAACGTTTTTTTAAACGTTCTCAGAACGGAAGAAAAAATGTAGTCTTCTGGGAACTTACATTTTTAGGAAACGTATTGCTTCGTTCCCAGAACCAATGGCAAACCAAAAACAGACGTCCCACAACTTAAAGGAACAAAATGTGCTAGCTGGGAATCGTGACATGCTGTGACAGGACAGATGATGCACAGTTTCCTTTGTCAAAGCAGATTATAGCTGAACGTTTCTTGTCACAAGGACTGGAGCTCTGCTAGTCTCTAAATATAATTGATTGTCATTCATTGACGATGTGCCTCGTTATGTGCTTTTAGCTGTCTGTGTACTGTAGTATATGAGCATTAGGTTTTATGAGGACTTAATGTATTGTGCGTCCTAAATGGCACCCTATTCCCTATGTAGTGCACTACTTTTGACTTGGACCAATAGGGCTCTCATAAAAAGTAATGTGCTATTTAGTGGGAATAGGGTGCCATTTGGGACTAATCCGTTGTCTGATGATACATTTTAATGTTCTTCGGTATGGGAGACAATAGTCACGAAGAGGAAGGGGGAGTTTTTAAAAAGAAAGAAAGAAAGTCCTTGGAATGTTTTGGATCTTCATAACTTTAAAAAGGGCTTGGGAAATACAATGTATAATGTTCAAGTTGTGTAATTGACTAACTGGGCTGGGTTGAGTCACGCTCAGCTCTCCTGGAAAACAATTTCCGAGCTGGCAGAGGAATAGACGCATACAAATCAAACACTTTCTGTGTCTGGGATAATGGTGTGATGATTTTAATAGAGTTCCCAGAGAGGAGGAGGAAGAGAGGAGGAGAAGGTGATTAAAAGAGAGGAGGAGTGGTAGAGTGAGAAGGTGGAGTGATGCTGACTGAAAAAGACAGAGGAGATAAAACAATGAATAAAAGTCTCACTCGTTTTATTTCCTGAGTCCCAATGGGAACAGTGCAGAGAGAGAGAGAGAGAGAGAGAGAGAGAGAGAGAGAGTTCAAAACACCTACCTGGAGGTGACAGCATTCCCTCCCCCATGGGGCGGCGCACAATTGGCCCAGCGTCGTCCAGGGTAGGGGAGGGAATGGCCGGCAGGGGATGTAGCTCAGTTGGTAGAGCATGGCGTTTGCAATGCCAGGGTTGTGGGTTCGCTTCCCACAGGGGGGAAAATATATAATGTATGCACTAACTGTAAGTCGCTCTGGATAAGAGCGTCTGCTAAATGACTAAAATGTAAATGTAAATGTAATATGCCCCCCTAGACACAACTATGACTACATAAACAACAAAAAACGGGTCACAACTGCTGCAGCTCTGTCACACGCTGGTTACGTACATAGTCAATGGTAGACTTCGAGGGGCTCCTACGGTCGTTACACCTATAGCTCATTTCTTGGCAGTAGTACTGTAGACTACTTTATCACTGACCTCAATCCAGAGTCTCTCAGAGCGTTCACAGTCTGCCCACTGACACCCCTATCAGATCACAGCAAAATCACAGCCTACTTGAACAGAGCAATACTCAATCATGAGGCATCAAAGCCAAATGAACTGAATAATACTAAGAAATGCTATAGATGGATGTAAAGTAGTGTGGAAACCAAAAAACAATTAGGCAACAACAAATTCAATCCTTTTTAGACAACTTCCTGGACAAAACGTTTCACTGTAATAGAGAAGGTGTAAACTTGGCAGTAGAAAACCTAAACAGTATATTTGACCTCTCAGCTTCCCTATTAAATCTAAAAATGTCAAGCAGACAACCTAAGAAATAAATTGAGAAACCTATCCAACCAAAAACATAGAGAGGCAGAAAACCTTCACTATGGTGAATCACTAAAACAATGCAGAAATACACTACGGAAAAAGAAGGAACAGCACGTCAGAAATGTGATCAATGTAATTGAAGAATCCATCAAATCTAACCACTTCTGGGAAAATTGGAACATACTAAAAAAACAACAACACGAAGAGTTATCTATCCAAAAGGGAGATGTATGGATAAACAACTTCTCCAATCTTTTTGGCTCTATAACAAAGACCAAACAGCAAAAACATATACAGTGGGGAAAAAAAGTATTTAGTCAGCCACCAATTGTGCAAGTTCTCCCACTTAAAAAGATTTCAGAGGCCTGTAATTTTCATCATAGGTACACGTCAACTATGACAGACAAATTGAGAAAAAAAAATCCAGAAAATCACATTGTAGGATTTTTTATGAATTTATTTGCAAATTATGGTGGAAAATAAGTATTTGGTCAACTACAAACAAGCAAGATTTCTGGCTCTCACAGACCTGTAACTTCTTCTTTAAGAGGCTCCTCTGTCCTCCACTCGTTACCTGTATTAATGGCACCTGTTTGAACTTGTTATCAGTATAAAAGACACCTGTTCACAACCTCAAACAGTCACACTCCAAACTCCACTATGGCCAAGACCAAAGAGCTGTCAAAGGACACCAGAAACAAAATTGTAGACCTGCACCAGGCTGGGAAGACTGAATCTGCAATAGGTAAGCAGCTTGGTTTGAAGAAATCAACTGTGGGAGCAATTATTAGGAAATGGAAGACATACAAGACCACTGATAATCTCCCTCGATCTGGGGCTCCACGCAAGATCTCACCCCGTGGGGTCAAAATGATCACAAGAACGGTGAGCAAAAATCCCAGAACCACACGGGGGACCTAGTGAATGACCTGCAGAGAGCTGGGACCAAAGTAACAAAGCCTACCATCAGTAACACACTACACCGCCAGGGACTCAAATCTTGCAGTGCCAGACGTGTCCCCCTGCTTAAGCCAGGCCCGTCTGAAGTTTGCTAGAGTGCATTTGGATGATCCAGAAGAGGATTGGGAGAATGTCATATGGTCAGATGAAACCAAAATATAACTTTTTGGTAAAAAATCAACTCGTCGTGTTTGGAGGACAAAGAATGCTGAGTTGCATCCAAAGAACACCATACCTACTGTGAAGCATGGGGGTGGAAACATCATGCTTTGGGGCTGTTTTTCTGCAAAGGGACCAGGACGACTGATCCGTGTAAAGGAAATAATGAATGGGGCCATGTAGCGTGAGATTATGAGTGGAAACCTCCTTCCATCAGCAAGGGCATTGAAGATGAAACGTGGCTGGGTCTTTCAGCATGACAATGATCCCAAACACACCGCCCGGGCAACGAAGGAGTGGCTTCTTAAGAAGCATTTCAAGGTCCTGGAGTGGCCTAGCCAGTCTCCAGATCTCAACCTCATAGAAAATCTTTGGAGGGAGTTGAAAGTCCGTGTTGCCCAGCGACAGCCCCAAAACATCACTGCTCTAGAGGAGATCTGCATGGAGGAATGGGCCAAAATACCAGCAACAGTGTGTGAAAACCTTGTGAAGACTTACAGAAAACGTTTGACCTGTGGCATTGCCCAAAAAGGGTATATAACAAAGTATTGAGAAACTTTTGTTATTGACCAAATACTTATTTTCCACCATAATTTGCAAATAAATTCATAAAGAATCCTACAATGTGATTTTCTGGAAAAAAAAATCTCATTTTGTCTGTCATAGTTGACGTGTACCTATGATGAAAATTACAGGCCTCTCTCATCTTTTTAAGTGGGAGAACTTGCACAATTGGTGGCTGACTAAATACTTTTTCCCCCCACTGTACATGATAAAACAGAAATCGTAGAATAAACTATTAAAGACTCCAGAACCCACTGGATTCTCCAATTACATTGAATGAACTACAGGACAAACCCTACAACCCAAAAAGGCCTGTGGTGTTGATGGTATCCTAAATGAAATGATAAAATATATAGACCACGAATTCCATTTGGCTATACTTAAACGCTTTAACATCATCCTCAGCTCTGGCATCTTCCCCAATATTTGGAACCAAGGACTGATCACCCCAATCCACAAAAGTGGAGACAAATGTGACCCCAATAACTACCGTGGGATATTCATCAACAGCAACCTTGAGAAAATCCTCAGTATTATCATTAACAGCAGACTCGTACATTTTCTCAGTGAAAACAATATACTGAGCAAATGTCAAATTGGCTTTTTACCAAATTACCGTACGACAGACCATGTATTCACCCTGCACACCCTTACTGACAAACAAACAAACCAAAACAAAGGCAAAGTCTTCTCATGCTTTGTTAATTTCAAAAAAGCTTTTGACTCAATTTGGCATGAGGGTCTGCTATACAAATTGATGGAAAGCGATGTTGGGGGAAAAACATACGACATTATAAAATCCATGTACACAAACAGCAAGTGTAAATTTTTTGCAAATGTATTAAAAATAAAAAACAGAAATACCTTATTTACATAAGTATTCAGACCCTTTGCTATGAGACTCGAAATTGAGCTCAGGTGCATCCTGTTTCCATCAATCATCCTTGAGATGTTTCTACAACTAGATTGGAGTCCACATTAAATTACCAAGCCCAGGTAAATTCAATTGATTGGACATGATTTGGAAAGGCATACCTGTCTATATAAGGTCCCACAGTTGACAGTGCATGTCAGAGAAAAAAACAAGCCATGAGGTCAAAGGAATGGTCCGTAGATCTCAGAGAAAGGATTGTGTCGAGGCACAGATCTGGGGAAGGATACCAAAGAATTTCTACAGCATTGAAGGTCCCCAAGAACACAGTGGCCTCTATCATTCTTAAATGGAAGAAGTTTGGTACCACCAAGACTCTTCCTAGAGCTCTCCGCCCGGCCAAACTGAGCAATCAGGGTAGAAGGGCCTTGATCAGGGAGGTGACCAAGAACCCGATGGTCACTCTGGCAGAGCTCCAGAGTTCCTCTGTGGAGATGGGAGAACCTTCCAGAAGGACAACCATCTCTGCAGCACTCCACCAATCAGGCCTTTCCTCAGAAAAAGGCACATGACAGCCCGATTAGAGTTTGCCAAAAGGCACCTAAAGGACTCTCAGACCATGAGAAACAAGATTCTCTGGTCTGATGAAACCAAGATTGAACTCTTTGGCCTGAATGCCAAGCATCATGTCTGGAGGAAACCTGCCACCATCCTTTTGGTGAAGCATGGTGGTGTTAGCATCATGCTGTGGGGATGTTTTTCAGCGACAGGGACTGGGAGACTAGTCAGGATCAAGGATAAGATGAACGTAGCAAAGTACAGAGAGATCCTTGATGAAAACCTGCTCCAGAGCGCTCAGGACCTCAGACTGGGGCGACGGTTCACCTTCCAACAGGACAACGACCCTAAGCACACAGCCAAGACAACGCTGGAGTGGCTTCGGGACAAGTCTCTGAATGTTCTTGAGTGGCCCAGCCAGAGCCCGGACTTGAACCCGATCTAACATTTCTAGAGAGACCTGAAAATAGCTGTGCAACGACGCTCCCCATCCAACCTGACAGAGCCTGAGAGGATCTGCAGAGTAGAATGGGAGAAACTCCCCAAATACAGGTGTGCCAAGCTTGTAGCGTCATACCCAAGAAGACTTGAGGCTGTAATAGCTGCCAAAGGTGATTCAACAAAGTACTGAGTAAAGGGTCTGAATATTTTTTTGTTGTTGCAAAAATGTCTAAAAACCTGTTTTTTTTTGTCATTATGGGGTATTGTGTGTAGATTGATGAGGGGAAAAAAACAATATAATCAATTTTTGAATAAGGCTGTAATGTAACAAAATGTGAAAAAAATGTCAAGAGGTCTGAATACTTTCCGAATGAACTATATCAACGAATTGGCGAGGGCACTAGAACAGTCTGCAGCACCCGGCCTCACCCTACTTACTAGAAGAAAGTCAAATGTCTACTGTTTGCTGGTGCTTCTGTCCCCAACCAAGGAGGGCCTACAGCAGCACCTAGATCTTCTGCACAGATTCTGTCAGACCTGGGCCCTGACAGTAAATCTCAGTAAGACAAAAATAATGGTGTTCCAAAAAAGGTCCAGTTGCCAGCAACACAAATACAAATTCCATCTAGACACCGTTGCCCTAGAGCACACAAAAAAACGATACATACCTCGGTCTAAACATCAGCGCCACAGGTAACTTCCACAAAGCTGTGAACGATCAGATAGACAAGGCAAGAAGAGCCTTCTATGCCATCAAAATGGGACAAACACCAAATTGAGACTCTGCATGCAGAATTCTGCAAAACTATCCTCTGTGTACAACGTAAAACACCAAATAATGCATGCAGAGCAGAATTAGGCCGATACCCGCTAATGATCAAATTCCAGAAAAGAGCCGTTAAATTCTACAACCACCTAAAAGGAAGCGATTCCCAAATGACCTACAGAGAGATGAACCTGGAGAAGAGTCCTCTAAGCAAGCTGGTCCTCGGGTTCTGTTCACAAACACAAACAGACCCCACAGAGCCCCAGGACAACAACACAATTAGACCCAACCAAATCATGAGAAAACAAAAAGATAATCACATGACACATTGGAAAGAATAAACAAAAGAACTGAGCAAACTAGAATGCTATTTGGCCCTAAACAGAGAATACACAGTGGCAGAATACCTGTCCACTGTGACTGACCCAAAATTAAGGAAAGCTTTGACTATGTACATACTCAGTGAAAATAGCCTTGCTATTGAGAGAGGCCACCGTAGGCAGACCTGGCTCTCAAGACAAGACAGGCTATGTGCACACTGCCCACAAAATTAGGTGGAAACTGAGCTGCACTTCCTAACCTCCTGCCAAATGTATGACCATATTAGAGACAGATATTTCCCTCAGATTACACAGACCCACAAAGAATTCGAAAACAAATCCAATTTTGATAAACTCCCATATCTATTGGGTGAAATACCACAGTGTGCCATCACAGCAGTAAGATTTGTGACCTGTTGCCACAAGAAAAAGGCAACCAGTGAAGAACAAACACCATTGTAAATACAACCCATATTTATGTTTATATATTTTCCCTTTTGTACTTTAACTATTTGCACATCGATACAACACTGTATATCGCCATAATATGATATTGAGAGAGAGAGAGAGAGAGAGAGAGAGAGAGAGAGAGAGAGAGAGAGAGAGAGAGAGAGAGAGAGAGAGAGAGAGAGAGAGAGAGAGAGAGAGAGAGAGAGAGAGAGAGAGAGAGAGAGAGAGAGAGAGAGAGAGAGAGAGAGAGAGATGGAATTGAAGAGGCAGGTTGCGTAGAGAGGGAGCACTTGAAATGCCACCACAGTCAGAGACATTTAAAAGTGTCATGTCCCTGTGCACTATAGTCACTGTGATTCATCTAATAGCAGAACCAAATGACCTGGATTTCAGTTGAGATTACTTTAAAAGTACATGGTGCAAGTGATCAATGCCGTTCGAGATTCTGCACAGACTTGCTTCCATTCAGCCAGAAGAGCATTAGTGAGGTCGGGCACGGATGTTGGGCGATTAGGCCTGGCTCGCAATCGGCGTTCCAATTCATCCCAAAGGTGTTCGATGGGGTTGAGGTCAGGGCTCTGTATAGACCAGTCAAATTCTACCACACCGATCTCGACAAACCCATTTCTGTATGGACCTCGCCTTGTGCACGGGGGAATTGTCATGCTGAAACAGGAAAGGGCCTTTCCAAACTGTTGCCACAAAGTTGGATGCACAGAATCGTTTAGAATGTAATTGTATGCTGTAGCTTTAAGATTTCCCTTCACTGGAACTAAGGGGCCTAGCCTGAACCATGAAAACCTGCCCCAGGCCATTATTCTTCCTCCACCAAACTTTACAGTTGGCACTATACATTCGGGCAGGTAGCGTTTTCCTGGCATCCGCCAAACCCAGAATCATCCGTCAGACTGCCAGATGGTGAAGCGTGATTCATCACTACAGAGAAAGCGTTTCCACTGCGTCCTACAGTGGCGAGCTTTACACCACTCCAGCAGACGCTTGGCATTGTGCATGGT
This sequence comes from Coregonus clupeaformis, assembly GCF_020615455.1. Lineage (NCBI taxonomy): Eukaryota > Metazoa > Chordata > Actinopteri > Salmoniformes > Salmonidae > Coregonus > Coregonus clupeaformis. Next base: position 54,358,007 of record NC_059207.1, read on the forward strand.
GATCTTAGGCTTGTGTGCGGCTTCTCGGCCATGGAAACCCATTTCTTGAAGCTCCTGACGAACAGTTCTTGTGCTGACGTTGCTTCCAGAGGCAGTTTGGAAGTCGGTAGTGAATGTTGCTTCAGCACTCGGTGGTCCCGTTCTGTGAGCTTGTGTGGCCTATCACTTTGCGCCTGAGCCGTTGTTGCTCCTAGACGTTTCCACTTCACAATAACAGCACTTACAGTTGACCTGGGCTGCTCTAGCAGGGCAGAAATTTGACGAACTGACTTGTTGGAAAGGTGGCATCCTATGACAGTGCCACGTTGAAAGTCACTGAACTCTTCAGTAAGGCCACTCTACTGGCTGTGTGCTTGATTTTATACACATGTCAGCAACGGGTGTGGCTGAAATAGCCAAATCCACTAATTTGAAAGGGTGTCCACATGCTTTTGTATATATAGTGTATCTTGAACATGCACGCTTTATATAATTGCATAAGAAGACATTTAGAGTTACAGTAACCTCATAATGTGGCCATGGATGTGTTACTAATTTTAAGGTTGATTGTTACATACATTTTTAAGATAGCCTTAACTTTTTTGACAACACAACCAATTATTAAAAAACATTTAAAGGAGGTATATCTACTGCTCGGATAGTTCCATCTGAGCAACTGGCTTAATCCCATTTTTTTGCTTTTATTTTTGGTTGAGTTGGATATGTGAATCCAACATATAATATGTTAACTTGTCAACAAGTTAAAGTGCATTTAAAGGTTGGTTTGATTTAGTCCTCTTCTTTAACTTAGATTTTTGGTTGAGCTGTGAATCCAACGTTTCAATTATTAATTTGTAGACAAACTGGAATTAAAGCCAGACAGTGGCACAGATGGAACTATCCAAGCAGAAGATACAGTGAGGGAAAAAAGTATTTGATCCCCTGCTGATTTTGTATGTTTGCCCACTGACAAAGACATGATCAGTCTATAATTTTAATGGTAGGTTTATTTGAACAGTGAGAGACAGAATAACAACAACAACAAATCCAGAAAAACGCATGTCAAAAATGTTATAAATTTATTTGCATTTTAATGAGGGAAATAAGTATTTGACCCCTCTGCAAAACATGACTTAGTACTTGGTGGCAAAACCCTTGTTGGCAATCACAGAGGCCAGACGTTTCTTGTAGTTGGCCACCAGGTTTGCACACATCTCAGGAAGGATTTTGTCCCACTCCTCTTTGCAGATCTTCTCCAAGTCATTAAGGTTTCGAGGCTGACGTTTGGCAACTCGAACATTCAGCTCCCTCCACAGATTTTCTATGGGATTAAGGTCTGGAGACTGGCTTGGCCACTCCAGGACCTTAATGTGCTTCTTCTTGAGGCACTCCTTTGTTGCCTTGGCCATATTTTGGGTCATTGTCATGCTGGAATACCCATCCACAACCCATTTTCAATGCCCAGGCTGAGGGAAGGAGGTTCTCACCCAAGATTTGACGGGACATGGCCCCGTCCATCGTCACTTTGATGCGGTGAAGTTGTCCTGTCCCCTTAGCAGAAAAACACCCCCAAAGCATAATGTTTCCACCTCCATGTTTGGCAGTGGGGATGGTGTTCTTGGGGTCATAGGCAGCATTCCTACTCCTCCAAACACGGCGAGTTGAGTTGACGGCAAAGAGCTCCATTTTGGTCTCATCTGACCACAACACTTTCACCAAGTTCTCCTCTGAATCATTCAGATGTTCATTGGCAAACTTCAGACGGCCCTGTATATGTGCTTTCTTGAGCAGGGGGACCTTGCGGGCGCTGCAGGATTTCAGTCCTTTACGGCGTAGTGTGTTACCAATTGTTTTCTTGGTGACTATGGTCCCAGCTGCCTTGAGATCATTGACAAGATCCTCCCGTGTAGTTCTGGGCAGATTCCTCACCGTTCTCATGATCATTACAACTCCACAAGGTGAGATCTTGCATGGAGCCCCAGGCCGAGGGAGATTGACAATTATTTTGTGTTTCTTCCATTTGCGAATAATCGCACCAACTGTTGTCACCTTCTCACCAAGCTGCTTGGCGATGGTCTTGTAGCCAATTCCAGCCTTGTGTAGGTCTACAATCTTGTCCCTGACATCCTTGGAGAGCTCTTTGGTCTTGGCCATGGTGGAGAGTTTGGAATCTGATTGATTGATTGCTTCGGTGGACAGGTGTCTTTTATACAGGTAACAAACTGAGATTAGGAGCACTCCCTTTAAGAGTGTGCTCCTAATCTCAGCTCGTTACCCGTATAAAAGACACCTGGGAGCCAGAAATCTTTCTGATTGAGAAGGGGTCAAATACTTATTTCCCTCATTAAAATGCAAATCAATTTATAACATTTTTTACATGCGTTTATCTCGATTTTTTTGTTGTTATTCTGTCTCTCACTGTTCAAATAAACCTACAATTAAAATGATAGACTGATCATGTCTTTGTCAGTGGGCAAACGTACAAAATCAGCAGGGGATCAAATACTTTTTTCCCTCACTGTAAATCTCCTTCAAATGTTGATGTTTGGTAGCATTGACAACCAATTCAATATCACTTTTGAAATACAATGAATAGCCTGTTAAATTAAGTTTGATTTGATTTAGTCCTACTCTTTCATCCTTAATAGTCAATTGATGCACCCAATGAGACTCTCACGAACACAATGGTGTTCTCCATTTTGCTCTATGACCCCGACAAGTGTCACGGGACTCGCCTGAAGGTAACCCGGTACCGGTTAAAAAAATGAACGGAAGTATAGAAGTAGTTTTGAGCCAACAAAAAAAAGGGGTTAAATATGTGTGTGTGTGTCCCTCCCGCCAACGGCTTCGACTTTTAGGGGTTAACTTAGATATTTGGTTGAGATGGAGACATGAATCTAACATATCAATTATTAATTTGAAAACAATCAGGAATTAAATCCAGACTAAGTCAGTGGCTTTAAGTAGAGGTTACATCTCCTTCAAATATTGATATTTGGTTGAGTTGACAAGCAAACAAAATTCAATATCACTAAATAGCATTACATTTTAAATCAACCTGAGCTTGAAAACCTAGGCCTATATATTGTGTATTTTTAGTTGAACCCTGGTTTGAATTGCAACAATAGCTGTTGATGACTTTGCAAATTCTATACAGTACTAAATAGCATAATTGATGATTTATGAATTATAGAGTATGGTCATATTTATTTTGCTCTGTTAAATCTACCTTTTGGAATGACTTCGAGAGCAACAGTAAATCTATTTCGTTTTTAAACAGGACTGGGCTTGGTTAAAACCCTGGATGGGAGACCAAATGGTAGCTATAGATAGATCAATTCTCCAGTAGGAGGTGCTGCCCAGCCTATTTTTGCTGATAGTGGATATAACGTTGAAGATCTGACATTGTTTTTAAGGTACAAGGTTAGTCTATGTTGAAATTTGGTTACCACGATGGCATAATCCTGTGGCTGAAATGGTACACTCAAAACAACAGTTTATGCTCAACATAGCCACTTCATACGCGCAATAATGTGTGAATATTATTTATACTTTCCCCATATGTTTTTCCAGTATTTCTCCTCAGATTTTGACAGTCAAGTCTAGGGCTGTGGCGGTCATGACATTTTGTCAGCCGTTTATTGTCATGCAAATGACTGCCGGTCTCGCGGTAATTGACCATTAATTAACATAAACATGTTTAGCGTCTCCACGAATACAATCCACTGATACTCGCCTTTGGAACATCTACATTTAAAAAAGTATAATAAATCATTTTAAATATACACCATCACAATATATCCATTATTTACTTTAGGTAGGTCTAAAGAAACATTATGAGATGAAAAAAATGAATTTCAGAAGAACTGAATATGAGTCGGCCTACTGTATGTTATCTGGATATGCGCCATGCTGTAGGCTAGTTCATTTAACAGACAAGACAGGGTTATAAGTCCTGTGCCATTATTTTATATTATATGATTTTATTGGAAGAATCCGGAGTGAGTGCGCGTATGAAGTGGCTATGTTGAGCATAAACGTGATCATTCAAAAAAGGTCCTAAATGCTAGATTTAGAGTTACTGTATTTGGAAAATGTAGTTGTGAATGACATAAACCTTAGACTGTCTTACAAATCAAAACATATGGGCTGAATGATGCGACTATATGCTATTGACTGTTAGAAAAAGTCGCAAAAAAAACTTGCTCTCTGTTCCTTGCCTCAGGATGCACACCCTGTTCTCTCATCAAGTGATCATATTTTCACCCATCAGACTATTCTCAATTTAATATTGTCTTTACTAATATGTAAAATATGTTTCAATTTAGAATGGCCCAATATGAAATGGGTAAGATCAGGGGAAAAAAATACATGTCATCCGTATGCACTCGAATAGCGAATAGAGGCCGCTGGTGCAGTGGAGTGGAGCAGCTGAGAAATGAATATAGTAGGCCTAGCAGCTGGGATCCTTTTTAGTAGCAACCATCAAAACTCTTCTTTCACACGGGATTGCATATAGAAATGTCTGGGCTTATAAGAACACTTATTTCACTTCACGCATCAACCACTGTTTGAGGAGCATGCAGCCTCTCGCTGCGCTACAGGTGATATCCCACCCAAACTCTGTATGCCATGGGCTGTCCAACCATGTTCCTGCAGCTACCCAGTGCTTCATTTGGGAAACCGAGTGAAATCTGTTCGGTAACATCGATAGTAACATGTTTTCACAACGAAACATATTTAATTAAACAGTTGACAGCCCCTATCTCTGCGCGCTAGAGAAAGGTATGAAGGAGAGAGAGGAGGAGATGGAAACACTAGATGGTGAGATATTCGGTAGCTAAAGGTGTCAGCCTATTCATTTTGAAAATTTAAAAAATGCCCTCTTACTAGGATATTCAAAATCAAATACAAATTCACTATAATCATAGGCTAACTCTGTAAGCCAGCCTGCACAATCAATTAACCAACAGCATCGACTAGAGCTATACATTCTCTCCTAGACTCATGAATAGAACGTTTTGAGCATAGCATAAGGTAACCAGTCCACTCATTATGTATCAAATTACAGTCCACATTTAAAGGTGATTACTAGAATGTGTTTAATTTTGGAGTATAGGCTCGACCAATTATGTACCAAAGACATCTTAAATCTATGTTCTATGTTTAATTTTTTAAATGTTTTTCTGCCGTGTATAATATGCAGCTATGTATTGTATAACAGCACAATCATTATTTTAATTCTGTTTTGGGGGGCTTGGGCTCATATATACGCCTATGCATATGCATAAGCTCTAATACAATTATGTGTATGGATGTTCTACATGCAACGTCTTAAATGCTTTGAATTAATCATCACCTTAAAAAGCGCTGTCCATTTTGTTGTGTTTGGCTTTGAAACAACATCCCCAACGACCATGTTTTCCACTGTTCCAACCTGTTGTGGAATGTCTTTCTTCAAATACATCATCACAGTATTTTATTTTTATTTTTTTATTTCACCTTTATTTAACCAGGTAAACCAGTTGAGAACAAGTTCTCATTTACAACTGCGACCTGGCCAAGATAAAGCAAAGCAGTGCGATAAAAACAACAACACAGAGTTACATATGGGGTAAAACAAAACAAAGTCAAAAATACAACAGAAATACATATAATATACAGTGTGCAAATTTAGCAAGTTATATAATATATAGGCAATTAGTAATAGGCAAAATAATTACAATTAGTATTAACACTGGAATGATAGATGTGCAAGAGATGATGTGCAAATAGAGATACTGGGGTACAAATGAGCAAAATAAATAACAATATAGGGATGAGGTAGTTGGGTAGGCAAATTTCAGATGGGCTGTGTACAGGTGCAGTGATCGGTAAGGTGCTCTGACAACTGATGCTTAAAGTTAGTGAGGGAGATAAGTGTCTCCAGCTTCAGAGATTTTTGCAATTTGTTCCAGTCATTGGCAGCAGAGAACTGGAAGGAATTGCGGCCAAAGGAGGTGTTGGCTTTGGGGATGACCAGTGAGATATACCCGCTGGAGCGCAGACTACGGGTGGGTGTTGCTATGGTGACCAATGAGCTAAGATAAGGCGGGGATTTGCCTAGCAGTGATTTATAGATGGCCTGGAGCCAGTGGGTTTGGCGACGAATATGTAGTGAGGACCAGCCAACAAGAGCGTACAGGTCACAGTGGTGGGTATTATATGGGGCTTTGGAGACAAAACGGTAAGGTCAAAATGTTTTGCCTAATGGTGAGTTTAAAAGCATGATACTGTTTTGATGATAAGTGTTTGATGTGATTTTGGATTTCATTTGCATTTATGTCAGAGTGGTTAGAGGGACAATAGAGCACTGAGTACCAGGCCATTAGCGACCTTATGGTCGTTAGCGAGTTGGGTATTACCAATGCATGTCCAGAGTGCATAAAAGGAGATTACTGTGACTCAATTGTCACGTGGAATTTGACTGCGGTCATCACTCATGACTGCCAGTGTGGCAGTAATATTGGTCACTGCAACAGCCCTAGGACTCAAGTCCTCCTCCCAAATCTAAAGTGCTCTGAAATCATAATCAACCCAAAATGGAGGAAGCTGATAAACTCAACAACCGCTACAGAAACGGACTCATACAGTATTTAGAGATGCCGTTTAAGAGGTAGGCACAATTCCTTTAAATACAGTATAAAACAGTGAAGGCATGTTGTGATTGTCATAGCAAATAAACAACACATAATATGCATACTGTGCTTTTCACATGACAGCATGGAGTGGGATGGCATCCGCAGACGTGTAAAAACAGTGCTCCTTATCTCCCCAGAGAGAGAGAGGGAGGGAGGGGGAGTGAGTGGGAAAGGGAGGAAAGGAGGGAGAGAGAGAAGGGCCGTGTGGAATAGGGAGAGGGTGTCTGAGGGAATGAGGAAAGGAGGGTGGAGAGGGAGAGAGAGGGAGATGAGCGAAGGTGAAGAAAGAGAGAGATATGGAGATAGGATACCGGTGGAGAGAGAAAGATAATACAGATGGTGAAAGAGAGAGAGAGGTGGTAAAGGGAGAGTTCTAGAGACATCCATAAGAGCCACTATATCTTATTTTACCCCCCTAACCCCCCTAACCTCCATGTGCTGGTGTAATCCTTTTTCCTTATGGGAATGACCTTCAATGACTTCAAGGCCATTATCCTTGACTTTCAATCATCATAATGAAAAGAAGAATGTCTGTGTGTGTGTCCCAAATGACACCCTATTCACTATTTAATGCACTGCTTTTAACCAGAGCCCATAGGGAAAAGGGTGCCATTTGGAACGTACTTAGACTGTTTGTGACAGAGCTAAGGTTCCTTTGATCTCTGTTCCACTGATTTACTTGACGGTAATGTAATGTGGTCTCAGCGCTCAGCCTCTCAGGCTTCTACCTTCATCAGCCTGTACTGGCCCTCTAAGAGCCCTCATAGAAGCTAGCTTTAATAGCCCTATCCATATCAGGGTGTGTGTGGTGGGGGGTGTATTTAAAAGAGAGCAAGTGAGAGAGCATGTAAGTGTAAAGCACTAAAGGCACAACACAATTGAAAAAATTAACTTACATTTTACGAATTTTTCCAAATAGAGGTTGAGGTTTTAGTGATATGATATCCCCAATTTGGTTATCGCTTCTTGTCACTCATACAGATGAGAGGTAATAAGTGACATTTGATGAAAAATACACAGAATTACTTTTATAGATGATATCATCTCTGCCAGAAAACTAATCTCAGTCTCAAAGAAATGTCAGCAACACTGATAAGAGTACAGCTCTAGGGCTGTGTGTGTGTGTGTGAGTGTGTGTGTGCGCGCGCGTGTGTGTGTGCGTGCGTGCGTGCACTGCAGTTTTAAAATTGGCTTATGTCAGGGAGTTTACATTATTGGTTTATATTCTCACAGGTAATACTGTAGTAGAACTTTTATTCATTCAGAAAACTTGTAGCTCCCTGAGTCTAGTCTGGTTCACTCAGATAGCTGTACTTAACAATAGTCTTATTAATTATTATTTTTTATATTTTTTTGTGGGGGGTGATTTGTAATCTCTTTTCCAGTCATGGGATATTAGCATTTTAAACAGTGCCAAGGGAACTAAACCAATGCATGAATTGCTGTCATACCTTGTCCATGGACAGCTTACAGGGTAAGGAAACCAATGTTTCATTTTGTAATTTGGGTGAACTATCCCTTTAACCCTATTCCCAATCGGCTGGTAGAGCATGTTTTGACAATGGATTTAGAAGTGGATATGAAAAAATGATTCACTTGAACTTGTTGGTCAACTTCCCCAGCCCTCCTGCATCAACGTAATTTGTATCATTTTGGGTTGCTGCAGTTGTGTTGTGGTACTTTGCCCATTCAGAAAGAGAGAGAAAGAGAGAGAGAGAGATGGGAGAATTAGAGGGAGCATACTTAAGTTCACACAGGACACCAGATAAGACAGGAGAATTACACCAGATAGGACTGTCACGGTTTCGGCCGATGCTGCTCCTCCTCCTGGTTCGGGCAGGCTTCGGCGGTCGTCGTCCCCGGAGTACTAGCTGCCACTGATCTATGTTTCATGTTCGTTTGGTTTTGTCTGGATGTTGTACACCTGTGTCTTGTTAGTCCTCGTTAGTGTCCTATTTAGTTCTCGTTGTGTGTGCTTGTCGTTGTGTGTGATTGCGCTTCTGTTTCGTGTTGGAGCTACTATTTCCCTCCAGTGTTTTGGAGAGGTTATTTTGCACATGTTTGTGCACCATTTGTTTTGTCGCCTGTGTGCGCCGTGTATTCGCCTTCGGGCTTATTGTGCTTTTGTCTTTTATGAATATTGCACTAAAGCCTTTGGACTGAGCCTCTGCGTCCTGCGCCTGATTCATACACCACACCCACCTTCAGCACCCCTTGACAGAATCACACACCATAATGGAATCAGCAGGATCGGCATTGACGCCTGTGTCGCTCGAGGAGCATATCCGTGGGCAAGAGGGCCAGATAAGACAACTGGAGACCGCTCTACAGGAGGTAATCAACACCTTGCACCGATGGGAGGCCAGCAGGGTACCCACACCTCCACCTACCCTGCCCACCCCATCGGTCGGTCCACCAGTCCCAGGTTCGGAACCCAGGGGGATTCGGCTCTCGCTCCCGAGGGCGTATGACGGAACAGCTGCCGGGTGTCAGGGGTTCCTCCTGCAGGTGGAGCTCTACCTGGCCACTGTACACCCGGTGCCCTCGGGACACGAGAGCGTTTCCGCCCTCATCTCCTGTCTCACGGGCAAGGCGTTGGAGTGGGCTAACGCCGAGTGGAGGAAGATGGACGCCAACACCATCACCTACGCCGAGTTCTCCCGCCGCTTCAAGGCCGTGTTCGACCATCCACCTGAGGGCAAAGCGGCGGGGGAGCGTCTAGTCCATTTGAGACAGGGGAGGAGGAGCGCTCAGGTGTTCGCTCTAGAGTACCGGACTCTAGCGGCGGATGCAGGGTGGAATGAACGGGCTCTCATCGACCATTTTCGATGTAGCCTACGAGAGGACGTTCAACGTGAGTTGGCCTGCAGGGATACCCATCTTACCTTCGACCAGTTGGTCGATATGTCCATCCGTCTGGACACCCTGCTGGCCACCCGTGGACGTCCCGAGGGGAGTCCGTCCATTCCGCCCTCCGGCACCTCCGAGCCGAGCCCTATGGAGCTCGGGGGTGCCGGCGCTAGAGAACGGAGGAGGAGGAGCCCGAGGAGACCTGTCTCCTGCACCAAGTGCGGTCGTGGAGGGCACACTGCGGCCAGGTGCTGGGGAGGGTTCTCCGGGGGAGAAGACAACAGGCCACGCACTGGGGGGGCCTCCCAGGTGAGTAGACGTCCCACTTACCCAGAGCTTTCTGTTGCGCACTTTTGTATACCTGTTTGTTTTCCACAGGTTGCACCTCATTCCCAGCATAAGGCACTAGTAGATTCAGGCGCAGCTGGGAATTTTGTTGATCGGAAGTTTTGTTTTGAGTTAGGGATCCCTCTCCTACCTGTTGACAAACCTTTTCCCGTTCATGCCTTAGATAGCCGCCCGTTGGGGTCGGGGTTGATCAGGGAGATCACAGCGCCACTTCGGATGTGTGCGCAGGGGGGTCATGAGGAGACTATACAGCTGTATCTGATCGACTCTCCTGCGTACCCAGTGGTGCTAGGGATTCCCTGGTTAGGCACCCATAACCCTGCTATTTCGTGGCAACAGAGGGCTCTCGATGGGTGGTCTGCTCAGTGCGAGGGGCGATGTCTGGGTGTTTCCGTGGGGGGCGACTTCGGTGGAAAGTCCAAACCAAGTGCCCGCACTGCACATTCCGCCTGAATATGGGGATTTAGCTCTCGTGTTTAGCAAAACTAGGGCGACGCAGTTGCCTCCTCATAGACAGGGGGATTGTGCGATTGATCTCCAAGCAGGAGCAGCGCTCCCACGGAGCCATGTGTATCCTTTGTCTCAAGAGGAGAGAAAAGCTATGGAGACTTACATAGCCGAATCTTTGAGACAGGGATACATTCGGCCCTCCACTTCTCCCGCCTCCTCAAGCTTCTTTTTTGTGAAAAAGAAAGATGGAGGGTTGCGCCCGTGCATTGATTACCGTGGTCTCAATCAGATTACTGTGAAATACAGTTATCCACTCCCTCTGATTGCGACCATGACGGAGTCCTTGCATGGAGCGCGGTTTTTCACAAAACTGGATCTCAGGAGCGCGTATAACTTGGTGCGCATTAGGGAGGGTGACGAATGGAAGACAGCGTTTAGTACCACGTCAGGTCATTTCGAATATCTCGTCATGCCATATGGGTTGATGAATGCTCCATCAGTCTTCCAATCCTTCGTAGATGACATTTTCCGGGATATGCAGGGACAAGGGGTGGTCGTGTACATTGATGACATTCTGGTGTACTCGTCTACCCGAGCCGAGCATATAACCCTGGTGCGTCGTGTATTGAGGAGGCTGTTGGAGCACGACCTATATGTCAAGGCAGAGAAATGTCTGTTTTTCCAGGAGTCGGTCTCCTTTTTGGGTTATCGGTTGTCCGCGTCAGGGGTGAGAATGGAGGTGGATCGTGTGTCCGCTGTGCGTAATTGGCAAACCCCAACTACTGTAAAAGAGGTGCAGCAGTTTTTGGGCTTTGCGAATTACTACCGGAGGTTTATCCGGGGGTTTTTGGACAGGTGGCAGCTCCCATCACGTCCCTTCTGAAGGGGGGTCCGGTGCGCCTGCAGTGGTCAGCCGATGCGGACAGGGCCTTTAGGAGACTGAAGGACCTGTTTACGTCGGCTCGGTGCTGGCGCATCCGGATCCCGCATTACCCTTTCAGGTTGAGGTAGACGCGTCTGAGGCTGGTATAGGGGCCGTTCTCTCTCAACGGTCCGGCACGCCACCTAAACTCCGCCCCTGTGCTTTTTACTCAAAGAAGCTCAGCCCGGCGGAGCGTAACTATGACGTTGGGGACAGGGAGCTGTTAGCTGTAGTTCAAGCCCTTAAGGTGTGGAGGCATTGGCTTGAGGGGGCTCAACACCCTTTCCTCATTTTGACTGACCATCGGAACCTGGAGTACATCCGGGCAGCGAGGAGACTGAACCCTCGCCAGGCTCGATGGAGTATGTTTCTCACCAGGTTCGTATTTAAAATCACGTACATCCCTGGGTCCCAGAATGGTAAGGCGGATGCGCTGTCCCGGCGGTATGACACGGAGGAGAGGTCCGTTGAGCCCACTCCCATACTACCGGAGTCTTGCCTTGTGGCACCGGTGGTGTGGGAGGTCGATGCCGAAATCGAGCGGCGTTGCGTGCCCGACCCCAGCCCTCCACAGTGTCCTGAGGGTCGGAAGTACGTTCCGCTCGAGATTCGGGATCGACTCATTTACTGGGCTCACACGTCACCCTCCTCTGGACATCCGGGTATCGGCCGGACAGTGCATTGCCTTAGCACTAAATACTGGTGGCCCACTTTGGCTAGGGATGTGAGGGTTTATGTCTCCTCCTGCTCGGTGTGCGCCCAGTGTAAGGCGCCCCGACATCTGCCCAGGGGTAAGTTACAACCCCTGCCCGTTCCACAACGACCATGGTCCCACCTCTCGGTGGATTTTGTGACAGACCTTCCCCTCTCTCAGGGGAATACCACCATCCTGGTCGTTGTGGACCGGTTCTCTAAGGCCTGTCGTCTTCACCCTATGTCGGGTCTTCCTACTGCCCTACAGACCGCTGAGGCCCTATTTACCCACGTCTTCCGGCATTACGGGGTACCCGAGGATATAGTGTCTGATCGAGGCCCCCAGTTTACCTCCCGTGTTTGGAGAGCGTTCATGGAGCGTTTGGGGGTCTCGGTTAGCCTTACCTCAGGGTACCACCCGGAGAGTAACGGGCAGGTAGAACGTGTCAACCAGGATGTGGGTAGGTTTCTGAGGTCGTATTGCCAGGACCGGCCGGAGGAGTGGGCACGGTACATTCCCTGGGCCGAGATGGCCCAGAACTCTCTCCGCCACTCCTCTACCAACCTAACCCCCTTCCAATGTGTGTTAGGTTACCAGCCGGTTCTGGCACCTTGGCAGCAGAGCCAGATCGAGGCCCCTGCGGTGGATGCTTGGATGAGGCACTCGGAAGAGACGTGGAACGCTGCCCACGTCCACCTGCAGCGGGCCGTCCTTCGTCACAAGGCGAGCGCCGATCTCCACCGCAGTGAGGGGCCGGTGTACGCACCCGGAGATCGAGTCTGGCTCTCTACCAGAAACCTACCCCTCCGCCTGCCCTGCCGGAAGCTGGGTCGGCGGTTTGTGGGGCCCTTTAAAGTCCTGAGAAGATTGAACGAGGTGTGTTATAGGTTACATCTACCTGTTGAGTATAAGAATATTAACCCCTCGTTCCATGTGTCTCTTCTCAGGCCGGTGGTAGCTGGTCCACTCCAGGACAATGAGATAGGGGAGACTCCTCCGCCCCCACTGGACATCGAGGGGGCTCCGGCGTACACCGTTCGGTCCATCTTGGACTCTAGACGCCGGATGGGGGGTCTCCAGTATCTCGTGGAGTGGGAGGGGTACGGCCCGGAGGAGCGGTGCTGGGTGCCGCGGAGGGACATCCTAGACCAGGGTTCTTCAATTCCGGTCCTGGAGGGCCGAAACACTTCTGTTTTTTATTTCTACCTGGTAGTTAATTGCACTCACCTGGTGTCCCAGGTCTGAATTAGCCCCTGATTAGAAGGAGAGGATGAAAAACAGAGGTGTTTTGGCCCTCCAGGACCGGAATTGAAGAACCCTGTCCTAGACCCATCTCTCCTGTCGGAGTTCCACCGGGACCATCCCGCGCGCCCTGCTCCGCGTCCTCCTGGTCGTCCCCGAGGCCGGGGTGGGCGCACGGCTGGAGCCGCGCGTCAAGGGGGGGGGTACTGTCACGGTTTCGGCCGAGGCTGCTCCTCCTCCTGGTTCGGGCAGGCTTCGGCGGTCGTCGTCCCCGGAGTACTAGCTGCCACCGATCTATGTTTCATGTTCGTTTGGTTTTGTCTGGATGTTGTACACCTGTGTCTTGTTAGTCCTCGTTAGTGTCCTATTTAGTTCTCGTTGTGTGTGCTTGTCGTTGTGTGTGATTGCGCTTCTGTTTCGTGTTGGAGCTACTATTTCCCTCCAGTGTTTTGGAGAGGTTATTTTGCACATGTTTGTGCGCCATTTGTTTTGTCGCCTGTGTGCGCCGTGTATTCGCCTTCGGGCTTATTGTGCTTTTGTCTTTTATGAATATTGCACTAAAGCCTTTGGACTGAGCCTCTGCGTCCTGCGCCTGATTCATACACCACACCCACCTTCAGCACCCCTTGACAAGGACAGACTGACACTAGCCCCCTGGCACATAGACTATTGCAGCATAGACACTGGAGACTGAGACAGGGGGTCGGGGGACAGTGTGGCCCCATCTGACGACACCCCGGACAGGGTCAACCAGGCAGGATATAACCCCACCCACTTTGCCAAAGCACAACCCCCACACCACTAGACGAATATGAACAGACCACCAACTTACTACCCTGAGACAAGGCTGAGTATAGCCCACGAAGACCTCCCCATTACACAAGCCCGAGGCGGCACAAACCGGACAGGAAGATCACGTTAGTGACTCAACCCGCTCAAGTTGAGTATAGTGAAAAAAAGCCTGGCACGACATGGCACACCCCTTCTAGGGATGGCATGGGGGAGCACTAGTAAGCCAGTGACTCAGCCCCCGCAATAGGGTCAGAGGCAGAGAATCTCAGTGGAGAGAGGGGTGCCGGCCAGGAAGAGACAGCAAGGGTGGTTCGTCACTCCAGTGCCTTGCCGTTCACCTTCGCACCCCTGGGCCAGAATACACTCAATCATAGGACCTACTGTTCTGAAGAGATGAGTCTTCAGGAAAGACTTAAAGGTCGAGACAGAGTCTGCGTCCCTCACATGGATAGGCAGACCATTCCATAAAAATTGAGCTCTATAGGAGAAAGCCCTGCCTCCAGCTGTTTGCTTAGAAATTCTAGCAACAATAAGGAGGCCTGCGTCTTGTGACCGTAGCGTACGTGTAGGTATGTACAGCAGAACCAAATCAGAGAGATAGGTAGGAGCAAGCCCATGTAATGCTTTGTAGGTTAGCAGTAAAACCTTGAAATCAGCCCTAGCCTCAACAGGAAGCCAGAGGCAATATAACAGAGCTCTACCAGGCGGTTGAAAAGTCAAAAGAGGGTCATACCAGCAATGCCATATTAGAATCACAATTTACATAGCCTCGCCATTGAAACAGATCTAAAGTAATTTTTGTAAAATTGTTGAGATTAGTATTTTTAAAAATGTAAATTGCGATTCTAATATGGCATTGCTGGTATGACCCTCTTTTGACTTCTCAACCGTCTGGTAGAGCTCTGTTATTTCCAAAGTTCTTATTTGAACACTTAGTAATTTAAGGTAAAACATTTTTTCAAGAATAGACAGCAGCCTACGTTTTTACTCAAGTAGTATTTTGCTGGGTGACTTTCACCTTTACTTGAGTCATTTTCTATTAAGGTATCTTTAAAATTACTCAAGTATGACAATTGAGTACTTTTTCCACCACAGGTTAGAACTGACTGCCCTCCAGTAACCCTAGTTCTCTAGCCTCCAGACCCAGAGGTACAGTGTCTTCAGAAAGTATTCCCACCCCTTGACTTTTTTCCACATTTTGTTTTGTTACAGCCTGAATTTAAAATTTGTTACATTTAGATTTTGTGTCACTGGCCTAAACACAATACCCCATAATGTCAAAGTGTAACTGTGTTTTTAGAATTTTTTACAAATTAATAAAAAATGAAACGCTGAAATGTCTTGAGAAAATAAGTATTCAACCCCTTTATTACAGCAAGCCTAAATAAGTTCAGGAGTAAACATTTGCTTAACAAGTCATATAATAAATTGCATGGACTCTGTGTGCAATAATAGTGTTTAACGTGCTTTTGGAATGTTTCTCAAACTAGACACTCTAATGTATTTGTCCTCTTGCTCAGTTGTGCACCGGGGCCTCCCACTCCTCTTTCTATTCTGGTTAGAGCCAGTTTGAGCTGTTCTGTGAAGGGAGAAGTACACAGCATTGTACGAGATCTTCAGTTTCTTGGCAATTTCTCTCATGGAATAGCCTTCATTTCTCAGAACAAGAATAGACTGACGAGTTTCAGAAGAAAGTTGTTTATTTCTGGCCATTTTGAGCCTGTAATCAAACCCACAATTGCTGATGCACCAGATACTCAACTAGTCTCAAGAAGGCCAGTTTCATTGCTTCTTTAATCAGCACAACAGATTTCAGCTGTGCTAACATCATTGCAAAAGGGTTTTCTAATGATCAATTAGCCTTTTAAAATGATAAACTTGGATTAGCAAACACAACGTGCCATTGGAACACAGGACTGATGGTTGCTGATAATGGGTCTCTGTACGCCTATGTAGATATTCCATAAAGAATCAGCCATTTACAGCTACAATAGGCATTTACAACATGAACAACATGTCTACACTGTATTTCTGATCAATTTGATGTTATTTTCATGGACAAAAAAATTGCTTTTCTTTCGAAAACAACGACATTTCTAAGTGACCCCAAACTTTTGAATGGTGGTATATAGCTATTTAAAAAATATGTACAGTGGGGAGAACAAGTGTTTGATACACTGCCGATTTTGCAGGTTTTCCTACTTACAAAGCATGTAGAGGTCTGTAATTTTTTATCATAGGTACACTTCAACTGTGAGAGACGGAATCTAAAACAAAAATCCAGAAAATCACATTGTATGATTTTTAAGTAATTAATTTGCATTTTATTGCATGACATAAGTATTTGATACATCAGAAAAGCAGAACTTAATATTTGGTACAGAAACCTTTGTTTGCAATTAGAGACAGTCTTGACCAGGTTTGCACACACTGCAGCAGGGATTTTGGCCCACTCCTCCATACAGACCTTCTCCAGATCCTTCAGGTTTCGGGGCTGTCACTGGGCAATAAGGACTTTCAGCTCCCTCCAAAGATGTTCTATTGGGTTCAGGTCTGGAGACTGGCTAGACCACTCCAGGACCTTGAGATGCTTCTTACGGAGCCACTCCTTAGTTGCCCTGGCTGTGTGTTTCGGGTCGTTGTCATGCTGGAAGAACCAGCCACGACCCATCTTCAATGCTCTTACTGAGGGAAGGAGGTTGTTGGCCAAGATCTCGTGATACATGGCCCCATCCATCCTCCCCTCAATACGGTGCAGTCGTCCTGTCCCCTTTGCAGAAAAGCATCCCCAAAGAATGATGTTTCCACCTCCATGCTTCACGGTTGGGATGGTGTTCTTGGGGTTGTACTCATCCTTCTTCTTCCTCCAAACACGGCGAGTGGAGTTTAGACCAAAAAGCTCTATTTTTGTCTCATCAGACCACATGACCTTCTCCCATTCCTCCTCTGGATCATCCAGATGGTCATTGACAAACTTCAGATGGGCCTGGACATGCGCTGGCTTGAGCAGGGGGACCTTGCGTGCGCTGCAGGATTTTAATCCATGACGGCGTAGTGTGTTACTAATGGTTTTCTTTGAGACTGTGGTCCCAGCTCTCTTCAGGTCATTGACCAGGTCCTGCCATGTAGTTCTGGGCTGATCCCTCACCTTCCTCATGATCATTGATGCCCCACGAGGTGAGATCTTGCATGGAGCCCCAGACCGAGGGTGATTGACCGTCATCTTCAACTTCTTCCATTTTCTAATAATTGCGCCAACAGTTGTTGACTTCTCACCAAGCTGCTTGCCTATTGTCCTGTAGCCCATCCCAGCCTTGTGCAGGTCTACAATTTTATCCCTGATGTCCTTACACAGCTCTCTGGTCTTGGCCATTTTGGAGAGGTTGGAGTCTGTTTGATTGAGTGTGTGGACAGGTATCTTTTATACAGGTAACGAGTTCAAACAGGTGCAGTTAATACGGGAAATGAGTGGAGAACAGGAGGGCTTCTTACAGAAAAACTAACAGGTCTGTGAGAGCCGGAATTCTTACTGGTTGGTAGGTGATCAAATACTTATATCATGCAATAAAATGCAAATGAATTACTTAAAAATCATACATTGTGATTTTCTGGACTTTTGTTTTAGATTCCTTCTCTCACAGTTGAAGTGTACCTATGATAAAAATTACAGATCTCTACATGCTTTGTAAGTAGGAAAACCTGCAAAATCGGCAGTGTATCAAATACTTGTTCTCCCCACTGTATCTATTAAAATATCTTGCATATCTTAATTTCCATCATTATCAATTAATATGCATAATAATGTCGGCAGTTCATGCGAAGTATTGTTACCTATAACCTGGATTGCCATTGTATTACATTACATTTTTGTCAAGCAATGATTATTTTAGCAATCCTATATTCTCCCTAACATCCTTACCCCATTGCAACAGATGTGGGATACACACACACACACACACACACACACACTCTAACACACTCAACCCCTTTCCTCCACAATCAACCATAAGCTCAGATGCTCAACGGTTGTTACATCCCAGAGCCCAACTCAAGAAAGGACCTGATTTACGAATGCATATACAGTTACAGCTGTTTGAGAAAGCATGCCAGATTGAGCAAAAATTGACACAAATTTGAGATTTGATTAACCCATGTCAAGTCCTAGGTGATGGAGATCAGATCCACCCTCTTCCCCTGATACAAACACACGCTGGTCCCCCATTGTGACCATTTTCCCAAGCATCTCCGTGCAGTCAGAGCTTTGATTATTTTGTGCCACCATGGCCACAATAGTATGCCCCCTCTCTGATTGACAGAGTGTGACCCCTTCCCCATGGGTTACTGCAGCCAGTGTTGCCAGCACTGCCACTACC
The DNA here is from genome assembly GCF_020615455.1 of Coregonus clupeaformis. Classification (NCBI taxonomy): domain Eukaryota; kingdom Metazoa; phylum Chordata; class Actinopteri; order Salmoniformes; family Salmonidae; genus Coregonus; species Coregonus clupeaformis. Next base: position 54,376,337 of record NC_059207.1, read on the forward strand.
TGGGTGGGGTACCCCACCGGAATTCCCACCGGCTAGGTACAAGGTCGTCAAGTTTCTCATTAGCAGCTTTGAGAATTTCCTTGTATATTATGCTTTCCCATCAGGGGTCTCTGGCTTTGTAGGACCAACCCTGCCAGGCAGGCTCAGAATCTTGAGGGGGCGGTGCTGCTCTAGTAGGTCTCTGACCGCATTTATCTTTCTGTTTTGGCTGCATATAGGCAACATACAGCAGGCCCATAAAACAGATGGGGACTTCTCTTTGGTGTATGGGTCTGTCACGATCGTTGAGAGACGGGTCAGACCAAGGTGCAGAGTGATATGCGAACATGTTTATTTTATAGAATAAACATACAAAAACAACGAAACGTGATGTCCAAGGCTATACAAATACAAGCCTACACACGGAACAAGATCCCACAACTAAGGTAGGCAAACAGGCTACTTAAGTATGATCCCCAATCAGAGACAACGAGCGACAGCTGTCTCTGATTGGGAATCACACCCGGCCAAACATAGAAATACAATACCTAGATCACAAACATAGAATTTTCAGCATAGATTCTCACGCCCTGACCAAACCAACTAAAAACAACCGGCCTCTCAAGGCCAGGGCGTGACAGGGTCGCTCAGGTGGGTGTCTATGATACAGGGTTGGGGACCGTTCCATCTTGATAGTACAATAAAACAATTGATTAGATGTATACTTTATTTAAAAATGTATATCCCTCATCTGTACAAAATTGAAAGCTCTCTCTCACAACCCCTGTTCACAAACACATTTTGGTTCTGGGATATGCAACCATTTCCTTTCTCACTCACTTAACACCACACTTTTCCAAAAACACCCCATGGTGAAGTTATTCATTACATATTGGATGGTGTATCAATACACCCAGTCACTACAAAGATACAGGCATCCTTCCTGAGGAAGGAAACCACTCAGGGATTTCACTATGAAGCCAATGGTGATTTTAAAACAGTTGCAGAGTTTAATGACTGTGATAGGAGAAAACTGAGGATGGATCAACAACATTGTAGTTACTCCACAATACTAACCTAAATGACAAGAAAGAACCCTGTACGGGATAAAAAATATTACAAAACATGCTGTTCATGTTTGCAATAAGGCACTTAAGTAAAAGTGCAAAACATTTGGCCTGAATATAAAGCGTTTTGGGGAAAATCCAACACAGCACATCACTGAGTACTACTCTTCATATTTTCAAGCATGGTGGTGGCTGCATAATGTTATGGGTTTACTTGTCATCGGCAAGGACTAGGGAGTTTTTTAGAATGCTGTAACGTAACAAAATGTGGAAAAAGTCAAGGGGTCTGAATACTTTCCGAATGCACTATAAATACTTTCCGAAGGCACTGTAGGTTTCTTATCTGGCCCGCCTGTCTACCCGTGCCCCAGGCTTTGGGCCTGGCCTGGAAGTGGGAATTAGGAGACCTCTGCTCCGTCTGTGGAGCTGCCCCCATATGGAGCGATTAATTAGAAAAATTCAGGGAGGATGCGATGGCTGTGTGTGTGTGTAGAGACCACATCATTTTGTGCAGATGGCCCGTATCATATTATGTAGTTCATTGGTCTCCTTCTGCCTTTCCTGTATCAATGATAATGCTTGGGTAAATTAATACACAAAGATGAATGTGTGACTCGTTTTTGGGGTTTAAGAGAAGCTCTATAAAAGGGATGTATTATTACTGTTTGTGTTGATGTGTATCTTTGACAGATAATGTACTAGGAGAGGTGTTGGGTGCTGTGTGTTCTATAGCTACTCTGATAACCATATGGTGATGATCAACCTACACTACAGGAAACTGAAAAGGTGGATTCACTCTCTCTGTCACACACACGCACACACATACACTAGCTTGCACGCACGCACTACTCAAAGCATCCCTCACCACAGCCACAAGCAGTTCACTCCCTTACCGTCCCTTACTGTCGGGCAGACGTGATTGGAGCATGAGGTCTGATACCAACAGCCTCAGAGACTGTTTCTATCTTGAACTGGACTGACCACCTGCTCTGATTCTCCTAAGCACACATGCACTCACTCACTCACACGCAACCACACACATGCAACCACACACACACACACACACACACACACACACACACACATTTATGCTACACACATATCTCAACTGCTGCTAATAATTTAAACACTTGCACCCCAACCCCCCCTTCCCCAAAACATGTGTAAATATTGGATTATAAATTGTGCTTCCTGTATTATACTTATGCTAAAATGTTTATTCTATTCTACTGAGCCATTTACTTTATGTTAGTATTCTTATTTTGTATTATTTCTTATTGTTGTTGCATTGTCAAGAAGGAACCTGCAAGTAAGCATTTTCTTGGACAGTGTATACCATGTGTATCCTATACATACCACTAATAAAAATGTGAAACCTAGCACTAATTCTAACCTTAACCCTAAACCCCCTAGAAATAGCATTTTACCTTGTGGGGACCTCTGGTTAGTTAAACACGTCCACACACACACACACACAGCATGCCCATGCATTCTACCTAAAAAAACAGAGCAGTGATCTACAGTAGCTACTTTCATGTATTTATACTAGCATATTTTGTAACAGATTGGGTATCAAACTGGGCTGTCTGTGCATCTCAGGATCATGGTATCCCACTGAGCAAAAGCCTATTGTCTTTTGTTGTGGCAGCAAACACTTCTGCATGGTTAGTTGTTACAAAAAAGTAGAGGTCGTCAGGTCTTAAGACAAGGTTACTCACTCAGACGAGCATAGTTCACTCAGACCTCCACTTCATATACAGTTGCTCTCCTGTATCTTCAGATGGTGACAGACATTAATCATAGTGACACGACGTTGAACTGAGGGATACTGAGTCTGTCCAGGGGGAACATGTATTATATACTGTACAGATGTTACACACAGACATAGGGAATAAAAGGTATAATAAAATGGATTAGATGGATGGATATGATACCAGGCTCTTCCTGTCTATCTTATCTAAGAGTTCATCCATTTGAATGTCTTCGTCATATCATTTAATTATAGCATCTCTATGGTCTTTATTCCAACCCACGAAAGGTATTATATAGACAATATCTGCAATGCAAATAATATAGACAAACATAGGGGATTAAACAGATAAGATAGGCAATATATAATGTCCCTAGAATGTCTTCATTAAATCTGAACGAACAAAGAAAACAATGATTCATGATTACCATTGATCCCACCTACCTGTTTTATATCCCCCTCATAAAACACACACACACACACTCTCATGAAACTCCTCTGATCAAATAGTACAGTATCTCTTCAGATGCAAATAGACCCAGTATGCGTCCCAAATGGCACCCTGTGCATAAACCTATCCCTTAGTACACTACACTACAGGAACAGAAGTCAGTAGTAGCTCCTGGGCTCGCTAGCTAACCAAATTACAGACCTGTTTTTATGGGCCTTATAGACGTCAAGAGGGCTTCCTCCACTATAGCTCTCCTATGGAAGACTAGAGGGGTGTGTGTGTGTCATGGCCCCTGAACCCAGCTGCTCTTGGGGCATTCAGCCTTGTCCTTCTTTAGGTACAGAAACGAACGACTATAGTTTCAACCCGTGAGGGGGAGACGGAGCACACATGTCCTGTTTCAGGGCGTTGACGATCACCTTGCTTTCATCTGTGTGTGTGTGTGTGTGTGTGTGTGTGTGTGGGGGGGGTAATAAGAGAAGATAAGTGTTAAAGGTCTGCACCTGTGTGGCTGGGGAGCTGATGCACCTGAGGGTGGTCTCACACACACATTCATGCTGACACACACCTCACTTGAGCAGGACACACACATACATAGGGACCCACACAAGCGCACGCACAGGCATGAAATGAACGCAGACTCGCGCGACCAGGACACACATCTACACACATGTTGTTACATGCTGAGGCATAAGGACACACATGGGGAAAGCTCACCAAAGGCATTCCTGTACACTCATAACGTTAAACACACAATTACACCTCCCTGGGGTCCCTGGATGACTGACAGGGGGCGCTGTGTTGAAGCCACCACGCAGACATCTTGGTACTCCTCCTCAATTGTACAACATATTTTGGAAGCTATAGAAATGCATTTATTAATGTCTACATTCATTTTTGACACGTTTATTCTATTACAGACACTTTAATGCATATTTTTTAATAAAAATATATTTTCTTTAGAGAGTACTAATGTTACTGTCCCCACTACAACAACAAAAATACTTAAATACATGTAATTTTGTCCTTTAAACGTTTAATTGAAATACTGTAGAATTCCATTAATTCCTCTGGAGGACTGCTCCTACTAGGGAGTGCCAATATGGCCGACCAGTGGCTTCAAAGCCTCTCAATGGCCAATACATAGCATCAGCAATCCAGGGTTTATATACGTCATTGGTCCACACATACTTGTCATTGATGTCTGGACACATACACACACGCACATCTGGTTTGCGTGCATGATACGGGGTGGTTGTGTTACTACAGTGTGCTACTTTCCTTCTGATGCTGTGTAGAGACAGTATGGTCCTTAGCAGCCCCAGACACCCCCCCAAACCCTAGCCTCAACCCAGCCCCTTGCACCAGACACCGGGGTGCTTTCCAGCTAGGATCTAGGGTTACCCTGCAGGCCCCAACAGGTCCTAGTCCTCTCCCCCCACCACTGCATGACACATCAAAGAAGGAGAAGGGGCCTCAGTCAGAACCACACAGGGGGTCGGAGATGGGTCTGTGGGGTACGTCTGTGAGTGTGTGACTGAATCTCCCTGTATTCTTTCCTACATTTATATTGACCCATTTTCTCTCCTCTATTCTTTATTTCAGCGAAAGCCAGGAGAGGCTGGATTGAAAGGTGATATTTGAACAGAGTTGATGTTCATCATCTACTGTAACTCCCCTGTCCTGGTGATTTTTAATTAACCTACTACTACATGCTCCTCAAACGGGCTCTTAGTGTGCGCTAATGCAGGTGCCAATTATGTTTTTATGAAACACTGCATTTTTTGAGATGCTGTATTAGGGATGATGCATTGTCCTCATGGTGTGTTACATGTGTACATTTGACTGTAGATTACTTTAAAAACCGGTCTGTAAATGAAGGCTTACTGTACATAGCAGACATGACCCGGTTTCCCGATAGCGAGGGAATTTATGCTTACAAGTGTTTTAACAATGCATCTTTTCTTACAACAACCAAAGATGTAACATGTTTCCCAAAACACCACGCATTGAGAAAGTTCGCGAAGTGCGTCGTTGAGGGATCGACACATACTTTCTACGTCTAGACTGTCAATAGGCCCTTTTCACGATGACGTCATCTAACTTCCGCCTTTCCGCGTAGCAGGTTAACTTCACTTCCGTTCGCCCGTAACCTGAGACTTCTCTTCTGAGGTACGTTTAAGTTAAATTAGTAAAGTTAAGAGTAATAATGTTTACGTATATGCAATGGTTTGTAACTTGCTAACGTTATTGTTAATTCATAATTGTTCACTGCCTTAGTTACTTAAAAGTGGGCTAACGTTAGCTAACAACAACTTAGTACCAGATACCGATAACGTTAAAAGGTAGCGTTACATTGCTGCCTGGCTGTAATGTAACAAGTTTACTTAGCTAGCTATCTAACCCTTTGTTAGGCAGTTAGTTTATTCATGAATGTATAGTAACTCACCTATTCAAATACTGTTGTGCATGATAGCTAGATAAATATTGATTCCTGGTCAAAGCTGAATGTTAATTTAGCTGTTTCTTTTCTCCCGGTGTCTGTATCGCAACAGTATCCCATCCAACACCGAAGCATGGCACAATCTTCGAGAAGATGCTATTGCAGTGTACCATTTTGTTCAAACAACAAACAGAAATTCCCGTATCTTCCCGTAAAAATCTCCTCAGCTCAGCAGGGAGGACACTCTTAAGACCCAGGCCATCGCCCGGCTGAGGATTTTAGTCGAGAGGGCCATACGGAGGGTGAAGGAGTACCATATCTGGGATGGGCTTGTTCCTCTTTCCACAGTGGGTTCAGTGAATCAGCTGTGGGCCATCTGCTGCCTCATGTCGAACTATCAGGGACCTCTTGACATTAAAGGAGACAAACCAGTCTGATGTTTTTGTCAACTGGAAGTTGTATATTTCCTGAGTAAGCTAGATGGGCTGTAAATAGAAGTACTTTTATATTACTGTATTGTATGTACAAAAAAATGTAAATATGAATTAACTTTGTTGGTAATTTAATTGATCTAATGTTATACTGTATGTTTTTGTTAAGGGTAATAACTTTTTCATAGCTATTAATGAACCTAATGTGATATATTGTAAAAATATCCAACTATTAACCATGTTATGTGCTTATGTGTCATGGCACTGATGGAACTATTAAATATATGTTTGCAAGCAACTGCTTCCAATCCTTTTTGATTTTGGTAAGAGCATTTACAACATCGCAATCCTTTTCAAAATTTGTATTTCAATACATAGATATACAGTATATAACACAATTAAGTTCATTTGCAGTTAAAGAAAAACATGTCGACATTTACATCACAATCCTTTTCAAAATGTGTGTTTCAGTACATAGGAGATATACAGTATATGACAAGTTAATTTGCAGTTAAAGAAAAAAATGTCAAAGGTTCACCTTAACACTATTTACACATAAAATTCTGCCTTATGTTTTATAACTTAAGAAGACATCCATGTAGATGTTATAATAGAAATGATCAAGCTTCTGTCGCATTGAGTGGATAATCTCCTCATCCCTAAAGATTCTCTCAACTGTGAAGTCAGTGCGGGTATCTGTAATGAAGTCACACCACTGAAGTCCGCTTAAGGCGAGTTGGCCTTGAACCTGATAGTAGTATTTGTGGCTCTTCTTAAGGCAGGCCTGGCCTTTAACTGTGATCAGGTGTTTAACTTGGGTAACATTTTCAACATCGCAACTCTTAACCTCAGCAAGACCAAATGGTGGTGCTTCTGTTGGGCAGAAGACTTTAGCATCCGGGCTGGCTGCAAGGTGAGGTGAATCAGGGTGGATGATGACCCCGCATTGTTTCAGAGAGACATCACAAAAATCAGAATATTGCCTCAGTATCTCAGGTTCCAGATCCAACCCTCTTCTCATAGCAGCTGTCTGAGGAGTTCCTCTCAGAATGCGGGTTGCCAAAGCCTTGGCAGACAACTCCCCCACGAACATGGCATATTTCACGGAATCTGCTGGCTGTCAGTCGGGGTTTGCGTACCTGGCTCCACAGCTGGCATTCTGACTGCATTCTTGTTTCTGCTTCAATAGCAGCAGACATCTCCTCTGACACAATCAGGCTGTCCAAATGACATTGTTGTATGTAGTTGGGCTCAAAATCAATGGGAAATTTAAAGTTGTAACCTTCAATAGGCAACTGAGGAAACTCACTGGCACCAGGGTGTTTAATAATATCTCTACTTAATTCTAGAGGGCACTGGTAAGAATGCACAGACCCAAATGGCACAGGGCCAAATTTAGAGTCCACCAAATTAAGGCCCTCAAGCCCGTGCAGCAATTTGCAAATCCCTGGTTGTGGACGGATGTCTTTCAGTTTCTCAGCACTGGCCATGACGTGAGGATCCGGAATAGGCCCTGGCATGAAAGTGAGATATGTCAAGTTTAGATTTCATTAAATGCCACCTTATCTTTTTCACTAAAAAGACAACCACACTCATCCAGTCTCGTACATGCTTCTAATACAAATAAAAAAATATCCACTGAAAGTCTATATAAAAAGTAACAAATAATAATCACTTTTATGTTTGTATTATTTTAGAAATGCACTAAAGTCTTTGTGCTCTAGTACAGGCGGGGGCTCATTCAGACTCACCATCATAGGCTCGGTACAGTGTGCACTTCACACCAGCTCTGACACTTGTTTTTTTCTTAGCCGCTGGTTTACACACCGCCATATCATTGGTGGCCTCTGGTACAATTCCCTGTGATATAATAATGATGAACAATACATTGTCAAAAGTCAATACAAACTGCAAAGTTCTGCATCAGTGTAACAAATAATGTCTGACCTGTGTCCTAGGCCGGTGCCAGGTCTGCAGTGCGCTGGTGCATGACAGAGGCAATGGCACTGTCTTAAAGCCCATGGTAACATAGTGAGCACTTTGAAAAGAAGTGCTACTATGTGATTACATAGTGCTTTCCCAGCAGAGCAGGAACATGACATGTGATTGAGTACCACAGGAACCTCTGCAGAGTCTAGTGTAACCTGTTCATAGAGACATAACAATTAGTGCTGTACTTACAAAACATTTTTTCTGCGTTTCATTATAAACTACTGTACACAATTTTCAAAACCCAATTTCTTTTTTTTAATTAAGAAAAATTGGCTGTTCTGAAACCTTTGACAAGTAGTGCCAACACTTATCGAAAATTTGAACATTTTGAGTTATCACAGAATCTTTCCCAGTCTTTATTGCCGTCAACAACCCACATCGGTTTGTAAGAATTTCGTTGTGTATTAAGTTTAATGATACAAAATCAGAGCTCAGACTGAGAAACAAACTGATCCACAGTGGAACATTGTGGAATCATTCTTATTAAATCTGCAACCGCAGCAAAACACAACAAAAAGAAAACTTATCTATCTTAACCTATCTTATCATAATGTTAGAGAACTGTTTATCTGAGAAACCTGAAGCCGATGAGCCTCCTCATTTTTCTTCATGGACCTGTAACATCGCCCTCTCACTGTCACCTCACCGTTAACTACACTTGAGACTGTTTCAATACAGTGATTGGGAGAAAGGGCGCAGCATTAGCCATTAATACATTACTGACTCTTATCTTACGGTCGATACAAACAGCAGTAATATTAAAAAGAGGCTGCAAAACAGAAACTCGTCAGCTCATAACCTTCGCTAGCATAGGGCTAATTTAAGCTAAATAAAGATAAACACGTACCTTCATAATCAAACAGGTAACCTTCAACGAAGAACTTGTAGCCTTTATCAAGCTTCGATCTTGAAGTAAGGGACCACTTGTCAGCAAGTCGTTCTACGTCGTTAAGTCGTATTGGTGGCAGATGTGAAAGGGACTGGGTGAACTCCATAATGATGTGCTACTAGCTAAGCGTTCCTAAGCGACACCGGATGTAAACATAACCTGCATCGCGGCAGAACGGAAGTTGTCTGACGTCACGTGAAAAGGGCCTATAGCCAGAGCGAATTTACCAGCTACATCTATCTACTCGGATTTCAGAACACTCTCATCCGAGTGTGCCAGAGCGCAGAATAACTGACAAATTTACGAACGGCAACCTGTTGAATATGGCCGGTGTCAGTAAACGTTGGCAAAAAAGCGTAATTCAATTATTGCACAGTTGCAGTCCCCAACGCTCTGGATAACATAAAAACAGCCTAACCAGGTCTGCTAGGGCGAGTAAAATGGTCAGAGTGAGCTGTTCTCTCATTTGTGTCTGGAAGTAGCTAGCCAACCTTAGCCAGTTGGGTGCTTGACTGCTGTTGTTAGGTCAGAACGCTCGGATCAACCCTACTCCTCGGCCAGAGCGTCCAGTGTGCGCTCTGAGTTTACGAACGCCCAGAGCACACTCTGGCACTCCAGATTAAATTGACAAACACACCCGTAGTATAAACCAGCCTTTGGTCTTGACATTTTTTGGTTGTTTAGTACATAGCCTCACATGTGAATCCTTAAAGAGATGGGTGGGGCTAAAACTTCAGAGGGTGTGAACGATGCTGAATGGGTGTAGACAAAGAAGATGCTCTCCAGATCCAACAATAATATCAAGGGATTAGAAAACCAGGGCTTAAAAACAAAGGTGTCATTGTACGCTGATGATTCATGTTTGCTTTTAAATCCACAACTTGAATCCCTCCACAGCCTCATAGAGGATCTAGATACATTTTCTAACCTCTCTGGATTACAACCAAATTATGATAAATGTACTATATTACGTATTGGATCACTAAAAAATACAATTTTTACATTACCATGTAGTTTACCAATAAAATGGTCTGATGGTGATGTGGATATACTCGGAATACATATCCCAAATGAAATAAATGATCTCACTCCAATACATTTTAATAGAATGCTAGCAAAAATAGATAAGATCTTGCTATCATGGAAAGGTAAATACCTGTCAATTTGTGGAAAAATCACCCTGATTAACTCTTTAGTACTATCCCAGTTTATCTATTTGCTTATGGTCTTGCCTACGCCTAGCAAACAGTTTTTTTAATTAAATGAGAAAAAATATTCCATTTTATTTGGAACGGCAAGCCAGACAAAATTAAACGGGCCTATTTATATAATGAATATGAATCCGGGGGACAGAAATTATTAAATATTAAAGCATTAGACCTATCACTAAAAGCTTGTCATACAAAAGTTATACTTTAATCCGAACTGGTTCTCTAGCAAATTAGTAAAATTGTCTCACCCAATGTTCAAGAATGGCCTTTTCCCCTTTATTCAGATTACAACCTCTCACTTTAAATTATTTGAAAAGGAAATAATCTCCCAAATATCACTATTTCTAAAACAAGCCATAGAAAGTTGGTTGCAATTTCAATGTAATCCTCCAGAAACGACAGAACAAATAATGCAACAAATATTGTGGTTAAACTCAAATATACTAATTGATAAAACCCCCTTATTTTTTTGTTTAAAAAAGGTATAATCTTCGTAAATGATATTATCAGTAGGACTGGTTGAGTTATGCCGCACATGCAGCTAACAAAAACATATGGAAATGTCTGCTCTACCCAAAATTACAACCAATAATTGCAGCATTACCGCAAAAATGGAAAAGGAAAGTGGAAGGGTGAAAAAGTAAGGAACATGTCTGTCGGCCTTGCATTAAAGAATATAATTGGTTAAAGAAAATTGTGATAAATAAAAAAGTATACAAGTTTCATTTAAGGACCAAAGGATTGACAGCCGTCCCATATAGATTGCAAAATAGTTGGGAAGAGATTTTTGACGTACCGATTCCATGGCATAGTGTTTATGAATTGATACGCAAAACGACGCCGGATTCAAAACTTTGAATTTTTCAATTTAAATTATTATATAAAATATTTGCTACCAATAGAATGTAATTTAAATGGGGGATACAATCTTCCAAGCTCTGCAAATTTTGCTGCGAAGAGTTAGAATCATTAGATCATTTGTTTTGGTACTGTCCATTTGTAGCTTGTTTTTGGACACAGGTCCAGGAATGGCTAAAGGATTGCAATATTTACCTGGAGCTAACCCTGCAGATAGCACTACTGGGTGATCTGAAAAGTCATAGTCAATCAATCAATAATATAATAATACTTTTAGCAAAAATGTTTATTTTCAATTTACGATCTGTAGAAACAATGAGAATAGAAAGGTTCAGAACTTTGTAAAACATCACAGTACAGTTGAAAAATATATGGCAAATAGAAATCCAATATGGATGGTGTTAAGAGATAGATGGGAGGTGTTGAATGGAGCTGAAAGATGGGTTTAATAACAACTAATAACAACAAGATTACTAATTAAAACACACTGTGTCCATAATAAGTATATAGGTTATAGATTGAGAGCTTTTGTGAAAGAGCACAGTTAGAAAAATATGGCATATAGAAGCAAACCAGATGGATATCATGAAAATGATCGGAGGAAGTTCAGGAGTAAAAACGAACAAAATATAATTATTGTAGAATTTGACTGTGTCCATAAAATGTATATAGTATGTATGGGCTGGAAGTAGAGGCCTAAGCGTTGTTGTTCACTAGTTTACTCCAATTGGGGAAGGGGTGGTGGGGTTAGAAAGTAATGAAGGGAAATATAATTTTAAAAAGGATATGTGTGTGTGTATGTATGTATATATGTATGTATGTATGTATATATATATGTGTGTGTATGTGTGTGTATGTATGTATGTATGTATGTATGTATGTATGTATGTATGTATGTATGTATGTATGTATGTATGTATGTATGTATGTATGTATGTTGTATGTATGTATGTTGTTGTTGTATGTATGTGTATATGTGTGTGTGTATGTATTTTTTGTATGTTTGTTGTTGTATGTATGTTATGTATGTATGTATGTATGTATGTATGTATGTATGTATGTATGTATGTATGTATGTATGTATGTATGTATGTATGTATGTATATATATGCGAGAAAAAAACATATGGGGGATTGGAAGTGATGCAGATAATTCCATTGATGGAAGTTACAATCTATCTGAAATATTAAAGCTGATCTACCCCCTAAAAATAAAAAACTTTAAAAAAAAGAAGAGCTCTCCAGTAGGTACCAAAACATTCAAGGGCCATTTTCTCAAAAGTGAGGTTACAAGTTTATCAACTTTCAAAGCAGAATTACTTTCCCATTGTTCCTGTGACACTCTGGCTCCACGGACCTTGATATTTGAGCCAGGGTTGTTTAGTTTCATTGTTTGGGTGTATTTCTATGTTGGGGATTTCTGGTTGTGCATTTTCTATGTTTGGTTAATTGTTCTTGATTAGTCGTATGACTCCCAATCGGAGGTAACGAGTGTCAGCTGTCGGCTCGTTATCTCTGATTGGGAGCCATATTTAACTGTGTGAGTTCACTTTGTGTTGTGGGTTATTGTTTCTTTGTTGCTGTTAGTAGTATTCAGTATAGAACTTCACGGATCGTCATTTGTTGTTTTCTTCGTGGTTGCTTTAAGTTAATAAAGTCATCATGTTCACTCGCAACGCTGCGCATTGGTCTCCTCCTTCAGACGAGCGTGACAGAATAACCCACCAAAAGAGGACCAAGCAGCGCGTCCAGGAGCAAGGGGTCTGGACACAGGAGTTATGGATGCCTCCTAAGGACTTTTGGACATGGGAGGAGATTCGGGCTGGAAAGGGTCCTTGGGCACAACCGGAGGAACATCATCGCCCTCGTGAAGAGCTGGAGGCAGCTGCAGCCGAGAGGAGGTGGTCTGAGGAGGAATATCACCGCCCTCGTGAAGAGCTGGAGGCAGCTGCAGCCGAGAGGAGGTGGTATGAAGAGGAAGCGCGGAGTCGAGGCTGGAAGCCCGTGGTTACTCCCCCAAAATTTTTTGGGGGGCACATGGCTTGGGCGCCTGGGCAGCAGGAGGCTGCCACAGGGAGAAAAGGAGAGAAGGCTATCGGATTACGGGAGCCATTGGCGAGTAGAGGGAGGGAAGTTGTTGTGGCACGGCATGAGAGACTGAAGTGTGTTCCCAGTCTGGTCCGGTCCGTTCTTGATCCCCAGTTAAGGCCAGTGGTGGGTGTTCCCGGTACGGTCCGGCCTGTTCCTACTCCACGCACCAGGTCCACGATGTGCGTCGCTAGCCGGCCTGAACTGGCCGTCTGCCCAACGGCGCCTGAACTGCCCGTCTGCCCAACGCCGTCTGAACTGCCCGTCTGCCCAACGCCGTCTGAACTGCCCGTCTGCCCAACGGCGCCTGAACTGCCCGGCTGCCCAACGCCGTCTGAACTGCCCGTCTGCCCAACGCCGTCTGAACTGCCCGTCTGCCCAACGCCGTCTGAACTGCCCGTCTGTACTGAGCCTGCAAAGCCGCCCGTCTGCCATGAGCCTTCAGAGCCGTCCGCCAGACCGGAGCCGCTAGAGCTCTCCGCCAGACAGGATCAGCCAGAGCCTTCAGCCAGCCATGAGCAGCCAGATCCGTCAGCCAGCCATGAGCAACCAGATCCGTCAGCCAGCCGCGAGCAGCCAGACCCGTCAGCCAGCCATGAGCAGCCAGACCCGTCAGCCAGCCACGAGCAGCCAGATCCGTCAGCCAGCCGCGAGCAGCCAGATCCGTCAGCCAGCCATGAGCAGCCAGATCCGTCAGCCAGCCATGAGCAGCCAGATCCGTCAGCCAGCCATGAGCAGCCAGATCCGTCAGCCAGCCATGAGCAGCCAGATCCGTCAGCCCGCCAGGATCCGCCAGATCCGTCAGCCCGCCAGGATCCGCCAGATCCGTCAGCCAGCCAGGATCCGCCAGAGCCGTCCAGCAAGGATCCGCCAGAGCCGTCCAGCCAGGATCAGCCAGAGCCGTCCAGCCAGGATCCGCCAGAGCCGTCCAGCCAGGATCCGCCAGAGCCGTCCAGCCAGGATCCGCCAGAGCCGTCCAGCCTGGATCCGCCAGAGCCGTCCCGCCAGGATCCGCCAGAGCCGTCCCGCCAGGATCAGCCAGAGCCGTCCCGCCAGGATCCGCCAGAGCCAGCCAGCCAGGATCCGCCATCTAGTCAGGTACTGCCCCTTAGCCCGGTGCTGCCCCTTAGTCCGGGGTTGCCCCTTAGTCCAGGTGGGGTTAGGTGGAGGGTGGTCATTGGGAGGCTACCGAAGCAGGTTGTGACTGTGGTGGGGTGGGGATCACGACCGGGGCCAGAGCCGCCACCAGGGACAGACGCCCACCCAGACCCTCCCCGAGACTGTAGGCTGGTGCGCCCGGAGGTCGCACCTTTAGGGGGGGGTAATGTGACACTCTGGCTCCACGGACCTTGATATTTGAGCCAGGGTTGTTTAGTTTCATTGTTTGGGTGTATTTCTATGTTGGGGATTTCTGGTTGTGCATTTTCTATGTTTGGTTAATTGTTCTTGATTAGTCGTATGACTCCCAATCGGAGGTAACGAGTGTCAGCTGTCGGCTCGTTATCTCTGATTGGGAGCCATATTTATACTGTGTGAGTTCACTTTGTGTTGTGGGTTATTGTTTCTTTGTTGCTGTTAGTAGTATTCAGTATAGAACTTCACGGATCGTCATTTGTTGTTTTCTTCGTGGTTGCTTTAAGTTAATAAAGTCATCATGTTCACTCGCAACGCTGCGCATTGGTCTCCTCCTTCAGACGAGCGTGACAGTTCCTCAACTGTAGTGTATGATATCCATTTTTTTAGTCTCTACTTTTATCCAATGTAAAAAACACAATTTCAAATTTTGCTACATAAGATGTTTTGCTACATGTGATCACATATGATCGAAAGAAAGGCAATCAATATCATTGAAATATATACAGTGAGGGAAAAAAGTATTTGATCCCCTGCTGATTTTGTACGTTTGCCCACTGACAAAGAAATGATCAGTCTATAATTTTAATGGTAGGTTTATTTGAACAGTGAGAGACAGAATAACAACAAAATAATCCAGAAAAACGCATGTCAAAAATGTTATAAATTGATTTGCATTTTTTGATTGCAATGAGGGAAATAAGTATTTGACCCCCTCTCAATCAGAAAGATTTCTGGCTCCCAGGTGTCTTTTATACAGGTAACGAGCTGAGATTAGGAACACACTCTTAAAGGGAGTGCTCCTAATCTCAGCTTGTTACCTGTATAAAAGACACCTGTCCACAGAAGCAATCCATCAATCAGATTCCAAACTCTCCACCATGGCCAAGACCAAAGAGCTCTCCAAGGATGTCAGGGACAAGATTGTAGACCTACACAAGGCTGAAATGGGCTACAAGACCATCGCCAAGCAGCTTGGTGAGAAGGTGACAACAGTTGGTGCGATTATTCGCAAATGGAAGAAACACAAAATAACTGTCAATCTCCCTCGGCCTGGGGCTCCATGCAAGATCTCACCTCGTGGAGTTGTGAGGAATCAGCCCAGAACTACATGGGAGGATCTTGTCAATGATCTCAAGGCAGCTGGGACCATAGTCACCAAGAAAACAATTGGTAACACACTACGCCGTGAACGACTGAAATCCTGCAGCGCCCGCAAGGTCCCCCTGCTCAAGAAAGCACATATACAGGGCCATCTGAAGTTTGCCAATGAACATCTGAATGATTCAAAGGAGAAATGGGTGAAAGTGTTGTGGTCAGATGAGACCAAAATCGAGCTCTTTGGCATCAACTCAACTCGCCGTGTTTGGAGGAGGAGGAATGCTGCCTATGACCCCAAGAACACCATCCCCACCGTCAAACATGGAGGTGGAAACATTATGTTTTCGGGGTGTTTTTCTGCTAAGGGGACAGGACAACTTCACCGCATCAAAGGGACGATGGACGGGGCCATGTACCGTCAAATCTTGGTTGAGAACCTCCTTCCCTCAGCCCGGGCATTGAAAATGGGTCGTGGATGGGTATTCCAGCATGACAATGACCCAAAACACACGGCCAAGGCAACAAAGGAGTGGCTCTAGAAGAAGCACATTAAGGTCCTGGAGTGGCCTTGCCAGTCTCCAGACCTTAATCCCATAGCAAATCTGTGGAGGGAGCTGAAGGTTCGAGTTGCCAAACGTCAGCCTCGAAACCTTAATGACTTGGAGAAGATCTGCAAAGAGGAGTGGGACAAAATCCCTCCTGAGATGTGTGCAAACCTGGTGGCCAACTACAAGAAACGTCTGACCTCTGTGATTGCCACGGGGGGCCAGTATGAAAAATATAATGTATGCACTCACTAACTGTAAGTCGCTCTGGATAAGAGCGTCTGCTAAATGACTAAAATGTATATGTAAATGTATTGCCAACAAGGGTTTTGCCACCAAGTACTAAGTCATGTTTTGCAGAGGGGTCAAATAATTATTTCCCTCATTAAAATGCAAATCAATTCATAACATTTTTGACATGCGTTTTTCTGGATGTTGTTGTTATTCTGTCTCTCACTGTTCAACTAAACCTACCAATAAAATTATAGACTGATCATGTCTTTGTCAGTGGGCAAACGTACAAAATCAGCAGGGGATCAAATACTTTTTTCCCTCACTGTAGGCCTATGTAGCCTATACTGTAGGTAGGCTATTTGTCTTTTAATGCAGTCATCTCGGTTTTAATTTGATCCTTCCCTTGTTTGTAACAATTGCAAAGACATTGGCAACGTTGTATTTGTAGTCAACTTCGTTGTGAATTTATCGGCGGTCACAGAGAGACAGATAAATATCTTAATTCTATGTTTACGGAGATCCTCTGTGTATAAAGGCGGTAAAGAAAAATGCATCCAACATCACACCTAGCTGTTCTAGCTGGTCTAATGCAGTCGGTAAATAATGAGCGTTTTCAAGTGCAACTTTAGTCACGATTGTTTTTGGAAAATGCTCAGAGATTTAATGATGCTCCTACAAAGGTTCTAACAATGAACTTAGCCTTAAGATGCTTTTGGGAAACTGGGCCCTGCTCGGTTTGTTCGCTGTCTCTACATTTTGTTGGACTAAATGTTATTTTCCTTTGCTGGAAACAATATTATGTAAATACATTGAGATACCATCTATGTTAACACTCCCTTTTTCTGCTGGTTCCAGATGTATCAATATTCTCATATGGGGTGTGTATCATCAATCTTGTGATCATTTTTAAGGTTGAACGACTTTGACCAGTTATGTACGTCATGTGTGGGCTCGCTCCTTTTGTTCATCCAATTCAATGGTTGAACAAAAGTCATTCAAAAGAGTGCGTTACCAAATGGTTGCCAATTGCACTAAAGCCAAATGTATGCTTTTTCTATCTTCAAATGAAGTATTGAATAAAGATGGTCATAAATACTGTAGTAGAACACATCCAATGATGTTTGCGAAATAAAATTGCGAAAGTATGGCTGTTTTTCTTGTCAATGGTTTTTCCTTTATTGTATTGAATACCTTGTGTTTGTCTATGGCTGTGCCACAGGTTTTATGATTACCATCATTTTAAATAAAGATGGTGATAGATATTGTTGTATGGTAATTCAAGGAATGTTTGATCATAAGTCAATGAAAAATATGCAATATTGCAAAAGTATGGCTGTAATTTTTTGTAGTTTTGAACGCCTTGAGAATTTGGTTCAGCTAATGGTCACTGTACCACAGGTTAGTGTGTCTTTATCCCAAAACAACAACTCCATCCAACTGTGGCCCAGTGGGCCCCTAGCACCCATGCAACGACCCCGTACCCCCTCCCCCAGTTACCCATGGGGTCCTCTTTATGACTTTGACCTAAATAACTTTTCCGTTTCCTTCTCCAAAACAAACCCCAGGAGGGTAAGAGGAACCAGAGGGATGGTGTCCCACACCACTCATCTCTCGCTAAGATAGGTGGGTACTGCCGGAGGGGGGGCTGGTGTGTGCGTGTGTTGTCTTTATGTGTGTGTTTGAATTTGTGTGCACATGCATGTGTGTTTAGAGGGAGGGTGGGGGCTAATTCAAATAACCTGTCCCTGGTGGATGTTGTGTCTTTGATGTTGTGCGGCAGGCAGCGAGGCGAGCTGTGGTCAATGGCTACCAGCTGTGCAATGCTGGATCTATTAGCAGGACCAGAGGAACTAGAGATACCCTGGAGAGATAGGCTGTTGTTGGGGAAAGGATAGAGGTCTCTTAGGTCTCAGAGGACCCTTAGCCACACTGCTAATGCTTTTCGACAGTCCTTTTTGCACAGATACACACACCTGAACCCAGATAGTCTGAGACATAGACATACGCACAAAGCTTCTGTCCTGACACCAACAAAGAATAGAGCAAGTACACGCAAGCACACACACACACACACACACACACACATCTTGATACACCAAGCTAGAAAAGAGCAAAGGGAGTAAACACACACACCATCATCATCATCATCATCGGCTATCACTCAGGGTCGAGTATGATTGTCTTCCTCGTAGGTACTGCTTGTTGGTCTTCAGATGGCTGAAGAGGCCGATCCGGGAGCCACATATTTTGGTGCAATGTGGGCAAGGGTCAGTGGTGGGTGGTGGTGGTTGGGCCTTCTTGGTGGAAAGTCTCTCCTTTCGAAGTTGCCGCTTGTCCTCAGCGACATGGCAGAGATCTTCGTACCTTGCTACTCCCTCAGTGTCCTCTCAGCTGGACATGTTCATGTAGCACTTTTTGAGCTTTGTTTTTAGGTTGTCCTTGTACCACTTATTTTGTCCTCCAGAGGGCCACTGTCCTGTGTTTAGTTGTGGGTTTAGGACCTGTTTCTGGAGGCGGGAGTTGGGCATCCTGACAACATGGCCAGTTCATCTGAGCTGGTGTTGAGTGATGGTGGTGATGATGCTATTGATGTTTGCCTCCTCCAGGACACTGGTGTTGGTGCGTTTGTCTTCCCAGCTGATCCTCATGATGATGCGGAGGCATCTTTGGAGGTGCATCTCCAGGGCTTGAAGGATCAGTATGTGGTCCATGTTTCTGACCCATACAGTAGGGAGGGGAACACTACTGCTTTGTAAACCAGGATTTTAGTTAGTTCTGGCTTGGATGTCATGATCCTTGAAGACTCTTTTCCTCAGTCTTGAGAAGGATCCACTGGCACTGCTTGGGCGGTGGTGTATATTCGCGTCAATGTCGGCTTTGGAGGAGAGTAGGCTGACAAGGTAGGGAAAGTGGTCCACATTTTCAAGAGTGGTATTGTCAACATGTATTGCTGGGGCTGGTGTATGTTTTGTAGGCATTTGATTAGATTCAAAAAAAATATCAGGCGGTGGTTGGTGAAGGATTTGTCTCTTTTTTATGTTCAGGGCCAGACCCAGGAGCATGTCTGCATTTGCGAAAGCATCCAGGATGCACTGAAGGTCCTCTTCTGAGTGGGCAGTGATGGCGTTCTCATCTGCATATTGGCGCCCCCACAATGGAAGTGTTGGTGATTTTGCTCTTGGCCTTGAATCTGTTGAGGTTGAAGAGTTTGCCGTATGTTCTGTACAGGATTTGGACTTCCTGAGGCAGATTTTGGCCTGTGAGGTGGAGGATGGCAGCGATGAAGATAGAAAACAGCCTGGGTGCAATGATGCAGCCCTGCTTAACTCCAGTGTCCACGTATCCACCTTGAAGGGTTCCGTTTCAGCGCCACTGTTACTGAGCACTGTAGCTGACATGTTGTCATGCAGCAGACATAGTATTTTGGTGAATTTGTCAGGGCAGACAAGTGTTTCCCCGGTGGTGGACAGGAGGGAGATACCACAATAGTTCCCACAGTCTGCTTTGTCCCCCTTTTAAAAAATTGTGACAATTAGGGTGTCCCTGAGTTCTGCAGGGATTTCCTCCTTGTCCCAGATCTTCAAAATAAGGGTATGTGTTCTAGGAGCACTGGTCCGACTTCCTTCAGTATTCCTCTGGAATCCCATCGGGCCGGCGGCTTTGTTGTTCCTCATCTTCCTGATGGCATCATACACCTCCTGTAGGCTGGGTGGTTCTCCCATGTCCTCCTTTGTGGGTTGCGAGGGATGTGATTGATGACCTCCATCTCAACTGGTGCTTCTGTCGAGGAGCTCCTCAAAGTGCTCTTTCCACCGGAATTTGATTGATTTTGTCTTCTTTCAGCAGCTTTTGCCCATCTTTGGAGCGACGGGGGTTTAGGTCCTTCAGGTTTTAGTTCCCTCACCCGGCGTTGGACATCTGCCTTCGCTCTGCCGTGAGCTTCTCTTTTGGCCTTGCAGTTGATATTGTTCTGCCAGGCACAGGAGGTTCTCCACTTGGTGTCAATGAGCTGTTCAATTTCTGAGTCACTCTCATCAAACCAGTCCTTGTGCTTTTTGGTCTTATAGCCGCGGGTGTACTTGCAGGTATGAGGATGGTGAACTTGAGCATTCTCCAGTGTGTTTCAATATCCTCCGGATATTATTTGGGCAGTTCTGCACCGAGAACAGTCTGGAGGTGTTGCCATTTGCTGGCGTCACCCAGACTTTCAATGTCAAGCCTTGGCTGGCTCAGCTTTTTCTGCACCTTCCTTTTTCATCATGAGTCGGATAGACACAGTGGAGCGAATTAGACGATGGTCTTTCCAGCAGTCGCCTGCACTGGTCATTGATCTAGTGATGTTCACATCACGACTAACCTTGGTGCGGACAATGACGTAGTCAATGAGATGCCAGAGTTTGGACTTAGGATGCATCCAAGATGTTTTGAATTTGTTATTTTGTCGAAAGTGTGCCGGTGTGGATGGTGAAGTGTGTTGGTAACGGTGAGACCATGTTCTGCACATTAAGTGAGCAAAATAACTCCATTTGAGTTTGTATTGCCGTCTCCTTCCTTCCCAGATATTGTAGTTCCAACTGACCCTGGCATTAACCTTTTCACGAGCAAATTCCAAATATCTCTTCACGGTCCCCCCAGCGTGAGTTTTTTTTATGCGTGTGATGTCAGAATGTGCTCAATGTTCCAGAATGTGATTGTTACGCAACAGGACAGTTAACCTGCGCTGCTCTCAAGCCAAGGCACGCTGCCTGCTAATTATCTTTAGGCTATGTTTCAACTTGTCCGTTTCAAATGATTTTCAAACAACAGTTTTATTTTTTTTAAACAGTTTCAAATTAGGTGCGTATCGCCTCCTCACATAGAAGTAGCCCATTTTCACTGTGGTGGGCAATTTACATTTGAGGCATGCTATGCTAATGTGTAAGGCAAGGATTAGCTAGATGAGCCGGACAAACTTCTCTCTTTGATGAGAGCCCAAGCACTCCCCCAGTGTTTCCCCAGGTCAAGTATGCAGACATTTGCGCATCTCCAGTCAGAACAGAATCTGACCTAACTTTTCCCCCCTGGCACATTTAATAGCTGGAGCCCGCATTGCACTGGTGTTGTATCCTTTGTAGCTGCCCTGGCCTTATCATGACCATTGCATTGGCCTGTGTATTAATTTGGCCTGTTTAGCATAGCTCTGTACTGCCCTTTCCCCTTGTGGAGCCCTTGTGGAGCGCTTCAGTTTCTTATATCATTCATAATTGTCATGTTGTCAATGCAACTTATTATTTTTATAGCAGTGTTATTATATTACTTTATTGTAATATTGTTTTATTGCTCTATCCTGATATTGTATTCTAATTACTAATAATTCCTCTTTATTCTGTGCTTTCAGAAACCACACACACAAACGGTATTGAACATAATTTGCCAACATCATAACTGGAACTGGACATCTTTCTTGCCAAAGATTGAGGCCAGCTTTTCTATGCTAGCAACATACTGTTTGGAGAGGGAGTGAGGAGGATGAGGGAGTGGAGAGAATGATGAGGGAGTGGGGAGGTGTGTGAGATATAATTGCATTATGGAACTGTATTTCACTTGTATGTGAACTGTATGTCCAATTACAATTGTTCAGTAATCATCGGACTTGTTAGCTGGCGGTGAACTATGTGGCCATTTAGGACAGCAGTGTCGATCAGATGGAAAAATATCTTCTTATACGACTTGGTGGTTTTCCGAGCGCATGCCACAAAGCTGTTTATCATGTTTGCCTTATCCACTGCCCCCATTTTGTGATTATAGTCAAGCACACAGTGTGGTTTGATCTTTCTCTCTCCATAAGGTGGTCCACCTTCCCTGTGGCCCTCTCTTCTCCTGTAGCTCCAAGGCATAGTGATTAGTCTCCTCCACTATATCTCCCATCAGCTCCACTGTCAGAAACAGCTTGAAGCACTCTGCCTCAGAGGGAGATGGCAAGGGGCTTTGCACTCCAGACTGTGATTCATCAAAGCCAACAGCAGGGCCAGGAGGGGTGAAATGGCTGCCTTCCAGCTACCGCAGACCCCCTGTACTTCACCTACTGTTGGTCTGCCTCCTGTGGTTGGCGTTCGTCGGGAGAGGTTGTGTTTTCTCTAGCAGGAGGTAAGCTTGGCTTCTCATATGGTGTTGAGTAAAGCTTAAACCATGTATTTAGATCGTAGGTAGGTAGTTGTAGTTAGGTATTGTAGGTAGTTTATTTAGGTAGTTATTTAGCTAGTTATTGTAGGTTTCCGTAGGTAATTATTGTAGGTAAGTATTGTTTACGGCGGAGCCCGGCGAAGCACGAGGCTAGCTAGCTAGCGGGTAGCTACTGGTAACGTTTATTGGTAATTATCTGTTTAGTGCAACGGTGGAGAGTTGTTTCCAATGTTAATGTGCTAGCTAGCCAACGTTTAATTTTTGCTGCGTTATGAAAGGAACTAGACACGGACATGAATTATCTGTTTAGTGTGTTAACACACTCTTGGTATGCTAGCTAGCTAGCGGGTAGCTACTGGTAACGTTTATTGGTAATTATCTGTTTAGTGCAACGGTGGAGAGTTGTTTCCAATGTTAATGTGCTAGCTAGCCAACGTTTAATTTTTGCTGCGTTATGAAAGGAACTAGACACGGACATGAATTATCTGTTTAGTGTGTTAACACACTCTTGGTAGTTTGTTGTAACCAAGTATTGGTGCTAAACTGTGTGTTATTGGATGCTAGCATGCTAGTTAGCTATGGCGTCATAGCTAGGCATCGTGGGCTGTTGTGGGTAGTTACTGTAGGTTGGCATTGTTTTTCGGCGGTGCCGGGGGTAGCACGAAGCTAGCTAGCTAGCCGTTCTTCAAACAAGGTCAACACAGTGGCCATTGCTAGCTAGCCAACATGACCAGCTAACTGTACTGTAGTAGCTAAATACAATATATTTGTGCTACATAGCCAACGTTTAATTATTGCTGCGTTATGAAAGGAACTAGACACGGACACAAATTATCTGCTTAGTGTGTTAACACACTATTGGTGGTTTGTTGTGACCAAGTGTTGGTGCTAAACTGTGTGTTATTGGATGCTAGCATGCTAGTTAGCTATGGTGTCATAGTTAGCTAGCTGAATAAAGTGGGTTGAGTCTATTCCTTTAAACATTGAACCGCTGTGGTTCACAACAATTCTGATTTCTAAAGGTGGAAGTTGGTAGAGTTTTTGTTCGGGTGGTTCAGTGAAACAATTATAGTTTCTGAGGTAGAAGTTTTTGGTGAGGGAGGCCCTGCTCTCTACTCTCCCAGATGTTTAGTTCATTTCATTCCGATCTCCTCTGCATTATTGTAGCCATTTGCTACAGCCTGTCAACTATGCCTCTGCCTATCCCTGTTCTCTCCTCTCTGCACAGGCTACACAAACGCCCCACACCGCGTGGCTGCTGCCTCTCTAACCTGGTGGTCCCTGCACGCACCCCACACCTGGAGTTCCAGGTCTCAGGCAGCCTCTGGAACTGCCGTTCTGCTGCCAACAAAGCTGACTTCATCCCAGCCTATGCTAATCTCCAGTCCCTCGACTTCCTGGCGCTGACGGAAACATGGATTACCACTGAAAACACTGCTACTCCTACTGCTCTCTCCTCGTCTGACCATGTGTTCTCGCATACCCCGAGAGCATCTGGTCAGAGGGGTGGTGGCACAGGAATCCTCATCTCTCCCAAGTGGACATTCTCAATTTTTCCCCTAACCCATCTGTCTATCTCCTCATTTGAATTCCATGCTGTCACAGTCACTAGCCCATTTAAGCTTAATATCCTTGTCATCTATCGCCCTCCAGGTTCCCTTGGAGAGTTCATCAATGAGCTTGACGCCTTGATAAGTTCCTTTCCTGAGGATGGCTCACCCCTCACATTTTTGGGGGATTTCAACCTCCCTATGTCCACATTTGACTCATTTCTCTCTGCCTCCTTCTTTCCACTCCTCTCCTCTTTTGACCTCACCCTCTCACCGTCCCCCCCTACTCACAAGGCAGGCAATACGCTTGACCTCATCTTTACTAGATGCTGCTCTTCTACTAATCTCACTGCAACTCCCCTCCATGTCTCCGACCACTACTTTGTTTCCTTTTCTCTCTCGCTCTCCTCCCACACTACTCACTCTGCCCCTACACAGATGGTAATGCGCCGCCGCAACCTTCGCTCTCTCTCTCCCACTACTCTCTCCTCTTCCATCCTATCATCTCTTACCTCTGCTCAATCCTTCTCCCTCCAATCTCCTGATTCTGCCTCCTCAACCCTCCTCTCCTCCCTTTCTGCATCCTTTGACTCTCTGTGTCCCCTATCCTCCCGGCCGGCTCGGTCCTCCCCTCCAGCTCCGTGGCTTGATGACTCATTGCGAGCTCACAGAACAGAGCTCCGGGCAGCGGAGCGGAAATGGAAGAAAACTAAACTCCCTGCCGACCTGGCATCTTTTCCTCCCTCCTCTCTACATTTTCTTCATCTGTTTCTGCTGCTAAGGCCACTTTCTACCACTCTAAATTCCAAGCATCTGCCTCTAACCCTAGGAAGCTCTTTGCCACATTTTCCTCCCTGCTGAATCCCCCCTCCTCTCTCTCTGTGGATGACTTCGTCAACCACTTTGAAAAGAAGGTTGACGACATCCGATCCTCGTTTGTTGTCTAATGACACTGCTGGTCCTACTCACACTGCCCTACCCTATGCTTTGACTTCTTTCTCCCCTCTCTCTCCAGATAAAATCCTGCGACTTGTGACTGCAGGCCGCCCAACAACCTGCCCGCTTGACCCCATCCCCTCCTCTCTTCTCCAGAACATCTCCGGTGACCTTCTCCCCTACCTCACCTCGCTGATCAACTCATCCTTGACCGCTGGCCATGTCCCTTCCGTCTTCAAGAGAGCGAGAGTTGCTCCCCTTCTCAAAAAACCAACACTCGATCCCAATGATGTCAACAACTACAGACCAGTATCCCTTCTTTCTTTTCTTTCCAAAACTATTGAGCGTGCCGTCTTTAGCCAACTCTCTTGCTATCTCTCTCAGAATGACCTTCTTGATCCAAACCAGTCAGGTTTCAGGACTGGTCATTCAACTGAGACTGCTCTTCTCTGTGTCACGGAGGCTCTCCGCACTGCTAAAGCTAACTCTCTCTCCTCTGCTCTTGTCCTTCTAGACCTGTCTGCTGCCTTTGATACTGTGAACCATCAGATCCTCCTCTCCACCCTCTCCGAGCTGGGCATCTCCGGCGCGGCTCACTCCTGGATTGCGTCCTACCTGACCGGTCGCTCCTACCAAGTGGCGTGGCGAGAAGCTGTCTCCGCACCACGTGCTCTCACCACTGGTGTCCCCCAGGGCTCAGTTCTAGGCCCTCTCCTTTTCTCCCTATACACCAAGTCACTTGGCTCTGTCATATCCTCACTTGGCTCTCCTATCATTGCTACGCTGACGATACACAACTAATCTTCTCCTTTCCCCCTTCTGATAACCAGGTGGCGAATCGCATCTCTGCATGTCTGGCAGACATATCAGTATGGATGACGGATCACCACCTCAAGCTGAACCCTGGCAAGACGGAGCTGCTCTTCCTCCCGGGGAAGGACTGCCCGTTCCATGATCTCGCCATCACGGTTGACAACTCCGTTGTGTCCTCCTCCCAGAGTGCGAAGAGCCTTGGCGTGACCCTGGACAACACCCTGTCGTTCTCCGCTAACATCAAGGCGGTGACCCGCTCCTGCAGGTTCATGCTCTACAACATTCGGAGAGTACGACCCTGCCTTACACAGGAAGCGGCACAGGTCCTAATCCAGGCACTTGTCATCTCCCGTCTGGACTACTGCAACTCGCTGTTGGCTGGCCTCCCTGCCTGTGCCATTAAACCCCTACAACTCATCCAGAATGCCGCAGCCCGTCTGGTGTTCAACCTTCCCAAGTTCTCTCACGTCACCCCCTCCTCCGCACACTCCACTGGCTTCCAGTTGAAGCTCGCATCCGTTACAAGACCATGGTGCTTGCCTATGGAGCAGTGAGGGGAACGGCACCTCTGTACCTTCGGGCTCTGATCAGTCCCTACACCCAAACGAGGGCATTGCGTTCATCCACCTCTGGCCTGCTGGCTCCCCTTCCTCTGCGGAAGCATAGTTCCCGCTCAGCCCAGTCAAAACTGTTCGCTGCTCTGGCACCCCAATGGTGGAACAAGCTCCCTCACGACGCCAGGACAGCGGAGTCACTCACCACCTTCCGGAGACATTTGAAACCCCACCTCTTTAAGGAATAAATTTGTAAAGTGGTTATCCCACTGGCTATAGGGTGAATGCACCAATTTGTGAGTCGCTCACTATCTGCTAAATGACGTAAATGTGCCCTTGAGCAAGGCAATTAACCCTAATTGCTCCTGTAAGTCGCTCTGGATAAGAGCGTCTGCTAAATGACTAAAATGTAAATGTAATGTAAATGTAATGTAATGTAAATGTAAATCACCACCAGCATCTTCAGAGGAACCTGGGACTTTGTCGGTGGGCAAGGGGTCCTCAGATTCAGGGTTCTCATTTAAGAATGATGGAGGCTAATATGTTTTTGGGGACCTTCAATTCTGCAGGAATTTTTTGGTACCCTTCCCCATATCTGTGCCTCGACACAATACTGTCTCGGAGCTCTACGGACAATTCCTTCGACCTCATGGCTTGGTTTTTGCTTTGACATGCGCTGTCAACTGTGGGACCTTATATAGACAGGTGTGTGCCTTTCCAAATCATGTCCAATCAATTGAATATACCACAGGTGGACTTGTTGTAGAAACATCTCAAGGATGATCAATGGAAACAGGATGCACCTGAGCTCCATTTCGAGTCTCATAGCAAAGGGTCTGAATACTTGTGTAAATAAGGTATTTCTGTTTATTTTGTTTTTGCAAACATTTCTAAAAACCTGTTTTCACTTTGTCATTATGGGGTATTGTGTGTAGATTGATGAGGAGAAAAAAACAACAAGGCTGTAATGTAACAAAATGTGGAAAAAGGGAAGGTGTCTGAATACTTTCCGAATGTACTGTATATATACATATCTACTAAATACACTCATGGTGTATTTGTTCTTCACGATATTATTTTTTGATTATTTTTTCTTTTTTTTTCTCTGCATTGTTGGGAAGGGCCTGTAAGTAAGCATTTCACTGTTAGTCTACACCTGTCATTTACGACGCATGTGACAAATAACAGTTGATTTGATTTGAGATGTTCTAGCAAAACGAGGTGAAGGGAAGGTTCACTCATCTTTCGAGTAAGCTTCCGGAAGGGAATGATGGTAGACGACACACCCCCTTCGGCTTCAACATGCATACTGCAAACAGACCCAACTCATTGGGGAAGATGGCGGAAGTGGATGCCGGGGTTGAATCGAGCAGCGTGTTGAGCAAAGTTGGTGAAGATGAATGGACAACAGTAGTGTAAAAGAATGGAACAAAAAGGAAATGATCTAAAGTTGGAGTGGAGGATAGATCTTCTTATATGTCGGATAATGATATGTTTCTTGTTGGGATGCTTTTGTCGAATAAGGATGCAAGTCTGGGAGACCTGTTTGAGGTGTCGAAGATGGTGAAGCATGCGCTGGGAAAAGAGGAATCTATCAAAGTGACCAGAAGTGGTCTTATTCTGATTAATTGTGTTTCTGAAGAACAGAGGAAGATTGCAGTGGGCCCCCAAAAAATCCAAACAACAGAAGTATCGCTGACAGAGTAATCTCCTAACAGGCTGTACATTTCACTGATTTCATGTGTCAGTCACTGCTTACAAGAAAGGCAATGGAGCGGATCGCCGAGACCTTTACTGTTCAGAGAGTCAAATGCTGATTAATTGTGTGTGTTTGTGTGTGTCTATATGTGTGCGTACGTGTGTGTGTGTATGTGTGTTTGTACATGCGTAGATGTGTGCATACGTGTGTGTTTGTGTTTGTGCGTGTTTCATCTCAGTGGGGGCCTTCTTTTCCGAAGCAGTGTTTACGCATGTCTTATCTCCCACTCCTCATAATTAGCTAAATCAAATTCAAACGCAAATAAATGCTCTCCGCTCTGCTCTGTTTAAGCCTGTTTCTCTCACTGGGTGTTTTCCCTTACATCAAATCTCCTGTTTTATCCTCCTTTAAACTGAGATATTAGCAGGCCCTGTGTAGTGGTCTTGGCCAAAGCTTCTGTTTTTAGTGAGCTTTTTGTTTCAAGTCTGGTGGTGCAGCTTTGCAGATACACATTGTTCTGGCTTCTCTTGATGATTTTACTCACACAAACAGTGGGTTACGCTAGGCTATACAGTAGGTAGGACTACAGTAGGCCTACAATATAAGCCTGCTTTAATCAATGTGTTCTCTTCTAATATAACCTCAGCTACTCTAGCCTGATCCCAGATATATTTGTGCTGCCTTGCCAACTGCTATGGTCATTTTCATTGTTTAGCAATTGTAAAATTGTTCTTTTAAAACAACTCAAACAGTTCAGGGACCAGGCTACAGCTACTGTGGCCTACTCATCTTTAAAGGCTTGTTCTCACATTTATGTGAGTTAACACTGTGTGACTTTATCACAAGAAAGGGCCAGGCTACTAGTGTTCCCCTTTCTTTCCCTCCCTATCATCAGACACTGAACCCTATTCATCTCTGATGCTCCCTAACCTAATCCACACACCAGTGGCAAAGTTTAGGGCCGGCTCTCATTTTTCATTTGAGTCAGTTCTTTTTATAATGGAGAACGTCATCTTCCCAGGCCACAGAAAAGGCAGATACCTCTCTTTAACTGCAACACAGATGAGGGTAATACAGAGAGAGCGAGAGAGAGACAGCAGGGCCCTGCCTGTGTGCCCGCCCACCCGGTCCGACCTTACAGATGTTACTCCTCATCTCCGTCCCAAATGGCACCCTATTCCCTATATAGTGCACTCATTTTGTGTACTAGTTTTGGGGACTACATAAGGCATAGCGTGCCATTTGGGACACAGACCTTCAATCTGCCCAACAGAGGAAGCCATTAAAGACTCAATCAGCTGGCGCTATGGAAACGGGGCACTAACCTCCACAGAAAGCTTGCGGAAGGGCACTGAGCCAGGGTACTGAGACGTTCACCCGCAGTACCCAAATATAAATTCATTGCAGGCTACTTGGAAACTTTGTGTTTTCATAAACACGAGAGAGAAACTGTGTGGAGCGAAGTGATTTCCCAGATTTGAGATTATTCAAATGCAAAAACAGGGTGTGCAGGGGCCTGAGAGAGAGAGAGAGAGCGAGAGAGAGAGAGAGAGAGAGAGAGAGAGAGAGAGAGAGAGAGAGAGAGAGAGAGAGAGAGAGAGAGAGAGAGAGAGAGAGAGAGAGAGAGAGAGAGAGAGAGAGAAATAGCAAGAGAAGTGGTGGAATTAAATTATTTAGTGATTGTTGTTAGTGTGTTTGTTGTGCAACCCAGCCAACACAAACAAGCCCTTGTTATTTTGCAACCGCCCTTGACAGGTTGCACTTTTGAACGCTATTTTCAATTAAATGCTTAGGCTAGCAGATATCAAGTTGGCGTTTTTTCAGAGATACACTCAGAGGGATACTTTGATCCTTGATTTCCTCAGAATACATGTACAGTACGTTATCCCTGAAAATAAATAATAATATATGCCGTTTAGCAGACACTTTTATCCAAAGCATGCATACACTTTGCGTATGGGTGGTCCCGGGAATCAAACGCACTATCCTGGCATTGAAAGCACCACGCTCTATCAACTGAGCTACAGAAGACCACAGTTCCACAGTTTTACAGTGCCTTCAGAAAGTATTCACACCCCTTGAATTTAAAATGGATTTTATTGAGATTTGTTGTCATTGGCCTACACACAATACCCATTAATGTCAAAGTAGAATTATGTTTTTCAAAATGTTTACAAATTAATTAGAAATGATAAGCTGAAATGTCTTGTCAATAAGTATTCAACCCATTTGTTTGTTACGAGATATCACCAAGCAAATAGATGGCGCTGCTGTTATGTGTATCTGAGTGTGATACTATATAGTACGAGTGAGCCAAGTTAGGCATTACTTACTATGCACTGAATGGAGTTGTATGCATGCTACACAGTGATGCTGAAGTAAAGACTTTCTAATCAACATTACCTTGCTCTTGTATAGAATAAACACCGTACAAAACATGGTGTCAGAAGTCAGAACCAAATAGTTATATCCTTGACGAATCAAAATATCAAAACGACACACGGATAAATGTGACTTGTTCCAGGAAACTAGGCGTATGTCGCACGTCACTACTTCACAGGAGCAGCATTTGAAGTAAACATTAATTTTTTATCAGAAAGCGTTTTTTGGCAGAAATGCCTTCTGGAACATGTGAACTTTCATGTGCCTTAATAACAAACTTGTATTCCATCCATAAATATGAATGAAATTGTTAAATTACGAGCTAAGTTGGTTTAGCCATGGAAAAAGACAGGAACCTTCCTGCTAGCCATGATTGGCTGAGATAATGTATGGGATGGACATGCCAGGAGATTAGTTTGGATTGGTATGCCATGTACAGTAGCACGCTTCTGTCTCTAACGTGAGCTGTTCAGTATGTGTTGACAGTCCTTTCTACTGTGCCGTAACAGTTTTGCTACTTTTCTCAACAACATTGATGCCCTGAATTTAGCAGGCGCTATTGTCAGATCAGTAGGAAAAGGGGATGGGCTACTTTCTGCACACGCCACGGTCAGTGTGAACCGGAGTGACTTGACACAAAGCTGGCCAAACAAGATGTAGCTACAACCAAAACTAAGTTAAATGGTTCCAGTCTGCCGTGAAGCATTCATCCATGTATACGGATAAGTATCTAGCTACATTTTCCAGATTTTAATTTGGTCAGAAAGTCATTTTTATTGCAAGTTAAAGTGTACTGTGAGTTAGCTAGCAAATGGTAGCTTGCTGGCTGGCTCACTAGCTAATGTTACGTGTATGATCTGTGTAGTAATATTATTTGAATCAGAAAGCCATTTGCATTGCTAGTTATAGCCTAATGTTAGCTAGCTAACATTTAACCTAGTTTGTTAGCTTTAGCTACGTGCAGATTCATACTACAGCTATGACAATGTCTGTGTTGGTAGTAGTATGAGTTGGGGTTATGCCGGTTCATTGTTTAGCTAGCTAGCTACCTAGCTACATGTCTAAACAAAAGACTCCACTTCTGCCGGATTATTACCCATCAAATTAGCAGGTGTGTCTGGGGGTGATTACGGCCATCGATTGTATTTCATGAAAATGTGTACATGTCTAGACATGGTAGTGACCCATCCACTTAGCTAGATGTGGGTGAGGTGTGGTGATAGCATTTCCTTCACATGACCCATCAATTTAGACAAGTGTGTCGGGTAAGCGTCATCTAATAACGATAAAATATTTATAAAATATTTTGATCTGGACACTTTCTGTTTTTGATATTGCTACTATGCAAGTATGCAAGTACTATCACTGTACTGTTTACACCTTCTGTATCCTGTGCATGTGACAAATAAACTTAGATTTTATTTGATATATCGTGTGTTTACCACATGGCCTCACATGTGAATCCTTAAAGAGATGGGTGGGGCTTAAGAAGATGTGAACGATGCTGAATGTATGTAGCCAAAGAAGAGTTCTCCAGTAGGTGTTTCTCAAAAGTCGGGTGACAAGTTGATCAACTTTCAAAGCAGAATTACTTTCCCATTGTTCCTCAACTACAGTGTATGATATACCATTTTCTAGCTATGAGTCTCTACTTTTATCCAATGAAAAAACATAAGACCGAATCGACAACGACAACAATGGCTTACCCAGGATATTGCAGTACCAGAGCCTATGGACATGAAGGGCGATGCATACAACAACTGGACATTTTTTCGAGCACAATGAGAAAACTATGAGATAGCTACCGGTCTGGACGAAAAGGAAGCAAAAGTCTGCATAGCAACTCTGCTAACCGTGATGGGAAAGGAATGTAATCTCTTACAGCGACATCTTCATAAGCCTGAAGCAGAGAGAACTGACCCGGTAAAAATTATAGAAGCGCTACAGAAACACTTTGAGCCATCCAGGAACGTGATCTACGAGAGGTACATGTTTAATGCTTGTCAACAAAGTCAATGTGAAACATCAGAGCAGTACATTGCAAATCTGGGTAAACTAGCAGACACGTGAATTTGGCGCATTACGAGAGGAACTAGTCTGTGACAGGCTTGTCATAGGCACTAAAGATATAGCATATAGCAGCATGCTCAGAGAACCCAACCTCACACTGAACAAAGCCATTGACACGTGTCGTTCAAGTGAACAAGCACAAATGCAAATCAGGAAAATTGGTGGAGGTGAACCAGAGACTGTACATTATACCTCCCGTGAGCGACGTTCAGAATCAAAATGTCAAACATATGGTCGTAAACAGACAGAGTTTACAGGAGATGATAACAAAAATAGAATGCCAAACCGACTTATCCTGTCATTACTGTGGTTCAGTACATGCCAAAGCCAAATGCCCAGCATACGGTGTCATCTGTTAAGCATGTGACAAACAAAACCATTTTGTCAGAGTTTGTAAACAAGCACAAGCACAACACAAACCTCAACTCAATCTATTAGAGGAAGATAATGAGTCAGATGACCAAACAACAGATGCAATGTGGTACATCTCACAGGTTAATTCTGTGGAAGACAAGGCAAAAAAATAAATCATTAACCTTAAGCTAGCTACACTCAGTGATGAGCCATTGACATATGACCCCAGCCATACAATTAAATGTCAACTAGACACAGGATCAACAGTGAATTTCATAGGCTTTAGGGACCTACAGCGAATCATGCAAGACGGCAATCCAGTTCTCCTATCCAGCAAAGCTACACTCAAGCTATATGTAGGCACACTGATAAAGCCAACAGGAGAATGCAATCTCAAAGCACATCATGATGGGGAAAAAAATTATTTCAAATTTCAGGTCATGGAGACATCCCAGCTTCCTCTGCTGTCAGCTGACACGTGTGAAAGACTCAGCCTACTACATGTGAACCACAGCCATGTGTTAGATCACGTCGACACCCCAAGCACCACACCCACTGAGGTCATCATGACAACTGAGGAGATCATCTCCAAGTACAAGGACGTGTTCGATGGGCTTGGCTGCCTTCCTGGAGAACTACACCTAGAAGTAGACAATGCAGCCCGGCCTGTGCAGCAGCTACCAAGACGGATACATATTCCACTGAAGGAAAGGATCACAAAGGCCATACATTCAATGGACAATGCAGACATCATCACGAAAGTCACACAGCCAACACCATGGATCAGCAACATGGTTGTCATCGGAAAAACCTGATAAACTACGAATATGCATGGACCCCAGATGCCCACAATATAAGAGATTTTACCAGAGATATGCAACACAAAGGTATTCTCAGTACTCAATGCCAAAGATGGATATTGGCAAGTCAAACTTGATGAAGTGAGCAGCTATCTAACAACTTTCTGGACACCTGTAGGCAGGTATAGATGGCTGAGAATGCCATTTGGAATCAAGCCAGCAGTGCAGACAGTGTGAAGCATGTGATGTGTGTGAGCCACTCAGAAGACTGACTGACAAGGGCATTGAATGGACATGGCTGCCACAGCATGACACAGCAGTTGAGACTATCAAACAGTTAGTCTCACAACACCCAGTGCTCAAATACTACGACCTGAATGATGAAGTCACACTGCAGTGTGATGCCAGTGAGACATGTTTGGGCACAGCCCTTCTACAGAAAGGACAACCTGTTGCATTTGCCTCTAGAACATTGACACAGACAGAACAAAGATATACACAGATTGAGAAAGAATGTCTCT
The DNA here is from genome assembly GCF_020615455.1 of Coregonus clupeaformis. Classification (NCBI taxonomy): domain Eukaryota; kingdom Metazoa; phylum Chordata; class Actinopteri; order Salmoniformes; family Salmonidae; genus Coregonus; species Coregonus clupeaformis. Next base: position 54,410,569 of record NC_059207.1, read on the forward strand.
CCATTGTTTTTGCATGTGACAAGTTTGACCAGTATCTGCATGGCAGAGAGTTCATCACAATACACAGCGACCACAAACCGCTTGAAACGATCTTCAAGAAATAACTACTCACAGCACCCAAGCGACTGCCGATAATGTTGATAAGGCTACAAAGATACCAACTCCACATGCAATACAAACAAGGCAAAGAACTACATGAGTTGACTTCCTGTCCAGAACAGCTCAATCAACCACAGAGCACAGACAAATGCAAACACCAGCCAAGGTCTACGCTGTGGGCCTGGTCACAACTGACCTGGAACAGGTGGATCAAATCAGTGATGTTAACATCTCAACTAAGACAATGGAGTCAATCAAAGCCCACTGTTCCCAGGACCCACTGTTTCAGGCTCTGTACGCACAAATCAACAACGGCTGGCCTGGAACCAAACAGGCTGTGAGTCACACACTGAAAGATTTCTGGACGTACAAAGAGGAGCTCACCACAGAAAATTGACTGACATTTAAAGGAAACAGGGTCTTCATCCCTGACATGTTACGCGCTGACTTTCTACACAAAATACACTCTGGCCACTCAGGCATAGAGGCCAGTCTCAGAAAGGCACGTGATGCTGTTTTCTGGCCAAGGATTACGGAGGACGTAAAGCTCTTTATCAGCAAATGTGCAACCTGCAACTCCATCCAGAAGAGACAACAAAAGGAGTCACTCATCCCCCACCAAATCCCTCCCCTACCATTGTCCAAGATCAGGATGGATTTACAGTGGCTTGCGAAAGTATTCACCCCCCTTGGCATTTTTCCAATTTTGTTGCCTTACAACCTGGAATTAAAATGGATTTTTGGGGGGGTTATATCATTTGATTTACACAACATGCCTACCACTTTGAAGATGCAAAATATTTTTGGGGGTGAAACAAATAATAAGACAAAAAAACAGAACTTGAGCGTGCATAACTATTCACCCCTCCAAAGTCGATACTTTGTAGAGACACCTTTTGCAGCAATTACAGCTGTAAGTCTCTTGGGGTATGTCTCTATAAGCTTGGCACATCTAGCCACTAGGATTTTTGCCCTTTCTTCAAGGCAAATCTGCTCCAGCTCCTTCAAGTTGGATGGGTTCTGCTGGTGTACAGCAATCTTTAAGTCATACCACAGATTCTCAATTGGATTGAGGTCTGTGCTTTGACCAGGCCATTCCAAGACATTTAAATGTTTCCCCTTAAACCACTCGAGTATTGCTTTAACAGTATGCGTGTCCTGCTGGAAGTTGAACCTCAGTCCCAGTCTCAAATCTCTGGAAGACTGAAACAGGTTCCCTCAAGAATTTCCCTGTATTTAGCGCCATCCATCATTCCTTCAATTCTGACCAGTTTCCCAGTCCCTGCCGATGAAAAACATCCCCACAGCATGATTCTGCCACCACCATGCTCCACTGTGGGGATGGTGTTCTCGGGGTGATGAGAGGTGTTGGGTTTGCGCCAGACATTGAGTATTCCTTGATGGACAAAAAGCTCAATTTTAGTCTCATCTGACCAGAGTACCTTCTTCCATATGTTTGGGGAGTCTCCCACATGGCTTTTTGCGAACACCAAATGTGTTTGCTTCTTTTTTTCTTTAAGCAATGCCTTTTTTCTGGCCACTCTTCCGTAAAGCCCAACTCTGTGGAGTGTACTCCAATCTCCGCTGTGGAGCTTTGCAGCTCCTTCAGGGTTATCTTTGGTCTCTTTGTTGCCTCTCTGATTAATGCCCTCCTTGCCTGGTGCATGAGTTTCGGTAGGTGGCCCTCTCTTGGCAGATTTGTTGTGGTGCCATATTCTTTCCATTTTTTTATAATGGATTGAATGGTGCTCCGTGGGATGTTCAAAGTTTCTGATATTTTTTTATAACCCAACCCTGATCTGTACTTCTCCACAACTTTGTCCCTGACCGGAGAGGATGGAAACCGCTTAGGGATTTCACCATAAAACAGTTACAGAGTTGAATGGCTGTGATAGGAGAAAACTGAAGATGGATCAACAACATTGTAATTATGCCACAACACTAACCTAATTGACAGAGTGAAAAGAAGGGAGCCTGTAAAGAATACAAATATTCCAAAACATGCATCCTGTTTGCAACAAGGCACTAAAGTAATACTGCAAAAAATGTGGTGAAGCAATTAACTTTTTGTCCTGAATACAAAGTGTTATGTTTGGGACAAATCCAGTACAACATATAACTGAGTACCACCCTCCAAATTTTCAAGCATAGTCGTGGCTGCATCATGTTATGGGTAAGCTTGTAATCGTTAAGGACTGGGGAGGTTTTCAGGGTAAAAAATGAACGGAATAGAGCTAAGCACAGGCAAAACCCTAGAGGAAAACCTGATTCAGTCTGCTTTCCACCAGACACTGGGAGATTAATTCACTTTTCAGCAGGACAATAACCTAAAACACAAGGCCAAATCAACACTGGAGTTGCTTACCAAGAAGACAGTGAAAGACCTGAATGGCCGAGTTACAGTTTTGACTTAAATCTACTTGACAATCTATGGCAAGACCTGAAAATGGTTTTCTAGCAATGATCAACAACCAATTTGACAGATCTTGAAGAATTCTGAAAATAATAATGGGCAAATGTTGCACAATCCAGGTGTCTCACATCTGTAATCGCTGCCAAAGGTGCTTCTACAAAGTATTGACGCAGGGGTGTGAATACTTTCGTCTGTATTTCATTTTCAATACATAACAAATACATCCACTTTGTCATTATGGTGTATTCTGTGTATAATAATAATAATAATAATAATAATAATATGCCATTTAGCAGACGCTTTTATCCATAGCGACTTACAGTCATGCATGCATACATTTTTACGTATGGGTGGTCCCGGGGATCGAACCCACTACCCTGGCGTTACAAGCGCCATGCTCTACCAATTGAGCTACAAAGGACCACAAGAAAGATGGGTGAGAGAAAACATCTATTTAATCCATTTTGAATTCAGGCTGTAACACTACAAAATGTGGAATAAGTGAAGGGGTATGAATACTTTCTGAAGTCACATTAGGTTTTTTCTCTTGATTGCTAAGATAACGTGAATGAAAATGGGGAAACTGGGGTTCACACCATTGATTGATTGAAACAACTGATTAAGCATCGATTCAGAATACATTCATACCAAAGTACATACATTAGGATATAGAGATAAAACAATATCTATGTATTAGGCCAACTGTATTAAGCTTTAGACTAGTATCTCCCTTGATGCATTCTTCATGACACACTGGTCTCCTCTCTTCTCATGCAAACTGTTTCTGAGGAATGGAGGTAATAATCAATATACAATACATTCATACTAAAGTATACAAAATATTAGGCATGCTGTATTAGACTTTAGTCAGAGCATCTCCCTTGATCCATGTTTCATGACACATCTGCCTGTCTCTTTTTTCATGAAAACAGCTTCTGAGCCTCTTTTCCACTGGTAAGGGGAACTTCCCCCTCAAATCCACCCCAGAATCTCAGAATCCCCCAAATCTGCCAGAACTTTGTTCCTGCTATTGGAGATAAAGGGCTGGAATCCGCCCCAACCATTACCCTTAATGACCTGCTTAACTAACCACACTATGCCACAGTCAGAGTCACATCACAGAAGAAAAGGAAACTTCAAACAACACATTTAGAGTACTGTAGATGCTCGGTTAGGTTTGTGTTTTCCCCCTCTCTGGCTTTGGTCTTTCTAACATGCAAAGGGAAGTGGTATTCGTAAGATGCACTCGTCTGATAAAGATGGGAGTTGTAGCGTACAGTTTGTACACCTGGTGTTTCATCTGAGGTTTTTTGGCACTGGCAGATTGTGTGTGTGTATGTGTGTGTAACCAATCTGAAAATTTATGTGTGTGTGTGTGAGTGAGTGAGAAGTGTGAGTAGTCTCGCACACACAGCTTAGCAGAGATGTGCTGATGAGACAGTAACTGTGACTGACTGCCAGTCCAGACTCGATTGTCTCTGACGGCCTCAGCTTGTTGATTAAACTCACACATCTCTCCAGCCAGACTAATGGTTTGCTTAACATTATCTCTGGTTTAGGGTTACCTACAGTACACGCTTAGAATCAAGGCATCATAAAGGGTTCTTCGTTGGGTAAAAGGGTTCTACTTGTAACCAAGAAAGGGTTCTCCAACCAACAGGGACTAGGCAGTCCTTTTTTTCTATGAGTGTATTGTACTGTATACAGTGGACTGTTACTACCAGGTTGTCACTAGAATATGAAATGGAATACCCAGAATACCTTCTATGGCACATTCAGGTATAAAAATGGCAAGTCACATCTTCATCCACTGTGAAATAAATTCAATAAAAAACCATATGCACATTTAGCCAGATCAGACTGTTTTCATAAAGTATTTTAATTTGAAATACGAAACCTCATTATTCACCAACATTTAGGAAAACAAAATATACTTATAATGTGTACACTACACTGCAATGATTGACTAGATTACTCAGTAGCCCACGACTCCTTTGTCTAAATCATCAGTCCTTGTTATTTATGATATCCATAACATGAGCCGACTCCTTTATGAAGTCAGTGGGGAAATTTCCCATTAGTAGTCGTAGTTTGAACACGATAGGAGAGGAGGTGGGGGTTCCCAGGCGTAGCTCCCTATGGTATCTGGTTGTGGTTAGCACACACACACACACGCACACACGCACACACACACACACACACCAGGGAGGTAGCTACTGCTACAGTCTGTTGTCTGGAGCTCTGTGTGTGTGTGTGTGTGTGTGTGTGTGTGTGTGTGTGTGTGTGTGTGTGTGTGTGTGTGTGTGTGTGTCTACAGCATACTGCATACTGTACGTAGCCTGTACAGTGAGGGAAAAAAGTATTTGATCCCCTGCTGATTTTGTACGTTTGCCCACTGACAAAGACATGATCAGTCTATAATTTTAATGGTAGGTTTATTTGAACAGTGAGAGACAGAATAACAACAAAAAATCCAGAAAAACGCATGTAAAAAATGTTATGAATTGATTTGCATTTTAATGAGGGAAATAAGTATTTGACCCCTCTGCAAAACATGACTTAGTACTTGGTGGCAAAACCCTTGTTGGCAATCACAGAGGTCAGACGTTTCTTGTAGTTGGCCACCAGGTTTGCACACATCTCAGGAGGGATTTTGTCCCACTCCTCTTTGCAGATCTTCTCCAAGTCATTAAGGTTTCGAGGCTGATGTTTGGCAACTCGAACCTTCAGCTCCCTCCTCAGATTTTCTATGGGATTAAGGTCTGGAGACTGGCTAGGCCACTCCAGGACCTTAATGTGCTTCTTCTTGAGCCACTCCTTTGTTGCCTTGGCCGTGTGTTTTGGGTCATTGTCATGCTGGAATACCCATCCACGACCCATTTTCAATGCCCTGGCTGAGGGAAGGAGGTTCTCACCCAAGATTTGACGGTACATGGCCCCGTCCATCGTCTCTTTGATGCGGTGAAGTTGTCCTGTCCCCTTAGCAGAAAAACACCCTGAAAGCATAATGTTTCCACCTCCATGTTTGACGGTGGGGATGGTGTTATTGGGGTCATAGGCAGCATTCCTCCTCCTCCAAACACGGCGAGTTGAGTTGATGCCAAAGAGCTCGATTTTGGTCTCATCTGACCACAACACTTTCACCCAGTTCTCCTCTGAATCATTCAGATGTTCATTGGCAAACTTCAGACGGGCATGTATATGTGCTTTCTTGAGCAGGGGGACCTTGCGGGCGCTGCAGAATTTCAGTCCTTCACGGCGTAGTGTGTTACCAATTGTTTTCTTGGTGACTATGGTCCCAGCTGCCTTGAGATCATTGACAAGATCCTCCCGTGTAGTTCTGGGCTGATTCCTCACCGTTCTCCTGATCATTGCAACTCCACGAGGTGAGATCTTGCATGGAGCCCCAGGCCGAGGGAGATTGACAGTTATTTTGTGTTTCTTCCATTTGCGAATAATCACACCAACTGTTGTCACCTTCTCACCAAGCTGCTTGGCGATGGTCTTGTAGCCCATTCCAGCCTTGTGTAGGTCTACAATCTTGTCCCTGACATCCTTGGAGAGCTCTTTGGTCTTGGCCATGGTGGAGAGTTTGGAATCTGATTGATTGATTGCTTCTGTGGACAGGTGTCTTTTATACAAGTAACAAGCTGAGATTAGGAGCACTCCCTTTAAGAGTGTGCTCCTAATCTCAGCTCGTTACCTGTATAAAAGACACCTGGGAGCCAGAAATCTTTCTGATTGAGAGGGGGTCAAATACTTATTTCCCTTATTAAAATGCAAATCAATTTAGAATATTTTTGACATGCGTTCTTCTGGATTTTTTTGTGGTTATTCTGTCTCTCACTGTTCAAATAAACCTACCATTAAAATTATAGACTGATCATTTCTTTGTCAGTGGGCAAACGTACAAAATCAGCAGGGGATCAAATACCTTTTTTCCCTCACTGCCTTGCAAAAGTATTCATCCCCCTTGGCGTTTTTCCTATTTTGTTGCATTACAACCTGTAATTTAAATTGATTTTTATTTGGATTTCATGTAATGGACATACACAAAATAGTCCAAATTGATGAAGTGAAATGAAAAAAATTACTTGTTTCAAAAAATTCTACAAAATAAATAATGGAAAAGTGGTGCGTGCATATGTATTCACCCCCTTTGCTATGAAGCCCCTAAATAAGATCTGGTGCAACTAATTACCTTCAGAAGTCACATAATTAGTCAATTAAAGTCCACCTGTGTGCAATGTAAGTGTCACACGATCTGTCACATGATCTCAGTATATATACACCTGTTCTGAAAGGCCCCAGAGTCTGCAACACCACTAAGCAAGGGGCACCACCAAGCAAGCATCACCATGAAGACCAAGGAGCTCTCCAAACAGGTCAGGGACAAAGTTGTGGAGAAGTACAGATCAGGGTTAGGTTATAAACAATTATCAGAAACTTTGAACATCCCACGGAGCACCATTCAATCCATTATTAAAAAATGGAAAGAATATGGCACCACAACAAACCTGCCAAGAGAGGGCCGCCCACCAAAACTCACAGACCAGGCAAGGAGGGCATTAATCAGAGAGGCAACAAAGAGACCAAAGATAACCCTGAAGGAGCTGCAAAGCTCCACAGCGGAGATTGGAGGATCTGTCCATAGGACCACTTTAAGCCGTACACTCCACAGAGCTGGGCTTTACGGAAGAGTGGCCAGAAAAAAGCCATTGCTTAAAGAAGAAAATAAGCAAACACGTTTGGTGTTCGCCAAAAGGCATGTGGGAGACTCCCCAAACATATGGAAGAAGGTACTCTGGTCAGATGAGACTAAAATTGAGCTTTTTGGTCATCAAGGAAAACGATATGTCTGGCGCAAACCCAACACCTCTCATCACCCCGAGAACACCATCCCCACAGTGGAGCATGGTGGTGGCAGAATCATGCTGTGGGGATGTTTTTCATCGGCAGGGACTGGGAAACTGGTCAGAATTGAAGGAATGATGGATGGCGCTAAATACAGGGAAATTCTTGAGGGAAACCTGTTTCAGTCTTCCAGAGATTTGAGACTGGGACTGAGGTTCAACTTCCAGCAGGACAAGCATACTGTTAAAGCAATACTCAAGTTGTTTAAGGGGAAACATTTAAATGTCTTGGAATGGCCTAGTCAAAGCACAGACCTCAATCCAATTGAGAATCTGTGGTATGACTTAAAGTTTTCTGTTTTCTTTGTCTTACTTCTTGTTTGTTTCACAATAAAAAATATTTTGCATCTTCAAAGTGATAGGCATAATGTGTAAATCAAATGATACAAACCCCCAAAAAATCAATTTTAATTCCAGGTTGTAAGGCAACAAAATGGGGAAAATGCCAAGGGGGGTGAATACTTCCGCAAGCCACTGTAGGGGTTATACATTTCTATTGTGTAGAGTGATGTTAGGCTACAGTAGGTCTACTATGTGTGTGTGTGTGTTTGTGTGCATGTCCGCACACACACTTTTGTGGTTGAGTTCATTGGGACATCTGCTCTGCTCCTCTCTCCTCTCTTTGATTATAGATGAGTCAGAATGTGTTCTCTCCTCTACTCTACTTTACTTGGTGTGTCGGTTCCACTGAGGTTAAGCACTCATTATCATACCGTCGCCTTTTCTGCTTTGTGCTAAACTCCAACCTAATGGACCAGATATACAGTGCATTCAAGGGGTCTGAAAGTATTCAGACCCCTTGACTTTTTCCACATTTTGTTACGTTACAGCCTTATTCTAAAACAGATTAAATATATTTTTTTCCTCATCAATCTACACACAATACCTCATTATGACTAAGCAAAATTAGCTTTTTAGAAATGTTTGCAAATGTATTAAATATAAACAACTGAAATAAAACATTTACATAAGTATTCAGACCCTTTACTCAGTACTTTGTTGAAGCACCTTTGGCAGCGATTACAGCCTAGAGTCTTCTTGGGTATGACGCTACAAGCTTGGCACACCTGTATTTGGGGAGTTTCTCCCATTGTTCTCTGCAGATCCTCTCAAGCTCTGTCAGGTTGGATGGGGAGCGTCACTGCACAGCTATTTTCAGGTCTCTCCAGAGATGTTCGATTTGGTTTAAGTCCGGGCTCTGGCTGGGCCACTCAAGGACATTCAGAGACTTGTCCCAAAGCCACTCCTGCGTTGTCTTGGCTGTGTGCTTAGGGTCGTTGTCCTGTTGGAAGGTGAACCTTCGCCCCAGTCTGATATCCTGTGCGCTCGGGAGCAGGTTTTCATCAAGGATCTCTCTGTACTTTGTTCCATTCATCTTTCCCTCGATCCTGATTAGTCTCCCAGTCACTACCACTGAAAAACATCCCCACAGCATGATGCTGCCACCACCATGCTTCACTGTAGGGATGGTGCCAGTTTTCCTCCAGACATGACACTTGGTATTCAGGCCAAAGAGTTCAATCTTGGTTTTATCAGACAAGAGAATCTTGTTTCTCATGGTCTGAGATTCTTTAGGTGCCTTTTGGCAAACTCCAAGCGGGCTGTCATGTGCCTTTTACTGAGGAGTGGCATCCGTCTGGCACTCTACCATAAAGGCCTGATTGGTGGAGTGCTGCAGAGATGGTTGTCCTTCTGGAAGGTTATCCCACGTCCACAGAGGAACTCTAGAGCGCTGTCAGAGTGACCATCGGGTTCTTGGTCACTTCCCTGACCAAGGCCCTTCTCCCCCGATTGCTCAGTTTGGCCGGGCGGCCAGCACTAGGAAGAGTCTTGGTGTTTCCAAACTTCTTCCATTTAAGAATGATGGATGTCACTGTGTTCTTGGGGGCCTTCAATGCTGCAGAATTTTTTTGGTACCCTTCCCCAGATCTGTGCCTCGACACAATCCTGTCTCGGAGCTCTACGGACAATTCCCTCGACCTCATGGCTTGGTTTTTGACAGGTGTGTGTATTTCCAAATAATCTCCAATCAATTGTATTTACCACAGGTGGACTCCAATCAAGTTGTAGAAACATCTCAAGGATGATCAATGGAAACAGGATGCACCTGAGCTCAATTTCGAGTCTCATAGCAAAGGGTCTGAATACTTATGTAAATAAGGTATTCCTAAAAAACTGTTTTAATTTTGTCATTATGGGGTATTGTGTGTAGATTGATGATGTTTTTTAAATCAATGTTTGAATAAGGCTGTAGCGTAACAAAATGTGGAAAAAGTCAACGGGTGTGAATACTTTCCAAATGCACTGTAGGCACATTCACAGACTTTGACAGACACCACTGACTCTCACCTACTGTACATCATCAGATTTTTTTTATGCTATTCAGTTCATACTTCTTGAGTATTTAGAAGGTGTGATCCAGAATAATATGAAGATAAGTTAAGGTAAGCATCAGTGTGATACATTTGCCTACTAAATGACAAGTGTAAACCCTCAAATGGTCGGCCAGTGTTGGGAAATATGAGTTCTGTGGTAAAATGGAACAGCGTCTTTATATCCTCTGATCAATCATTCCCAGTCCACTGCTCCTCAATCTACCTGCTGATCTGTCACATTATACTAACATTATACTTAACTAGGTTCTAAACATTTTCCTGGTAAGGTCTCATGGTCAAGAAAAACTCCTGGTCCAAATGTATGTAACTGACTATGTAACCTCATACTGTATTTTTTTTGTAATTAAAGAAGTACTGATACACCAATACTGTGGTAATGAACGTCCTCTGTCATTGATCCTCTTTAGAAGTCCTCCCTCTGACACAAACTGGAGTTGTGCAACTGCACTGCGGTGGGACATAACATTACTGCCTTTGGATGTGATTTATGGTAGAACTAACCGCCATGCTCTGTGAATCAGTGTTCAGTAGAGGGCATAGCTGACATACCTCCCCCCTGACTAGATTCATTTGGTAATTGTGAGTTGTGCGGTTGGTGCGAGCGGTGCCAAACATCGGAGGCACATTATCACGGTTCAGCAACAAGCAACATTCAGGGGGGTAGGCCTAGGCCCTGGCTGTCTTCAACTGAAATTCTAAACTTTAAACAAAACAAAATCTTATTTCTGAGTTATAGGCTAGAGCAAAACATAATGTCTATGTCCCAAATGGTACCATATTCCCTACATATTCCCTATGGGCTAATGTCAACAGTAGTGCACTATATACGGAATAGGGTGCCATTTGGGACTGAACCAATGTTGATTCGTTTCTGAGGGGACACAGTTATTGTATTGTGTATGTGTTTGTACACTACACAGCATCATAGAAATGAAGAGCTGCTGAAAGGAAACATGAAGCTGCATCAGAAGCCCAGTTTATACCTGGTTCTAACATTTGAAGGCTAATGTGAAGCGTTTCGTCTGTTCATTCTGCTGCTGTAAACATTGTGCCCACACCGAGACGAGCATCTGTGTCGCAAATGACACCTTATTCCCTATAGTGCACTACTTTTGACCAGGGCCCTATGGGGTCTGGTCAAAACAAGTGCACTATACAGGGAATAGGGTGCCATTTGGGACGTATGTCAAGTATGTTTCCCGTCAAGAGCTACAGTATTTACTTTACTCATATGGTGTGCTGCGGTGCTCTCCAAGGAGACGCTGCATTCTCTGGAGAGACCAAATGAAAGGACACTCATCAGAGGATGTGTATGGTTGTCAGAAAACTTGGAAAAAGAAGGTATAGTGTAGGAACCAAGGTTTGTCCTCAATGTACCCCACACACAGACACACACACACACAGACAGCTGAAACCTCTCATGATGTTCGTACTTGAGAATAAATTACATTTTAGTAATGAACTCGAGATGGTAGAAGGGACCATTTTATACAACCACCCCTTTAAGGCCATGCAGACTCTCAAAGCTTTCAGAAGAAAACATTTTCTGAGATTCAGTCAATGGTGAGTGTTCTATTTTCTAGAATACAGTGAACATTCTCAGAATCCTTAAATGGTGGCTGAACTTCCTGATTTGGCCTCGTTTTAGATTTGCCTCATTAAGAGATGCTAGCAGCCATGACTGAATTCAAACGTGAGTTGGTTTCGGGGTGTGGTTTGATGTGGGTGTTTCGTGTGTGTGTTCGCAGGTGGGAAGAGTTAGCCAAATTCTTTCGCCAATTAGCTTTAGCCGGCTGGTGTGTGACCGTGGCAAAGTTGGTTTGACTTTATCAGTGCCCAAATCTGCCATTTTATGAGTGGAAAGGGTGACAAAACAAGGCTACGACATACAAGTGTCAAGTGTATCCTAAGGTTAGGAAGGACCGGTCAAAATTTAGTTCAATTGTGGCCTGAGGTGGTCTAGCGTTTAGGGCCGCTGCCTTTAGTGCGCACATATAGGCCTACCATGTCGGTGTGGGTTCGATTGCGGCCCACGCCCTTCTGGAATACATTACACTTGAAAATGCAATAAGTTAAAAACTGCTAGTTGTTAAAAAATGACTTAAATTGTTCGAACCCTCACCCCATTCAGAATCAAACAGCAATGTAAAGACATCGAAATCACCAATGCCAGTGAAGTGGAGATCTCCAAGAGAAACCGAAAGATTCAAAGAATTTATTTAATTTAATTTTAATATGCCATTTAGCAGACGCTTTTATCCAAAGCGACTTACAGTCATGCGTGCATACATTTTTGTGTATGGGTGGTCCCGGGGATCGAACCCACTACCTTGGCGTTACAAGCGCCGTGCTCTACCAGTTGAGCTACAGAGGACCACATATTATAACTGGTATGTTTAAACACATATTGACCATTTGTGTACATTCAATTTACTTCGCATGGTTTTTATTCTGTATATTGTTGTGTGTTTAGAATCTCATGAGGAATGTAATCTCACACCCCCAGCCACTACTATCTCCAAGTTATGTAAGTATAGTAGCCTGCAATACTGATTACTAATCGCCCCCTAAACCCTAGCCATTGAACAATCACCTTGCCATTTGATATTGAAATTAGGCTGTTATATTTGGAAGTGAACAATGTAAAACTATTGTCTTTCAGAATTTCAAGAGTCCTATACATATATCTCCTTTGTGAGATCCCTGACCTTTTAATGGACAGTCGCCTGAGTCCGGTTGAGGAATTCGACTTAACCTGAAGGAGACGGAGGAAGATTTACTCAAGATGAAATAGCCGCTAATGGAGAACGATTTTTGAAAATACATGTTGAGAAGTTAAATGTTTCATTGGTATGAGTTGAATGACATTAGATTGCCATGTAGTACTTGATGGAAAAATCCTGTACATGTGTAATGCATTAGTTTCCTTTTGTAAAATTACAGATATCTCAGATCTCAAAGCTGGGGGGGGGGGGAAAGATATCCCGGACCGGGTTAAGAGAGCAATGCACCGGTAAACTATTACCATATTTGTTTCACTTTTAAATTAGGTCATGGTGTGTTGCTTCTAAAGTACATATTTTGTGTTCTATACAGAACCCTGACAAATGGCCTCATGTCATTGACAAATATGAAAAGAAACAAAGGGAAGAGGGCCTTTGAGGACTCCAACCTTTGCAGCTTCATTATAGGTACAGTGGAGCCCAAATCATGACATTTTACATGACATTTGAATACCTTCTAGCTAATATTTGTTTTCCCCCTTTCCAGCAGGTGTGAGTCTTAGCTAATCAAAGGCAACAGAGGCAGAAATACTACAGGCGATGTCAACTCGCCTGAAATATGCACCTGAGCGCAAGAGGAGCAGAGGGAGAGCCAATGACTATCGGGATGAAAGAGTTCTTAAGAAGTTTAAAACATCAAAGCCTGTTCCGACAGTCCCTGTTTTTGGTTTATTGTATATCTAATTGGTTTCTAGAAGCCTGTGCCATCAATGCATTTTTGGGCTTTTTTTATTAAAACAATTTGCTTGTACATCTCCTTTGTGGTGCAATACATTTAAATTTAAACCGTTCTTGACTTTGACAGAATAAATTAGCATAACCGTTTTTACATGGACAAAGGTTTACACAATGCTGTTCGAAGTTACAATAGCTAACAGTAATATAGACTCTATGTCTGGAAGATACAGTTTGCACCATGAGTACAATTGTATTATACACATCGTGGTGCTTTTCAAGAGAGTGCCACATCAGAAAGGTCCTGGTTGATACAGTTTGTTTTCCTATTCTTATCTCAGGCTCTTATCCTTGTTTAATGTAAAGAAGCCTACATCACAAAATGGCAACTACATCTACAGTGGGGAAAAAAAGTATTTAGTCAGCCACCAATTGTGCAAGTTCTCCCACTTAAAAAGATGAGAGAGGCCTGTAATTTTCATCATAGGTACACGTCAACTATGACAGACAAATTAAGAAAAGAAAATCCAGAAAATCACATTGTAGGATTTTTTTAATGAATTTATTTGCAAATTATGGTGGAAAATAAGTATTTGGTCACCTACAAACAAGCAAGATTTCTGGCTCTCACAGACCTGTAACTTCTTCTTTAAGAGGCTCCTCTGTCCTCCACTCATTACCTGTATTAATGGCACCTGTTTGAACTTGTTATCAGTATAAAAGACACCTGTCCACAACCTCAAACAGTCACACTCCAAACTCCACTATGGCCAAGACCAAAGAGCTGTCAAAGGACACCAGAAACAAAATTGTAGACCTGCACCAGGCTGGGAAGACTGAATCTGCAATAGGTAAGCAGCTTGGTTTGAAGAAATCAACTGTGGGAGCAATTATTAGGAAATGGAAGACATACAAGACCACTGATAATCTCCCTCGATCTGGGGCTCCACGCAAGATCTCACCCCGTGGGGTCAAAATTATCACAAGAACGGTGAGCAAAAATCCCAGAACCACACGGGGGGACCTTGTGAATGACCTGCAGAGAGCTAGGACCAAAGTAGCAAAGCCTACCATCAGTAACATATTACGCCGCCAGGGACTCAAATCCTGCAGTGCCAGACGTGTCCCCCTGCTTAAGCCAGTACATGTCCAGGCCCGTCTGAAGTTTGCTAGAGTGCATTTGGATGATCCAGAAGAGGATTGGGAGAACGTCATATGGTCAGATGAAACCAAAATAGAACTTTTTGGTAAAAACTGAACTCGTCGTGTTTGGAAGACAAAGAATGCTGAGTTGCATCCAAAGAACACCATACCTACTGTGAAGCATGGGGGTGGAAACATCATGCTTTGGGGCTGTTTTTCTGCAAAGGGACCAGGACGACTGATCCGTGTAAAGGAAAGAATGAATGGGGCCTGTATCGTGAGATTTTGAGTGAAAACCTCCTTCCATCAGCAAGGGCATTGAAGATGAAACGTGGCTGGGTCTTTCAGCATGACAATGATCCCAAACACACTGCCCGGGCAACGAAGGAGTGGCTTCTTAAGAAGCATTTCAAGGTCCTGGAGTGGCCTAGCCAGTCTCCAGATCTCAACCCCATAGAAAATCTTTGGAGGGAGTTGAAAGTCTGTGTTACCCAGCGACAGCCCCAAAACATCACTGCTCTAGCGGAGATCTGCATGGAGGAATGGGCCAAAATACCAGCAACAGTGTGTGAAAACCTTGTGAAGACTTACAGAAAACGTTTGACCTGTGTCATTGCCAACAAAGGGTATATATCAAAGTATTGAGAAACTTTTGTTATTGACCAAATACTTATTTTCCACCATAATTTGCAAATAAATTCATGAAAAATCCTACAATGTGATTTTCTGGAATTTTTTCTCATTTTGTCTGTCATAGTTGACGTGTACCTATGATGAAAATTACAGGCCTCCTCATCTTTTTAAGTGGGATAACTTGCACAATTGGTGGCTGACTAAATACTTTTTTTCCCCACTGTATACATCTAATCAGCACACTTCATGGGTAATCCCTGTTCAATTCATGGTGTTTTGGTCAAATCAGATCATGATGTGTTCTCAACCTTACTTTAATATTTAAATGTAGTCGATTATTAGTCTAGTATAGTTTTCAAACTCGATAGTACCAAAATTAAATAACTGTTTGCTGTCTTTTTGAGTGGTGAATAAAGGTTGAAATCTCATTAATCAAGGTCTCAACCAAATATTACCCAAATTTCCACTTTTGAAATGACCTGGTGTGCTCAGTGGGATGAGTTGTCTCCAGCAGTACCCTTAGGCTGCTTGTATTCCGGTAAAACACAATTTTCGCATTTGATAAAAATAACCTAGCAAATTATATTGGTTGTCATTCAACTAATGAAGCCAAATATTACGCAATCCATTTTACAAACATTTGAAAGCGACGAGCCGACATACCAGATCAGGAATAGGCCTACCTCTCGTTGGTCAGCGCGAAGCTGCGCACAATGCAGTTTTACTAGGCTACTGATATTTACATTTACCAGACGCTCTTATCCAGAGCGACTTACAGGAGCAATTAGGGTTAAGTGCCTTGCTTAAGGGCACATCGACAGATTTTTCACCTAGTCGGCTCGGGGATTAGAACCAGCAACCTTTCGGTTACTGGCACAACGCTCTTACCCACTAAGCTACCTGCCGCCCCATTACCTGGAGTTGTTCGGCATTCAAACTTGTAGATCAATGACTGTCAACATAATTACATGCTTAGTTCGACACTAAAGGAGAGGACACAGTTGTCACAAAAGATGAGAGGTATTTTTGGAAGGTAGAAAGAAAGTAATTCCAGCAAAACATTTTAGTGAACCAGCGATTTGTAATGTTTGAATTTATTTTCTGAGTAATGCATAAAATTGGATCGGTTTGGCGTCCTGCACTCATATCTTAAACATTTGAACTGGGACAGATGTGGTAAATGTTACAACACTAATGCTTATGCATTTCATATTTCTTCTGTAAGAAACATTTCAATATAGCCCTATCCATATTGGCTAATTCCCACAAGTGTAAAGGGTTAAGTCATCAAAATTTGGAGCTATTGGAATTTTTACATATTGTCCTATGTACATGTAATTTGGTCCCTAACTAGCCCCATAGGGATATCCAAAGTCAACCCAAATTTACCACAGGCATTACAATCAGGTTGTGTTCAGCTGCACTCCGAATTGATAATTACTTGTGTGCTGCCAGCTGTGTGCATGTGGGCAGGATTGAAACAAACCCAACCTTCATTTAGGACCACAAGTCTCACAAAACTCTGTTTTGGACAAGACCCAAATTATCCTATTTACACTTTGAAGTCAATTCTGACAGTAGAATAAATGCTTCTGACTCATATCGCTGCCACATAGGCTGTTTTTTAAATGAGAAGTTGGTTTTTAGGAGCAGTTGCTCTTTAACAGAACAACAGAACAGGATGGTATTACCATTGTACAGGGTTCCATTCCAGCCCAGTGGTTCCGGGTCTAAGGTCATGTTGTTGTTTTGGAGCCAGGTCAGATCAGGTTAATCAAACTGAACTACAACACCATGGCTTCATCACAAATGGCACACTATTCCCAATGTAGTGCACTACTTTTGACCAGGGCCCGTAGGGCCAGCTCTGGTCAAACGTAGTGCACTATTTATGGAGTATGGTGCCATTTGGGACACATCCATGGCTTCAGACCTCTCTCTTCTGCCCTGGTTGTCTCTGAGATTAGTGGAGTGGGAAGTGTTGAGTCATACCTCTTATCTCTCCCTCTCTCTTTCTCATCTCTCTCTCTCTCTCTTCCATCTCTCTTGCCCTCACTCTCTATGTTCTGTTCTGGCATCCCCTTGACAAGTATCATGTAAAGACTAGAAAATACAGTAACAAGATGATGATAATGATGGTGGGGATGATGGTGATGGTGATGATGATGACGACGACCAGAGAAGGTGTCAGAAGAAGACAAAATCGAATCACTTATCCCCTTGGCCACAGAAGACTACTAGCGTGACGATACAAAATAGTTTGTTATTGTTTAAAGTCATTATCAATATGGGGCTATGCCACTTTTTGTGCACATTTGAAACAAAATATATATAGACGTTTAAAGTGAGTCACTAAGGGCATTTTGTTGATCTTCTGCTCCAATGGTGTGTGTGTTTATCAACTCACAGCCAATCAGATTTGACACTGAGGCTTGCCCTCTCCAATGAGGATTGCAGGAGCACAACCTACATTTCTGTGCAGGCCAAGGAGACCAAAAGGACTGGGCTTACTTATAAAAATATAATTGGAACTTGTTTCATTTAAACATGTGGCACTGTTTACACTGTAATTATGGTACAGTCAATATATTGCCATTGCATTTACAAGCTTCCAAGTAGAGGTCTTCATGGATCCACCTGTACCCGAATACCCGAGACCGGTGCGGATCCAGAATTATAAATAATGTCACGAATCTGGTTCGGATCTGATTGTCACGGGTCTCTGTCCAGAAGGGCCCGTTCATTTGCGAACGCGACTGCTGCAGAAGAGAAAGATAAATTGTATAATTTATGCAGATGCTGCTCTTGCTTTTCACTAGCGTGTGGCGCGTGTATCTTGTTGTTGGCCAATCATAAGTCATCAAAGCGGCAATAGGCTACAGTCATAGGGTCTCGCTCCATGAGTGACAAAAGTTAGGAGAAATCTAATCAATGGAAGATGGAATTAAAATGACAGAATTAAAAGATAAAGGAGAAGGATAGGCTACAACAACCAAGAGCCATCAGGTAGGCAGGCTGCTACTTAATATTTGAATGGAGTTGTTATGTGTAGCTGTAGGATCAGAAAGCGCATGCACTGCAGTCTCAGTTAGCCTAGCTAGCTAGCTTTACTAGCTTCTCGTCCCAGTTTGATGCAGTCCAAGACAGGTACTACGTAATCATTTTTTGTGATAAATAACTTCGCTATGGCAGCTATTACCGTAGTCTACTATAGCGCGAGTCGGCTTGGTTGCTGTCTCTCGTCTCTCCCTCCCTCCTTCCCATGTCACTCGCTCACAGTACGGCCCCTCCCCTGCCTGGCAGAGCAGTACCTCTCTCCCTCTCGCACTATCAGCTCCGGTTAATAAAGTAGCTTAAAAAATAATTTTCTGCTCCTTTCCTCACTCGGATCGGACCTTGTCTGGATCCGACCAGATTTATACGGAACGGGTCTAGTTGTCTTCGGGTCAATTCGGAACGGGTCTCAATATTAAGCATATTAATTTATGCATATTGGGTCTGGGTGGGAAAGCCCCAGGTCAATTTCGGAACGGGTTGAACTTTTTGGAACCCTGAAGACCTTTACTTCAAAGGGAGTTTATTTCCTTCACCAGCATTGCATCTTTGAAATCAGAGAGTAGGGCAGTACAAAGGCCCAGTGTCTTTAAAAAAATTGGAACCCCTCACTCTTCAATGCAATGCAAAATGTATTGATCATGGAATTAAAAAGGTCCAACAAGACATTATTAATCACGATCAAAAGGGATTCTTAAAAGGAAGATATATTGAAGACAACATTATACAACTACTATAAATAATTGAAAACTATGAGAATGCAGGGAAACCAGGTGTAATAATTATAGCAGATTTTGAGAAAGCCTTCGATTCAGTACATCTAGAATCTGTTCATAAGTGCCTGGATTTTTTCTACTTTGGAGAATCTCATAAGATCGGTAAAAGTAATGTACAACAATCCTTTATGTAAAATAATAAATGACGTTTACTTCTCTGAGAACTTAGAATTTTCAAGAGGCATAAAATATAGTTGCCCTCTGTCACCATGCTTATTTATTGTGCTTTGAACTGTTAGCAATATAATCAGATCTAATGATAAGTCTAAGCCTTTGGGGGGATGTTCATACCATGGATGTTCATACCATGGATCATTTTGCTATTTGATTTAGAATTTCTAGGTATATATATTGTAGCGACCCGCACAGACAGCTGTGTGTTATGTGTTAGGCTAGTAGATGGTTGTGTTGTACCTACCAGTACCCAGTGTTCGCGGGGTCCGACATGTCAATCAACCTGCTATCTGCCAATCACGGGAATGCCTGGAATGTTCTGATGCCGGGCATCCTGGCGGTTGGCGGAGTGGCGTGGAGGGGGGTTGGGCAGGGGGATGGAGCATTGGAAGTTAAGACCAGGTTTAGCTTTTGTTCTCTCTCTTTTACGTCTGGGCTTCACAAGAGAAGGTCACGATTGGCTTGTGGGTTATCTTTCATTTATTTGGCGTGGGCTACGGCCAAACAGTAGCCTGTGTAAAGTTGGTTTAATAAACCATCCATTCGTAAACTCAATCCTCTGTCTGGACAGTTGTTCTTTTATGATCTAGTCAGGTCATTACATTGGTGTCAGAAGTAAAAACGTTGATAAAAGTTAGCCAGCTAGCTAGCTGACTTCTGTGGCTAGCTACCGTAGGTGAGAACGGGGGTTGAAGATGCTTCGAGGGAATCCGAAAGTGAAGGTGGAGGTAGGGGACGATTATGGCCAAGGAGGTGCGTGTGCATGGACGTCGGGGGTTCTGGCTGAGGAGATCGCCAGGGCATCGGAGCCCAGAGGCCGCTTGAGGGAGGACGTTAGAGTGATGGCGGCTGAAGCGGGCATGAGTGCTTCGTCGACTGTGTTTCGCGCGGATTCTGGTGGGCGGACCGAAGGGGGTGACGTCGACGCGGCGGGACGAGGAATCTGGGGCTCAGGATGTAAACAAACATGGCGGCGCCCAGTTCCCGGCTGCGTCCGTATCCGTTAAGACCCCGAAGTATTCCGGTAAGGCGGATTGGGAAGCTTTTCATGCTCAGTTTGAACTATTAGCTCATTTTAGGGGGTGGTCGGATGAAGATAGGGCACTGCAGTTGGCTTTATGCCTCACGGATGAAGCTCTGGCCTGTTTGATATTGATTAGCCCCGAGGACAGACGTGATTATGGTGCTTTAGTGGGAGCACTGAGGAGGCGCTATGGACAGTGTGTACAGCCCGGGCTACTGCGCTCCGAACTGAGTAATAGACGCAGGCAGCCTGGAGAGCCTCTACGGGTGCTAGCTAATGACATTGAGAGCCTCTCTCGGCGGGCATATGCTCACATGCCCCCCTCCGTGCAGAGCGAGCTAGCACGGGACCAGTTCATACAGGCGCTCTCTCCTACGGAGCTGCGCATACAGACCCAGCTGGCTCATCCTGAGTCATTGCAGGTAGCCTTGGAGATGGCTTTGGAGAGGGGAGCTGGTGTGGGCTGGGGCTTCAGCTGGGGCTTTGGTGGGGGGTGCAGGGAGACAGACCCTCTGTGCGAGCTGGGGGGCAGAGCAGCCCGGAGCCGGAAAAGCCTGCATGGGTGGCTGAAATGACAGAACTCATTCGTGCTGTGTCGCTACAGGCGGCACGAAACACACGCCCTGGTCCCAGGGTCTGCTGGGGTTGTGGCCAGCCAGGCCATCTGCGCCGAGATTGCCCCATGTCCCCCAGAGCTCAGGGAAACGGCTCGGGGTCCGCATAGACCGGGTAGTGCGGACCCCTGGCTTTCTATCCCAACCACCATCTTCTTCAGGAGGAGCCCACCGGCACAGACGGGGAAGCAAGGCTCCACTTCCCCCAGAAGCAGACGAGGACAAGCGGATGGAGCCTGTTGTTGTGGTGGGCCGGACCTGTGTTGGGGACTTTTGTCATGTCCCTGTCACTGTGGAGGGGGTGCCCTGCTCCGCCCTGGTGGACACTGGGTCCACAGTAACCCTGGTGAGGCCAGATATTGTGCCAGGTTGGACTCAGTGTGAGCCTACAACTGTGCAGCTCCGCACAGTCACAGGTGAGCTGGCACCCATGAAAGGGAAGGGAATAATGACTCTGACAGTAGGGGGCAGGACTGTGCGTCATCCTGTGTGGGTGGCGGCTGTGCAGGACCCTTGTATCCTGGGGTTGGACTTTCTTAGGAGCACAGGCTGCCAGTTAGACCTAAATAGGGGCACACTGAGCTTCCAGGGAGGGCCGGAGGTCACCATGGCCCCTAATGTCACATTCACTCAACCCAACAAACCCTTTACTCCAACAGTTAAAGCAGCAGAGACTCATGGCTGCCCCCCATCCCCCACATCTGGGTGTGACTTTTCCCCAGCCCCCCTGTCACCTACGGCGTTGTGTTACATTCCCCCAGCTACCTCCACGACACAGCCCTCTGTGAGCCTGGGCCGCGCCCCCCAAGCCCAGCTACCCCAGATGGGAGGGGAGAGGACACTGTCTGCAGTGAGGGAGGGACGGGAGAGAGAGCTGTGTGCAGAGGAGGGGGTCTGTGCCACAGTGTGTCGGGCGAGCGGGCCTGTCTGCTGTGAGCTGCAGACTGTCGACGTGGCTGAATGGGGGCAGCAGCAGGGACGGGACACAGACCTACAGCCAGTGCTACAGTGGGTAGAGGCGCAGGTGAGGCCACCATGGGAAGAGGTGACAGCGCTCTCACTCGCGACCAAAGGGTTGTGGTCAAAGTTTGAGCGACTGCGGCTGGCTGATGGCGTGTTACAGCGGGCATGGAAGAAGTCAGCTACGGGGGAGGAGAGGTGGCAGGTGGTGGTCCCAAAAGCATTGCGGGAGGCTGTGCTCCAGAGTACTCATGGGGGGTGGGGACTGGACACTTTGGGGTCACAAAAACACTGCGCCGCCTCCGTCAGGGCTTTTACTGGGGGCAGCACAAGAGGGATGTGGAAGAATTTTGCCGCCGCTGTGACAACTGCACAGCGAGAAAGGGCCCCCAGGCCGCTCTCATGCTCAGCTCCAACAGTTCCCAGTGGGGGCTCCCATGGAGAGGGTGGGAGTGGATGTAGTTGGGCCGTTCCCCACCACAGACAGTGGAAACCGCTGGGTGCTCACGGCCATGGACTATTTCACAAAATGGCCCGAGGCCTATGCTCTGCCTGACCAGGAGGCAGAGACCATCGTCGACGCCCTGACAGCGGGGATGTTCAGCAGGTTTGGAGCTGCAGAGTCCATCCACAGCGACCAAGGCAGAAACTTTGAGTCCCGTGTGTTCGCCACCATGTGTGAGAGGCTGGGTATGCACAAGACCCGCACTACTCCTCTCCATCCTCAAAGTGATGGCCTTGTGGAGCGCTTCAACAAAACGCTTGGACAGCAGCTGGCCATCGTCTCTTCCAAACACCAGCGTGACTGGGACAAGCACCTGCCTATGGTCCTCATGGCATGCCGCTCCGCTGTCCAAGACTCCACCTCCTGCACGCCTGCCCTCCTCATGCTGGGGAGAGAGATCCGTACCCCTGCGGAGATGGCGTTTGGTCGGCCCCTGGATAGCCCTCATGTTTCCCCGGGGCCGGAGTATGCCCGGAGACTCCAGGACCGCCTGGAGACAGCCCACACCTTCGCCAGAGAGCAGCTGCTGAATGCTGGTGTGAGGCAGAAGAGGAACTATGACGTGCACATCCGGGGAAGGCACTTTGTGGCTGGGGAGCTGGTCTGGGTCTACAGCCCGCTAAGGAAAAAAGGCAGATGCCTCAAGTTGGACAGTCACTGGGTGGGACCCTGCAGTGTCCTGGAGAGGGTAGGGGAGGTTGTTTACCGGGTGCAGCTTCTTCCCAGGGGGAGAAAGGTGACACTGCACCGGGACAGGTTAGCCCCATATAGAGGGGCCTCTTCTCCCCAAACCCCAGGAACCCACACCATTCCCCTCTCTGGCAATGACATTCTCCAGGCACCCACCCCCAGGTGCCGCAGACAAGGCTCCAGACAGCCCACTCCCCCTGTGTCACCGCGTGGTTCCCCAGAGCCACGGACTGTATTACCCGTTCCCGCTTCCTTGTCCCCCATGTCCTTGCCTTCATCCCCTGGTTCCCAGAGGGGCACTCTGCGGCCATCACAGCCACGCAGGCAAAGGAGACCTCCGGGTCGCTTCAGAGACTTTGTTTGTTCCCTCGGGGGCGAGGGACTTTGTGGTGGGGGGGCTGTGTAGCGACCCGCACAGACAGCTGTGTGTTATGTGTTAGGCTAGTAGATGGTTGTGTTGTACCTACCAGTACCCAGTGTTCGCGGGGTCCGACATGTCAATCAACCTGCTATCTGCCAATCACGGGAATGCCTGGAATGTTCTGATGCCGGGCATCCTGGCGGTTGGCGGAGTGGCGTGGAGGGGGGTTGGGCAGGGGGATGGAGCATTGGAAGTTAAGACCAGGTTTAGCTTTTGTTCTCTCTCTTTTACGTCTGGGCTTCACAAGAGAAGGTCACGATTGGCTTGTGGGTTATCT
Organism: Coregonus clupeaformis; assembly: GCF_020615455.1. Lineage (NCBI taxonomy): Eukaryota > Metazoa > Chordata > Actinopteri > Salmoniformes > Salmonidae > Coregonus > Coregonus clupeaformis. The sequence goes on from NC_059207.1 coordinate 54,434,119, forward strand.
TTCATTTATTTGGCGTGGGCTACGGCCAAACAGTAGCCTGTGTAAAGTTGGTTTAATAAACCATCCATTCGTAAACTCAATCCTCTGTCTGGACAGTTGTTCTTTTATGATCTAGTCAGGTCATTACAATATATATATATATATATATTTTTTTTACAATTATTTGATAAAATATTGAATTTGGCCTTTACTGCTATAGCCCATAGAAACGCATTGAATAACACATTTATAAATGACAAAACAGACAGTAAAAAAATAAATCATAAGGAATAATGTTTTGAGATATAAGAAAGCTCAGGATACAACAAAGCACTGAGTAAAGGGTCTGAATACTTATGTAAATGTGATATTTCCGGGGTTTTCGCCCCAGTCTGAGGTCCTGAGCATTCTGGAGCAGGTTTTCATCAAGGATCTCCCTGTACTTTGCTCAGTTCAACTTTCCCTCGATCCTGACTAGTCTCCCAGTCCTTGCCACTGAAAAACATCCACACAGCATGATGCTGCCACCACCATGCTTCACCGTAGGGATGGTGCCAGGTTTCCTCCAGACGTGACACTTGGCATTCAGGCCAAAGAGTTCAATATTGGTTTCATCAGACCAGATAATTTTGTTTCTCAAGGGGTGTGAGTCCTTTAGGTGCCGTTTGGCAAACTCCAAGCGGGCTGTCATGTGCCTTTTACTGAGGAGGGGCTTCCGTCTGGCCACATAAAGGCCTGATTGGTGGAGTGCTGCAGAGATGGTTGTCCTTCTGGAAGGTTCTCCAATCTCCACAGAGGAACTCTGGAGCTCTGTCAGAGTGACCATCGGGTTCTTGGTCACCACCTTGACCAAGGCCCTTCTCCCCCTTCGATTGCTCAGTTTGGCCGTGTGGCCAGCTCTAGGAAGAGTCTTGGTGGTTCCAAACTTCTTCCATTTAAGAATGATGGAGGCTACTGTGTTCTTGGGGACCTTCAATGTTGCAGACATTTTTTGGTACCCTTCCCCATATCTGTGCCTCGACACAATCCTGTCTCGGAGCTCTACGGACAATTCCTTCAACCTCATGGCTTGGTTTTTGCTCTGACATGCACTGTCAACTGTGGGACTTTATATAGACAGGTGTGCCTTCCAAATCATGTCCAATCAATTGAAATTACCACAGGTGGACTCCAATCAAGTTGTAGAAACATCTCAAGGATGATCAATGGAAACAGGATACACCTGAGCTCAATTTCGAGTCTCATAGCAATGGGTCTGAATACTTATATAAATAAGTTATCTGTTTAATTTTTGTTTATACATTTGCAAAAAATTCTAAAAACCTGTTTTCACTTTGTCAGTATGGGGTATTGTGTGTAGATTAATGAGGAAAACAATTCATTTAATTCATTTTAAGGTTGTAACGTAACAAAATGTGGAAAAGGGGAAGGGGTCTGAATACTTTCCAAATGCACTGTGTGTATGTATATATACACTACCGTTCAACAGTTTGGGGTCACTTAGAAATGTCCTTGTTTTCGAAAGAAAAGCAATTTGTTGGTCCATTAAAATAAAATAAAATAAAATAGATCAGAAAGACAGTGTAGACATTGTTCATGTTGTAAATGGCTATTGTAGCTGGAAATGGCTGATTTTTAATGGGAATATCTACATAGGCGTACAGAGGCCCATTATCAGTAACCATCAGTCCTGTGTTCCAATGGCACGTTGTGTTTGCTAATCCAAGATTATATAACATATATAACATGCCACTTAGCAGACACTTTTATCCAAAGCGACTTACAGTCATGCGTGCATACATTTTTGTGTATGATCATTTTAAAAGGCTAATTGATCATTATGTTAGCACAGCTGAAAACTGTTGTGCTGATTAAAGAAGCAATAAAACTGGCCTTCTTGAGACTAGTTGAGTATCTGGAGCATCAGCAATTGTGGGTTCGATTACTGGCTCAAAATGTCCAGAAACAAAGAACTTTCTTCTGAAACTCGTCAGTCTATTCTTGTTCTGAGAAATGAAGGCTATTCCATGCGAGAAATTGCCAAGAAACGGAAGATCTCGTACAACGCTGTGTACTACTCCCTTCAAAGAACAGCGCAAACAGGCTCTAACCAGAATAGAAAGAGGAGTGGGAGGCCCCGGTGCACAACTGAGCAAGAGGACAAATACATTAGAGTGTCTAGTTTGAGAAACAGATGCCTCACAGGTCCTCAACTGGCAGCTTAATTAAATAGTACCCGCAAAACACCAGTCTCAACGTCAACAGTGAAGAGGCAACTCCGGGATGCTGACCTTCTAGGCAGAATTGCAAAGAAAAAGCCATATCTCAGACTGCCCATCTTAATCTTTTCTTTTTATTGGCCAGTCTGAGATATGGCTGAGGTCAGCATCCCTTTTGAACGGTAGTGTGTGTGTATATATATATATATATACATATACACACACAAAAAGGGTTTAAATATGTGTTAATATAAATAAATATATTTTTTTTAACACATAATATAGTTAACCCCCTTTTTTGTTGGGACAAAGCTACATCCATACTTCCATTCATTTTTTAAACTGGTACCGGGTTACCTTCAGACGAGTCCCATTGTGTTCGTGAGAGTCTCATCTTTCCATAGAGTTGTCATATTAGTTTGTAGCCCAAACCGTTCGGATGCTACAGATGTTTTCTTGAGAAGACCTATTTTTGGAACGTCTCCTGGTCTGATAGACAGGAGATGAGGAAGGCCGACATAGGCGGATGTGGTGGATTGAGACGCAGCCCATACATCTCTAGCTTAAACAGACGGATTTTGATGGGGATTATTTTATTCTGTTAATTAAAATGACGTGGTCAAGGGGACATTTTTTTATGGATTAGAGACAAAATTATCAATGTACGCCGATTCTTCAAGTTTTCTCGAGTCCTCAATCTTCAACCTTGAAGGGTCTTATTGAGGACATGGATAATTTCTCAATTTCTCTGGACTAAAACCCAATTATGATAAGTTTACTATATTACGGATTGGGTCTTTAAAAGATACAAACTTTAAATTGCCGTGTGGTTTCCCGATTAAAGGGGATTGTGAAGTTGATGTGCTTGGTGTAAAATGTAAATGTAAAAAATGTAAAATGTAAATGGTGTACATACCCTGGAAAAGTTGAGCGATCTTGCAACTATTAACTTTGATAAAAAATGTTGCCTAAATATACTGAACAAAAATATAAAAGCAACATGTAAAGTGTTGGTCCGATGTTTCATGAGTGAAATAAAAGATCCCAGAAATGTTACATACGCACAAAAAGCTTATTTCTGTCACGCGTGCTGTAGGTGGGTGTAGTGGTGGAATCAAACGCAGAACACCGAAGGATAGTCCAAACAACTTTAGTAAATCTCCAAACAGGAAAAATGACAACACTTGCCCGAAGGCAAAAATACGCACAAAGGCGAATAAGCAAAAAGCGCACAACAGGTGCGTAACGCTCCAACGCAGTGGAGGAAAGCTCAACCGAGCGAAAGGGCGAAAATAAGCCCAACACACGACAGACCAAAATCAATAACACACAACACTAGACAAACACAACGAGAAACTTATAGGACACTAATTACGCTAAACGAGAACAGGTGTGACAACAAACAGACAAAAGCAAACGAACATGAAACATACAACGGTGGCAGCTAGTATTCCGGAGACAACGAACGCCGAAGCCTGCCCGAACAAGGGAGAGAGGCAGCCTCGGCCGAAACCGTGACAATTTCTCTCAAATGTTTTGCACAAATTTGGTTGCCAGGTAGAGTTCCACTTGGAGCAGGAAACCCTGACACCCGGCCACGGTGCCATCATAAGCCCTCGGGAGCGAGAGCCGAATTCCACTGGACTCCAGAGGTGAAGCGATGGGTATAGCTGATGGTGGTGGTATCGTTGGAGGAGGTGTGGGCAAACCTCCTCTTTCCCATCGCCTCAAGGTGTTCATCACCCCTTCCATGGCGGTGCCAAGATCCTGGATCATGGCCGCCTGTTGTATAACGCGCTCCTCCAGTGATCCCGTTGGCACCGCCGCTCCTGCTGACTCCATGTCGTGGTGTGTTATTCTGTCACGCGACGTGTATGCGGTAGCGAAGTCAAAAGCAGGACACAGAGCGGCTGGCAACGTTATTTACTGAACACAGTAAAATCAACGTACAAAACAACAAACCTCCAAAACAGGGAGGAAAGCACAAAGACCCGTACATACACGAACTGCCGGAATGACAACAAACAATAACACACAAAATACGGAATAAGAGACAGGGGTAATTATAGGGAATACAATCAAACATAATGGGGAACAGGTGTAAACAATAAAGACTAAACAAGACAAACACCGAAACATCGATCGGCAGCAGCTAGTACTCCGGGGACGACGAATGCCGAAACCTGCCCGAGCAAGGAGGAGGAGCAGCCTCGGCTGAATCCGTGACAGTGTGGGGCACAGAGTATTCTCTTACCACCATTACTAAACAGCCATGAACAATAATTCTTATTTGAACCATTCATTGACAGATTTGTAAATAAATGATGGGCTATTTCAGTTTTGCTCCCATGTAACTATATAGACAATAAATACGATTTGCATATTAAGATGTGTGATGGATTAGGGGCTCATTGTATTGCTGCATGATGTACAAATACATAAATTATTATGTATTTTTGTATTCTTTATATTTCCATCTGATACTGTTCCTTACAGTTCACTCCAGCCATTATGATGAACATGTAATTTGCAATTAAGCTCCACCAGCTGCCCCTGCATGAGATACAGTATGTTTCAGATATCAGTGTAATGTCAGTTGTTTCTTGCTTTTACACCAGTGGCAGCTGGCTGAGCCTATTTGGAAATAAAAGTTGCATACAGTACAGCACAGTACTGTACAGTACATAACATACTAGTACAGTGTAACCTACAATATACCATGTATCTACACAGTAATCTGAGAAATATCCAAGTCCTTCAATTTCATATTTCTTATTTGATTTATAGGGATTGAACTCAATGAAATGGCCACTAATGAACACACACCACCACATGACACAGGTGCTACATCAGTCACAAACGATGGGTTCATAAACAAAGCCAAATGGGCATGACAACACAGGCAATAGCAGATGAGCTATTAATTACCTACAAGTATGCCTGTGAGAACCCGGACAACCTTCGGAGAAGATGTATCGACACAATAAAAAATACATAAAAAATCACATCAAGGCATTGATGATTACTTATCCGCTCCATTTATGCCACCAACCCTTGACGTTGAAAAACAGAGGCAGCCATATAAAACAAGTCCCTGAAAAACAGGATAGGAAGTAAAGGAGATATTGTATTGAAGCTGAAGAGGCAACTCACAGCTATGGAGCAGAAGATGGCAGCCACAACATCGGCATGTGACCACATTGTGCACGTGTATCAGCAAGCAGCAACGGATTCTTCACTGGACAGGGAGGCATGTTGGAAGGTGTTGCAAGCTCTTGAAGTTGAACATTCTAAGAAAACTCGGCAATTTGACCTATGTGTGGATGAGATAGTTAGACTGAAAGCCAAAATGCCGACCATCACAGCAAGGAAGAGATCATTGGACAACAAATCCACAAATTACAAAAGAAGTTGAGTGTGGTAAATAAGAATGTGGCTAAGGCAAGACATCACAGGGACGCTTCCAAACAAGAGTGCTGTGAAGTTGAAGAAGGATTGGAAAAGGAGATCAAGTCCATGGAATGAACCATAAGGGAGCTTCAGTCAGTCATTGAGAACGGCAGGTACATGAATTGGGAGTCCTGCATGACTCTTCTTACAGAGGGTAATGTGAGCATCAGAAAGTTGCCCAATGTAATCAAGAACCTAATGGGCAAGATTCCGCAAAGGCTGCCAAGTAAGGCACTTCTCAGCTCCCGAATAATGATGGAAGCCAGAATAGTGGCCAGCAAGCAGATAAACACTTCTCAGTCATCCTTTTTCTTGTTATTAGTGTGCTTGCCACAGCATACTTCTTATCAGTGTGATTCAGAAATGTTACTTTGCTCTAGTATTCATTGTACATCCCAAGAGTGGCACAGGGACAACACTGCACCAATTTGAATAGGATATTTGTGTTTTAGGTGTCGCTGAAGTCAGGAAGTCACCTTACTGTAGGGCTAAGGTAGGTTGCAGGAGGTGATGTAGAGACCTACCTCATTGCATTCAAGGAGACTATAGAAAGTTTGGCAGCAGCAGTAACATCAGTTGAGGAGGACAGGACCATCATAATAGCCAAGCTGGTGTCCATTATCAGATCAGTGATGTCAGATCAGGCTGCAGTAAATGGCGTTTTTAACCATCTCCTGGCCCAGTTTCGGGAAGAGCTATTGCCAACCATCATCCCAGAGTTCAATATAGTAGGTATATAATAGTGTACTTCAGTATGTTTTCTGTTTGGTCATAAGTCAGTGAGTGTATGTTAGAAACATCACATCAGTATTAATAACGTAGCTGCAAGATCTTGATTTGTTAATTAACCTTAATTTTAATTAAATGTAATAACTGATGAATAGTGTCATTTTAATTGATTAACAGTGTTGTCTTTGGGAAAAATTACAATGTTATTTACTTTATTCTAACAAGTTATTTATTTTTAAGTCTTTCAACAGACCAATGACAACAGCTGGTTGAGATGGGGACCTTTGCCAGCTGCATGCGCCTCCTGGTTAACATGGAGCCAGCTGCAGCCGGTGCCCTCCATGTCCTCGACGTCACCCTCGCTGAAGGCAACAACCTAAACAGCCTACACAGCGATGAAGCCGGAACACGTTGAGTTATCCGCACAGCTGCAGCAGTCTTCACTCGGCATGGTTTGTCAGCGGCAGGGACTCCGAACTTGTGGGAGGTGTTCCTCAAAAGGAGGATCTGATCACCTACCATGGCTACCGGATGAACATCTACTTTTACAACGCCCTGGCGTTGTACTTCCACTGGGAATATGCCACCTCCTTCCTCACAGACTGGTCCAATGACAATGACCTGTTGAAGTCTTTGCGGTTCAACATCAAGGAGCCATTGTACAGGGCAGGATGCAGGGCCATGGGCATGATCCATGCCCTGATCATGGAGCCTTTCGAGATGATTCTGAAGTTGCCAGGCAATATTCTAGATCTGAATGCCGATCTTCAGAAGATGCTTTTTGCCTTGCAGGTTTGGAACAGTGATGGGTCCGCTGCAATGAAAAGGGATCCAGTGTTTGGATGTGGCACCACTGGACAACGACCTGGCTGCAAGGGTGTTCGAGGAGGTGGAAAGTGCAGAGGAAGACAGCTTCACCCAGCTGGACATTGAGTTCATCAGCACCGGCACTTGAGGAGAAGATGAGGCAGAAGATGAGGAACAAGAAGGAAAAAGATGCCACACTGCAGGCAAGCAAATTCAGGATCAGTCAAGAGATCACTAAGTGGGGGGGTACAATGACACCTTGGACCTCCAACAGCCAAGAGTCAGATCAACATCACTGACTGTAGAGCAAAGATGCTTTTCAAGCTCAAAGAAGAAGAGTGCAAATACAAGTTGGACCAAACAAAATCAAGGTATTTTGATATTTACATTTGAGTAATTTAGCAGACACTATTATCCAGAGTGACCTACAGTCATTTGTCACGGATTCTGCCGAGGCTGCCCCTCCTTGCTCGGGCAGGCTTCGGCGTTCGTCGTCACCGGAATACTAGCTACTGCCGATCTATGTTCTATGTTTCTATGTTTCCTGTTGTTGTCTGATTGTCACACACCTGTTTCCTATCATGTCATTACTCCTTCCCTATTTAACCCGGTGGCTCCCATTGTGTTTTGTGCGTGTTTGTTTTAGTTTTAGTTTTAGTTTCGTGTGTCATTTGGTGAGCGGGTTTGTTCCTCGCTGTGTGGAGGTATTTTGCATTGGTTTCTTTACTTCCTCAGTAAAGTACTTTTCATAGAGTTCTGTGTCCTGCGCCTGACTTCGATCCACCGTATTACACTGACACTCGTGACAGAAACACGCACCACTCTTAATGAGGACGCAGGGGGGTCATGAGGAGAGGATTAGTCTCTATCTGATTGATTCTCCTGCGTATCCTGTGGTGTTGGGACTCCCCTGGTTAACCACTCATGACCCCACTATTTCTTGGCAACAGAGGGCTCTCAAGGGATGGTCCAGTCAGTGCTCAGGGAGGTGTGTAGGGGTTTCCTTAGGGGCTACTACGGTGGAGAGTCCAAACCAGGTCTCCACAATTCACATTCCTTCCGAGTATGCCGATTTGGCTCTCGCCTTCAGTAAAAAGAGGGTGACTAAATTACCACCCCATCGTCCGGGGGATTGTGCGATAAATCTCCAGGTGGGCGCTGCACTTCCCCGGAGTCACGTGTACCCTCTGTCACAGGAGGAGAAGGCGGCTATGGAAACATATGTCTCCGAATCTCTGAGACAGGGACACATTCGGCCTTCCACTTCTCCTGTTTCCTCTAGTTGTTTTTTGTGAAGAAGAAGGATGGTGGGTTACGCCCGTGCATTGATTACCGTGGTCTTAATCAGATCACCGTCAAGTACAGCTATCCATTACCTCTGATAGCTTGTATGACAGAGTCATTGCACGGGGCACGCTTCTTCACGAAATTGGATCTCAGGAGCGCGTACAACCTGGTGCGTATCCGGGAGGGAGATGAGTGGAAGACGGCATTCAGTACTACCTCAGGACACTATGAGTACCTCGTCATGCCATACGGGTTGATGAATGCTCCATCAGTCTTCCAATCCTTTGTCGATGAGATTTTCAGGGATCTGCACGGACAGGGTGTAGTGGTGTATATTGATGACATCCTCATATACTCCGCTACACGGGCCGAGCATGTGTCCCTGGTGCGTAAAGTGCTTGGACGACTGTTGAAGCATGACCTGTATGCCAAGGCGGAGAATTGCCTGTTCTTCCAGGAGTCCATCTCCTTCCTAGGTTACCACATGTCCGCGTCTGGGGTGAGGATGGAGAGTGACCGCATTTTGGCCGTACGTAATTGGGCGACTCCAACCACGGTGAAGGAGGTGCAGCGATTTTTGGGGTTTGCCAATTACTACCGGAGGTTTATCCGGGGCTTTGGTCAGGTGGCGGCTCCCATTACCTCGTTGCTGAAGAAGGGAACCGGTGCGTCTGCGGTGGTCAGCTGAGGCGGACAGGGTGTTCAGTCATCTGAAGAACCTGTTTACCTCGGCTCCAGTGCTGGCTCATCCGGATCCCTCCTTGGCTTTCACGGTTGAGGTGGACGCGTCGGAGGCTGGGATAGGGGCTGTTCTTTCCCAGCGCTCGGTCACACCACCCAAGCTCCGCCTCTGTGCGTTCTTTTCGAAGAAGCTCAGCCCGGTGGAACGCAACTATGATGTGGGGGACCGGAGCTGTTGGCTGTGGTCCAAGCCCTGAAAGCGTGGAGACATTGGCTTGAGGGGGCTAAACACCCTTTTCTCATTTTGACTGACCACCGCAATCTGGAGTACCTCATGGTTTCACCCCGAAAGTAACGGGCAGGTGGAGAGAGTCAACCAGGAGGTGGGTAGGTTTCTGAGGTCGTATTGCCAGGACCGGTGGGGGGAGTGGTCGGTTTTCCTCCCCTGGGCAGAAATGGCCCAAAACTCCCTCCGCCACTCCTCCACTGACCTGTCTCCATTCCAGTGTGTACTAGGTTATCAGCCGGTCCTGGCACCATGGCATCAGAGCCAGATCGAGGCACCTGCGGTGGATGAATGGTTTCGGCGCTCGCAGGAGACCTGGAACGCTGTCCATGTTCGCCTGCAACGGGCCATCAGGCGGCAAAAGGTGAGTGCCGACCGCCACCACAGTGAGGCTCCGGTGTATGCCCCGGGGGACCGGGTCTGGCTCTCGACCCGAAACCTGCCCCTTCGCCTGCCCTGCCGGAAGCTAGGTCGGCGGTTTGTGGGGCCATTCAAAGTCCTGAGGAGATTGAACGAGGTATGTTATAGGTTACAGCTTCCTCCTGACTATCGTATTAACCCCTCGTTCCATGTGTCTTTCCTCAGGCCGGTGGTAGCTGGTCCACTCCAGGAGTCTGAGATACGGGAAGTTCCTCCGCCCCCACTGGACATCGAGGGGGCACCGGCGTACTCGGTCCGTTCCATCTTGGATTCGAGGCGTCGGTTGGGAGGCCTGCAGTATCTCGTGGAGTGGGAGGGGTACGGTCTGGAGGAACGGTGCTGGGTCCCTAGGAGGGACATCCTCGATCCCTCCATGTTGAGGGATTTCCACCGCAGTCATCCGACTCGCCCCGCGCTGCGTCCTCCTGGCCGTTACTTCCTCAGTAAAGTACATTTTCATAGAGTTCTGTGTCCTGCGCCTGACTTCGATCCACCGCATTACACTGACACTCGTGACATCATTATTGAATATTACATTTGTTTAACAATCTGCCAAATACTCCCGTAAGGGAGGGGTCACCAATAGGCGATGTGACACCTAAATAGGAATGTATTAATTCATTCCAGGTTGGAGGAGTTGGTCAGGAGACCAGAGGGTGGCACAGTTGAATAGTTTTCAGCCACAGTTGTGGGTATGGTTGAGCCCAGAGAAGAGGAAGCAATGAACATAATGTACAGCATCAAGTACGATGTTTGTGAGGCATTGTTGAGCTTCCTTCTCCTTAAAGACATAAAAAAAGACTGACCTATATCTGGTGTGATGATACAGTGTGGCGGTGTGGCAGCCTTTTTTCCAATGCGGTCATTGGTAATCCCAGTAAATCCCATGCCTGTTATTTTTGTTTATATATTGATCCTTTCCAGATGTATTGTTCCTATTGTATAGACCTGTAATTATTATTGAGAATGCATTTGGATTTATAAGCTTTTGACTAAATTATAAATTGTTCAAGTTGTAGAGTTGCCGGTTTCCAATTGATATGTTAAGTGATTGTGTTGGCACCTACGAAGGTGGTTTGAAATGTGGCTTGAAATATCAGATTCCATGTGCTTTTTGGCTGTTCAGACTGCAGGAAAAATAACAGATTTGAATCTGGGATTTGAGTCAATTCAAACTGCCAATGTGAACAAGGTTTAGTGTCCTACCTCCCATCGCTCTCTCTCTCCCTCTCTCTCTCTCCCTCTCTCTCTCTCCCTCTCTCTTTCCACCCTTCTCTCTCTCTCTCCCTCTCTCTCTCTCTCTCTCTCTCTCTCTCCTTCTCTCTCTGAGATAAAGCATACCACGTTATAATAACCAGGCATTCCAGAGGGTGTCACCCCAATACTAATTAGAGACCACAGAGGTAGAGGGAGATTTATGAATTCCCTATGTGTGTGCATGCTTTTAGAAAACAGTTACCAACATATAAAAAAATATATTAATGTTTTCATAAAAAACGTTATTTTAATGAGTAAATTAGTTTTGTTTCATCCTTCCACCAGACAATAGTCAGGGGAAAAGCCAGTCATTAGTTCTGAGATTCTGAAGTTGCTAGCCAAATGGGCCATTCTATTGGCATGGTTGATAAACGTACTGGTCGTCCGTTCTAAGACAAAAAGGTTGCTATGGAGGCTAACTGCTTCTCCTTTGCTAGCTAGCCAACTAAAGCTAACACACAGTCACACAAAGCAGCTGGAATGACAGCAAACTATGTGCATTTTTGTTTGTTTTACCTTTGTTTCTATTGCCATTTCTTTGGATATATCCATTATAATGATCCTGATAAATGAATTCGCCTGGCTCAGATAAGCTGTCATTCACGTCCGGACACGTTCATTGTCTATGGCATGGTGGAGATCGTAAAAGAAAAACAACTGCACAGGTTGGAGAAGCAGGCAGCAAGCTTCAGACAAATCCCAACTGTTGCAAACCAATTGCTAGGCTAGAAGCATGCGGAAATAATATCTAGACTGTTTCTTTATGAAGTTTATGAATTGCCTGGCTGGGGTGTGGGACAGTAGATGTGCATTGATAATTCAAATGGAACTGTTAACAGGCATTACCCGGGGATTGTGATGAATAACTCCCTGCTAACAACCAATCAGAATCTAGGATCCAAACAACCTGTTTTATAATTCATTATACCATGGCATTGTTGAATACTCATTTATGATTGGCTTGAAGGGCATTCTTGAGCGTGCATTATTTCCCAATAACGCACAGTATATCAGCACGGTAGAATTCAAATGAACAGTTCATTCTTACATGTTCTATTGCTGTGTTTAAAACAACTGGGAACTCAAAAAAAAACTAGCTCGTACTGGGGAAGACCTGAAGATCAGTGACGTCATGATTTGATCTCGTTCCCAGTTGTCTTTAAAGCACCATTAGTTTGAGCAGCGTTTGAAAGCAAAAGTCAAATTGAAAACATTAACGTTATTGGCATTGATGAATTAGATTTTCATAATAGTAAGCTAGGAGTGATGGTTTGGTTAGCTAAACTAGCAATTATGTTTGTTTGGTTACCAAGGCAACTACTGTAGCTATCTAGTAAACTTGCTACCTACTTCAGTGGATGTTGAACACATTTCTTCCTGCAAATGAACACATTTCTATCAGCAAATAGCCATGGTATAAAAGGGATAATCAACTCGGGGCTCTATGCGTTCTCTGGAAAATAATGCAACTCCGTGGAAGGTCAGTTCCACTCCGCTAGCATGTCGTGGAACACACCTTCCCATGTAATGTTAATGGGGCGCTAACATAGAATGTTGTAGTGTCATGTAAATGCTTGATAATGCAGAAACTTCAATTGACCAATTCTCTAAATACATGACTCCGTGCAGGACTGGGGGACTGGGACTCTGTTAATCTGTGTGTTGTGATTTTAATTAATGTAGTGACTCAAGAAGTGTCCGAGTGTTCGGCGTTTTGTTGGAATTGCACCGACAGCTAAACAGTGAGTCAAACATTAAGAAGTCAAAAGGAGGGTGGAGTGGGGACAACATGAGCACATTTTGTGTTAGCCAAACTGTGAATGAAATATGATAGTTTTTTATTATTTTGAATGTCATGCTTTTGCTAACACTTCCTTGGAACAAAGTTATCAAAAAAGAAGCTTATTTGAAAAAGTTAGAACATGTGACTGTTTTTTGTTCTTTTATAGAAACCACATACTTATTGTCCCCCCATCTCTATCTTTCTCTGTCTCTGTCTCTGACTCTCTCTTTCTCTTTCTCCCTCTCTCTTTCTCTCTCTCTCCCTCTCTGTCTCTCTCTTTTTCTCTGTCTCTCTCTCTTTTTCTCTCCGTCTCTCTCTCTCTCTTGGATAATAAAACAGCTCATCTAACAAGGCATTTCTCATGTTTAGCCAACAGCAAATAAAAACATTACATAGTCTATGCCTTTGCATTCATAAATGTCCATTACATTTTCGTATTTATGTTATGTATATTTCTCCTTCGCAAGGTTAGGCCCAACTCATACGACTCTAGAATATGAACACCAATGTGAGCCCCCTATCCTAGACTTTTCACCTCAGAAAAATAATTTAATTTCAGAAATATAGAGTTCACTGAAATATTATCGCTATGAGCACTACACTCCACTCCAGATCGTCTGTAGATATGACTAGTCTAGGCTCACCCCACCGAACCCTAAAGTGCAAATTTGATGTATGCATGTAAGCGGGCATACAGTGTTTCATCAGGAGAGTGCAGGATGAAAGACAAATAGCAGGGTTACTGTAACTCCAGTTGACCACAAGGAATGCAACCAGGCAGCGTGTACAGACAGGAGAGGAGAGGAGAGGAGAGGAGAGGAGAGGAGAGGAGAGGAGAGGAGAGGAGAGGAGAGGAGAGGAGAGGAGAGGAGAGGAGAGGAGAGGAGAGGAGAGGAGAGGAGAGGAGAGAGGAACAACATGTGATTCCACACAGAGAAGAGGATCGACAAAGGCTCCAACCCTGCTCCCTGTAGGCTGCTCATCATCATTCTCCTCTATGAAAGGAGTAATAGCAGTGAGGAGTAATGGGAGTAAGATAAGTATTTGAATGGGATTCAGTAGAAATTTTGAAAAGTATGAAACTGACACACAGAGAATGTTCTAATAACTTAAGAAATCAATGTACATTATTATGGTCCTTCTTCCACCTTGTATTATTACTGTATGAAACAAGGATTTAGTGACCCTTATAATAATTGATAATGACTGTAGTGTCGACTTAAAAGCAGTATGGCTTAATGGTGGCCATGTAGCAGCTTGAGGCTACTTTTTAACTTACATCTCCAAAGGGCACGAGTCACCCAGGATTATTACTTTCCCAGTGCAGTGTGATGTAGTGTACCCTCCCAAACAACCCAACCAACCAACCAACCAACCTACCAACCAACCAGCCAACTCTGTGGGTTCTGGCAACTGTGTCATATTTCTGTTGGTGAGGTTGGGTTGGTGAGATCATAATGGATATTCTGTTTTAGGGTCCTGACTGTTTTCTGACTCTGTGTGTGTCTGTGTGTGTGCGTGCGTACATGCGTTCATGCGTGCATGTGTCCGACAGAGCAGAGGACAATTACTTCCTAATGGTGATATTATCATGAACACATGAGGGTGCTGTTCTGCTTACAACGTTTGGGAAGTAGTGAGATAAGGCCAAGCGGTAGAATTACTAGAGCATTTTGGACTACAGTATAATTCTGCACCTGTTTTCAGCATGAAAACGGACTACTAAACTATAAATGGTCAAAAGAGTGGTCACACTTTACTTGTATAGTCCGGATTTTCCATCTGTAGATGCTCTACAGATGGTCATACTATCAACAAACTATGTTGATAAGTAACTGTTTGCTAAGGTTACGGTTAGGTTTAGAATAAGGGTTAGGGTAAGGGTTAAGGTTAGGATTAGGGCTAGGGCTAGGGCTAGGGTTAGGGTTCAATTTAGGGTTAGGATAAGGATTAAGGTTAGGGTTAGAGATAGGGTTAGTAGATAGTTGAAATGTTACTGATAGTCTGTACAGCATCTATCCGAATAAAAGTTCAAGGCTGCATATGTTTTAACTCTATTCTAAGCTTTTTATTTGCTTCTAAAAATGTGGTTTCCCCCCTCCAATAGCCTGGAACCAAATTTCTATTGCATATAAGCAACTGTAAACATCATATTTGTTTTTCAATACAACACATTGTAAGTGGACTACCTAATTAAGTCCCACCTTGTCTCAAAATGGAGCAGGATCATTGAATATGTCATGGTTCATCCTGGCCCGTCCTGAGGGTAACTTACAGGAACAAAGCTATAGCATGGTCAGTATTGTGAGGGAAGAGACCTTTTGAAATTAGAATAACCTTCTGCTTTCTCTATCTATTCATCCTCACACTGATCCTCTCATTTCAGTCTCCAGCCTGTCTGAAATAATCAGTTATCCACAGTAATTGCTGTGTGTCATGAACAGTGAGTTTCAGAGACTTTCAGTGAGTTACAGAGAGTTTCAATGAGTCTTGCACATCATGTCTAAACTAAACCAAGGTCCTGGCTCTGTGGTCACTGAAGATCCCAAGGCATTTGTGACAGTAGGGGTGTTAACCCCAGTGTCCCTGGCTGAATTCCAACTTGGCCCCTCATGTATTCTCATGTATTCTCAACCATATTCCCTGATAAAAGAAAGTTAAATGAACGAACCAGTGTTATTAATGTGTTATTATTGCACTGAGGCCCTCAAACCGCTCTGACATGCAAACCCTCAATGACTCCCGCTTTACTCTCTCTCAATTCAATTCAACGGGCTTTATTATCTCTCTCTCTCTCTCTCTCTCTCTCTCTCTCTCTCTCTCTCTCTCTCTCTCTCTCTCTCTCTCTCTCTCTCTCTCTCTCTCTCTCTCTCTCTCTCTCTCTCTCTCTCTCTCTCTGCCCAACGCTGCAGGTTGAATCCATTGCCACGATTTCCTGTCACATGATTCGAAATAGGATCCCCTGCTTGCTTTCTACTATCTCTCTTGTGTCTCTGTGTGTTTAGACCTGCCTGCCTTGGAGTTCACTTCACAGACTTTTAACGCGAACTTGGAACGACACCTCAACCCACACAAAAGGACTCGCCGCATCAGTCCGCATCAGGCTGCGTTCAGAGCAACAGTTCACCTGCGTCCGAAGTCCCGAACACGCTCTGCTCCGTTCGGAACACGACTGTACCCTACCCAAGACAAGTCCCGCTCTTTCTTTCTCAAAGACTTGAGCGATGGATTCATTTTTGACAATCACTACTGCCCTTCTACTAGTTGGGTTTCTATCTTCGACTGCTTCCAGACATTTCGACACTGGTAAGTTGATCAGAAACTTTTTCTGCTGTTTCTTCTCACAGTGTGTGTCTTTATCCAACACATCCGCTAGAAGAAGCCTTTAAAAGTTACGAGGTACGCTGCGTACTTTTTTGAGCCGGCTGAGAATTTCCTCGCAAGACGCTCAATGGAAAGATTAGGTTATTGGTGTGAAATTCTTTGCGGATGTAATTTATGACTGAATTTGAATACAATATGGTGCACTTATCGTAGCCTGGGAATATGCTACAATGCTCTGCACTTGTAGCATACAACAGAACATTACACACAAGTCTTTCTATGCGTCTCCCGACCTGTCTACCTGGCATGTTTTGTATAGCCTACTGTAAATCGTAGCAGATGCTGAAATGCTGCTGCTACCTGTCACTGGTTAAATTCAAAAAGGAACAATCAGCCCAAGTCCATTTTCTTATGACAAATGCTATTGTTGATGGCGCATTCTTATTGCCCACCACAGACGTTGTAGGTCATTGACTTTATTCTGAAATGTGTATAAATTATTCAAAATAGGCTACTCTAATAATATCCAATCATTGTAATAAAGTAGGCTAATAATGCAATATTGTCCAAGGTATTGGGTTGACAGTGGGCAAGAGTCATTGGCTGTTATTTATTGAATTCCTTATGAATGGGTTGAGTTGGCTACAATGTGGACACCCATCAGTGACACCTGGATTCCCCCGTCCAGAATATGAACTTGAAGCATTCCTTGTTATACACAGTCAGACGCTGAGACATCGACATGCCAACTTCAATCTATCTTCTGTATTCAGACTGAAAAACACAGATTGTAACACTGCAGAGAAATTACGCAAATCCCATGAAACTGTATTCCGTTTCAAAACGAGCCCCCCTTTTTAAGAGAAAAATAAAGAATTTGTTTGATTTTAATTTTTAATAATGATGACCACACAAACCAAAGTTCTGGTGCTGTAATTTGTGTTGTGTTTCATGTCTAAACAGCAAATCCTCCTGCTTTCCTGTTTATTTTTTTCTTTCTTAATTATACCTTTGATTCCAATGAGAGGTTTAACCATCTGGGCTACATATGTAAGTGCTCCCATGTGTACCTATGTATTAACACTGTAAACTATGGTATTCCCCCTTTTTGCCCTGCAATGGAGAGAGAACCCTAGTCCAGAATACTTTATTATGGCCTTAAGTATTCTGTATGTTAACTGTATAACATATATATACCCTCTGCATAATAGATATTGGGTATATGATCATAATTTATACATCCTTTGCATCTGGAAAATCTATTCTCTTTTCTGTTTTCTGTTGTATATTTGTCATAGAGCAACTCTGTGTGGTGATGCTGCTCTCTCTATTTTGGATGTTTGCCCCAAATACATTTTAGATCAAGTAGAAGAAACATTTCTGAGTGTAGACAACACGCACAGGCACACACACACACACACACACACACACACACACACACACACACACACACACACACACACACACACACACACACACACGAGTTTCCCGATGTGCCGCTCATACAAATTGAATTTATGCTGAAGTCAATTGCCCTTTCATATCTTGTCTCCTGAACAGTACAGATAGGGTTGTCATCCCTACTGTAACTATGCAGTAGGGCAGGGTTTCCCAAATGTGGGTGCACGTTTTGGTTTTTGCCCTAGCACTATACAGCTGATTCAGATAATCAAAGCTTGATGATGAATTGGTTATTTGAATCAGCTGTGTAGTGCTAGGGCATAAAACAAAACGTGCACCCAGGGGGGCCCCAGGACCGAGTTTGGGAAACCCTGCAGTAGGGCATTCCCATCGAAAAGGACCCATGAGCACCAACCTGAAGTTTATAAGAGCATATCAAATTAGGTGTCAAATGAAAGCCAAGAGTCTATATTTTTGGGAAATGAAGGCATAGATACATTTTACAACCATTTTCCATCTTAGAAATTAGGCATAAGTAAAGGCTTTGATTTCTGGATAAACAGAAGGAAAAGGGGTCTTAGAAAACATCTACCAGAAAAAGTCTTAAAATGGTATCAGAAATACACCAAAACACAATAATGTTGACGTAAACACCCCTGCCAACTAATAGCAACACTTATATTTAGTTTTGGAGATATTTACATTCTGTAAGTTTAAGAAATATTGCTTTGTGCCTTGTAATTCCGTTACCTAAAACCCACATATCTTTAAGATATTTTCGAATTTCTCTCCCTCATGAGGATGGTGGATAATGAAAGTTTACAGAAGTAACAAGTAATGGTAGACCTACCAATTAGTTATAGTGATTTTACTAGTATCAATTTGATGAATTATTTGTAACGTGTACGCTGGGAGACAGGAAGCAAGTACAGGGAGTGAATTTAATAATAAATGAAACATGGAACAAAACAAGAAACACGAGTAGCGTACAGACATGAAATACAGAAACAGAATGAATAATGCCTGGGGAATAAACCGAAGGGAGTGACGCATATAGGGGAGGGAATCAGGAAGGTGATGGAGTCCAGGTGAGTCTCATAATACCGCGCAGGTGCGCGTAACGATGGTGGCAGGTGTGCGTAATGAACAGTCAACTGGCGACCTCGAGCGCCGGAGATGGGGAGTGGAAGTAGACATGACATTATTATGTGATTAAAACTCGTAATTCCATTACCAAATTGGTAATGGAATTACCCAAAAAAACGGAATTGGCTACAATGGGAAATCATAATAGTCACAAATCTGCTAATGTAATCCCTTCCACTGGCATTATTGTTATGTTCAGCCGATAACTGTTTTCTCATCTCGTGGTCAAACCAAGAGTGTTAAAACTGTCTGAGTCTGGACAGTCTGGATTCTCCCTCTCTCTCTCTCCCTCTCTCTCTCTCTCTCTCTCTCTCTCTCTCTCTCTCTCTCTCTCTCTCTCTCTCTCTCTCTCTCTCTCTCTCTCTCTCTCTCTCTCTCTCTCTCTCTCTCTCTCTCTCTCTCTCTCTCTCTCTCTCTCTCTCTCTCTCTCTCTCTCTCTCTCTCTCTCTCTCTCTCTCTCTCTCTCTCTCTCTCTCTCTCTCTCTCTCTCTCTC
The DNA here is from genome assembly GCF_020615455.1 of Coregonus clupeaformis. NCBI lineage: Eukaryota > Metazoa > Chordata > Actinopteri > Salmoniformes > Salmonidae > Coregonus > Coregonus clupeaformis. The sequence continues at coordinate 54,453,382 of NC_059207.1, forward strand.
TCTCTCTCTCTCTCTCTATCTCTCTCTCTCTCTCTCTCTCTCTCTCTCTCTCTCTCTCTCTCTCTCTCTCTCTCTCTCTCTCTCTCTCTCTCTCTCTCTCTCTCTCTCTCTCTCTCTCTCTCTCTCTCTCTCTCTCTCTCTCTCTCTCTCTCTCTCTCTCTCTCTCTCTATCTCTCTCTCTCTCTCTCTCTCTCCCTCTCTCTCTCTCTCTCTCCTCTCTCTCTCTCTCTCTCTCTCTCTCTCTCTCTCTCTCTCTCTCTCTCTCTCTCTCTCTCTCTCTCTCTCTCTCTCTCTCTCTCTGTCTCTCTCTCTCTCTCTCTCTCTCTCTCTCTCTCTCTCTCTCTCTCTCTCTCTCTCTCTCTCTGTCTCTCTCTCTCTCTCTCTCTCTCTCTCTCTCTCTCTCTCTCTCTCTCTCTCTCTCTCTCTCTCTCTCTCTCTCTCTCTCTCTCTCTCTCTCTCTCTCTCACCAGTTAATGAACTCCAAACTTGTAACACTTGTAACGCAGCCAGTCTTACATTCAAAACCTTTCATTGTGCATTCATTTTGTTTGTAGACATCTTTCACCACACAACCACTGATCCAAAATATAAGTTTACTGTGAAATATAATGATACAGTAGGTATGTATTGTAGTGGTCCTGTATGTGGCTCAGTTCATAAGAGCAAGGCACTAGCAACACCAGAGTTGTGGGTTCGATTCCCACTGGGGTCACATACAAAAATGTGTGGACTGTTGTCATTTTGGATAAAAGTGTCTGCTACGTAAATGGCATGTATTATGGTATTACAGTACTGTATTGGCCAATGTAATTTTAGTAAAGCAGTGTGAACCTTCCCCCCATCAAAAAGACCCCATCAACTTCATTTTGGGGACATGTTTACTGTATAGGGGATGCATTTCTTTCTTGTTTTTTGACTTTTGGGAGTATTTGTGTATTGGTATTGTATTGATATTGTATTACTGCTCTATAGGAGCTAGACATCTTTGAATCTTAATTCGGAGCAGATATTTAACAGAGGTTTTGGAAAACGTGGTCACATAAACACCTGAGAGACATTTGACCGTAATTCCTTTACCAAAGTTTACATTTGCACAGTTCTTCCATTAAATTTGTTTTTGTACATTTTTCAGTGGAAATTGTTAAAAGTAGTCCTTGTGCATAAAGTTGTATGGTTTGTTAAACTTTGAAATCAATGTTTTTTGGGGCATAATTCCATTACTGTAGAATTGCCAAGTACTTATAGCTGCAGGCTTACTGTGTCGTAGGTGTTGAAGGGAGATATATAGCTGAGGCTTAAACACTAATCATCATCTCTGCCTCCTCTTCACACTTACTGCATCCCAAATGCCACCCTATTGCCTATACAGTATAGTGCACTTATTTTGACCAGAGCCCAATATGCCCTGGTCAAAAGTAGTGCACTATAACGGGAATAGGATTCCATTTGGGACGTAAACATTGTTTTTCAGAGCTGAGTGTCTTTGAGGGCTTATAAACGGGCCCAGCCGCTTGGACTCCCACATACCATTCTCCTCTCTAACCAATCAGGGGCCCAGCTCAGAGAGAGAATGTTTGCTTGGCAGCCGCAGAGACACTTGACACTCGTACACACAAATGGAAGTTGTTTCATGTCAAAGCTGTAACAGTGAAGGTGCAATTGAGTTGTGCTGAAAGCTGAAAGCCGGTAACGTTTGCTTTCGCGGTGTGTGCGTGTGTGTGCGTGTGTGTGTCGGGTCCTGTGAACAACCCGGAGCCGGTTAAACTGCAGTTAGTATTCTGTTGTTGACGTTTGTGTTCGGGGGATTTGTGATGGCCTTAACGTTTTGGAGACTGTTGCCTTTTGGCCCACAGCACAGTTATGTATAGGAGTCCTGCTGACTGACTGCTTCACATACTGCATACCCTTCTCAAATCAGACTGTGGAGGTTGTGTGGCGTAAAATGCTGGAAAGAGTAGCGCTAAATGTTGACACATACTTGTTTTAGCACTACAGTAATACTATGTGGAGGCATTACTATCTGTGCCGAGCAGTGTTAATTTTGGGACTTTTTTTTTGTCTTAGTCATTTTGACACAAATATCATTAAGTCTTAGTCACATTTTTTGTCATTTGAATAATGATTTAGTCTAGTTATTGTCAAAATGATGAAAACAGTGGGCCATTTTATTCAACTACATGCCCTTTCATTTTAGTCACATTTTAGTCACATCACATTTGTATTGCCTCATTAACCTATAGTAAACATAAATCACTGACTTCCATGTGCACAAACATACATAGGCAATTTTGTGCAGATGAGGGATATACATTTTAAAATAAAGTATACATCCATTTTTCTTTCTTTCTTGTCCTATCATGATGGAACGGTCCCTAACCCTATACCCTAAACACCCACCTGTGCGACCCATACACCAAAGAGAAGTCCCCATCTGTTTTATGGCCCTGCTGTAAGTTGCCTATATGCAGCCAAAACAGAAAGATAAATTTGGTCAGAGACCTACTAGAGCAGCACTCAAGATTCTGAGCCTGCCTGGCAGGGTTGGTCCTACAAAGCGAGAGCCCCCTGATGGGAAAGCATACTATACAAGGAAATTCTCAAAGCTGCTAATGAGAACCTTGACGACCTTGTACCTAGCCGGTGGGGATTCCGGTGGGGTACCCCACCCAGGTAGTGGCAGTGCTGGCAACACTGGCTGCAGTGTAACCCATGGGGAGGGGGTCACACTCGGACAATCAGAGAGGGGGCATATTATTGTGGCCCTGGTGGCACAAAATAATCAAAGGTCTGACTGCACAGAGATGCTTGGGAAAATGGTCACAATGGGGGACCAGCGTGTGTTTGTTTCAGGGGAAGGGGGTGGATCTGATCTCCATCACCTAGGACTTGACATTGGTTAATCAAATCTGAATGTTTTTCAAATTTTTGCTCAATCTTGCATGCTTTCTCAAACAGCTGTAACTGTATATGCATTCGTAAATCAGGTCCTTTCTTGAGTTGGGCTCTGGGATGTAACAACTGTTGAGCATCTGAGCTTATGGTTGATTGTAGGGGAAAGGGGTTGAGTGTGTTAGAGTATGTGTGTGTGTGTATGTATCCCACATCTGTTGCAAGAGGGTAAGGATGTTAGGGACAATATAGGATGAGTCACAATAATTGTTTGGTAAAATAATAATTGCTTGACAAAAATGTAATGTAATGCAATGGCAATCCTGGTTATAGGTAACAATCCTTTGCATGAACTGCCGACATTATTACGCATATTAATTGTTAATGATGGAAATTAAGATACGCAAGATATTTGAATAGATATATATTATTAATAGCTACAGTTGAAGTCTGAAGTTTACATACACCTTAGCCAAATACATTTAAACTCAGTTTTTCACAATTCCTGACATTTAATCCTAGTAAAAATTCCCTGTCTTAGGTCAGTTAGGATCACCACTTTATTTTAAGAATGTAAAATGTCAGAATAATAGTAGAGAGAATGATTTATTTCAACTTTTATTTATTTCATCACATTCCCAGTGGGTAAGAAGTTGACATACACTCAATTAGTATTTGGTAGCATTGCCTTTAAATTGTTTAACTTGGGTCAAACGTTTCGGGTAGCCTTCCACAAGCTTCCCACAATAAGTTGGGTGAATTTTGGCCCATTCCTCCTGACAGAGCTGGTGTAACTGAGTCAGGTTTGTAGGCCTCCTTAATCACACACGCTTTTTCAGTTCTGCCCACAAATGTTCTGTAGGATTGAGGTCAGGGCTTTGTGATGGCCACTCCAATACCTTGACTTTGTTGTCCTTAAGCCATTTTGCCACAACTTTGGAAGTATGCTTGGGGTCATTGTCCATTTGAAAGACCCATTTGCGACCAAGCTTTAACTTCCTGACTGATGTCTTGAGATGTTGCTTCAATATATCCACATAATTTTCCTTCCTCATGATGCCATCTATTTTGTGAATTGCACCAGCCCCTCCTGCAGCAAAGCACCCCCACAGCATGATGCTGCCACCCCGTGCTTCACGGTTGGGATGGTGTTCTTCGGCTTGCAAGCCCCCCTTTTTTCCTCCAAACATAACGATGGTCGTTATGGCTAAACAGTTCTATTTTTGTTTCTTCAGACCAGAGGACATTTCTCCAAAAAGTACGATCTTTGTCCCCATGTGCAGTTGCAAACCGTAGTCTGGCTTTTTTATGGCGTTTTTGGAGCGATGGCTTCTTCCTTGCTGAGCGGCCTTTCAGGTTATGTCGATATAGGACTCGTTTTACTGTGGATATAGATACTTTTGTACCTGTTTCCTCCAGCATCTTCACAAGGTCCTTTGCTGTTGTTCTGGGATTGATTCACACTTTTCGCACCAAAGTACGTTCATCTCTAGGAGACAGAACGCGTCTCCTTCCTGAGCGGTATGACGGCTGCGTGGTCCCATGGTGTTTATACTTGCGTACTATTGTTTGTACAGATGAACGTGGTACCTTCAGGCGCTTGGAAATTGCTCCCAAGGATGAACCAGACTTGTGGAGGTCTACAATTATTGTGGAGGTCTTGGCTGATTTATTTTGATTTTCCCATGATGTCAAGCAAAGAGGCACTGAGTTTGAAGGTAGGCCTTGAAATACATCCACAGGTACACCTCCAATTGACTCAAATGATGTCAATTAGCCTATCAGAAGCTTCTAAAGCCATGACATAATTTTCTGGAATTTTCCAAGCTGTTTAAAGGCACAGTCAACTTAGTGTATGTAAACTTCTGACCAACTGGAATTGTGATACAGTGAATTATAAGTGAAATAATCTGTCTGTAAACAATTGTTGGAAAAATTACTTGTGTCACGCACAAAGTAGATGTCCTAACAGACTTGCCAAAACTATAGTTTGTTAACAAGAAATTTGTGGAGTGTTTGTAAGCTTCCGACTTCAACTGTATACATACAGCAAATTGAGGTGAGAGCATTTGAAATACTTTTAGTGGTTGATCTGCTTCTGTTTTGTGGGTGGCACTGTGTGCTGTTTTCGAAGGATGGGTCCTGGCCTCTCAGGGGGCCTAGGGATCTGGGGGGACGGGTGGTCTGCCGGTCACTGGGGTGACAACCCAACTTGAGATGGGGAGGTGTTTTAGCGGGTTATACGAAATATGCTTCTCCCATGGGCAAAGAAACTCAAAAGGGGTGATGATATTAATTAACAGTAATTTTGATCCGAATGTGCAAATTGTCCAAATAGATCCGCAATGTTATTAATTGTACTTATCACTGAAAATCCAGTCCACTTAGTAGTCAGATTTTAGTCACAGAGATAATTTTGTCTTGTCTCATTTTAGTAAACTGAAAATATCTATATTTTTTGCATAGTTCTAGTTTTTTCTGGGTCTATTTAGTCAATTATAGTCTTGTCAATTGCCACTGAAAAATAGGTGTTTGACGAATATTTTAGTCACTATTATTGTTGACGAAATTAACACTGCCGCTGAGGTGGAATCCAACCCAACTGCTATTAGCAAGTTGTGAAAAAACAATAACAAAACAACTGCAAACTGCAGTTTGACATCTCCTGAGTATCAGCCAATTGCGTTAGTGAAAACATTTGCATAAATTGCTACAGATCGGTTTTCAAGCAGGAGAGAGCGTTAGGTTTGCCATTATTCATCTTGTGCTGTGAAGTCTCTATAGTGATGTAGACATGCATGATCTAACTTGTAAGGCTGGGCTAATGTGACATGTTAGGAGTGTTCTCTTTTCAGAGAGAGCATCTGATTTGCTGCATATGAGGTAATAGCATGACCTGACATAAACTGCATTTAGATGAAAATCATATAAAGTAGAGGAGTTTGGATTAGTGTCAATATGTATGGTTTGTGGAGTGCTTGTGCTCCTTTGTGTCATTGTGTGTACGTGTGTGTATGCTAGCCTAGCGTTGGACCAGTAACCGAAAGGTCGCTGGTTCAAATCCCTGAGCAAGGTGAGAAAATCTGCCGTTCTGCCCTTGAGCAAGGCCGTTATCCCCCAACAACAACTGCTCCCCAGGCGCTGATGACATGGACATCGATTAAGGCAGCACCCCTAACCTTTCTGATTCAGAGGGGTTGGGTTAAATGTGGCAGACACACATTTCTGTTGAATGCATTTAGTTGCGCAACTGACTAGGTATCCCACCTTCCCTCCCTTCTATCTTTGCTTTATTGAGGGCTATCCAGAAACAGCTTGAGGCAGCTACCACCCGGTAGACTCTATTCCCCTTATTGACTTTGAACCAGTGCAGTGGGGAAGAGGAGTGAGGAGAGTGAGTGTCTAGTCAGGATTTCCTTCCAGTCCAGACTGACTCCCATAGCTGTCTCTGTGCTACAGTGACTGAGTGCAGCAGAATTTGGCAACCTAACGGCTTTCTCCGGCTACCTAAGTCTACCATATCTGGCAACGTGACCCCTCACTCCTGCTCCGACTCCTGCTCCGACTCCTGCTGTGTCTGGCAACCTCACCACTCTCTCGCTTTCTTGCTCTCCCCTGCTCCTGCTCCGAGAGCCATCCTGGGCCAGCTTCACAGCATAACACAGCATAGTTGACAGAGCCTGCACTCTGTCAGGAGCTTCACGGAGAAGCAGAGCAGACAGCCAGATACATTACTGGCCTGGAGAGGAGCTGTGTGTGTGTGTGTGTGTGTGTGGCCAACAGCGCACAGTGTGGTAACCGATAAACGGTCCTCGCTGGGTTGTAACTGTTGGTGTAATGTTTTTTCTCCCACTCTGGCAAGCAAGCTACAAAACAGACACAGATTAATGTGCTTTGTGATGGCTTCTCGAGTTTTTGGCTCAAGTTGTGTGCGCTTGCATGCCTGTGTGCGTATGCATGTGTGTGCGCACATTTGTACCTGTGTGTGTATGTGTGTGTAGGTATATGTATGGGCCAGATCAGATGTAGAGGCATGGCCTAGGCCCTAACACATCTGGTGACTTCATAAACTCCCCATGTTCCTGCTCAGGTTTTAAAGGGGTCACCATGCAACGCTAAGACCGGGGGTCTCATGTCCTCACCTCTGACTCCCCTTTCCCCTTAGTCTCTCTCCCTCCATCCCCCATCTTACTCCTCTCTCCCCCCTCCAACCCAGGTGTTGCCTCCTCTCCCCCTTTCTCTCCCTTCTCTCACCCCCTCTCTCCTACTCTCTTTTTCCCCACTCATCCTTCCTCTCCTCCATCCCTTTCGCTCTCTACCCCTCTACAGCCCAGGTGTTGCCTCCCCCCAGCCCCTCACTCATCCCTGGGTCTGTCTCTAGTTAAGTCCCTCTCTCTCTTCCTCTCGTAACTGCCGCCCCTGCATCATATGTTTTGACTGGATTATGTCACAGTTTGCATCCTGACTGACTGTTTGACTAGGATGAGGATGGGACCGAGGTTTTTTGCATCCCAAATGGCAGCCTGTTCCCTATGTAGTGCAATACTTCTGACCAGGACCCATAGGGAATAGGATGCCATTTGGGACATTGCTGATGATGGGGCTGTAGGGTCTGGGTCCTCTTTGAGGATAACAGTGAGACCGTCGGCGAGAAATGTGAGCATGTGTTGGCAGCAGGATGGAGGGATGGAGATAGAGAGGTAGATGGAGACAGACGGGGTGTTTTAGGGCTGCTGGAATGTATGTGTAACCCATCTAGCTCAGCACAGGGAGTGTCGGGGTTGTAGGCTTCATATGTGGCCCTTGTGGTCCTTTTTTAGTTTTTTTTGGCCCTCACACTCTAACCTCTTAGCCACAGATGGGCTTCAGTGCAGCAGACACTGGTGAACCATTGAATGTATGGGGAGTGGTGTGTGTGTGTGTGTGTGTGTGTGTGTGTGTGTGTGTGTGTGTGCCAGAGTATGTTCACTTCAACAGGGAAACAAAACACAAACTAAACTAACACCAATATTTTTCCAGGGCAGTCGTCCCTGGATGGCACTAGGCTTGTTCGGTATACCGTATATACCGCATACTGGGGTATTTGGAAATAGCCACAGGGTGGTTTTTCAATACTGTCAATACCGTTGAAACTATTTATTTGAAGCATTTGAGTGTAGCTACTTTTGAAGTAAATACCTGCAGTCAACAATACGTTAGATAATGAAGATTGCATAATGAAGCTTACCGGTAGTCTCCAGTCACGTGGTGTTTGTTTACAAGCACACAACGAAGAGAGACCGGAGCCTTTTGTCACTCACTGTTGTGTAGCATGTGCCAGGGGATGTAATTACAGTATGGAATTCACAACTAAATGTTTGTCAGGTGGATATCTTAAGTTCATTCTAAAATGTGCTAAATGTTCTGCAGTTGTTCATTAGGTTTGCTAATTTAATAGCTTGTTAGCTATCCAGTTAAGTGGTTAGCGTCCTTCAAAATCAAGCTTCGCTTGCTGTCTAAAATGTGTTTTGTGCGTGCAGCAAACTGTGAGTAGCATTTTTGAGTTACTTGTATAACTTTATGAACTGGGATGTCTGTCCTGCAAATAGTTTAGGTCAGAGACTGTATAAAATGTTCGCAATGCACTCGTTATCATTTAGTTAGCATTCTCTATGAGATTGGACATGTACTGTGGTTAGCATTGCTAGCCTTTGGATTACAGAGGCTCAGTGTGGTTTTAAAAAAGCGCCCCATTTGTCAGTTTGAAGGTATGACAATCTGGATACCGCCCAAGCCTAGCTGGCACACCACAGTGAGAGAGCAGGTTGGGCATTACTAGCAGCATAGTACTAGAATATGCTAGGATCTACTTTCTATCCTAGCACTAGCCTAACTTGTTGTCTCATGCTCTACACTAGGGGAATCAGGCCGACAGTGCTGTTAGCAATGCTAACAATGTGTTTGCATGAATGGAGACATAAGGATTGGGGCTTGGAGAGGTTGTGTTAGGACTTATGAGAGGCAAAGAGTTTAAGGGGAGAGAAGAGAGAGACATGGGAGATGGAGAGATATACAGAAACAGAGAGAGGGAGACAGAGACAGAGCAGATATTATATATATATAGAGAGAGAGAGAGAGAGAGAGAGCGAGAGAGAGAGAGAGAGAGAGAGAGAGAGAGAGGGAGACAGAGACAGAGCAGATATTATAGAGAGAGAGAGAGAGAGAGAGAGAGAGAGAGAGAGAGAGAGAGAGAGAGAGAGAGAGAGAGAGAGAGAGAGAGAGAGAGAGAGAGAGAGAGAGAGAGAGAGAGAGAGAGTATGAGTGCTCCCTATTTGCCTACATTCCCAGTACTCTGCAGCATGCCCTGACTTGCGACGTCTGCCCAAAGTTCAGTGGAATACTCATATTTACTTAGCTGAAAGTGAGTTGAGTTTGGCTGGAAGTAGGAAACTTTGGTCTGTGTCATGTGGCTTTGCGTCCGGCCGCTGGCCTAGCAGCTACTTCCTGTTGACCCCTGGGTGGTGCCCTGCAGACGTCAGGTTACGGCCGACGCCCTGGGACAGGCTACCATGGCAACCGCAGACCCAGAGATGGACAGACGGACTGAGTCTTAGTATACACTGTTCTGATTATCATTATTATTACGATTATTACCAAGCCTGAGTTTAGCTGTAGCTGTGATTGTTTTTTTTTGTCATGTTCCTCAGAGGATTTCAAAGGCTTCTGTGTGTTTGATCAGTCTGTCTCTCTGTCTCTCTCTCTCTCTGTCTCTCTCTCTGTCTCTCTCTCTGTCTCTCCTCTCTCTCTCTGTCTCTCTCTCTCTCTCTGCCTCTCTATCTCTCTCTCTGTCTCTCTCTCTCTCTCTCTGTCTCTCTCTCTCTCTGTCTGTCTCTCTCTCTCTGTGTCTCTCTCTCTCTCTCTCTCTCTCTCTCTCTCTCTCTCTCTCTCTCTCTCTCTCTCTCTGTCTCTCTCTCTGTCTCTCTCTGTCTCGGTTCTACCTCCTTTCCATCTCTTTCTCTTTCACCTTGTGCAAATCACCACCTGTCCAGGGCAGGCTCCACAGCTGTCATTCCAGGATGCAAACCACCCCTGTCATCTTCTCCTGTGTCAGTCTCTTCTTTTCCATTTTTCTCTCTCTCTACCTCCCTTCCTCCCTCTTTCTTTCCCTTCCCGCGTCAGAGTCAGATTCACTTTCTGCCACAGGCCCTGTCCTGTCTCATCTCTGAAAGTCAAAGGCACTTCGTCGGATGAGAAGGCGAATGGGGCAGCTATCCTCTCTCTAGTGAGTAGATTGGACATGACAGATGTGATAATTATGTAAAGCGTGTTGTGAGAAGAGACAAAAGAAAGGTGGTTTCATGTTCACTGTGTCACTCAGTCTGGCCTGATCCGGCAAGGCAGCTCTCTCCTCTACTCTCCTCTTCTCCTTTCTCCTCTTCTCCTCTCGTAGACAACGTAGAATTAAGCTGTCAAGCATCTGCCTGTTTCACCACTATGTGTGTTGATGTGTGTGTGCGTGCATGTGTGTGTGTCTAATGCTCAACTGCCAAGACTGGAGGACATAAACAATATTTAGGTGGAGGGAGTGTATTCGTTGTTCTTTTTTCTGTCTGTTGCCAGCTATGACTTTTCTTGGGACATGTTTGTGTTCAACATAGGTCAAGGTCAATGTGGGATGTTTTGTGCCTGGACATGTCCAATTTCAACTGTACTTCACTTTAGAACTTTATCTATACTGTTGTTGCTCCATACGACAACATCTCTGCACTGCATTCTCTCTTCCTCTCTCTCTCTTATTCTCCTCTCCCTCTATCTCGGTCATTCTTCCTCTCTTCCTCCATCCCTCTCTTATTTGAATGCCATTATGCATGAGCAGCATTGCTCACCTCATCGGCCCAGTCTTCTTGTGTACCTTGACATTTGCTTGTGCATTAGGAGCCTTTCCTCTCATTTCCCACTGACATTCTCTCTGGGCCCCGCCAATTCCTATGGGTCCTGGTCAAAAGCAGTGCACAATGGAGGGAATAGGGTGCCATTTGGAACACAGACTCTGTTATAGGCCATCAGACTGAACACACTTTGAGACGCGGCGTACGCTGTGCAGGGTAAATGCAGATACGCAAAGAACAGTAATGGCATTACGTATGGAAGCATACATGCCCCATGCTTTCTGGGAATTCTATCAACTCTCTACAACAAACAATTGTTTTTCGTTATTAAAATGCAATTTTATTCATCAGAATGGAATTTTAAAGTACGTTTGGTTAGGATTGGAAGCCCCTGAAGGGAAATGTGTTTCGATGCATTGGAGAATTACACAAAATAATGAGTTTTCGTGCCTAAGCTTTTGGATTCATATAATGAGTTTAAATCAAAATGCACTGTTATCAGCTGTGGACGTGTAGATATGAAGAGAACACACATTGCTATTCTGACTGAGTCAGTGCTCTGATAGGTCAAATTTTTTCAAGTGTGTCAGGATAAAAATAAAAAAAAGTTAAAGTTATGTGAGACACTGTGGTTCTATATTCCCGGTAAAACCCCAAAACCAGTTGTGTTTGCTTTGGGGGGGGGGACATGACTTGTCCTGTGAACTCCAGTCTTTTTATATGAGGGTTGCGTTTGGTCCTCATCCGGTGGCCACTGAGGTTTCTCGTATGCATCCAAAATGGCACCCTATTCCCTACAAGGGCTCTACCTTTGACCAGAGCTCTATGGGCCCTGGTCGAATGTAGTGTGCTATATTGGGAATAGGGTGCCATTTGGTACGTAGCTTGCTCTCTGTTCCAGCCCTGCTGCTGAGGAATGACAGGCTCAGCCTCTCTAAATACACACACTCACACACACCAAATGAAATCACAGGCTCTCTAAATAAATGGAGAGCAATTTCCCTCCAGCAGCAGGGACCAGGGCCTCGGCTTGGCTAGGCTTGATCTAGGTCCAGCAGGCATTTTGCGGCCGAAGAAGCAAATTGTCGCCTTTCCCCTCCTGCAGATGCAGGACACACCCACTGACAGTGGACAGCAGGGTTCAGTGGACAGGCCAAATGGACAGCAGGGATCAGTGGACAGGCCAAGTGGACAGGGATTTGTAGTAGACAGGACATGGGAGTTAACAAGACAATGAGTGGACATCTGGACAACATAGCGAGTGGAGGCAGCTAAATGTTGACTTAGGTAAGTTGACTAAGGAGTTGATTTAGGTAAGTGGACTAGTCAGAATGTGGACAGAGTTAAGTGAATTGTGGGACGGGGGGATTGCATTGCAAATATGAGGCTTTGACAACCCATATCTATCTACTGAATCCAAGTTATGTGGGAACTCAACAGACACAATGATTTATGTAAGTGATTGAACCTCAGGAACATCTTGGTCCCAGGACCTTGTTTTACGACCCAGGTCTTACCCCTGTAAGCCGTTTAGCTGTGAGCCAGTGATATCCCATTGCAGCGCATTGAAGCTCTTTGAATGTGGCTGAAACTCAATGGCTTTGAAACCTGACCTGACAGGACAAGAGGCCCTGATTTAGCTAGCTGTCTGTCTATCCCTGTCTGCCTCCCTAATGGCACCCTATTCCCTACACAGTGCACTACCTTTGACCAGAGCCCTATATGGACCCTGGTCAAAAGTAGTTCACTATAGGGAATAGGATGCCATTTGGGACGCAGCCCCTGTGTTCTTGAGGTGAATACATCCCACCTTTCTGAGGTGAACAACAAGTTGGTTGGACATGAGTGTGTCTGTGTGTGTGTCTCCAAATACCCCCAGTGCCCAGCAGACAGTCTACGTGGCACAATCACCGAGCCCAGCGCCGACTGAGCCCCGGCCGAGCAACCAGGGGCGGTCACACACGGCCGATGCCATGAAACTAGATCCACACTAGATCCTCAATAGATCCCTGTAATGGATCCTCTTTCTCAGGCATGGTAGTGGGACTGGGATGCCCTCTCTCTCCCATTGACCGGAGACATCTGATTCTCTGTACAGAGGAGCTTCCTAGAGCCACACAGACCACAGTGAAACACACACTTACACACAAACCACAGTGATAAGGATTCGCTTTCACAAGTCAGGACCAGACATTGGAGATGGCCTGGTAAAAACACAAAACACAGGGGGCTAAAAGGCTGGTGATGATCCCTGCTTTAGTTCCTTCTTGTGTTGTGTTTAGGGTTGCAAACGGAGGGTATAATACTGGAAACTTTCCAAGTTTAGCAGTAAACTACCAGTATTTTGGTATCTTTCAAGGATTTTATGTAATCTATCACAAGACATCTAGTGTCTGTAATTACCTCTGGCACTCTGTGTGGCCTTATCACATGTAAAATATTTAAAATAATTAAATAGGATGATTTAAAAATAAAACATTTAATGACAAAGCTGTAAAACATTATCCTACATATAAACCATCAACTTAGTGAATACCATTGGTGTTTAATATGAAGGTTTCAGCTTGAAATAGTATTTGTTATTTTTTACACACTTATTTATTTGACTATGTCAATATGTATTTGTTGTAAATGTTTTGGCGTCAAATTGGTGGCAGTTCTGGAAAAAGTCAATAGTTAGAAGAGTTAAAAAATGAATACTACATATGAATCTTTTTTTGTTTGTTGATAGATTGCCATAGATTTTCTGTTAATTTCCCAGATTAGATTCCGGTAACTGGTAAATTACCGGTAGCTTTGCAACCGTAGTTGTGTGGCAGCTTTTGTGCATTGGTTTTTGTGTCCAGGTGTTGTGTGTTTTGTTTGTGGATTATCTGTCGGTCATTTGTAATTTTAATATGGTGGTATTGCACCCTTCGCTCGTTGGCTGACCGGGGCAATCAGGAAGATAAAACATCACGCATTAAGCGCATTTAGAGAAAATCTAAGAAAATCGGAGAAGAATCCAGAATTACAGATGAATGTGTTTTGTTGTGGTCCTTTTAGAAAATGTTTCAGATAAGGGGGAATTTAGTGTGGAGAGAGAGATAAAGGTGAAATGTCGGACTGCTCTCTCTCACCATCATAGCAAAGAGCCCAGTTTCTCTCATTTTTCTCAGATCCAAGTAGAAGTGGATGTGACGATGCAGTCGGAAGAATGCAGAAGGGACTTAGCCAAGACTTCCATCTGTAGTTTACCAAGATTGGCAAAACAAACATGCGGGGCCTTTTCTGATGTGCTTGCCACTCACACTCTATTAGCTTCATGCTGCTAGAAGAGAGTCATTGGATGCAGATGGGGCATGTTTGTGTTCCACACATGGACCCGCTGCTCGCAAAACATTCTGACGAAACGTTCTAAAACTAAGAGTTCTAGAACTAGGAACACTAAGTTCTAGAACAATTGAGCTATAGGAACACTGAGTTCTAAAACTATGGAGCTAGGAAAACTCTTGAGTTCTACATGGCTCTGGAATTCTCAAGGTTTCTGAAGTGCAGCTATGAAGTGCAGTCTATGTAATGTTGTCATCTGCCCAAAGGGTGAACAAAATCCAATGTTGGTCTGCTCCAATTACGCCTAATTTAAACACATGGCTCAAAGCCTTCCTTAGACGTTTTGATCAAATTAAGTCAAATTTCCAGCCGGCACTTCATGCCACTTCTGCTCTCATCTAAAGAACAATTATTCCAAAGTGAGCCCATTGGCTACAGAACTCACAAGCTGATTTGAAATTCTTTCACGGTGGCGAGCGGGTGGGCGCTTGGCCGGCTGTTGGGTTATGGGAGATGTTCCAGTCATTGGTACCCAGAATTCCAAGCTGACATTACTACTTCCTCCTTACTACTTCCTCTTTGGTTCTCAAACTGTCAAACTTCTTACAACAACATGTTGGGAAGTTCACCGTAATTCTCTCTTTCCCCCTTGGGTTATGCATGGTTACATTAAATCCTCAATGCTTCACTTTTATTCTACATCAATAACATTCTTATAATATTGCTTATTAATATCTGTATTAGTGTTATCGTTACATGTTCTTGAGGAAACAGTAGTGCGATTACTTGCGGTTTTCGATTTCGGGTTAGATTTGTTTATTTTTTATTAAATGCACTATGCATTATGTGGGTTGAATGCTGTAACTGCCCATTACTGCTTGTCACTTACTAACCATCATTTATTCACTTTACTTTTATAAAATATTTCAGTTGTTGTGTATATTACATTTGTTTTATTTGATGACTTTATTATTTCATTCCAAGTCATCATCTCATCTCTATAGAGCTGCTGCTTATGACTGCTGAATACCAACTATCAATCACTTAGATTAGGTAGAGATATCTAGCGAAGCAGCTACTCTATCCCTCTCAATTGCACATTATTCTGTCTCTTTTATGTTACAGGCTAAAAGAAACACAGATCAGACAAGCAGGCGTGCGATGGATTATGGTCATTGTAGTTAATTACCACGTTTTCAGCGCAACACTACGTAGAATATTTACCTGTTGGAAAATACAACTCCCTACTACATCACACAGTTTGGGCTCGATCTGATTTATCTCTACAGAAACTGTGCAATGTGCGCATTGAGCTCACAGAAGAAAAAACGAACAAAATGGAATTAAAATAATTGAACAGATGAACAGTTGATCATCTTTTGCACATCTATCATTCCAGTGTTAATACGAAATTGTAACTATTTTGCACTTTGGCCTATTTATTGCCTTACCTCCATAACTTACTACATTCGCACACACTGTATATAGATTTTCTGTTGTACACTGCTCAAAAAAATAAAGGGAACACTTAAACAACACAATGTAACTCCAAGTCAATCACACTTCTGTGAAATCAAACTGTCCACTTAGGAAGCAACACTGATTGACAATACATTTCACATGCTGTTGTGCAAATGGAATAGACAACAGGTGGAAATTATAGGCAATTAGCAAGACACCCCCAATAAAGGACTGGTTTTGCAGGTGGTGACCACAGACCACTTCTCAGTTCCTATGCTTCCTGGCTGATGTTTTGGTCACTTTTGAATGCTGGCGGTGCTTTCACTCTAGTGGTAGCATGAGACGGAGTCTACAACCCACACAAGTGGCTCAGGTAGTGCAGCTCATCCAGGATGGCACATCAATGCGAGCTGTGGCAAGAAGGTTTGCTGTGTCTGTCAGCGTAGTGTCCAGAGCATGGAGGCGCTACCAGGAGACAGGCCAGTACATCAGGAGACGTGGAGGAGGCCGTAGGAGGGCAACAACCCAGCAGCAGGACTGCTACCTCCACCTTTGTGCAAGGAGGAGCAGGAGGAGCACTGCCAGAGCCCTGCAAAATGACCTCCAGCAGGCCACAAATGTGCATGTGTCTGCTCAAACGGTCAGAAACAGACTCCATGAGGGTGGTATGAGGGCCCGACGTCCACAGGTGGGGGTTGTGCTTACAGCCCAACACCGTGCAGGACGTTTGGCATTTGCCAGAGAACACCAAGATTGGCAAATTCGCCACTGGCGCCCTGTGCTCTTCACAGATGAAAGCAGGTTCAAACTGAGCACATGTGACAGACGTGACAGAGTCTGGAGACGCCGTGGAGAACGTTCTGCTGCCTGCAACATCCTCCAGCATGACCGGTTTGGCGGTGGGTCAGTCATGGTGTGGGGTGGCATTTCTTTGGGGGGCCGCACAGCCCTCCATGTGCTCGCCAGAGGTAGCCTGACTGCCATTAGGTACTGAGATGTGATCCTCAGACCCCTTGTGAGACCATATGCTGGTGCGGTTGGCCCTGGGTTCCTCCTAATGCAAGACAATGCTAGACCTCATGTGGCTGGAGTGTGTCAGCAGTTCCTGCAAGAGGAAGGCATTGATGCTATGGACTGGCCCGCCCGTTCCCCAGACCTGAATCCAATTGAGCACATCTGGGACATCATGTCTCGCTCCATCCACCAACGCCACGTTGCACCACAGACTGTCCAGGAGTTGGCGGATGCTTTAGTCCAGGTCTGGGAGGAGATCCCTCAGGAGACCATCCGCCACCTCATCAGGAGCATGCCCAGGCGTTGTAGGGAGGTCATACAGGCACGTGGAGGCCACACACACTACTGAGCCTCATTTTGACTTGTTTTAAGGACATTACATCAAAGTTGGATCAGCCTGTAGTGTGGTTTTCCACTTTAATTTTGACTCCAAATCCAGACCTCCATGGGTTGATACATTTGATTTCCATTGATCATTTTTGTGCGATTTTGTTGTCAGCACATTCAACTATGTAAAGAAAAAAGTATTTAATAAGATTATTTCATTCATTCAGATCTAGGATGTGTTATTTTAGTGTTCCCTTAATTTTTTTGAGCAGTGTATTTTTGACTTTATGTTTTGTTTACCCCATATGTAACTCTGTGTTGTTGTTTTTATCGCACTGCTTTGCTTTATCTTGGCCAGGTCGCGGTTGTAAATGAGAACTTGTTCTCAACTGGCTTACCTGGTTAAATGAAGGTGAAATAAATAAATAAATAAATACTTAGTTCTTTAAAATCCAAAAAATAACCAAAATGTCAGTTAATCGCTCAGCACTAGAACAGAATACCAGAAAGGAAGAACAAACATTTATTTCTCTATTACTGTTGCATGCATAATATAAGTGATTGAAATTGTTTTTTGAGAGCACTTGAATGGCAGGTCACAATTGCCTCACCTCTGTTCATGCCCTCTATTTATCCTCCCAGTCCGGCCCCATCTTCCCTGGGGCCTGTAATCACGCAGGGGCCCAGAAAGAGAGAGGAAGGGAGAGGGAGAGAGAGAGAAAGGGCGAGAGAGACAGAGAGAGAGGGAGACGAGGGAGAAAAGAGAGGGAGAGAGAGGTGAGGAGGGGGTCTTTGTTTTGAAACACACCTGTTTTCGATCGTCCTGTTTGTGCTCATGTTGGCTGGCATGTCTGGTATGTTAATTACATGTGGTTTGGGGTAAGGAGGCTCTGGCTCTGAGCTGTTTCAGGGGCATGTGTGTGCAGCTATTAGCCGCTCTCTGTTCTCTCTCTCTCACTCGCTCAACTCACTCACTCCCTCTCTCTCTTTGTGAGGTGTGTTAGCGATTGGGGCCAATGCTTAGATGTAGCAGTGAGGCTTTGGCTAGAGTTAGAGGGGTTTGGGGGATCACTGGAGATAGATGAAAGTGTTTCTGATAGGGAAGAAGGAGAGTTGAAGTTCGCAAAGATGCTTGTTGGACCTCACATTATCAATACACCTCCAAACTTATGGATCAATGTGTTTGCATTTTTACTGTACCATTTTATTGTCTGAAGATAATGATGGATTCACTGGCGGAGCGTTTATTTTTTTTACACATTGCTTTCATTCAGAATGCCAGGAAATTAACAACAAGTCGCCCTAGTGTTCTGTACTGTAGACACCACAGGCTTACAGTAAATGTTTTAGCACATTGATTGTTGCCTTTGAAAGTCTGGAACACGCTGGTCAGCCTAGATTAGAATGACTGACACACACACAGTGGGCGGACATCCTTTGGGGAATTACACTGGCAGTACAGTCAAGAGTGGGTGAGAATGAATGAATGACACACGCACAATGACATAGTCCACTGGGAAGTTGGAACAATGCAGTCTGTGTGTCTGGGTGCCCCTGTCCTCCACATCGGATGCAACTTAAAACACTGTCGCCCCCGCTGCTCGGCTGATTAAAATTGCACCCTTTCTTACAGTAAAAGCGTTGGAAGAGTAGAAGGAGGGAGAAGTGAGAGAGAGAGAGAGAGAGAGAGAGAGAGAGAGAGAGAGAGTGTAAAGGAATGCTGTGAATAGTAGAGACAGATTAATGCATGTTCTGTCACTGCATCTGCTTATAACAGATCTCTGAGACTGCATCCCAAATGCAACCTATTCCCTATATAGTGCACTATTTTTTACCAGTGCACTATGAAGGGAATAGCGTGCCATTTTGGGATGTAGCCTGAGTGTTGGTTGGTGTAGGGATCATTTTACTCCCTCTTTTTTTTATAAAAAGAAGGGAAGAGGAGAGGAAGAGAGGAAGAGAAGAAGAGAGGAGAAAAGCCCCCATGCAGTGCTTGAACAGACTTTAGCAACAGTGGGCTATCATGTCCCAAATCACAGCCATAGATCCCAAAGCTAGCCAATCCACGATAGTACTAAGAACCCGTATGCTTGTGTGTGTGTGTGTGTGTGTGTGGGTGTTTGTGTTTGTGTGTTCATTCCCTTCCTTCCCAGCAGCAGACAAATTAAACAGGCTCAGTTTTTTCTCTATCTAAGCCCTACATTGGTTGTTTGTTTGCTGGTATAGGGGCCCAGCACGTAACTGCACCACAGAGCTCATCTGGAATGGCATTTGGAGCTCTGAGCTGAGGCCTGGCTGGTCTGGTGTAGGCTAGCTAGGCGCATGCTAGCTTTGTCTTTGTTTGCTGCTAATTTTATGAGCCTTGGCTTGGTGGGTCCTTCCATAACAATAGGAAATCAAGTTAACCAAGTGTTACTTCACTGGAGCAACATGGAGAGAATGAGGGCTTTGAAGAAAGCAGTTCTAACAATAAAAGATCATAAATAGTTTTCTATCTCTGGCGTTGTTGTGCTCTGCCTCTACTTCTCCTGCTGTTTCTCTTCCATTCTCACCTATTTCTATTTCTCTCATCTCTCATTCTGTCTCTGTTTTTCCCTTTCCCTTTGACTCTTTCTATCATCCTGTATTCGGTGCTCTCTGTGCGCCCGCCTAATTTACAGTTTGGTTTATGATTTCAGATGGATCTATCCCAAACACCTTAATTGTGTACCTTGGAACACACAGAGCAACTTCATTGAGCCTCTCTCGCTCTCACCCTCCCTCCCTCCCTCCTGCTCTGTCCTGGCTGTATCCACGTTGTTTCACTGAGACCCTCTCTCTCTCTCTCTCTCCCTCACTCACTCCCCTCCCCTCCCCTCTCTCCCCCTAACCCCCTCCCTCCTCCTCTTCACCTTGTTTACTCTATTGTCAGAGTTGGTTTAGAGTGAGTTCACCGGCAGCCTGTGTTGAGTATGCGGCATTGTGTAGCAGGAGGGACATTTCCCCGTCTATATTTGTTTAACCTGCTAACCTTGTCTACTTAGTCTACTTAGAGGCCTGGGACATGGCAGATGAATCACAGACAGGGTAGCTTGAT
This sequence comes from Coregonus clupeaformis, assembly GCF_020615455.1. Classification (NCBI taxonomy): domain Eukaryota; kingdom Metazoa; phylum Chordata; class Actinopteri; order Salmoniformes; family Salmonidae; genus Coregonus; species Coregonus clupeaformis. The sequence continues at coordinate 54,473,329 of NC_059207.1, forward strand.
ATACAGTAATGGGGAGAGGCAGGCAGGGGTGAAGTGTGTGTGTCTGTGTGTAATAGGAGGTGAAGATATGAAGACCCTTTCAGTCATGTTTGGAAAATATGCCTCTTCATTTTCGTCTTTGTCTCACTGAAACAGCAGATGGCTAGAGCAGAGTGACTCCAGAGGAAACAGGGAAACTGACAGGAAGTGCAAGGGGGAAGTAATTTAACGTGACACCGGTCCTCCCTTGTGTCACGTTGGCATTTCATCCTCACGTATGTCAGGTCCTTCCTTTCCACTTTTGTTTCAACGTCCTCCTTTAGGTCATAGTCAGTATAAGTCCCGTCGTTCACTACCAAATCCTGCCCTTCTCCTGAAGTGTGCACTTGACTTACACACTTTCTCGCATGGATTTGACAATAGTGGAAGTGCGTGTGTGAGGGGTATTTGGGGTAGAGTGTTGAGGTTTTTTAGGCCTAAAGTGGGTGTCCATGGTTTTTAATGCTCCCTTATTCGGGTCACTAACAAAACAGAATGACAATGGCTTTAAAGGAAACAAGTAATTGTATTGGAGAAAGACATTGGGGTAGTGAAGTGGCATCTCTCACTTATGTGGGAATAAGACTCACTTCAATTATGTGGTAGCAAGACTATCTTTTTCAGTCACGCTCACACTTTTGTAGACCCTTGTAAGGGTGAAAGCATCTTGCCTGTTTAGTCACAGTTGTAACCTGTAAGTCTAGACCACTGATACCCCATAGTGGAATACTGTATCTATACACCTCATGGGAAATAAGTTACTGTACCGCTATAAAACTTAACAGCACTGCAGTATACCGATAAAAACATTGATATTGCCATGCGGTGCCCTCCTCAAATCAAATCAATTGTATTCGTCACATGCTTCATAAACAACAGGTGTAGACTAAAGGCCTCTGCATGCTTCCCAGCCTAAACAGTTTTGGAACAGTTTGTGCATATGTTATGACAACATTTTGTGACGTTTTTTGTTAGTTTTGGTCTTCCGCAAGGTTTTTTTGGTTGTTCACACACACTATATTTTTTCTCAAGGCAAGCCGAAGTCGGTAACCGCAGTCTACGCCCCTTCGTCGGTGATTGGTCAGCAGTAGGGATTCGTTAATGAAGTGTTTGTTGTCATTTAGGGCATACAAATCACTTTTGGGTTCACTAGCCACTCAGATTTCTTACCAGCCAAAATAATTTGATTCCGCTAAAATTACATCAACAAAACACAAAACGTATGGGCATGCTTTGTAATGTTTCTAAAACAAAAAATGTATTACTAGTAAGAAGTAATGTGGTTGTTTAATTTCATTTTTTGTGATGTTAGTCTTTTAACCAAAATATCACAGATGAGACAAAATAATTCACCTTCCCCTTTAAGGGCAGGATGTTACCATGGTAACACGACTCCAGTCATGTTTGTGCCTGCGAGATTGACTCTGACTAGTAGAGAAGCGTTGTCTTCTCTTCCCTACCAGTTGAAACTCAATCATAGAAGAACAACCTAGCTTGTGAACAAAACAATGTCAATAGTATTTCGTTTCAAGTAAATTAGACCAAATGTAATGCCTGTGCACAGGTGCTTCTAAAAATGAATCTTTCACTCATCTCTTCACATGCGCACAGCCCCCAGCCAGGCAGTGTTTCAGTGCTAGGTGGAATAGGCTATGTAGGATTCGTAGTTCTTTGACTTAATTTACCAGCTATGAAACAAAACGGCAGAAATACTTTGATAAACAGCTAATGCAGCATTTATTTTACTATAAATGTGATCATATTTGACTATTTTTATTCACAAATGCAAGTGTAATGCTCGCACTGTGGAGCCCTGACCATCCGCCAACCTGGCTGGTGAAATAGATATCTTACCCACCAATGCCAAAATCTACACGCATTTGCAGGTGGCGGGTGTTTTTAGGCCCTGTTGTCATTCAACCAGAGACAAATCGTTTTCATGCACATTTTTTCACTTGAGAAATACTGCACCAAATATCTTACATGCTGACTATACCGGGCGTCCGCGTGCGCCATCTCACGCATGTTGATTTTGTCCATCCACACCAGATGCGATCAGGACACGCAGGTTGAAATATCAAAACTAACTCTGAACCAACTATATTCATTTGGGGACAGGTCGAAAAACATGAAACATGGTTGGACATTTAGCTAGCTAGCTTGCTGTTGCTAACTAATTGTCCTGGGTTGTTATTTTACCTGAAATGCAGAAGGTCCTTTTTTTCTGGATCTTTGTAGAATTTTGAGTCACAAAATCGTGTGTTCTCTACTCCAACAATTAATCCACAGATAAAAGGGGAAACCTAGTTAGTTTCTAGTAATCTTTCCTCCTTCAGTCTTCTTCTGTGGACTTTATAATGGCGGTTGGCAACCAACTTTAAGGTGCATTACCACCACTACCAACTGGACTGGAGTGTGGACCTCAGTTCATCTTTCAATCACCCACGTGGGTATATGCTTCTAAATACCAATGAGGAAATGGGAGAGGCGGGACTTGGCGTCAAAAATAGTAGCAGGTTCTATTTTAGCGCCTGGCTACGTAGACGTTCGTTATCTTAGATTAATTCTGACTATTTTGAGGAAGTGTATACTGTCTACGGCGTCTCAAAATGGACAAACAGTACTATTGATGCGTTTTTCATGTTTTTCAAGTGAAGGTCTTTTAATGGAGCATGCGAGCACACTCGTTCGTTTCGCTTAGCCTAGTTCGGCTCGTGGTGCCCCAACACTCTATTAAGACACTTTATGTTGGTGTTTACTTTATTTTGTCAGTTACCTCATACAGTCTGTCCTACAGTCAGTCCTCATGGTTGTCCCTCTGTTACTCCCTACTGGGTTGTAATAAAGATGGTGGAATGGATAGAAGGATGGAGGGATATAGAGAGGGATGGAGGAAGCTCCTTAAATCAGAGTCTGTCTTTAGAACCAGACCTATGTAATTATCTAGCACTTTGTTTCATCCCTGCTCATAGCTAACACAACAAAACAGGGCTGTATTAATAGCGTGACCTGCAAACTCTCTACAGAGAAACCTCCTTTGTTTGTCTACTTGTTTGTTTTGTTTCCCAATGAAATCACATGACCACAAGCAGGCACAGCTCTCTCTCTCTCTCTCTCTCTCTCTCTCTCTCTCTCTCTCTCTTTCTCTCTCTCCCCTCTCTCTCTTTCTCTCCCCCTCTCTATATATCCCTCTCTCTCGCTCTCTCTCTCTCTCCATCACTCGCCAACGAGCACTATTTGAAGTCTTAGTATGGAAGTAATTTGCCCGCAAATCCCGACAAATATAATAACAGGGCGATTAGCTCTCAGTGAATTATCCTCCTCTCTTTCCTTTTTTAAGACTTATTGGGTTTGTGTGGTATCCTGCGAGAGCAAGACTTTGCTGGTTGGGGTTTGGGGCGAGTCCTCCATCCTCCTCTTCTCCTCCCATTTCCCAAACTTTTCTATTTGAGGATCTTGCATGTATTTAAGAGTTTTTTCTACTCCCCCACTCTCTCTCTCTCTCTCTCTCTCTCTCTCTCTCTCTCTCTCTCTCTCTCTCTTTCCGTCTTTCATGCGGTCGTGGTCTCTGGTTCTGTTTCCATCAGGCTGTGATGCGACCACAAGAAAGGCCCTTGTCATGTGACATGAGTGGAACGGTCACACGCTGACAGAGAGGGGGTGGAGAGGGTCTGAGGTGGCGATAGTCACCAATCAGAGGGAAGAGGACAGCTGGAGTATGTCCCAAATAGCCCCCTATTCCCTTATATAGAGCACTATTTTTGATGGGCCCTGGTTAAAAGTAGTGCACTAAATAGGGAATAGTGTACCATTTCGGATGGAGACCTCGTGGTAAGTGGATGGATTGAGTCACAGCTTTTGGATCTCCCTTCCTATCCTCATCCTATAGCGGGAGGGACTTTTGTTTTCAAGGATGTGTGCATGGCGCTCCCTCCCTCCCTCCCTTCCTCCGCAGGCCTTTTAAACGCTCCATTCATATTTAAGATGGCCTCACTTATCTCTGAGTCCCTGCAGATCCACTACTTCCCATTCCCACCGCAGGCAAATGGTGCCTCCAGACCACATCACGCCCTTGGCCCGGTCGCTAGGAAAACACTGCCTTATTTATCGTCTCGTCCTGGAAGGGTTAGATAGCTTTGCCATAGCAGGCTCATGACTGCCAACAGCAGCAGCAGTATCCAAAGTACTGAACACTGAAACAGTAAACTTCCACAAAAATTTTCCAAATAGGAGATATTTCACAAAGTCACATTGGGTTCCTCTCCTTTTGTCTTCTGATCTATTGCTTTGTAAAGCAGGCACAATAACGTCAGTCACTTAAATTTCAATCTAATGTGTGTGTGTGTGTGTGTGTCCAGTTTGAAGGACAGACACAGGGCCTGTTTGTCATGCAAGGCTCTGCCTCAACGCTTCCTGCAAGGTACTGTTGTCAGTCTGAGATGACTGGAGTGGGGAATACAGCACCCTTGACGTGATTGCTCTGGGATAGAAGTGACTCATAAATGCACTGGCACTGGCCCTCAAACTCTCCACACTGCTCAGTGTGTATCCTGTGACACACACACACACATCCCACCTTATTTAACACGCCTCATCTGTCCTCTGAACGTCAGACTGATAGCTGATGCTATCCCTCTATACTCTCCATACAACTGTGACACGTCTCCTAATGCTATTAAGCTGGATTGCTACTTTTATGAATTCATGTTCGTTCCCCTTCACAGTCTCTGGGTAGATTTATGATGCTTGGCTGATACTGAGCCACGCAGACCTAGATACTGGCAGAACTCATTCGCTGGGGGAGTGAGGAGCTGTTTACAGTTTACAGACAATGGAGTGGCATCATAATTACTGAAACCCTACACCCCTCAGCTCCTTACTAGCAGTGCAGCCTGTCAGCCTGTCATACCGCTGACGGATCGTGGATAGGGCTGACCGAACAATTGCGCCTGCCCTAAATGGCTTTCATTAAAACCCACTTTTACATGACACTGGAAGCAACTGGAGGCCTCTCCTGGTTTGATATGGAGGCAGCTCGTTTTTCTGCAGGAACATAGTGTTTCACGAGGGAAACTATTGTATGTGTTTCCTGTTACTTTTGGCATGAGACATGGAAGGAATGACATCAGATATCAAACCACCATACAGACAACCCTGGATGACTGAAGTCATTTAGATTTAGTTTTTGCTGTATTTTGCTCGATGTTCTTCCATAGATCAGCCTTATGTCTGGATAAGGCTCTTAAGTAGAAAATGGGAATCAGGGGAGACCAATACTGAGTGGTAGGACCAATTGACTCCTTTATGTCTGTGAACTAACACATCTAGGGCTGAGTTGAGTGGGTGACTTTGGGAACAGTCCTTCAAAGGCTCTGTGATGCTGCTGTCTCTTCCCAAACCGGCCGGTAACGAGCTGTACAGGGCTGCTTCAGGAGAGTCTATAGGGATAGACTGATCTGAATGATGTTCGACTCTAGATGCTGTGGAACAGGAGATGAGCTTTAAACATTAGACTCCAAAGGGGAAGCAGAGAGAGACTAACACCATAGCATTCTCGCTTAGGGCATATGGCGGTCACTGCAAGCAGGATGAACAGTAAAGCTGACAGAGCTTCACTCTATACTTCACTGTCTGTAGATGCATTTTCAGACAGGGCCTGTGTCTGTGCTGGCCAGACCAGAGACCCTCCTCCCTCCCTCTGAGCCCCAGGGAAACCCTTTGCAATGAGGGCTCATCAGACTCCCATCAGTTTATTTGGTTTCTCTTTCTTTTGTTGTCTGGAGAAAAAAAGCGCTTATTTTCTCCATCTTGTGTTTTGTTTGAGCGTTAGAGCTGAGATACAGTTGTTTAACCATGCTTTAGTTTGTCCTCTCTCTCGGTCTCTCCCTCTCTCTTTCACTCTCTCGCTCTCTCTCTTCTCCATATGGTTGTCGTACAATTTTGCAGAAAATTCAAACCATGCCTGTTTTTTACTGTATGTATCGTAGTGGGTTTCTAAAGACACTTGTGAAACTTTTGGAGGGCATTAATTGGAGCAATATTGTGTGATTGATCTCATGCTAGCTATCTAACACACTTGGCCATCTTTAGAATCTAAAACTGGGCAAAGAACACAACTATTCCAAGACTTACAGTTATCCTATTTGTTTAAAACTCTAATAATTCAAGCCTACTCTTTTGTCTCAACATTATCAACAGACTACATTGATGTAAAAACATGACTGAAAAAAACTCAGCCAAGCTTCTGATTTTTATTAGAATAGATCTTTCTCTCTCAATGCCAAACACCGTGAACCCTTGTTAAATATCTCTCTCTCTCTCTCTCTCTCTCTCTCTCTCTCTCTCTCTCTCTCTCTCTCTCTCTCTCTCTCTCTCTCTCTCCCCCCTCTCTCCCCTCTCTCCTTCCCTCACTCCCCCCCCCCCTCCCTCCGTACTTCACTCCCTCCCTCTCACTTTCTCCAGAATGTTACACAGCCAATGGAGGGGACTACAGGGGCTGCCAGAACCAGACGAGCCTCCTGGGGGGCAAGCCCTGCCTCTTCTGGAATGAGACCTTCCAGCACCCCTACAACACCCTCAAGTACCCCAACGGAGAGGGGGGTCTGGGCAGCCACAACTACTGCAGGTGAGACCCCCTCTGGAGCCTGAGCTGGAGAAGTTGGCTTAGCATTTAGCCTCACTATTTGTATGCTGGAAGCTAGCTGGTGGAGTTAGCTTAGCCTGTTAGCATTTAGCCTCACTGTTAGTATGCTGGAAGCTAGCTGGTGGAGTTAGCTTAGCATGTTAGCATTTAGCTCACTATTTGTATGCTGGAAGCTGGCTGGTGGAGTTAGCTTAGCCTGTTAGCATTTAGTCTCACTATTAGTATGCTGGAAGCTGGCTGGTGGAGTTAGCTTAGCCTGTTAGCATTTAACCTCACTATTAGTATCACTGAAAATTGTTTAGACACTTTACAACAGCAACCCCATTCCGTCTTTCCTTGTTATATTTCATCCCTACTCTGTTCAATCTGCCCTGGTTTTATTTACATGAGAAAGTGTACTCACACAACACATCAATGAAATCATACAGCAAGGAGATGTTATATTCCTGTTATTATCTGAAGATACACATACAGTGAGGGAAAAAAGTATTTGATCCCCTGCTGATTTTGTACGTTTGCCCACTGACAAAGACATGATCAGTCTATAATTTTAATGGTAGGTTTATTTGAACAGTGAGTGACAGAATAACAACAAAAAAATCCAGAAAAACGCATGTCAAAAATGTTATATAAATTGATTTGTATTTTAATGAGGGAAATAAGTATTTGACCCCTCTGCAAAACATGACTTAGTACTTGGTGGCAAAACCCTTGTTGGCAATCACAGAGGTCAGACGTTTCTTGTAGTTGGCCACCAGGTTTGCACACATCTCAGGAGGGATTTTGTCCCACTCCTCTTTGCAGATCTTCTCCAAGTCATTAAGGTTTCGAGGCTGATGTTTGACAACTCGAACCTTCAGCTCCCTCCACAGATTTTCTATGGGATTAAGGTCTGGAGACTGGCTAGGCCACTCCAGGAACTTAATGTGCTTCTTCTTGAGCCACTCCTTTGTTGCCTTGGCCGTGTGTTTTTGGTCATTGTCATGCTGGAATACCCATCCACGACCCATTTTCAATGCCCTGGCTGAGGGAAGGAGGTTCTCACCCAAGATTTGACGGTACATGGCCCCGTCCATCGTCCCTTTGAAGCGGTGAAGTTGTCCTGTCCCCTTAGCAGAAAAACACCCCCAAAGCATAATGTTTCCACCTCCATGTTTGACAGTGGGGATGGTGTTCTTGGGGTCATAGGCAGCATTCCTCCTCCTCCAAACACGGTGAGTTGAGTTGATGCCAAAGAGCTCGATTTTGGTCTCATCTGACCACAACACTTTCACCCAGTTCTCCTCTGAATCATTCAGATGTTAATTGGCAAACTTCAGATGGGCCTGTATATGTGCTTTCTTTAGCAGGGGGACCTTGCGGGTGCTGCAGGATTTCAGTCCTTCACGGCGTAGTATGTTACCAATTGTTTTCTTGGTGACTATGGTCCCAGCTGCCTTGAAATCATTGACAAGATCCTCCCGTGTAGTTCTGGGCTGATTTCTCACCGTTCTCATGATCATTGCAACTCCACGAGGTGAGATCTTGCATGGAGCCCCAGGCCGAGGGAGATTTACAATTATTTTGTGTTTCTTCCATTTGCGAATAATCGCATCAACTGTTGTCACCTTCTCACCAAGCTGCTTGGCGATGGTCTTGTAGCCCATTCCAGCCTTGTGTAGGTCTACAATCTTGTCCCTGACATCCTTGGAGAGCTCTTTGGTCTTGGCCATGGTGGAGAGTTTGGAATCTGATTGATTGATTGCTTCTGTGGACAGGTGTCTTTTATACAGGTAACAAGCTGAGATTAGGAGCACTCCCTTTAAGAGTGTGCTCCTAATCTCAGCTCGTTACCTGTATAAAATACACATGGGAGCCAGAAATCTTTCTAATTGAGAGGGGGTCAAATACTTATTTCCCTCATTAAAATGCAAATCAATTTATAAAATTTTTGACATGCGTTTTTCTGGATTGTTTTGTTGTTATTCTGTCTCTCACTGTTCAAATAAACCTACCATTAAAATTATAGACTGATCATTTCTTTGTCAGTGGGCAAACGTACAAAATCAGCAGGGGATCAAATACTTTTTTCCCTCACTGTAGTGATGCCACTTCTGGTGCATACAGCATGGTGTATGATGTGATTGACTTAGACAGACTGTTCTTAAAATGTCTTTAGAAGTAGAGCACACAGAGACATGTTTCTGAGAAGTCAGGGGAGAGATTCCCTCTTGGATGGTTTGACACAGAATCCTCTAAGTGTGTGTGTGTGTGTGTGTGTGTGTGTGTGTGTGTGTGTGTGTGTGTGTGTGTGTGTGTGTGTGTGTGTGTGTGTGTGTGTGTGTGTGTGTGTGCGTGCGTGCATGTGTACATTTGTGTGTATATGAGCGTGTGTGTTAGTGTGTGTGCGTGGGGGTGTGGGGTTGTGAATATTTAATGGTGGTCCCTCCCTGACGGCCCTTTTATCCTTGTCATCACGGGAAGCCAACCACGCTTGAAGAGTTTGTACAAGCAAAGTCCTCCTCACCCCACTGATCCAGAGAATGCCAGAGGACACCACCATGTCTGGGCTATCTGTAAAACACAACACAGCCATCGCTGTTAGTCTCATACACAACCCTTACATAGCTACAGCACTCACACAGCCATACGTACTTATGTACAACACTCATAGGCCTGTGATTGCTATCAGCTACACTCACATACAACACAACACTGTGATATGTGGTTGTCCCACCTAGCTATCTTAAGATGAATGCACTAACTGTAAGTCGCTCTGGATAAGAGCATCTGTTAAACAACTAAAATGTAAACACTCACACAGCCCTACTGACTTACATACAACACTCACATCATAGGCCCATAACCTCCCATACATAGGCCCATAACCTCCCATACATAGGCCCATAACCTCCCATACATAGGCTCATAACCTCCCATACATATGCCCATAACCTCCCATACATAGGCCTATAACCTCCCATACATAGGCCCATAACCTCCCATACATCATAAGCCCATAACTTAGTAGACATTGCTGTCAGCTGCACTCACAGACAACACTCACATAGGCCCAGTGGTGTAAAGTACTTAATAACCTTTTGCTGCAGTGGGCTAAATCAGGGTCACACACAGTGATTCTTGGTAGTCTTAAACAAATCTAGTTTAAAACAAAAGTATACACCTCACACACATTGTTATGGGCTTAATACAAGAAGACACCTGTACCATGTCAGATATAGAGTTGGAATGTATTCAGTTTTGAGTTTGCATCCCAATATTACAGTTTATATACAACACAGAAGACTGAAATATAACAAAACCGTTTGACGTAGAAACACCGGATTTTCTGCTTTAAAAAACATAATGTTTATTATTTATGAATTTATGAAAAATATTAGTAACATTCCACCCATGAAGCCACTTGGTAATTAGACTGCAGGAAAGGGCTACATAAAAATACTTTAAAGTACTACTTAAGTAGTTTTTTGGGGTATGTGTACTTCACTTTACTATTTATATTTTTGACAACTTTACCTTTTACTCCACTACATTCCTAAAGAAAATTATGTACTTTTTACTCCATACATTTTCCCTGACACCCAAAAGTACTCGTTACATTTTGAATGCTTAGCAGGACAGGAAAATGGGCCAATTCACGCACTTATCAAGAGAAGATCCCTGGTCATCCCTACGGCCTCTGATCTAGAGGACTCACTAAACACAAAGTGTTGGAGTGTGCCCCTGGCTATCTGGTTTGGTTGATATAAGGAATTTTAAATTGAAGGCCCCCAAGAACACAGTGGCCTCCATCATTCCTAAATGGAAGAAGTTTGGAACCACCAAGACTCTTCCTAGTGCTGGCCGCCCGGCCAAACTGAGCAATTGGGGAAGAAGTGCCTTGGTCAGGGTGGTGACCAAGAACCCGATGGTCACTCTGACAGAGCTCTAGAGATCCTCTGTAGAGATGGGAGAACCTTCCAGTAGGACAACCATCTCTGCAGCACTCCACCAATCAGGCCTTTATGTTAGAGTGGCCAGATGGAAGCCACTCCTCAGTAAAATGCACATGACAGCCCGCTTGGAGTTTGCCAAAAGGCACCTAAAGGACTCTCAGACCATGAGAAACGAGATTCTCTGGTCTGATGAAACCAAGATTGAAGTCTTTGGCCTGGATGCCAAGCGTCACGTCTGGAGGAAACCTGTCACCATCCCTACGGTGAAGCATGGTGGTGGCAGCATCATGCTGTGTGGATGTTTTTCAGCAGCAGGGCCTGGGAGACTAGTCAGGATTAAGGCAAAGATGAACAGCGCAAAGAACAGAGAGAGCTTTGATGAAAACCTGCTCCAGAGCCCCAGGACCTCAGACGAAGGTTCACCTTCCAACAGGACAACGACCCTAAGCACACAGCCAAGACATCGCAGGAGTGGCTTCAGGACAAGTCTCTGAATGTCCTTGAGTGGCCCAGCCAGAGCCCGGACTTGAACCCAATCAAACATCTCAGGAGAGACCTGAAAATAGTTGTGCAGCAATGCTCCCCATCCAACCTGACAGAGCTTGAGAGGATCTGCAGAGAAGAATGGGAGAACCTCCCCAAATACAGGTGTGCCAAGCTTGTAGCGTCATACCCAAGAAGACTCGAGGCTGTAATCGCTGCCAAAGGTGCTTCAACAAAGTACTGAATAAAGGGTCTGAATACTTATGTTAATGTCATTTTTCAGTTTTATATTCTTAATAAATGTGCAAACATTTCTACAAACCTTTTTTGCCTTGTCATTATGGGGTATTGTGTGTAGATTGATGAGGGGAAAAAAAACTATTTTATCAATTTTAGAATAAGGCTGTAACGTAACAAAATGTGGAAAAAGTTAAGGGGTCTGAATACTTTCTGAATGTGCTGTATATTTAAAACCAAATGCTTTTAGGCTTTTACTCAAGTAGTATTTTATTAGGTGACTTTCACTTTTACTTGAATCATTTTCTATTAAGGTATCTTTTACTCAAGTATGACAATGGGTACTTTTTCAACAACTGCATAGGCCTACAATCTAGTGGACTCATTGAACCCAGTAGCTAGCATTGAAGTATTTCCCCACTTAAAAGCCCCTTAAACATATCCTAAGTCTAAGTCATGGCCATTGATCTTGAGAGACTTCTAGTAAGTAGCTAAGATATAACAAATAAGAAAAATAGTATTTCCCCACCACCACTTAAAAACCCATTTAAAACATTTCCTAAGTTTAGTCATTGCCATAAAGTCATAAAGCAACAATGCTTTGAAGTGGCCGAGGACGGATTTGTTTTTGCTTTGCTTGGATAGGGATTCCATTAAGAATATATTACTCCTGACAAGCAATGTGAAAAAGGACATCTAGCCAATTGCGTGATCCTAGCACAATAAACATTTCATGATTCAGGCTATTGACAACTCACCACTTCGTAAATCTAGTTGGGTTGAAAGCAAAAGACACAGATCCATGATCTGCAAAGAAAATGGACAATCAAACATTCTTAGTCTAGTTGTCTCTGGGTTAGCTTTAATTGTCACCTTATCTAACCCCTTCTCTCTCTTTCTCTCGTTTTCTCTTTCTCTCTTTCTGTCCCCGAGTCACTCATCAGCATGAGTATTGGGACTGGATTGGCTCCTTCACACTGAATAGATGAGCGATGGCATTTACGAGTGGCTCAGTCACACAGTCACACGCTCTTTTGTTATTGCCTTGCCTTATCCTGGCTGGCATTTCCCTGAAGAGGAGAAAGTAAGGCTGACGTGTTTGTCTCTCTCTTTCCTCCTCTGTCCCGTTGTCTCTCTCTCTCTCGCTGTCTCTGTCTCTCTCATTTCAATTTCAATTTCAATTCAATTTCAATTCAATTTCAATTCAATTTCAATTCAATTTCAATTCAATTTCAATTCAATTTCAATTCAATTTCAATTCAAAAGGGCTGTATTGCCATCAGAAACACATGTTTACATTGCCAAAGGAAGTTAAATAAACAATCAGAAATGATCAGTAAACATTACACATTCTCTCGCTCTCGCTAGATTTGTTTTCAAATTCTTTGTGGGTCTGTGTAATCTGAGGGGAATATGTGTCTCTAATATGGTGATACATTTGGCAGGAGGTTAGGAAGTGCAGCTCAGTTTCCACCTTATTTTGAGAGCCAGGTCTGCCTATGGTGGCCTCTCTCAATAGCAAGGCAATGCTCACTGAGTCTGTACATACTCAAAGCTTTCCTTAATTTTGGGTCAGGGTGTACTCTCTGTTTAGGGCCAAATAGCGTTCCAGTTTGCTCAGTTTTTTGGCAAATTCTTTCCAATGTGTCAATTATCTTTTTGTTTTCTCATTTGGTTGGGTCTAATTGTGTTGTTGACCTGGGGCTCTGTGGGGTCTGTTTGTGTTTGTGAACAGAGCCCCAGGACCAGCATGCTTAGGGCACTCTTCTCTAGGTTAATCTCTCTGTAGTTGATGGCTTTGTTATAGAAGGTTTGGGAATCGCTTCCTTTTAGGTCATTGTCGAATTTAATGACTATTTTCTGGATTTTGATAATTATTTGGTATCGGCCTAATTCTGCTCTACATGCATTATTTGGTGTTTTACTTTGTACACAGAGGATGCTTTTGCAGAATGGGTTCAAGTATTTTTTGCCAGATCCTAATTGGGATGTCTAATTTCATGTTCCTTTTGATGGCGTAGAAGGCCCTTCTTGCCTTGTCTCTCAGATCGTTCACAGTTTTGTGGAAGTGGTGCTGATGTTTAGGCCCAGGTAGGTATAGTTTTTTGTGTGCTCTAGGGCAACGGTATTTAGATGGAATTCGTATTTGTGGTCCTGGCAACTGGACCTTTTTTGGAACACCATTATTTTTGTCTTACTGAGATTTACTGTCAGGGCCCAGGTCTGACAGAATCTGTGCAGAAGATCTAGATGCTGTTGTATGCCCTCCTTGGTTGGGGACAGAAGCACCAGATCATCAGCAAACAGTAGACATTTGACTCCAGATTCTAGTAGGGTGGTCGCGTGTGTGTGCGTTTTTAAAGTCCCTACCACATGGAGAAGACTCTTTCTGTTCATTCCATTTGGTTTGATGGAAGCGTTGGTTGATTGGACATGTAAATATCTAGCCAGATCGGAAATTGACTTGGACTGAAGAATTTGGAATGCAAAATACCTGATTTACATCATGGGCATCTTTCAATTCAAATTCAATTCTCCAGTACTTTCTCTACCTTCCAACTCTCTGTCTCCTTCTCCCTTTATCTCCCCTCTCTCCCTTTCTTTCTCTCCCTTTCTTTCTCTCCCTTTCTTTCTCTCCCTCTCTTTTTCTCCCTCTCTCTTTCTCCCTTTATCTTCCACTTTTTTTCTCTCACTCACTGTCTTTGTCTTTCTTTATTTCTCTCTCTTTCTCTCCATCCTTCCGTGACGCAGGTTTTTACTGTGTTGGGAATTCAATTCCAAGATGGCGTAGCAGTGCGGTCGTGTTCTCTGTTGTGTGTCCGTGTAAATAGCCTGCTTTTTTGTATTTTACGTAATATTTCCCTATTTCCCTAGCAAACATTTCCCCATCCTTCTACTAAATATACTTTCCTGCAACCCGCCTCACTCAATGTGGAACGAATTCTATTATTTACTCACCTTTATCTAGAATCTCCAGTTGAAACTTGCTAGCCAGCTAACTAGCTAACTAGCTACTTGCTATTAGCCACCGTTAGCGGTTTTCACCCAGAATATCTGATTTTCTGCCGGAATAACTGAATCACCGGACCTTAACACCGGATCGCAACTAGCTAGCCGCAACCAAATGGATGTTGCTGTAGGCTAATCACCACTGCCCCCGAAGCAAGCACCAGTTAGCCTTGAGCTAGCCTTGAGCCAGGCCCATATCCCGGCTATCTACCTCTCTGTCTACCGGACGGGAGTAGCCAGCTAACTAGCTACTTGCTATTAGCCACCGTTAGCGGTTTTTCACCATTGTCCGTGGCCTGCACTACCTACCAGCCAGCTCTAGCCTGGACTATTATTGGCCAGTCTGCACAGCGCATTATCGACCCAGAACATATCGGATTTTCTGCCGGAATCACTGAATCACTGTACCTTTAACACCGGATCTTCGCAACTAGCTAGCTGCAACCAAATGGATGTTGTTGTTGGCTAATCAGCCTTGTGCTAGCCTCGAGTCAGGCACATCTCCCGGCTATCTACCACTCTGCCCACCCGACTAGAATCACTACTCTCGACGGGTCTGACCTAGAGTATGTGGACAACTACAAATACCTAGGTGTCTGGTTAGACTGTAAACTCTCCTTCCAGACTCACATTAAGCATCTCCAATCCAAAGTTAAATCTAGAACAAAGCCTCCTTCACTCATGCTGCCAAACGTGCCCTCGTAAAACTGACTATCCTACCGATCCTTGACTTCGGCGATGTCATTTACAAAATAGCCTCCAACACTCTACTCAGCAAATTGACTGTAGTCTTTCACAGTGCCATCCGTTTTATCACCAAAGCCCCATATACTACCCACCATTGTGACGTGGACGCTCTTGTTGGCTGGCCCTCACTACATATTCGTCGCCAAACCCACTGGCTCCAGGCCATCTATAAATCACTGCTAGGCAAATCCCCGCCTTATCTTAACTCATTGGTCACCATAGCAACACCCACCCGTAGTATGCGCTCCAGCAGGTATATCTCACTGGTCATCCCCAAAGCCAACACCTCCTTTGGCCGCCATTCCTTCCAGTTCTCTGCTGCCAATGACTGGAACAAACTGCAAAAATCTCCCTCACTAACTTTAAGCAACAGTTGTCAGAGCACCTTACCGATCACTGCACCTGTCCACAGCCCTTCTGAAATTAGCCCACCCAACTACCTCATCCCCCATATTGTTATTTATTTTGCTCATTTGCACCCCAGTATCTCTATTTGCACATCATCTCTTGCACATCTATCATTCCAGTGTTAATACTAATTGTAATTATTTTGCACTATGGCCTATTTATTGCCTTACCTCCATAACTTGCTACATTTGCACACACTGTATATATATTTTCTGTTGTATTTTTGACTTTATGTTTTGTTTTACCCCATATGTAACTCTGTGTTGTTGTTTTTATCGCACTGCTTTGCTTTATCTTGGCCAGGTCGCAGTTGTAAATGAGAACTTGTTCTCAACTGGATTACCTGGTTAAATAAAGGTTAAATAAAAAATAAATAAATAAATAAATGGCTGGATAGGGCCTCCGCTGGATCTGGAGCTGCACTGGTGAAGTTTTTAAGGACAGGAATCATTACATTTCTTTCCTTTAAGGCCGTGGCTGTGAATATGGAGTTTTCGCCCCAGGCCCGCCCCTGGCCGCCCCTCCGGAAACCTCTTTCTCAAAGCTAAGGATCTGAATCACGTTCTGCACTTTTATTATTTTACGCACACATTCACGTTTCTCCTCACCCTCTTCTGAACCCTCAACCAATTTTAACAATGATGATGATGTGTCTCTGCCTATGTCTCTGCCTCATATTTTTGAACAGCTGGATTAAAAACCCAGTGGCGATTTATACGAACGTTCCAAATATATATATATATATATATATATATACACTTCCAGTCAAAAGTTTGGACAAACCTACTCATTCAAGTGTTTTTCTTAATTTTGTACTATTTTCTACATTGTAGAATACTAGTGAATACATCAAAACTATGAAATAACACATATGGAATCATGTAGTAACCAAGAAAGTGTTAAACAAATCAAAATATATTTTATATTTGAGATTCTTCAAATAGCCACATTTTGCCTTGATGACAGCTTTGAACACTCTTGGCATTCTCTCAACCAGCTTCATGAGGTAGTCACCTGAAATGCATTTCAAGTAACAGGTGTTCCTTCTTAAAAGTTAATTTGTGGAATTTCTTTCCTTCTTAATGCATATGAGACAATCAGTTGTGTAGATCTACATAGGTGTACAGAGGCCCATTATCAGCAACCATCAGTCCTGTGTTCCAATGGCACGTTGTGTTTGCTAATCCAAGTTTATCATTTTAAAAGGCTAATTGATCATTAGAAAACCCTTTTGCAGTTAGGTTAGCACAGCTGAAAACGGTTGTGCTGATTAAAGAAGCAATAAAACTGGCCTTCTTGAGACTAGTTGAGTATCTGGAGCATCAGAAATTGTGTGTTCGATTACAGGCTCAAAATGTCCAGAAACAAAGAACCTTCTTCTGAAACTCGTCAGCCTATTCTTGTTCTGAGAAATGAAGGCTATTCCATGCGAGTAATTGCCAAGAAACTGAAGATCTCGTACAACGCTGTGTACTACTCCCTTCACAGAACAGCGCAAACTGTCTCTAACCAGAATAGAAAGAGGAGTGGGAGGCCCTAGTGCACAATGCTACAAAAGCCATTTACAACATTAACAATGTCTACACTGTATTTCTGATCAATTTGATGTTATTTTAATGGACAATATATATATATATAATGAAGACTACAACCTTCTCTGTCTGTCTGTCGTAGCGGATATTGCCGTAGCACAAGCAAGACGCACCACAGGAGGCTGGTGGCACCTTAATTGGGGAGGACGGGCTCATGGTAACGGCTGGAGTGGATTAAGTGTAATTGTATCAAATACATCAAACACATAGTTTCCGTGTGTTCGATGCCATTCCATTCGCTCCTTTTCAGCCTCTATTAGCCATCCTCCCCTCAGAAGCCTCCACTGGTTTACACATTGCATTGGGGCAAAACGATCAGCGTTTTGTGTGATGATATCATTTGTATAGTTATGCTGCCTTATAGACAGAGTTTCTGAAAAGAGAACACTACCACTTTGACTGCCTCCCAATAGCCAATGTTTTCACATTAAATCGCTATTGACTGCCTGTCTGTGTCTTGCTAGTTTGATACGCTGCTGCTTTCCTAAATAGCTGTATGTAGGCCAACTCCCTTCCTAAAGAAAATAACCGCTAGACTGCTTGTTGTGTCGTGCTTATGTTGCAATACATTACTGTTAAAACAGACCAAGAACTACATTTGTTCAAACTGTCTTTTGTGCACAAGCGGCAGCGGAGTCATGGGTGGGCACTGAGCAGAAGCTGAGCAGAGTTTCTGAGAGTGTGAAGAGAAGAGAAGCAGGTGGAATGTGGGTGGACTTATGAGGAGCGAGGGGGGAATCGTAAACCATGTTCCCATCCCATTGTTGGCTTTTCCCCATACTGATTTAGTTGAAAGGGGTCTGTGGCTCCATGGCAGTGTGCAAGGGGGGTCTCTAATAGTCCTCACATTTAATCTTTATAGCCATCAGTAAAACAGCGCAATGAAAACAGGGAGAGATGTGGTTAATGGGGCAGAGGGAAATGTCATATTAATTCCAGAAAAGGAGAGCAAAGCTGCATTAAATGTCAAGAGAACTCGTGTCTCTCTGGAGAAGACTTCAGTGACAGAGACACAGTTAGATTCGACCGCGCACGACGCATTTCAAAAACTGACACTGACTGACAACCGGAATGCAAGAGCATACTGTTACAGCACAGTGCCCTCAGTTTGCAGATGAAGACATACGTCACTTCATTAATAACCTAAATGTAAATTAAACCAAATTAAAGAGGAGTTTTGTACATAGCCTACACACAGCTTTAACCTTTATTAAGCCAGGTTGCCCCACTGAGGTCAGAAGACCTCTTGTTGAAGAGAGACATGGCTTGATCTGGTGTTGTGCTGCTGCCACTGGCGTAACAAAGTTTCTCTGGACCCCCCTGCAAGGCCGGAGTTCGCCCCCACCCCTCCCCCAAACAAATAATTGAATGTGTCAGCCAGACAGCCAGACAGCCAATCACAAATAAGCCTATACACTAGATCGCTGTCCATGGTGCTGAAATCGTAGCCTTGACCACGGCAATTGTTCACCGATATCCCCTTATACTTTCAATCAGTGGAATTGTTTCTTTTTCAAGGCCTGAGGCCTTTTACAGTCACATTCCTGAAGCCCAAGAAACAAATACTTACCTTTCTAGTAAGTATGGAAATTAAAAATGTTTAGTAATTACTTTTCCAAGGGTTACTGTCAAAATTATTTATGAAATAAATAAAAAATAAACATTGATGATAGTCGCATGGGCCCCCAGAGCTTGTGTCCCCCAAATGGCACCTTATAGTGCACTACTTTTACCAAGGCCCATAAGGCTCTGGTCAAAAGTAGTTCACTATATAGGGAATAGGTTGTCATTTGGGACACAGCCCAAATGTTGGTTCAGTGGGAGGTTGACTGGTTTTAACACCTGTTTCCTGGCTTTTAGTATACACGTTTGCCGACAGTGTGTAAGTTATGGGTGTTCAGTGTAGTGTAGTATAGGCCCATAGCTTTCTCCAATAAGGCTGATAATGGCCATGGTGTCATTTACTGTGATGTGATGTCTTCTTCTTATTGGGGTCCTTTAGTTGTGGTTTCTTTGCAGCAATTCAACAATGAAGGCCTGATTCACACAGTCCCCTCTGGACAGTTGATGTTGAGATGTGTCTGTGACTTGAAGTCTGTGAAGCATTTATTTGAGCTGCAATTTCGGGGGGTGGTAACTCTAATTAACTTATCCTCTGCAGCAGAGTTAACTATGGGTCTTCCATTCCTGTGGTGGTCCTCATGAGAGGCAGTTTCATCATAGCGCTTGATGGTTTTTGCGACTGCACTTTAAGAAACTTTCAAAGTTCTTGACATTTTCCGTGTTGACTGACCTTCATGTCTTAAAGTAATGATGGACTGTCATTTCTCTTTGATTATTTGAGCTGTTCTTGCCATAATATGGACTTGGTCTTTTACCAAATAGGGCTATCTTCTGTATACCCCCCTACCTTGTCACAACACAACTGATTGACTCAAACGCATTATGAAGGAAATAAATTCCACAAATTAACTTTTAAGAAGGCACACCTGTTAATTGAAATGCATTCCAGGTGACTACCTCATGAAGCTGGTTGAGAGAATGCCAAGAGTGTGCAAAGCTGTCATTTGACTGGTAGTGTATGTATATGTATTTATATGTATGTATGTATGTATGTATGTATGTATGTATGTGTATATGTATGTATTTATATGTGTATGTATGTATGTATGTATGTGTATGTTAGTATATATATATATATATGTATATATTTGCAAAAGAAATATATGGGGGATTGGAAGTGATGCAGACAATTACATTTTTTAAAATAAATATATACAGTGGGGAGAACAAGTATTTGATACACTGCCGATTTTGCAGGTTTTCCTACTTACAAAGCATGTAGAGGTCTGTAATTTTTATCATAGGTACACTTCAACTGTGAGAGACGGAATCTAAAACAAAAATCCAGAAAATCGCATTGTATGATTTTTAAGTAATTAATTTGCATTTTATTGCATGACATAAGTATTTGATACATCAGAAAAGCAGAACTTAAAATTTGGTACAAAAACCTTTGTTTGCAATTACAGAGATCATACGTTTCCTGTAGGTCTTGACCAGGTTTGCACACACTGCAGCAGGGATTTTGGCCCACTCCTCCATACAGACCTTCTCCAGATCCTTCAGGTTTCGGGGCTGTCACTGGGCAATACGGACTTTCAGCTTACATGTTGATGCCTTTGTTCATCATCCACCATTTGCTGCTATAACAACCTCCACTCTTCTGGGTATGCCTTCTACTAGATGTTGGTACATTGCTGCGGGGACTTGCTTCCATTCAGCCATGAGCATTAGTGAGGTTGGGCGATTAGGCCTGGCTCGCAGTCGGCGTTCCAATTCATCCCAAAGGTGTTCGATGGGGTTGAGGTCAGGGCTCTGTGCAGGCCAGTCATGTTCTTCCACACCGATCTCGACAAACCATTTTTGTATGGAATTCGCTATGTGCGAATTGTCATGCTGAAACAGGAAAGGGCCTTCCCCAAACTGTTGCCACAAAGTTGGAAGCAGAGAATCGTCTAGAATGTCATTGTAGGCTGTAGATACCCTTTAATTCAACTGGGCACATGTAATTGCAGTTTGGTAAACAAATTGCCACTGGATTGATGCTAATAATCTTGATATCATAACTTTGTAGGTAATTGAGAAGGTTTTTGGGAAAGCCTTTCCATCTACCAGAAGACGGTTATCATTATTAGAAGGGACGTCAAACGTTCAGCCTGCTGCACAGACCCTTTGGACGCTCTAATAATAATAATAATAATAAATAATTGATTGGATTTATATAGCGCTTTTCTACCAACTGAGGTATTCAAAGTGCTTTACATAGTAGGGGGAAACTCACCTCATCCACCACCAATGTGCGGCACCCACCTGGGTGATGCACGGCGACCATTTTTGTGCCAGAATGCTAACCACACATCAGAGGTGAGGAGTGATATATGCCAATTAGGGGGATGATTAGGTGGCCATGATGGAATGGGTCCAGGTTGGGAACTTAGCCATGACACCAGGGTTTACACCTCTACTCTTACAATAAGTGCCATGGGGATATTTAAATGACACGAGAGTCAGAGATGACCACAGATGACCACAGAGAGCTCTAGTCTAGAGCGCCAGGTTAAATTGTGCTTAGGAGCATTTTTAAACTCTCTCCATGGCTAATGTAGGAAGAAATAGATGTAATTGTTGTAAAAATGTTTGAGTGTGCTACATTTACTATCATCATATATTAAAATATTCAATTAATTTGACATATTTAATTATGTTATATTACGCTAATTTCCTATGGTGGACAAAACGTGTTACATTGCACAAGCTTGCAATTTCACCACATAACATTTTGTGGAATTACATCAGATTGGGGATGTTATTTTTAAAGTGTATAGTCCGTCGCAGCCAGGACTTATAACGCCGTTGTCATTTTCAAACTGAAATGGCACAGTCAATTTGCGGTACTCTCTGTATAAAAGTCGCTGGCCACAAACTAATACACCGATTTGACAGTTAAGCTATCACTCAAATGAAAGCCAACCCATGTCACTATTTGGAACTCTCTCTCTCTGTTTCTCTCTCTCTCTGTTTCTCTATCTCTCTGTTTCTCTCTCTCTCTGTTTCTCTCTCTCTCTGTTTCTCTCTCTCTCTGTTTCTCTCTCTCTCTCTCTCTCTCTCTCTCTCTCTCTCTCTCTGTTTCTCTCTCTCTCTCTCTCTCTCTCTCTCTCTCTGTTTCTCTCTCTCTCTCTCTCTCTCTCTCTCTCTCTCTCTCTCTCTCTCTCTCTCTCTCTCTCTCTCTCTCTCTCTCTCTCTCTCTCTCTCTCTCTCTCGAGGGAAATAGACAGCCTCTGATCCTCTCCTGACCTCAAAGCCTAAACCAAACAAGCCTCTCAAACCCTCTTCAGCAGTTTTACACCGTCATTTTCCGAAGGGGTTTTCAGCTATCATCTTTTCTCTGTGGCTTCAGTGAGTGGCCAAATACTACGCTAATACGATTTAAAATACTTTCAGCATTTGCTTTAGTCTGAGTCCCAGATGTGTGGGGTTTGCGGCTGTGGGACTGTTCTATTGGTTAATATGCAACAGTCAAGCTCATACAAGCACAGATACAGTATTTGAAATTATTTCAAATAGTGTTTTGAACCCAGCTCTGAACCGCAGGCTAGTGGCTTGCTAATAGCATGAGTCCTGGGTGAACAGACCGACCGCCTCACACAGAAAAGCATGTTATTTCCAGCCCAGCTCTGTGCTGCTCAGCACTGCAGGTTTTCTCCCCTCTGATGTTGACGATTCAGAGCTTTTTATGGCTACGCCATGCCAGATATTTTTACGTTTATCATACATTTCATGATTAGGGGTACTTGGAAAATGGTTATTAAAGAAAAGTCTTTTGAACAGCGGCCAGCGGGGAACAGCGGTTTTTCTCTGTTCTCAGATGTAAGCCACACTGCCCAGTTAAAACACTGCCTAGCAGCTAGCTAAAACAGAGGAGTTAAACACAGACACAGACACACAAACACACACACTCTACACCCCCCTCCCCATCCCCACACTACACTACACTTCACTACACACACACACACACATACACACACCACATCCATACGCCCCTAGAACTACTATATCAGAGCCAAAGCATCTCCACTTAGGCTGCAGTCTTTCTCTGTACCAACAGGTTAAAATGATGGATTCTCTCTCCCTACCACAGCTCATTCTCCACCTGTCCTCTCCATCCTCCATGTCCCCTCTCTCCTCCACACTTCAGGGTTGGGGATAATGCCTCTCCTCTTTCATGTGGGTTTACCCATTCATTCTCTTCTCTCCTCACCTCCACCCCCCTCCCTCCATCACAGGGTGCTCAGGGCCAAAGACGGCCAGAAAACTGATTGTTTGTTGATCAAAGCTACCGGTTGTGTTTGTGTGTGTGTGTGTGTGTGTGTTTAAGGAAGTAAGTGTGTGTGTGTGTGTTCAGGATGATGCCCTCCTGAGGCTGTGATTAGGTTAATTAGATTAGTGACTAGAAGCGATGGATAACCTCATCTCACATAGAGCAGTTTGACAGGTCCAATGTGTGTTTGTGTGTGCGTGCGTTGGTGTAGAATAGTGTGTGTCCCCGCTTGTGTGCGTTTCTATTTGCGTGCATGTGCGTTTGTACATTTGCGTGTAGCCTGTGTTTGTTCCCTAGAGGTTTGAATCTAGCTACCCCTCTATCTTTACCGTCATGATAGTATCAGCCCCACCCCAACAGCCCCAGAGACTGGGTATATTACCATAGACATAATGGAGAAGATGCTAGAGCAGGTGTCAAACTCATTCCACGGAGGGCCGAGTGTCTGCGGGTTTTCACTCCTCCCTTGTATTTGATTGATGAATTAAGGTCGCTAATTAGTAAGGAACTCCCCACACTTGGGTGTCTATGGCTTAATTGAAAGGAAAAAACTAAAAACCTGCAGGCACTAGGCCCTCCATGGAATGAGTTTCACACCCCTGGGATAGAGTGTCCCAATCCAAGTGGAAAACAAGTACTGTGTTTCCTTTGTGCGTGGCAGGCTGTACTTTACACTAAATGAACATGGACATAATGGAAATGAAAATAACTTGTCTCTGAAAATCAAAAGAAATCAGCCACTGGAATTGTAATACAGTGAATTACAGGTGAAATAAACAATTGTTGGAAAAATTACTTGTGTCATGCACAAAGTAGATGTCCTAACCGACTTGCCAAAACTATAATTTGTTAACAAGAAATTTGTGGAGTGGTTGAAAAACGAGTTTGAATGACTCCAACCTAAGTGTATGTAAACTTCCAACTTAAACTGTAGATAGTGAACTACTTTTGAACCGGGTCAAAATGTGTGCACTATATAGGGAATAGGTTGCCATTTGGGAGACGAGTCCATGGTTAGGAGGAAGAGAGGGATCATTTTCTCCTAACAGAGAAAGAAAAAAAGATCCAAATGTCCACAGTACGTAACTCAACTTCATCCCCATCCCTAGGTTAAAGCTTCCCCTTACAAACAAAAAAACAATCCACTGTTCCTAAAATGATATCTTGCTCAATAAGCTTTTTCTGCCCTGTGAAAGGAGAGGAAGAGACCCTGGAAAGTGTTTTTGATAGGAGAAGAAAGGAATGGAAACGCCCTTCAGAATTCCCCCCACAATAGGGCTGAAATGGGATAGCTGAGGCCCCTGGCTTTTTTACAATGAAGAACGTCAAAAGAGAAAAGAAAGGAAGAGAATAGGTCAATTACAGTCAGAGCTGAGAAAAGGACAACAATAATGTTCCTAAATAAGATCTTTCCTCCATTGACCTAGGATGGGTTTTTTGTTGCCCTGTGCACCTTAGTGAAAAAAAGGTTCCACACTAGGCTTTGGCGGTATGCCATATATACCGTATACTGGGGTATTTGGAAATAGCCACAGGATGGTTTTTCAATACCGTCAATGTTGTTGAAACGATTTCATTGATTCTTTTTATTTTATTAATTTGAATATTTGTAGCTACTTTTTATGTAAATACCTGCAGTCAACTTGTGCAATACTTTAGGAGATAAAGAAGATTGCGTTCTTCATTTCACCTGTCACATAATATTTCATTATGAAACTTACCAGTAGTCACCAGTCACTTGGTGTTTGTTTACAAGCACACAAAGACAAGAGACCGAAGCCTTCTGAGTCACTTATGTTGTGCAGCATTCGCCAGGTAATCTAGTTACAGAACTTAATGTTTGCCAGCTAGATATCTTATAACTATTAAGTTAAATGTCTAAAATGTGCTAAATGCTCTGCAGTCAGCATTTGGTTTGCTAATTTAGTATCTAGTTAGCTATTCAGCTAAGTGGTTAGCTTCTTCCAAAATCAAGCTTCGCTTGGTAACAGCAGAGAATCACCTCCTGGATCAAGAGCCTTGCTGTATAATATTTGTTTTGTGCATGCAGCAAACTGTGAGTGGCATTTTGGAGTTACTTGAATAACTTTGAGCTGGGATGTCTGTCCTGTATAGACACTGTATAAAATGTTGGCAATGTGCTCGTTAGCATTTAGTTAGCATTTAGTTAGCCTTCCCTATGGGATTTTAGATGTACTTGTTAGCATTGCTAACCTTCGGATTACAGAGCATCAATGGGGTTTGAAAATAGCGCCCCTTGTGTTCAGTGCCAGTATTACCGAATATCCCAATATGGCACAAGGTCGGTACGAAGGTTTGACAATCTGGATACCGCCCAAGCCTATTCCACATGCTGGGATATGTGCTCCAAAGGGTGTCTATGTAGCTATTTATTATGTAATTAACAGTTTATAACCTTCTTATAAACCCTTTTCAAACTCTTCATTAAACCCATTATAAAGGGTAAGTGAAGTAGGACAATTAAGTGAACAACGCAAACAGACAGTATAGACAGTTCACAGAAACCAGCACCTACTCAAAGCCCCTGTCTGGATGTGTGTATGTTCTCCTTCTCTTCCCGTCAGGGAAACCAAAACAGCCAAAGTGCCACGGGGGCCAAAGGAGGCCAAGCTGTCAGGTTTGAAGGGTTAAAAGTGCAGAGTGGAGGTTCAAAGGAACGTGGCCCCTTCAGACAAAAGGCCCTGCTCCCTGCTCGCCCCAGGACAGGTCTGTCTCAACCAGAACAAAGACCCCACGTTCCTTTAGGCCCCTGTCTGCCTGTCTAAGAGCCCTCTGTCTAGGCCGGGGTCTGCTGGACATGCATGGTCAGGCCACCGAGGACCAGAACACAGGCTAACATAACAAACAGAGCAAAGCGGCTAGCTAGCGTCTAGTGGGGGTGCTGCAGTAGGGACAGGATAATTGGCACCACAAACAGACCCAATTTCAAAAAACGACTCTCCCGCACGGCAGGCAGCTCTCAGATATTTTATTCAATATTCGGTCTCCAGTTTTTGGTCGATAACCACTTTTTTATTTGTGTTTTCTCCCACTTATTTCCCCTCCTTCTCGCTTCTCTCTCTTCATCCCTCCTCCCAGGAACCCTGATGGTGACGTCCAGCCGTGGTGTTACATCGCTGACCATGAAGATAGAATCTACTGGAGATACTGTGACATCCCCAACTGTCAGAGTAAGTGGCTGTGTGTGTGTGTGTGTGTGTCTTCTTCTGTGCGTGTGCACGCTTGTGTGTGCGCGTGTTTGTGTCTGTGTGCATTGGTGCCTGAACTTTTGTGTGTGTCTGTGTATCAGAATCATGAAGTCAACGCCCTGTGTTCCTGTGTAACACCCTGGCTGACCTGAAGCCCGGAGGCCCTGTACCATTTGCATGATCATCTGTTCATCTCCCGGTCTCTCGTTTGGACGGATAGATACAGTAGTTATGAAAATGTTTATAGGTAGTCTGAGCTTTTTACTGAGCTATATCATCCTGAAGAATGTGCCTAATTGCCTTTCATCACCAGCCCTGCTGTGTCCGGGCCTGCCTGTTCGATATGAACTGTCAGTCAGTCATTCAGTCATACTGTGTGTGTTTCCCTATTTACCGGATGTGGGTTCGTTACTGTGCGTGCATGTGATTTGTGCGTGTATACATGTTTGTGTTAACACGTCTGTATGTCTTTGCATGTGTTTGTCTCCGTTTGTATCCCAGTGTGAGTGTGTGTGTACATTAATGTCAGCGCGCCAACTATCTCATTAGCTGTCAGTCAGCTCAGCAGAGCAGTGTGTGTGTGTGTGTGTTGTTGCCTCTGTACATGTTCTCTACTGGCTTGGCACAGACCTGGTAGAGGTGTCTGTCTCTATCTGTAATCCCAGAATGAACTGCTGTGGTATTACCTGATTGCTGGGAGGGACAGGGAGAGAGAGGTAGAGACTGGGTCGAATTCATCAACTAGTCAACTGAATTACAGACTGGAGATGACCTGAACACACAGTCAGTGCTACTAGAATAGACTGTGATGTGTGTCAGTGCTCTGGGCTGAAAACACTCCCATTCTTCATGTTTCTAACTTAAACCACATTATCAAATCAAATCATGCATTATTTAAACAGCACATTTCAGACATGGAATGCAACACAATGTGCTTCACAAAAAATTAAAATAAATCAAATGAAAATAAAAACATTGAAATATTTACTAAACAAACATAAGAGGATAAAAAAACTAAAAAAAACTAAAAAAGCACCATAAGGAAAAACAAACCTAAAAAGGTGTGTTTTAAGATGTCTTTTATACTGAACAAAAATATAAATGTAAGATGTAAGGTGTTGGTTCCATGTTTCATGAGCTGAAATAAAAGATCCCAGAAATGTTCCATATGCACAAAAAGCTTATTTCTCTCAAATTTTGTGAACAAATTTGTTTACATCCCTGTTAGTGAGCATTTCTCCTTTGCGAAGATAATCCATCCACCTGACAGGTGTGGCATATCAAGAAGCTGATTAAACAGCATGATCATTACACAGGTGCACCTGGTGCTGGGGACAATAAAAGGTCACACAACACAATGCCACAGATGTCTCAAGTTGAGGGAGCGTGCAATTGGCATGCTGACTGCAGGAATGTCCAGCAGCTGTTGCCAGAGAATTGAATATCTGCCATAAGCTGCTTCCAACGTCATTTTAGAGAATTTGGCAGTACATCCAACCGGCCTCACAACCGTAGACCATGTGTAACCATGCCCGCCCAGGACCTCCACATCTGGCTTCTTCACCTGCGGGATCATCTGAGGATGGGGGGGTGCTGAGGAGTATTTCTGTCTTTAATAAAGCCCTTGTGGGGAAAAACAGATTCTGATTGACTGGGCCTGGCTCCCTACGCCCTCCCAGGCCCACCCATGGCTGCGCCCCTGCCCAGTCATGTGAAATCCATAGATTATTAATTTATTTCTGATTACCTTCTATGAACTAACTCAGTAAAATCTTTGAAATTGTTGCATGTTGCATTTATATTTTTGTTCAGTATAAATATGTCCACACTTTCGGCCCCCCTCAGGTTCTCTGGCAGGCTATTCCAGAGGCTGGGGGCATATTATATAAAGGCTGCCTCTTGGTCCTAGGCTTTGAGATAGTTAAAAGGCCAGTGCCAGAGGACCTGAGGGACCCACTCGGTACATAACTTAACTTATAACTAATGTCATTTGGCACTGCCAGGGTAAACAAATGTCACATAATACATCTTGACAGGCCTGTCTGACCTCGTATGAAGGTCCACACTCTTACAGTACCAATGCCTATTTCAGACCTACACAACCAACAACTTAAGAATAATACAAGCAGAGTTCTTCCCTAATTTTATTGACCTCATGCGACCAGCCTGGACACAACACTAACAAGGTGGAGCCACTGGCCACTACCTCGCCAGGCTGGCGTGACCCTAGATGACAGGGCACAGTGGGACGACTTACTGACCAATCCTGGCAGATACAGACAGAGCCTCAGTGAATGGCCACACAAAAACACATGCAGACCAACCAAAACACAGACAAAACAGCAGATGCTCTTATCCAGTTAGTGCATTCATCTTAAGATAGCTAGGTGGGACATAGTAAGTACACTTTTCCTCAATAAAGTAGCGATCAGCAAAGTCCGAGCTAGATTTATTTTTAAGGGTGGGGGTCGAGGTGAGGAGGGAGATTATTTAAGATACTTGTTGAAGAGGTAGGGTTTCAGGTGCTTTCGGAAGATGGGCAGGGACTCTGCTGTCCTAGCTTCAGGGGGAAGCTGGTTTGGGTGCCAGGACAGAGAAGAGGTTGGACTGGGCTAAGCGGGAGCTGCCCTCCCATAGGGGTGGGAGAGCCAAGAGACCAGAGGTGGCAGAACGGAGTGCTCGGGTTGGAGTGTAGGGTTTGAGCATAGCCTGAAGGTAGGGAGGGGCAGTTCCTCTTGCTGCTCCGTAGGCAAGCACCATCTTGTAGTGGATGCGAGCTTCGACTGGAAGCCAGCGGAGTGTGCGGAGTAGCAGGGTGACATGGGATAACTTCGGAAGGTTGAAAATCAGGCGGGCTGCAGCATTATGGATAAGTTGCAGGGGTTTGATGGCACAAGCGGGGAGCCCTGCCAACAGCGAGTTGCAGTAGTCCAGACGGGAGATGACAAGTGTCTGGATTAGGACCTGCGTCGCTTCCTGTGTGAAGTAGGGTCGTACTCTACGGATGTTGTAGAGCATGTACATGCAGGAGCGAGTCACTGCTTTGATGTTTGCAGAGAATGACAGGGTGTTGCCCAGGGTCACGCCAAGGTTCTTTGCACTCTGGGAGGGCGACACTGGAGTTGTCCACTGTAATGGAGAGGCCTTTGAGTGGGCAGGCCTTCCCCGGGAGGAAGAGCAGCTCAGTCTTGTCAAGGTTGAGCTTGATGTTGTGGGCCAACATCAAAGGTATGCAGAGATGCGTGTCGCCACCTGGGTGTCAGAAGGGGGGAAGGAGAAAAGTAGTTGAGTGTCATCCGCATAGCAATGATAGGAGAGACCATGTGAGGATATGACGGAGCCGAGTGACTTAGTGTATAGAGAGAAGAGGAGAGGACCTAGATCCGAGCCCTGGGGGACACCAGTAGTGAGAGTATGTGGTGCAGACACAGATCCTCTCCACGTCACCTGGTAGAAGCGGCCTGCCAGGTAGGATGCAATCGAAGAGTGTGCAGAGCCTGAGACGCCCAACCCTGAGAGGGTGAAGAGGAGGATCTGATGGTTCACTGTCGAAGGCAGCGGATATATCTAGAAGGATGAGAACAGAGGAGAGAGAGTCAGCTTTGGAAGTGCGGAGAGCCTCCGTGACACATAGGAAAGCAGTCTCGGTTGAGTGACCCGTCTTGAAGCCTGACTGGTTAGGGTCAAGAAGATCGTTCTGAGAGAGATAACGAGAGAGTTGATCAGAGTGTTTTGGAAAGAAAAGAAAGAAGGGAGGCAGGTCTATAGTTTTTGACGTCAGATAAGTCAAGTGTTGGTTTCTTGAGGTGGGGAGCGACTCGGAACATTTTGAAGTCAGAGGGGACGCAGCCAGTGGTCAGGGATGAGTTGATGAGGGAAGTGAGAAGGTCTCCAGTGATGGTCTGGAAAGAGAGGAGGGGATGGGGTCGAGCGGGCAGGTTGTCGGGCGGCCAGACCTCACTAATTACAGGATGTTATCTGGAGAGAGAGGGGAGAAAGAGGTCAAGGCGTAGGGTAGTTCTGTGTGAGTGGGACCAGTGGACTCCATAGGCTAAGTGAATGAGGAGCGGATGTCATCACCCTTCTTTTCAAAGTGGTTGAGAAAGTCGTCCACGGAGGGGGAGGGGGTGGAGGAATAAGGAGCGAGGAGAAGGTGGAAAATAGTTTCCTAGGGTTCGAGGCAGAAGCTAGACATTTAGAGTGATAGAAAATGGCTTTAGCAGTGGATACAGAGGCAGAGAAGGTAGAGAGGAGGGTGAGAAAGGATGCTAGGTCCTCCGGAAGTTTAGTTTTCCTCCATTTTTGCTCAGCTGCCCACAGCCCTGTTCTGTAAGCTCACAATGAGTCACTCAGCCACAGAGCAGGAGGGGAGGGCCGAGTTAGCCGGGAGGAGAAGGGATAGTGCAAGTCATAGGATGCGGAAAGGGAGGAGAGTAGGGTCGAAGAGGCAGAATCAGGAGACTGGAGGGAGAAGGATTTAGCAGAAGGGACAGATGAGTTTAGTAGGCGAACAGCCTCTAGCAAAGATGAGGTCAAGCGTATTGCATGCCTTGTGAGTTGGAGGGAATTGGGAAAGGGTGAGGTCAAAAGAGGCTAGGAGGGGAAAGAGAGTTGGAAAGAAATTACTTGAAGCCAGACGTCGGGAGGTTGAAGTCACCAAGTACGAAGAACGGTGAGCCATCATCAGGAAATGAGTTTATCAAGGTGTCAAGCTCATTGAGGAACTCTCTAAGGGCACCTGGTGAGCGATAGGTGACAACAATGTTAAGCTTGAGTGGACAAGTGACAGTGACAGCATGGAATTCAAATGAGGAGATGGACAGGTGAGAGAGGTAGAAAATAGAAAATCTCCAGTTAGGAGAAATGAGTAGCCCTGTGCCACCACCGCGACAACCAGATACTCTTGGAATATGAGAGAAAACATAGTCAGATGAAGAGAAAACAGCTGTAGTAGCAGTGTTTTCTGGATGTCTCTGCAGCATAGGCTGAGATGAACTTGGTGTTCTTGACCGCAGATCGGCAGCGCCAAACGTTGCCAGAGACCCGGAATTTCACATGGGTTGTGCGCGCAGGGTACACTAAATTAGAAGGGTTGGAGCCAAGGGGTGGGGAGCGTCTGTAAAGCCTACAGGGAGAGGAGTGAACAGGTATAGAAAACACACATATAGTTGCCAAAGCTACAAAAGAGCAAAAAGAGATCATCAGAAAATAACCAGGTAAGATACTCAAGGGAGAGAGTGGTGTGGAGCCTTCCTCGTTCCTTCCTCTAACAACTCCGCAGAACAACTCTGCAGAACAACTCGGCAGAACCGTCTTTGTTTCGGCGACGGTATTTGTTTTGCAGACTAGACCACCACTGAGAAACCAGGGGAGACTCAAGTACTGACACTAATTGCTAATTGCAGAAGTGAAGAACACACCTCCCTGTACTAATTGCTGATTGCCTAGGAGAGGAGAAACCACTCCCCTCCAACACAGCTACTGATTACCAAAACAAGTCACATGCAGACCAACCAAAACACAGACAGACCACATGCAGACCAACCAAAACACAGACAGACCACCGATACAGACAAAAGAAAACACAGACGAGCCAGATCCCTTTCCGAAACACCACAGGAGCTCTGAGGCTCTTGTTGTTTCTCATGATCTTGTGAGACAAGACACTGACAGAAAGTGTGTTCTTTCTTTCACTTGGCAGCTGCATTTTAGATGCAGAAGAACACATGGAGAAAGGGCATGGCTGGAGGTGAAGGCAGGCAGCACCACGTAGCGACTGTGGTTTCACAATAAGATGAGGCGACTGGTTTGGTTTCGTGTTCTAGAACACACTTCTCTTCTCGCTGGCTGCCCTTGAGGCAGAACTGTCTCCTCAAGACAGAACAGGCATGTTTTCATCTGTCTTCATTGTAGATGCCTTGCTCCGGGCCCTTCCTTTCTCTATCTCAATTTTCTCTCTATTCAGAAATACAGTGTGTCTATCTATCTATAATGTCAGGGCAGAAAGGGGAGGAGGGAGGATGCGTGTAGAGCTGCATTCGATATGGGCAATGCTCAAAGCAGGCAGAAGAAGTGGAACACACACAGCACAGGGGTAGGTTACAGGGCAGGCAGGCTGCACCAGTCCAGACGAAGACAGCAGACAAAAAAATGCATGGAGACAGGGAGCACTATGGTGACCCAGCAGCCCATCTGCACTGCAACAAAGGGTGGCCTCAATTTCCCTGAGATAACTAATCATCTTAGCTCTTAGTCCAGCCAGGGGAATGGGTGGATGGATGGGTGGGTCGGACTGCTCCACTCTGACACAAAGGGCAGGGGATCGCTCTGGTCCAGACGCTCATGGATATTTGGACACTTGTGTGAAATAGGTCAGTCGAAAGAGAGAGAAAGAGAGAGGTGGAGGGAGAGAAAGAGAGAGAGACAGACAGAGAGACGTACACCTAAAGTACACACACACACTAACACACACACACACACTCTGCCTTTTCAGCAGGCCACACATTGTTGGATGTGTTGATGGATCCTTTAGCCATTTGGCCTCCAGAGGCTGAGAGGACAGCTGAAGACTGAGAGGAGTGGGCTTGAGTCACATAGAGGAGCAGTGGGCTCAGTCTCTCTCTCTCCCTGTCCCCTCCTGCCTACTACATTCTTGGGGCTGGCTGGGAGGGTTAGGGAAGAGGAGGAAGGGAAGAATGGGGTGTAATGGTGTTCTGTGAGAGATCACCAGTGGTTAATGAGGTGTGGGGAATGTACCAGATAAATCACTGTAACCCCCCACAGCCAAACTTACAGCAGGGCCAAGCCCACTCTGCCCTGAGCCAGGCCTGGGCCAAGGGAACCCTTCGTGGCAAAAAAGCTGTAGGCCTATCCTCATAGTAGCATATAGCAGAAACATTCCTGTCCCACTAGCTTGAGTCTGTTGTGACCTTTCACCCTTTTGCAGGTGTGTTTTTCACAAACATTTTGTAGTTATAAAACACTCAGTGGTGGAAAAAGTACCCAATTGTCATACTTGAGTAGAAGTAAAGATACCTTAATACAAAATGACTCAAGTAAAAGTGAAAGTCACCTGGTAAAATACTACTTGAGTAAAAGTCTAAATGTATTTGGTTTTAAATATACTTAAGTATCAAAAGTAAATGTAACTGCAAAAATATACTTAAGTATCAAAAGTAAAAGTAAAAGTATAAATAATTTCAAATTGCTTATATTAAGCAAAAAATATATCCCAATGTTCTTGATAAAAATTGTTTTACAGATAGCCAGGGGCATACTCCAACACTCAGACATAATTTACCAACAAAGCATTTGTGCATTTACTTGTTGAAGTCACCGCACCACTCTCTCTCTTCCATCGGGCTGAAAGTGACACAGATCGAAGAGTTGTCTGGCACTGTCAGGGGGAGGGCTCCAGGAACTGCAGTCCTGGAGTCTTCTCTGAAACATGCACGCGCACACACACACACACACGCACAAACACAAACACACACACTGTAGTCCTGGAGCGTTCTCTAAAAAACAAAGAGACTTTGAGACTTTCAAGTGAGCGAAGCGAAGAGCTCATCTCTCAACAACCAGCCTTATGATCAGGAAAAACAGGCACTGTGTCACTACTGTGCATTCCAATCTTCAGATACACCCTCTCAGTTTTCTCTGCTGCACTCAACACTACAATTTGTTCTTTACAGGATGTTTACATTTTAAGTTCAAAGAAGGGTTAATCCCACGACTCATATATACACTTCATAAACATGCATATTATTCAACCCAGTGACAATTGAACGGTGGAAAATAGCCAATATGCTAAAAGGCCTATATATTTTTCTTTAGTGCAGTTGACATGTCAAGCATATCATTAGAGGATATCGTAATGAACTTGCCTGGTGAAGTTCAAAGGCAAGTCCCTCAAAGATGTTATCTGTGATTGAATAGAGGAGAGAGGTAAAACTTCAAGCTACCTTTTCCTGTTGAACCTGAAATGTGTATAAGAAGGTGAGGTGCAACACAATCACTCTCCATTCTAAAAATAAATGTGTATTATAAATCAAGTTTAAAAAACGTACAGTGCAGTGATGTTTCATTCGTTTTGGTCTACACATAGGCCTTCATCAGAAAGAGAATATGCTAATGTAAATGTTTGCTCTGTGCATTGAAGTTCGAAGTAAAGACAGTCGCTGAAGGGTGTTAGTAGTGATTGATTCGGGAGGATAGGGGTAAAGCCTAAAGCTGCCTGGTGCACTTCAAAGTGTGATCACTGATTCTGTTATCAGAAATACTTACAAAACATCATTACCACGCTATCTGTCTGACGTTTTTATGAGATGGTCCATTGATTTATTATTACGCTATATATTTTCTGTTTTATTATACTATTTACATTTTACATTTTAGTCATTTAGCAGACGCTCTTATCCAGAGCGACTTACAGTTAGTTACTATAAAGGAAAAAGTTATGATGAGATATTATATGATCCCTTGGTTGTAATATATCATTAGTGCCTGGAGTTTGTTTCTGGTCATGTCATGTGGTCAGTGTCCCACGGTATTATATTTTACATTTGAATCCTTTTCTCTTAACCAGAGTAAAAACAACCCAGGTAGGTAAAAACAACCCACTTTTTAATCAGTTGCCATCTTGCTGCACCTGCAGAGTTGGTGTAGGGTGAAGTTGCCCCTAGATGCTGATCTGGGGTCAGTTTTCCCCCACTAATGGTTAAGGTTGGGATTGAGTGAGGGAAAGCTGATCCTAGATCTGTACTTAGGTGCTAGGGGAAACTTCACCCCGGAGCTGGAGAGTTAAACAGTTCAGGATAGAGTCAAAGTCATATCAGCTCATCTCCCCTCAGTAGGAGTGAGACTGTTCACATAGGACACCTGAGACTGAGAACGCTCCCTCCATTCAGGCCCTTAGTGTAACTGACCAGCCATTCCAGGCCCAGGAAAGCACAGGCACCATTGTTCCGGCAGCTCAATGGCGCCATTGTGGGGGCGAAAGTGAGACGTGGGCGGCTCAGTGGCTTAAGGAGCTCTCTATGCATCCCCTCCCCACAGATAGATGATTTAATGCACCTGTGGTCATCTGATTGTCTGTTTTTCCTAGGGCATCTACTACAGAGAATATGGGAAAAACATATTTTAAAGCCTGCAGGTATAATGCATTATGATGCAGTTATAATGCATTGTAAGCCCCTTATGATGTCTTATTATCATCTCATAATGGTAGTATGTTTTCAACACACACAGACATACCTGGTAGAGTTTGTTGTTTAAACCAGAGAAACTTTCAAGTTGTGTTATTGTGAGCGTCCTTCTCATCACAGTCATTCCTGTTAGAGACAGATGAACGTCTACAGTAGGTGGTCTCATCCTCTCCACCCCCTCACACACACACACACACACAGCCACTTACTCTGACACACATGTGCGTGCGTGCGAGCAAGAGTGTGTGTGTCTGTGTGCGTACATGCCTGTGTGTGAATGTGTCTGTGTGACTAATCTCTGTCTCAGCCCTGACGCCTGTCTGTCAGTAGAAACAGCCCCTCTCACCTGTCTGTTCCAGACCCCTCTCCAATGAGTAAACTCTTTGTTGGGTCTCAATGACCCCTGACCTCTCACAACTCCGCCCACATTACCCCTGGGGGGAAATGCCTGCACACAGGTACAAACTGGCTTTCCGTATCCCTAGGGGGGGGGGAAGAGGAGGGGACGGAGAGAGAGAATCACTTGATAGATTAGCATTTCTCTCTCTCTCCCTTTCTGTCTTTCTCTCAGTTACATGGTCTAAATAGGGCCATTGCCATTAGGGAATTAAATGGATTGGATTTCAAGGAGAGGTAGTTATACAGACTGGCCGTTAATAGGAACAACTAGACGCTTGTTATCAAACCTTCGTCTGGAGAAACAAGAGAAGATAAATACTGTAACATGGTGACCCTCTTACATAGGAATCATCAGAGCAAAGCCAAGTCCAAGCAAACTGCATGTAGGCTATGGGATAGCTTGTATGGGATAGCTTGTATGGGATATCGGATAGTTTATATGGGGATATGGGATAGCTTATATGGGAGAGCTTGTATGGGATATGAGATAGCTTGTATGGGATACTGTAGCTTATATACAGTGTATATAGAGGAACCATATTATCCTCTTTGATAAATAAACCTGCTCTGTGAGTAATTTATTATTGTGAATTAGGACTCAAACCACACAGAAGAGTTCAGTTGTAAATTAGGACCCGGTGAGGGCAATAGTTCAGTCGGAAAAATCAAAATATGTGAACTGGGACAGAACCTAGACAGAGAACACATCCTGTGCTGAGACTTGCCATGTGCCCTCGACCGGTTTATGTATGACCTGAGAGGAGGAAAATGGGGGTTACGTCCTCTATTACAGGGTACTGAGTCACACACACAAACACTCCCATTGAAAATGTCAGTAAAGACTAAGTTAGGGAATATCCAGGCCAAGAGGGCCAGATGTCCTATGGGAATGAGACAGTCAAGAATGGCATTCTGTTGTCTGCTTTTTCGGTTAAAGACATGTCACCCTCGATATCTTCTGGCTCACGTTATCTTATCCTTGGGCCAAATGGGAAGAGCCCTTCAAAGAATATTGAAGAGATAAGAATCATCCTAATTTCTTGAATATAGTCTGAACCCTCTGACTTGACAGACATCTTTTCGCATGCTATTCTACACAGATTGGAACACACACACACCCATAAACACACACCATGCCATATGAGAACTTCCCTGTGGTCTAAACAGTAGTTAAAGCAACCTGCTGTCAAAGTTATTCAAATCACTAATGACATGTTGTTCACTTTGAAAGAGGATAATGATGAATTGAAGAACTAGTCTTCCTGGGGTCCATTCTGTGTCAGACTGCAGGAAGACTAGCTGTCGCCATTGGCGTCGGCTAATGGGGATCCTAATAAAATCAGAAATCATAAATCATTCAAGCGCTTCTGAAAGAACCCCACAGGGGCAGACAGACATTTAGGAAAGCCATGCTTTTCATCTCCCAAGTTCCCAACTGTCCTGCCATCGGATCCGCCAATGGAATATAAGCCTATCTCCCCAGGACACATAACGCAGTGTGTGTGTGTGTTTGTGTGTGTGTTTGTGTGTGTACTTGCGCAGTGTATGTGCATGCTTACTTGCTCTCTATGTGTGTACCAGGCCCCCAGTGTCCGGTCTGGAGCGTGAAGTCACAAACTCTGCTGGTTGGCTACTGCCTGGCAACCTAGCGGTGCTAAAAGCCCTGGTCTGCTCTAGAAAGCCAATGTAAATTACGATCACCAGAACATACCAAACATTTTTTTTAGATGGCTGTTTTGGGCTCTAAAATGTGTTTATTATGCTCAATCCCCACGGTGAATTGTTATAATGTTCGCTACAAATCGAGACATTTCATTAAATAGTGATCAATTCTGACTACTACATTTGTCGTCACACAGGACCACGTGCTGACACAGACCAATCATGGGCCGGCAGGCTATGAGGAGGGTCGCGACCTCATGCCATAGACATTAAGGTTGACTCTCTCAGGCAGGATGAAAACGACTACATCGACCATGATCCTTTGCTAGTTACGGCCACTTTCACCACAATCATTAGCGATTTTTTGGTGCCATTCAGCCCCATTCAGCAATATGGCGCACTTCAAATTCAAATACTTCCGGCTTCATGCGCCATCGGGAGTTTTCCATAGGAATACATAGGTGATTACTATCAACTGGTTTTAATGTCTATGGTGTGTACGTGCACACTCATTTTCATTTTCTCTCCTTTGTTCCCTGGTTCAGTCAGTCACACAGAAAGCCCTCTAATTATTCATTTAGAACAGAGTTGTGTTCTGTTCGCTTCCTTTAATTAGCTTCTTCTGCTAGGAGCCCTCAGGCTAACGCATTGATCTCCCCTGTCTTCTATGTCTCTGTCGTGTTGTAACACGGCTAGCCAACACAGACACACACACACACAGATGTACGCAGGCAGACACACAGTGCACCACGCACACACATAGGACGCACAAACACACACACACAGACGGATTACAGGACGCATACACAAAGCATGCTCTGACCAGCTGGCAAGTGTCTTCACTGATATTTTCAACCTCTCCCTGACCCAATCTGTAATACTTACATGTTTCAAGCAGACCACCATCACCAAGACCGCCAAGGTAAACTGTCTAAATGACTATCGCCCCGAAGCACTCACATCTGTAGCCGTGAAATACTTTGAAAGGCTGATCATGGCTCACATCAACACCATCATCCCAAACACCTTGGACCCACTCCAATTACACAATACCGCCCCAACAGATACACAGATGACGCAATCTGTCCAAGCACATCACTGAGCTCAGGACACTGGGACTGAACACGTCCCTCTGCAACTGGACGCTGGACTTCCTGATGGGCCGCCCCCAGGTGGTGAGGGTAGGCAACAACACATCTGCCACGCTGACCCTCAACACGGGGGCCCCTCAGGGGTGCGTACTTAGTCCCCTCCTGTACTCCCTGTTCACACACGACTGCGTGGCCACGCACGACTCCAACACCAACATTACGTTTGCTGATGACACGACAGTGGTAGGCCTGATCACCGATGATGATGAGACCGCCTAAAGAGAGGAGGGCAGTGAGCTGATTGTGGACCAGGAAATGGAGGGCCGAGCACTCCCCCATTCACATTGACGAGGCTGTAGTAGAGCGGGTCGAGAGCTTGATATTCCTCGGTGCCCACATCATTAAGGAATTAACATGGTCCACACACATCAAAACACAGTTGTGAAGAAGGCACGGCAACGCCTCTTCCCCCTCAGGAGGCTGAAAAGATTTGGCATGGGCTCTCAGATCCTCAAACAGTTTTACAGCTGCACCATTGAGAGCATCTTGACTGGCTGCTTCACCGCTTGGTATGGCAACTGCTTGGCATCCGACCGCAAGGCGCTACAGAGGGTATTGCGTACGGCCCAGTACATCACTGGGGCCGAAGTACCTGCTATCCAAGACCTCTATACCAGGCCGTGTCAGAGGAAGGCCCTAAAAATGGTCAAAGACTCCAGCTACCCAAGTCACAGACTGTTCTCTCTGCTACCGCATGGCAAGCAGTACCGATGCACCAAGTCTGGAACCAACAGGACCCTGAACAGCTTCTACCCCCAAGCCATAAATAGCTAACCAAATAGCTACCTGGACTATCTTCATTGACTCATCACATACACTGCTGCTACTCTTTATTATCTATCCTGTTGCCTAGTCACTTTACCCCTACATACATTATATGTACATATCTACCTCAATTACCTCATACCCCTGCACATCGACTCGGTACTCTGCATTGTTGGGAAGGGCCCGTAAGTAAGCTTTTCACTGTTAGTCTATACCTGTTGTTTACGAAGCATGTGAAAAATAAAATTTGATTTTGATTTGATTAGACACCAAACACATACATGCACACACAGAGCGCACCACACACACACACACACACAGGACGCACAAGAACACAGACAGCACACACACACACACACACACCGTGTGAACACTCATACATACACAAATGTGTGCACACACAGACACACGTATACACACACACACACACAAGCTTGTTTTCCGTCCCTCAACATCTCCCCCTTCTACACCAGAGGGGTGACACCAACAGTAAAACGAAGAAGGCTGGGTCAAATAAAAACAACATTCTGTTTAATAATCAGCTGCCTATAGTCTTACTGAGGCTTGTTCCACTGCCATAACCACCAATAACCTCCCTTCACCGCACTGTGTTTTATGGTGCACAAACACACACA
Source organism: Coregonus clupeaformis (assembly GCF_020615455.1). Classification (NCBI taxonomy): domain Eukaryota; kingdom Metazoa; phylum Chordata; class Actinopteri; order Salmoniformes; family Salmonidae; genus Coregonus; species Coregonus clupeaformis. Next base: position 54,513,306 of record NC_059207.1, read on the forward strand.
CACACAGTATGTGTTTTAGGAAAGCCTTGTTGCAGTGCCTCATTTACAACAGGCTAGATTTATGACGTCTAAAGCCCTGAATCAAGTATAAAACACACAGACACACATAAAGACATAAGGCAGGAAACACCCTCTCTCTTTAATAACACTAACTAGAATGTCTCCACATCTCTTTTTCCTATGGGAGTTATGGCATATTCTCTCTGTTTCATTTTGTTGCTCGTAAATCATGCTGGAGTAAAACAGAGCAGAACAGAGCTATCTTGGCCCTAATAAGACTCAGCTGTATTTATACGTTGAAGACTGAGTATGGGGAGTTTCATTCCAAAACGCTATATATCCATTTTCAGAAATGCTGGTAAATTCGCTTTATTGTTTAAAGACATTCTGAAAGAGATTGGTGTGTTTTTTCACTATCTCATCATGGAATGGGGTTGTTCAATGACAGACATGTACTCTGTTTGTATAAAATATATCACTTGGTGGTTTCATTTCAGAGAGACAAATAATCATGTTTATTTGCTAAAGGCTATATATACACATCACTTTCAGAGAAATAAGTAGTACTGCTAGGTTTTACAAAGTCAAATGTAACAAATAACTACATTTTTAATAACCCTGCATAAATTGGTCATAACATTTGATCGGATCTTCATCTAAGTCACAACAATAGACAAACACAGTCTGCTTAAACTAATAACACACAAATTATTGTATTTTTCTTGTCTATATTGAAGACATCATTTAACATTCACAGTGTAGGTTGGAAAAAGTATGTGAACCCCTAGGCTAATGACCTCCAAAAGCTAATTGGAGTCAGGATTCAGCTAACCTGGAGTCCAATCAATGAGACGAGATTGGAGATGTTGGTTAGAGCTGCCCTGCCCTATAAAAAACACTCACAAAATTTGAGTTTTCTATTCACAAGAAGCATTGCCTGATGTGAACCATGCCTCGAACAAAAGAGATCTCAGAAGACCTAAGATTAAGAATTGTTGACTTGCATAAAGCTGGAAAGGGTTACAAAAGTATCTCTAAAAGCTTTGATGTTCATCAGTCCACGGTAAGACAAATTGTCTATAAATGGAGAAAGTTCAGCACTGGTGCTCCTCTCCCTAGGAGTCTCCATCCTGCAAAGATGACTGCAAGAGCACAGCGCAGAATGCTCAATGAGGTTAAGAAGAATCCTAGAGTGTCAGCTAAAGACTTAGAAATCTCTGGAACATGCTAACATCTCTGTTGACGGGTCTACGATACGTAAAACACTAAACAAGAATGGTGTTCATGGGAGGACACCACGGAAGAAGCCACTGCTGTCCAAATATAGAGAGCGGTTCACACCAGTCATCCTAAGAATATTGCTGAACTGAAACAGTTTTGTAAAGAGGAATGGTCCAAAATTCCTCCTGACCGTTGTGCAGTCTGATCCGCAACTACAGAAAACGTTTGGTTGAGGTTATTGTTGCCAAAGGAGGGTCAACCAGTTATTAAATCCAAGGGTTCACATACTTTTCCCACTCTGCACTGTGAAGGTTTACACAGTGTGTTCAATAAAGACATGAAAACGTATAATTGTTTGTGTGTTATTAGTTTAAGCAGACTGTGTATCTATTGTAGTGACAGATGAAGATCAGATCAAATTCTATGACCAATTTATGCAGAAATCCAGGTAATTCCAAAGGGTTCACATACTTTCTTGCCACTGTATACATTTGACATTTTAGTCATTTGGCATGCTCTTATCCAGAGCGACGTACAGTAAGTGCATTCATCTTAAGATGATAATTATTATATTATTTATTACATTTGTAAAGCGCTTTTCATTATACAGAATAATCTAAAAGTGCATTAAAAATATTCGTCTAAATTATTTTCGGAAGCTACACGGAACATATCCCAGTCCGCGTGATCAAAACAATCTTGAAGTCGGACTCAAGTCAGAGTCCTGGACTCAAGTACAACAACACTGCCTGATAGCCCAGATAGCTAGGTGAGACAACCACATATCCCAGTCAAATATACAGGATACGAGCATTCCATTCCAGTTAAACAATGAATATATAGCGTTTTAATTTTCATACACATCTAAAATCTATGAATAGAAAATCTGAGAACAGTAATATTTTACACACACATGAAGGTACCCATAAGCAATCATTTCTGATGAAAAAACTTAAATGTAAAAAGGTTTTGGGAAATAAACTCTTCATATAGACATACAGAGATATATATTTCTCTGTTTGTGAGTTTATAAGGAGATAGAGATGGGGAGAAAGAGCATGTGTGAGTAAGGGAGTGATCAACAGAGGGAAAGACAGAAAGAGAGCGAGAGAGAGAACGAAAGAAAGAAAGAAAGAAAGAAAGAAAGAAAGAAAGAAAGAAAGAAAGAAAGAAAGAACGCTCTTTCTTTCTCTTTCTTTCTTTCTTTCTTTCTTTCTTTCTTTCTTTCTTTCTTTCTTTCTTTCTTTCTTTCTTTCTTTCTTTCGTTCGTTCTCTCTCTCGCTCTCTTTCTGTCTTTCCCTCTGTTGATCTTGTAAACATAGTCAGTGAAAAGTATTATTTCCTTGGTGTATGATACTTAACATTCCAGGAGAGACAGATGAGCCTGTGTGTGCGTGCGGGTGCGTGCATGTGTACGTGTGTGTGAGAGTTGTTAAGGTGTTGACAATGCGGCGGTAAGGTGGTGGCATCGTTAATGGGCCTCTGGGATCCTATCCAAGCTTCAAAATACCTTCCTGTGTTACTGTAAGGCACTGAGACACACACATTACTGTAGGTCGGTAGAGGTCCGGCCATGATGAGCATCTTAAATTGCCTGACTGTGAGTGAATAGTATTTTATGACAGGGGAGTGTGTTTTTAAAATCTCCTTCTCCCTTTGTGACATTACAGCATTCCTAACCAGGACGTGCTAATGAGTTTCTCTCTTCATGGCACCACAGAGGAATGTAGTTAGATGTAAATCAACCCGCGGCGTTAGCTATGAAGCTAAAGAGACCCCACGCTGTCCGCTCGTAGCATGGCCCACACAATGACATTAAAGACCGTATATATCATTTATGATCTGTGTGGGCAGACTGACCCTTATTAGGAGTTGCGTAGTGTGTTGCTGCTAAACTGACCTTTTGTGTTCCCCCGGAGTGGGAACATTGTGCATTCTTTAGGCCGGCACACAGAGAGTGGCCACTGAGACACTGACCATTGAGACATTTACACTGTATAAAGAGCGAAATGTTGAGTCAATACTGGTGTGCTGCAGATATTTGTTCCCCCTCATGAATGAGTCCTGCAGGTCGTTAGCACTTGGCAGCTAGTTTAGAAAGACTTTAGAAAAGGCTGGTTTATTAAGTCATTGTCTTCTTATTGTCCTCCTCCTCCCTCACTGTCTTTCTGTGTGTCTCTCCCTCTCCTTTCCTCTCATCTCTCATGTATAAATATCCCTGGCTGTGTGTTTGATGTTGTGGCATTTGTTATCATGCTGTGGCCCTCTCCCCACTGATGCTTTTAGGTCTGGTCTAGGTGTCTGTTCCTTCTCCAGAGGTGTCTTATCCTGTTGCAGACAGACAGACACCCCTGAAGTCTGTTTCTGTTGTTGTTTTGTCTGCAATGAACCCTGGGGTGTGGTAACTGATCTCTTCCTAGCCGAGACAGCAAGTTGTGATGATTCTGTCTACAGACAGGTCCTCCTGTGTCGGGGTCTGTGTATTTCTGTGTGCGTGTGTGCGTGCGTGCGTGCGTGCGTGCGTGCGTGCGTGCGTGCGTGCGTGCGTGCGTGTGTGCGTGTGTGTGTGTGTGTGTGTGTGTGTCTCTACTGATGTGTATCCCCATGCTGTGCTCTCCCCAGGCCTCTCTCCAGTCTGGCCTGGCTGATATAGGTGTTGCTGCCTTCATATACCTTCTTTCCCTCATCTCCCCAACGGCTTGTTAAACCAAATTCCACTGACGGCTTTAAAGTGTGTGTATTTATTTTATTACAAGCAAAGATTTTGTACTGGTTGTGCGGCTTGCGTCTGTGTAGCAGATGTAGCTGACGAACAATGCTTTGCTCAGGGCCTTTCTTCTGTTAAGGCATTTTTGCCATAATTGCCGACGTTAGCAGAAAAATACTGCCACCTTCCATTGTCATCTCAAGTTCCTGAGCGAGCAAAGCTGTGATTCAGGGCTAATATCACACACACACGCACGCACACACACACACTCACAATCCAAGAGTTGCTGAAGCTGCTGCCGCTGGGATCTACAGGACAAAGGCAGATAAATTGACAGTAGTCTGCAATCTTCTTGTCAAAAGAGAACCACGGGGCCTGCTGCCTTTAATCTCACTGCTGAGCCCTGTAGTACCATTCCCTGCTGTTTGAAAGCCTTATTGAAGTGGTAAGTACCTGCCTGGGTTAGCTTTAGCTCAGGAGAGGACGGTTGCTATACAAACCACCAGGTGTTTACCGGGGTGTGTGTGTGTGTGTGTGTGTGTGTGTGTGTGTGTGTGTGTGTGTGTGTGTGTGTGTGTGTGTGTGTGTGTGTGTGTGTGTGTGTGTGTGTGTGTGTGTGTTTGTGTTGCTGTACACACCAGGTGTTTACCGCTCTAAAGTCTAAACTCGGGTCACACCCTGCATATTTTTACAGGTTTTAGAGTAACTGGAAGAATACCTGGGCTGCTTAAACTCATGTCCTAACATCTACCTGCCTCACCCTGGAGAGTATGAAGTACCTAATCAAGACTCCAAATATCCACATTACTGTCATGTTTGTCTTTAACTCGCCACTTAATCTCCCTCCTAAATCCTCCAGTCTGCCGCTGTGTGCTGCACTGTGCGTGCTCTGCCACACTAAATGAGCCAGACAGAGGTATTAATCGTCTCGTAAAGCGAGAGGGGTTTGACGTGGCTGGAAAGAAGAAAAGAAGGGATAAAAAGAAGGAAAGCAAGACAGAAGGGATAGTCCTGGTGATTTATAGAGGAGAGGGAAGGATGGAGAGGAGTTGAAGCATGTTGTTTCCTTCCCTCTTCACTGCTCCTCTCCTCAAACTCAGAGTGCTCTCTCTCCCTCACCTCTCTTCTGCTCTCTCCATCTCTCTCTCTCTCATCATCGTCTCCCGTCTCCTTTCTCTCTTATCCATCAAACACTCTACACTTCGTTGATCCCGTCATGGCCCTTTGGCCAACAGTGTGGTCGGACTGCGGTCAGAGAACGTGGGCGAGAAGCAGGGCGTAGAGTAGCAACGTTGTCCTGTCCTGGTCTAGGACATTTGGTTTATGTCACAAATGGCACCCTAATTTCCTATATTGCGTACTACTTTTAATCAGGGTTCTGGTCAAAAGTAGTGCACTATAAAGGTGCCATTTGGGACGCATCATTGGTTAGCAAGTGTTCAGCACTGGCCTTTTGAACCTCTTTTGGGATTCCCAGAAGACCTCGCCCTGCTCGTGTTTCGTCCTTACGCAAACGCCAACGCATCTGCGGCATCTGCTATTTACATAGACAAGCTATTGTGTCAGCCAAAACGTTTACATTGGCATCGGCGAGGCAGGCAGCGGGACTGGGAGCGCACGTGTGTGGTCTTCGTCATGATCCACTCTCTCTCTCTCCCTCTATCTCTCCCTGTCTTTCTCATAATACAATACAATATAATACAATAAATGCTTTATTGGCATGAATTTGTGGTTGCCACTGTTGCCAAAGTACTGTATATGAACTATTACAAATCAACAATATGTTCTCTCTCTCACTCTCTTGCTCTCTCGGCCTGTAGAAAACACCCCGAAAACAAAACGTGGACTAGGCATAGGTTTTAAGTCTTAAACATCCAGCATACACCAGTTAAAATGTGTGTGTGTGCTAACAATACATCTACAGGCCTCTTCTAGAACTCATTCTCTCTCTAACTCTCTCTAACTCTTGAAACCTCGTACCAATCTAGCGTATTGTTTGTATAAGGTTAAACACTGAGTATACCAAACATTAGGAACACCTTCCTAATATTGAGTTGCATCCCCTTTTGCCCTCAGAACAGCCTCAATTCGTCAGTTGTCGAAAGCATTCCACAGGGATACTGGCCCATGTTGACTCCAATGCTTCCACAGTTGTGTCAAGTTGGATGGATGTCCTTTGGGTGGTGGATAATTCTTAATACACACGGGAAACAGTTGAGCGTGAAAAACCCAGCAGCGTTGCAGTTCTTGAAACGAACCAGTGCGCCTGGCACCTACTACCATACCCCATTCAAAAGGCACTTACATATCTTGGCTTGCCCATTCACCCTCTGAATGGCACACATACACAATCCATGTCTCAGTTGTCTCAAGGCTTAAAAATCCTTATTTAACCTGTCTCCTCCCCTTCATCTAAACTGATTGAAGTGAATTTCACAGGTGATCCCAATAAGGGATCATAGCTTTCACCTGGATTCACCTGGTCAGTCTGTCATGGAAATGTTTTGTGTATATTTGGTTAGGTTCTTTCAATGAAAAGTTACCAAGGTTTACACAAGTCTCATTCAGCAATCAGGTATATGTGGTTAATAAGGTGGTTAAGCTAATACTGATATTTGCCGTAGAAGTAGCTTGGTTAGCACCTTAGGTTGTTTTTAAACTGTCATATCACTGAGTTGTCTCTCAAACCAGCCATGACAGTCAGATAAACCTCTCTCTCTCTCTCTCTCTCTCTCTCTCTCTCTCTCTCTCTCTCTCTCTCTCTCTCTCTCTCTCTCTCTCTCTCTCTCTCTCTCTCTCTCTCTCTCTCTCTCTCTCTCTCTCTCTCTCTCTCTCTCTCTCTCTCCACAAATTTCATGTGTTCTCTCTAATATATTTTACCCATAGAACATTGAAATGAAAATGAAAGTAATACAATTTGAATCCTAATGAAACAAAGGATTCTGTATCCTACTATATGTATTAGTCCAGGCTTGAAGGTTTTTCTTAGAATATAATTATTCAGTGTTTACAGTTTTGCATTGTATTACTTACTTACACCGTGTTTAATGAATGCACAGTGGATTGGGGTGAAGAACACTTTATTTATCTTGCAGAGAACACAAAGCTTTCTTTTTTCTTACAACCCAACCCCCTGGGACAGTGGCAGCTTCTCTTGTCTGTCCTAGACCATGTCCTCAGAAGTGTGCTTTTATAGGCCGTGTATATTGCAGCAGTAGCTGTCTTCTGCTCCTATTTTACCTCTGTCTCAATAGACCTTCTCCTCTCTCATCAATATTTAGAGAGAGCCCCAGGCTGCTTTACTGTGAGGTATTCTGGGGTCAACACGTCCGCTGTACCCCCATCTCTCTGTCTAGCACAGTTATGGCGATAAATGCGTGTACACTCAAGCATGCAGACACACCCTTCAGCACTGTTTCCCAACTCCGGTCCTCGAGTACCCCCAACAGTACATCTTTTTATTGTGGCCCCTGACAAGCACACCTGATTCTACTTGTCAACTAATCATCAAGCCCTTGACCAGTTGAATCAGGAGTTTCTGTCTGGGGCTACAACAAAAACGTGTGCTGTTAGGGGTAGTCGAGAACCGGTTGGGAAACACTGCCCTACAGCACCTTCAGCGATAGCCAAGTAAAACTCAACTCCACGATGTACTTCACATCAACAGAGTAGAGCGACGAATAGTATGGGTGCTGGAGCTCCTACATCGCATAGAATTAAGTTTTTATCAAAAATTACTAATTTCAGCACCTAAAGAATAGCACGCAATTACACAGGACATTCATTTTATGTGATGTCGGAGCTCCAGTCCACCCACTCTCGTCTCCGCACAACTCCATTGATGTGGAGTACATCGTGGAGTTGAGTTTTACTTGGTTACCTCAACCCTGAAAGTACACTCTTACTGCCAATTTCTCTCCCTATCTCTCACACATACACAAACACGCACAGACAGTTTCACACACACTACCCTCTATGGCAGTGATACTTCCAGTTCGCCCAGAAATGCACATACTCTAGATTCCAACACCCTCTCGCTGTGACTCAGACACCCTTCCTCTCCTCCCTCACCTCCTCCCCTCTCCTCCCTCCTCCCCCACCTCCTCCCCCTCTCCTCCCTCACCCCTCACCTCCTCCCCTCTCCTCCCTCACCCCTCACCTCCTCCCCCTCTCTTCCCTCACCCCTCACCTCCTCCCCCCACCTCCTCCCCCCTCTCCTCCCTCACCCCTCACCTCCTCCCCCTCTCCTCCCTCAGCTCCTCCCCCTCTCCTCCCTCCCTCACCTCCTCCCCTCTCCTCCCTCACCTCCTCCCCCTCCCTCACCTCCTCCCCCTCTCCTCCCTCACCTCCTCCTCCTTTCTTCCAAACCCAACTTTTTGTCTGGTGACAATTAACATAACAATCTCAAACTGAAGCCAGCCAGAGAATTCTGGGGAGATGGCGTTTTTTTTTTTGGCTCAACTCATCGTGTTTCATGGCGTTCCCAGTCCGCCGGAGTGTGTGTGTCTGTGTCTGCATCTGTGTGTGCGTGTGTGTGTGTGCATGCCTGCCTGTGTGTGAGTGTGCCTGTGTGTGTGTGTGTTTGTGTGTGTGTGTGTCTGTGTGTGAGTGTGCCTGTGTTTGTGTGTGTGTGTGTGTGTGTGTGTGTGTGTGTGTGTGTGTGTGTGTGTGTGTGTGTGTGTGTGTGTGTGTGTGTGTGTGCGTGCATGTGGAATCAGGCCAGCCTTTGGAGAAGAAGTGTTAATCACACCTTATAAAACACAACACCCTTCAACAGAGCCACATTACAGACCAGGTTACAGGAAATGTACTGTATGATCTAATGATCTATTACAGAACTACAACCTAGGAATGGTTCTGAGGGCCAATGGTCTGTGTCTTGGGTTAATACCTGTTTTCTTGGGTTAATACCTGTTTTATGTTCTAAAAATGCATACACTCTGAGACCACTCTTCTATGAGACACAGATGGTTCATGGGAAGTGTAGTGTATGCTCTAGTACAGAGCTAAAACCTGCATGTTCAGGGGTCCCTCAGGATTGGCTCTGTGGACCAATGTTCTATATCTTAGTTGTTCTATGAGACACAGGTGGTTTGTGGGAAGTCCCACACAACCACTGTTCTGGCATATGGCTTAGCCTCATGGTAAATGATCTCTGTGGGATTGGTTGTTTCAAACAGGACTCTGGTAATACACCACACAGGTGCATCATGGGAAATCAGTGGAGGCTAGTGGGAGGAGCTATAGGAGGACGGGCTCATTGTAATGGCTGGAATGGAATGATTGGAATGGAATCAAACATGTAGTTTCTATATGTTCAATGTGTTTGATGCCTTTTCATTTTTTCCATTCCAGCCATTACAATGACCCCGTCCTCCTATAGCTCCTCCCACCAACTTCCTATCTGGGAAATATAGTGAATGTTTAATATAATGTGTGATTTTAAGTACAGAAGGGCCTCTCATGAAGAACTACATGACTAACCCATGCTCTCCTCTCTGTGTTTTCTCCAGTGCCAGGTAACCTGGGTTGTTTCAAAGACAGTGGAGACCCTCCCACCCTGACAGGGAGCAGTGAGACCTCAGACAAACTCACCATCCAGAACTGCATCAGCTTCTGCCGGAAACAGAGATACAAGGTACAGAGATGGATGTGTCCCAAAAGTAATGCACTATAGGGAATAGGATGCCTTTCAAGATTTGGTTCACCATCTGAACTCTCTAACTTGTTTCATCCTCAAAAAATCATCTTTGAGGGAAGAATGGCTGTCTGTTCTAGACACTGTATTTCTATGTTTATGACCATAACTATCCTCACATTTCAAATTAATTCAGTGACCCATCAGATGATGAAACATCACAGGCAGCTGTTAATGTACACTCTCTATGGCCTTCTATTGTCTTGGGTACTGACCATGGGTGTAAACAGTGGCAGCTGTTAATGTACACTCTCTATGGCCTTCTATTGTCTTGGGTACTGACCATGGGTGTAAACAGTGGCAGCTGTTAATGTACACTCTCTATGGCCTTCTATTGTCTTGGGTACTGACCATGGGTGTAAACAGTGGCAGCTGTTAATGTACACTCTCTATGGCTTTCTATTGTCTTGGGTACTGACCATGGGTGTAAACAGTGGCAGCTGTTAATGTACACTCTCTATGGCCTTCTATTGTCTTGGGTACTGACCATGGGTGTAAACAGTGGCAGCTGTTAATGTTCACTCTCTATGGCCTTCTATTGTCTTGGGTACTGACCATGGGTGTAAACAGTGGCAGGTGTTAATGTACACTCTCTATGGCCTTCTATTGTCTTGGGTACTGACCATGGGTGTAAACAGTGGCAGGTGTTAATGTACACTCTCTATGGCCTTCTATTGTCTTGGGTACTGACCATGGGTGTAAACAGTGGCAGGTGTTTATGTTCTGTGTGGACACTTCCAGTTTGCCCTGCGACAGACCCAGCACTCAGACGCTGTCTGCACTGATGAGCAGTGACAGTCTGCCCCTCTGTGTGTGTGTGTGTGTGTGTCCCTCTCCGCAGATGGCACTGGCATGATGTTTCCACAGCCTGAGACCATAACGTCTGTTCGTCCTCCGATTGTCATTGTCTCTAATGCACATTTAAAACGCTGTATTGACGCCCTCTGACTTCACTATGACAAACAACCACATCCAACCTTAAGTCAGTCAGACAGGAAGTCGGTGCGTGCGTCCCAAATGGCACCCTGTTCCCTATATAGTGCACTACTTTTGGCCAGGGCCCATAGGGAATAGGGTGCCATTTGGGAGACAACCAGTGACTTAGTGACTCAGTGATTCAGATGCTCCCTGCAAACAGTTTTCTGCTCTGTCACCAGAGGACTTCACGTTTGACTTCCTTCTTCCTTTCTCAAGTAATTTTTCATTTTCATCTGATAAATATGTAACGCATTCACGTCGGTTCGATTAGCGGGCGGAGGAGTCTAGTTACATAAATTCCAGCTTCATGAGAAATTTTTCAGAATGAAGGGAAGTGATGCGGTACCTTCGTATGAATTCATTTATGGGAAGAAAATTACACAATGGTCTTCTTTTAATGGGAGACAAAGGAGCTTTTAGTCAGTGTTCTGCCTCTACACTGAGTATGACTGGGTTGGATCTGAATTCTGAAAGGAAAGGTCAAGATGTTTGAAGAGTTTTGACTGTTGTGGGTCCCAAATGGCAGCCTAGTATAGTGCACTACTTGGTCCTGGTCAAAAGTAGTGCACTATAGTGGGCCCTGGTCAAACGTAGTGCACTATTAAGGGAATAGGGTGCCATTTGGGAAGCATCCTGTGATTCTGTCTCTCATTCTAATACAGCTCAACGCAACATGGCTTTAGGAAATGTTTACTCTGTTTTGACTAAGAGTTGAAGGTTAAGCGGTCCGATGCTATTTCAGATTGGTTTATTTTAGCCCTCCACTGAGGTCTTTGATGTGAAATGGTACTTAACTAGTTACCCTCTAATTACTGCTGACATAATGGGGATTCGTCCAAAATTGCACCCTATTTCCTATGTAGTTGCACAACTTTTGAAACATAGGGAATAGGGTGCCATTTGGAACGCATCAAGAGTGGTGACTGTTCTGTTTCTCCGAAAGCACTGGACTCAACCCAACCACACCATATTATTATCCTCAAACGCCTGATGGCTTTAGAGACATAAATCACTTTGTTTTAGGACAGAAAAACAGTCCTTTTTAGGATGTCTATGGACTCATTCTGAAAGTATGCCTATTAACATGACACGTTAGATGATATAGTAGTATCTCTGATTAAGTGAGGTGGACAACTCTTCTGACTCTACCATCCAGAGTTGGCTTAAGAAGGTTGAGCTCTCTCTAAGGTCTGGTTCCCCTCAAGGTTTCTTTCTTTGCTCTCATCCAAAGGGTTTTCTTCCTCAGTGCTGCACTACACTTTTTAAAAGTGAAGGTCTTACCCTCTTGTAAAGCTTTACGCAAGTGCTAAACAAATCAAGTTTGATTTGAGATTCAAATTTGATGATCATTGATTGATTTGCATGTCTCTCTCTGTTCCGTAGCTGGCTGGGATGGAGTCGGGTTACGCCTGTTTCTGTGGCAACGACCTGGACCTGCATCGCCATGGCAAAGCACCCAGTATGGAATGCAACCACGTGTGTTTTGGTGACCACACCCAGCCCTGTGGAGGAGATGGATGGGTCATCATCTTCGACAGTGAGTAGATAGGAGATCGTTTGCTCTGGGTCGTATTCATTAGTGCACATCGTTTCAAACTGTAGAAATGTTTTTCCCTGTGCAAACAATAAAAACAAGAGTTTCTTATTGTACATATTCAGGTAGTCCTTCACAGTTTTGGGCTGTTTTTTTTCCATTTGGCTTCTAGTGAAAACGACCCTAGTCTGGTCAGCCCGTTATAACTCCCCTAACATCTATGATGCTTCACCTAATATGTAAAAAGTGGAGTTCACAAACCTAGCATATTTCCAGGTGCATGGAGATTTTTTTTTAAGTGAAGGAACCTAATATGAAAGGATTGCAACACTCACCAACTCACTCATTGGAAGAGTCATGTAAACATAATGTTCTATCTCTCCCTTTGTTGTCATAAAATGATTTGATGATTTTGGCAAAACAATACATGCTAAATCTCTTTCTAATAGGCTACACAAGCGTAACGTTTATGCAAGACACAACTGCTAGATAATGAGACACAGATTTCACAGCTGTAGTCAACACAATTACAACAATTATGAAACACTCCTTGTTCAATCTAGTCTCATCTTTCCCTTATGTGTTCAAAACTCTTCATTCCACTCTATCATTGAGAGAGTCTGTTGGATGTGGTTTCTATATGAAAAGGTCTCTATGGCAACTACGAGATGTAGGAGTCAACAGGGTTAGTTATGTAAGAGGGTTAGTTGTATGAGAGACTTATAAGCAAAATGCAAACTTCAATAATTGAACTGTTATCCATTTAATGATCTTTGTCTGTTTATCTCCTCCAGCTCGTGTTGGTGCGTGCGGGGGTAACTACTCTGCCCCCTCTGGGGTGGTCTACTCCCCTGACTTCCCTGATAAGTACGAGGCAGGGAGGGTCTGCTACTGGACTGTCCAGGTATTGTGTCTTGTTTCTTTGGGTTTCGATCAAATGGCACCCTATCCCCTTTATAGTGCACTACTTTTGACCAGGGTCCAACTGTAGGGCGTTATATTGGGGATAGGGTGCATTTGGGATGCAATATTTGTATTTTATTTGTTTTGTTGCTTACATTTGTTGCCTATTGCCTAAAGCATCTTTGGGTTTCAGAAAGTAGTTACTACTATGTATTATTAAGTACTATGTATTATTAAGTGCTATGTATTTTTTATATTTGAATTATTATTAGGTACCTGGAGCCTCCATGATCCTGTTCAACTTTACCTTCTTTGACATCTCGGACCAGAAAGACATGGTGGAACTGCTGGATGGCTATACCACCCAGGTGTTAGCACGGTTCGATGGCCATAACCCGCCCCGGGACCTGGTCAACGTCACTGGAGACTTTGTTATCCTCTACTTCTACTCAGACCGCACCAACCAAGCAAAGGGCTTCGCTGTCACATACCAAGGTGGGTTTGCAATGGGATATACGTATACAGTATGTATGTAACCGGTGTGAAATGGCTAGCTAGTTAGCGGCGCGCGCTAGTAGCGTTTCAATCAGTGACGTCACTCGCTCTGAGACCTTGAAGTAGTTGTTTCCCTTGCTCTGCAAGGGCCCCGGCTTTTGTGGAGCGACGGGTAACGGTGCTTCGAGGGTGACTGTTGTCGATGTGTGCAGAGGGTCCCTGGTTCAAGGTAGGGGCGAGGAGAGGGACAGAAGCAACACTGTTACATATACACACACACACATACGCACCAACCTAGCTGTCACATACTAAGTTAAGAGACAGGTAGATAGGTAAGGACTTCAGGAGGGCGTCAATTAGTATTGTCCCCAACCCTTGTCATCAACATCACATCACCCATACATACACTATACAGTGCATTAGGAAAGTATTCAGACCCCTTGACTTTTTCCACTGTTACGTTACAGCCTTATTCCAAAATTGATTAAACTGTTTTTTTCCCTCATCAATCTACACACATAATGACCCCATAATGACAAAGCAAAAACAGGTATTTCAAAAACTGAAATATCACATTTACAAGTATTTAGACCCTTTACTCAGTACTTTGTTGAAGCGCCTTTGGCAGCGATTACAGCCTCAAGTCTTCTTGGGTATGACACTACAAGCTTGGTACACCTGTATTTGGGGAGTTTCTCCCATTCTTTTCTGCAGATCCTCTCAAGCTCTATCAGGTTGGATGGGGAGCGTCGCTGCACAGCTATTTTCAGGCCTCTCCAGAGATGTTCGATCGGGTTGAAGTCCGGGCTCTGGCTGGGTCACTCATGGACATTCAGAGACTTGTCCCGAAGCCACTCCTGCGTTGTCTTGGCTGTGTGCTTAGGGTCATTGTCCTGTTGGAAGGTGAACCTTTGCTCCAGTCTGAGGTCCTGAGCGCTCTGGAGCAGGTTTTCATCAAGGATCTCTCTGTACTCTGCTCCATTCATCTTTCCCTCGATCCTGACTAGTCTCCCAGTCCCTGCCACTGAAAATCAACCCCACAGCATGATGCTGCCACCACCATGCTTCACCGTAGGGATGGTGCCAGGTTTCCCCTAGACGTGACGCTTGGCATTCAGGCCAAAGACTTGAATCTTGGTTTCATCAGACCAGAGAATCTTGTTTCTCATGGTCTGAGAGTCCTTTAGGTGCCTTTTGGCAAACTCCAAGCAAGCTGTCATGTGCCTTTTACTGAGGAGTGGCTTCCGTCTGGCCACTCTACCATAAAGGCCTGATTGGTGGAGTGCTGCAGAGATGGTTGTCCTTCTGAAAGATTCACCCATCTCCACAGAGGAACTCTGGAGCTCTGTCAGAGTGACCATCAGGTTCTTGGTCACCTCCCTGACCAAGGCCCTTCTCCCCTGATTGCTCAGTTTGGCCCGGGCGGCCAGCTCTAGGAAGAGTCTTGGTGGTTCCAAACTTCTTCCATTTAAGAATGATGGAGGCCACTGTGTTCTTGGGGACCTTCAGTGCTGCAGAATTGTTTTGGTACCCTTCCCCATATATGTGCCTCGACACAATCCTGTCTCGGAGCTCTGCGGACAATTCCTTCGACTTCATGGCTTGGTTTTTGCTCTGACATGCACTGTCAACTGTGGGACCTTATATAGACAGGTGTGTGCCTTTCCAAATAATGTCCAATCAATTGAATTTATCACAGGTGGACTCCAATCAAGTTGTAGAAACATCTCAAGGATGATCAATGGAAACAGGATGCACCTGAGCTCAATTTCAAGTCTTTTGCAAAGGGTCTGAATACTTATGTTAATAAGGTATTTCTGTTTTTTATTTGTAATAAATTAGCAAACATGTCTAAAAACCTGTTTTCGCTTTGTCATTATGGGATATTGTGTATAGATTGTTGAAGGAAATGTGTAATTTCATCCATTTTAGAATAAGGCTGTAACGTAACAAAATGTGGAAAAAGTCAAGGGGCCTGAATACTTTCCAAATGCACTGTATTTACAAAGGTATGTGGACACTGCTTCAAATTAGTGGATCCGGCTATTTCAGCCACACCCGTTGCTGACAGGCGTATAAAAGCAGGCACACAGCCATGCAATCTGCATAGACAAACATTGGCAGTAGAATGGCCTTACTGAAGAGCTCAGTGACTTTCAACGTGGCACTGTCATAGGATGCCACCTTTCCAACAAGTCAGTTCGTCAAATGTCTGCCCTGCTAGAGCTTCCCCGGTCAACTGTAAGTGCTGTTATTGTGAAGTGGAAATGTCTAGGAGCAACAACGGCTCAGCCGCGAAGCACGTAGCGTGTAAAAATCATCTGTCCTCGTTTGCAACACCGAGTTCCAAACTGCCTCTGGAAGCAACGTCAGCACAATAACTGTTCATCGGGAGCTTCATCAAATGGGTTTCCATAGCCGAGCAGCTGCACACAAGCCTAAGGTCACCATGCGCAATGCCAAGCGTCAGCTGGAGTGGTGTAAAGCTTGCCGCCATTGGACTCTGGACCAGTGGAAACACGTTCTCTGGAGTGATAAATCACGCTTCACCATCTGGCAGTCCAACGGACGAATCTGGGTTTGCGGATGCCAGGAGAACACTACCTGCCCCAATGCATAGTGCCAACTGTAAAGTTTGGTGGAGGAGGAATAATGGTCTGGGGCTGTTTTTCGTGGTTCGGGCTAGGCCCCTTAGTTCCAGTAAAGGGAAATCTTAATGCTACAGCATACAAAGACATTCGAGACAATTCTGTGCTTCCAACTTTGTGGCAACAGTTTGGGGAAGGCCCTTTCCTGTTTCAGCATGACAATGCCCCTGTGCACAAAGCGAGGTCCCTACAGAAATGGTTTGTCGAGATCGGTGTGGAAGAACTTGACTGGCCTGCACAGAGCCCTGACCTCAACCCCATCGATCACCTTTGGGATGAATTGGAACACCGGCTGCGAGCCAGGCCTAATCGCCCAACATCAGTGCCCGACCTCACTAATGCTCTTGTAGCTGAATGGAAGCAAGTCCCCGCGTCAATGTTCCAACATATAGTGGCAGCAAAGGGGTGACCAACTCCATATTAATTACCATGACTTTGGAATGAGATGTTCGATGAGCAGGTGTCCAAATACTTTTGGTCATGTAGTGTAGGTTGTTTTGAGGTTGGCACAACAATTGTAACAATTGTACAAAAACAAAGCAAGTTGTTATAGTAGATATGAGAGATACTGTAACAAGCTTTTCCAGACCTCTATCACCCTCGGCTTGGCTTGAGTGATTTCAGCCCCATGCAGTGATTTGACTGAACCACAAACTCATCTCTCTCCGGGAGACATAATTTGCATGAACAGGTGCAGGCTGACATCCTTCTATCCTGGTTCCATGGCAGGGTTTTGCATAGCAACCACGCCGCCTGGCCACTGTTAAATCGACCAGACTAATGTGTTGTGGCTCTACTTAAGGCACACACACGTAAACACAGACACACCGGCACATGCACACACACTGAGGGTAAGAGAGGGAGACAGGCAGGGGAGACTCCAAGTGCTGCCGGCGGCTGACCTTTTCTCTTATCATTTGCTAGCCAATGCCTCAAAGCCGCAGGTGATATTGGTGTTGCATATCGAAATGTTTTGTTTTTCTAGGAACTCACCGTGAGACACACACTAATTCACAGGGTGCATGTCGTTGCATATTTAACACTGGCAGTGTGGGGAATACTTTTCGGGATGGTAAAAATGTTCTGTGTAAACTCAAACGACTAAAAAACAGATATAAAGAACATGTATGTAGAAAATATAAATAGCCTACGATCATCTTTGAGAACTAACAATCACCAAAATAAAAACTACACAGTCTGGTAGAATTTAACATTCAAAACATTTCATGGCATGGGGCTCCCATTGATTTTGTTATAATGTTTGAGTCATTCAGATAGCATAAGAACACGGCATAAACCATGGCCAAATAAATAGAATTGCAGGAAATTAGTAGGGTTGGGAATTGCCAGGGACCTCACGATACGATATTACCATGATACTTAGGTGCCAATACGATATGTATTGCGATTCTCACGATTCTAGATGTATTGGGATTCGATAGTGCGATTTTATTGCGATTTGTAGTGAAGGCAGCAAACATATTGCTCACTACATGTCTGCTGCAGAGAGACAATAGAGAGCATGAGAAAATTTGTTTAGATCAGTCATGGAAATAAAAGTGCTGAAAACATGTTGGCTCACTATTTATATAAAACGAAGATGGAGAACAAGCTATAGGATGAAAAATAACCGTTTTGGGGCAAGTACAGCAGGCTAGCGCTAGTTAATGCTACCTGGCAAAAAACTAAATATATATATTTATTAAACATTTACAAATCGATACTTGGAGTCAAATATCTATATAATATTGAACAAAATCAATATTGCTATATGTAACTGTATTGATTTTTTCCTCCTTTTTGTTTTTGGTCTCTGTCCTACTCACAAATCTCTGTTGGAAACAGACAGGTCGCACGTCCGCCAAAAGGCCATTCTTTTCCCATCTTCCTTTCCGGATTTTCCTACTCAAGCTCTCCTCAGCACGACATGATTCCTGTTCCCCTGCATAGCCATTTACACTCGTATACGGGTTTGAAAATGGCAGATTTGGGCACTGATAACCACCTAAATTGAAATGCAGTGGCTGTACAGTAACATGCTATAAATTACGTCAGAGCTCAGGCTTCACAGCACTGAAGTTCTGAAGTTGAGCACCACACGCGACAAGAAGTTGCCCAAATCCCTTCCGCTAATTGGGCAACTTTTGCACATTCTTTGTTGTCTAACTGAAGTAAATGCAGTAAATTAAGAGGACTCTGTATATTTTGATAGATGAGATGTTGAGGATTGTAATAAATACCGCTTTGGTGTCATACAAGCAAGCCAAACACCCTCGAGTTCAAATGTGCACTTCACATTTCGATCATACAACTCATGTAATATACAGTGTCAATGTTTACATGAGTGTCAATGACAACTTTTGCAGATAGTATGTAAAAATGCAAGCACCAAACACACTTAAATCATGATTTTATAATATTTGTGCTAATAAATCACAGATTCCAAGGTCAATTAGCTCCAGGACGAATTGCAAAAATCTCTGAAGCTGGAGACTCTTATCTCCCTCACTAACTTTAAGCATCAGTTGTCAGAGCACCTTACCGATCACTGCACCTGTACACAGCCCATCTGAAATTAGCCCACCCAACTACCTCATCCCTATATTGTTATTTATTTTGCTCATTTGCACCCCAGTATCTCTATTTGCACATAATCTCTTGCACATCTATCATTCCAGTGTTAATACTAATTGTAATTATTTTGCACTATAGCCTATTTATTGCCTTACCTCCATAACTTGCTACATTTGCACACACTGTATATATATTTTCTGTATTTTTGGACTTTATGTTTTGTAACTCTGTGTTGTTGTTTTTATCGCACTGCTTTGCTTTATCTTGGCCAGGTCGCAGTTGTAAATGAGAACTTGTTCTCAACTGGCTTACCTGGTTAAATAAAGGTGAAAAAAATAAAAAAACAGGACAATATTTCTACCTAATTAATTACACAAAAACAAATACACCCTTGTAGTAACAACACTTCACAATTTTACACACATGTACATACCAGCATACAATCCTTTCTCCAACTAAATATTCACAATGTTTGCGAGTTCTATTACACAGTACTAGGATGTTAGTCCATCCATAAAGATTATAAATTAAACATGAAACTGTAGGTGCAAACCTGTCTTTGACTTCACTCTTTCCCAAGCGTGTTAGTATGTCTTTGTCAATTGCCATGATGCATTCTATCTTGGGTCCTTGGGCTCCTAAGACAGGTATGTAGACGTCTTAATGCACTGAACTATCTCTGACAGCTGCTAACTGGGATGGTCAGCGTAGCCTGTATGATTGCCTTCAGTAATGGGAACATATCAGGGTCTAACAATTTATACACACAGGACATGTCAGAAGTGGCATCTTTTTTTGAGAGGTAATGTTTAGCAAGGACTATGTCCCCTGGCTTGTGTGGGCCTCCCCTCTCTCTATGTTCTCGCTCTGTCCTGTCTGCTCCCCTCTCTTCCTTGCTGTCTGAATTTCTGCTTTCCTGGATCAGTGCCATAGCAATCTGGAGTATTCTGAACAGACAAACACACACATAAGCAATATACACACGCACACACACAATATGAACAACAGGCAAATAATGTTTACCTGAATTGAGCTAAAAGTCAAATCTGGGATTATTTCTGTTCCTTAATGATATTAGCAGTTCACTCAATCTTAAACCTGATTAACATCCAACTGTCTTATCCTTCACTTACCACAATACCTGTGTTCTCCCTCTGTGGCTTTAGCAACAAAATCGAAATGCGTGCAACCATGTGGCAAAACAGATGAGGTTGGCTTCGATTGTTAACATGTAAGCCAATTTATATTTAGTCTGTTAGAGAACAAATACATTTGCACAATGACCACCTGTTGTTTCAAATACATTGTTAGTTGTTGGTTAGCTAGCGAATTGTAGCCATATTTGCATTGACATAAAATCCGTCAAAACACCTCAAAACAACACATGGTATCAATAACATGAAACATGCTGAAATAAGCCACTTATGATTCCCACACATGGCAGTGTCATTCTTGCTAGCAATCTGGCCATCCAGAACCAAAACAGGCTGATATATGCCCCATGGAAGCGCGCACATCGTTTTTGTGACGTTGTCAGCCAACCCATCTATGTAACTAGATGCTAAATAATTGTATTGTAAACACACACAATCTATTCACTTACTCCTGCAAATACAACAGCCGTCTCTGTGTTTGCTGAGCTGCATCTTCAATTCCATATGTCCATCTTCTATAAATTGGAGAAAAAAATTAACAGCTATGCAGCTTTGTTTTTTCAACAGGTAACGTTAGCTAGCTAATTGAGCTGACGTTACCAAAAGTAGCTAACGCCATGTTAGCCTTAAGTTAGCTAGCTATCTTTATTAGTAATTTTTTGCAAATTTGGACAGTACTTGATTAGACAGTACTTGGTTAGTTAGTGATACTTTGTCGGGTGGTGAACAGTGCTCCAGCAGTTGGATTCAGTGTCCAGATAGCTAATCAATAACTGTACTGTCAAATCCCTGCTCATAAAATGTGTTAGGTTGCTAATGAAGCAGCACTTCTAGCTAGACTGGGTAGTCCCTCAGTGCAGCTTTTGAGTAAACATGTTGAAATGTAAGTTACTCGAATCTGGCTTACTGTGAGGTCAATAACTCTGAATTACATCATCATGGGCTACCCAAATGTGCTATAGTAATAGCAAGCTAACAAAGTTTATCTCCGGCTCTCCTTGTCATCTTTGCTCTCTCTCCCTCAGAGAATGAAAAGAAAAAGATAACAAAATATTTGAGACTATATCTAATGACGTTCTACTCAATATACTCTTTAAACTAATTTCCTGTATCCCCTTCTCCCTCATACTAGATCTCATCCTCTCTCTTTCCCTCCGATCCTGCCCACACTGTAGCAATACATGCTCCACGGTCTCTGTTTCCTGACAATAATCACACTTTCCTGTTGGATGCTTTCCTATCACATTTAATGTCTTATTCAACTTGCTGTGTCCCACCCTTAATCTTGTAAAAATAGCCTCCTCTCTTCTGTCCCTTCCTGCCGTCCTCCCCTCCCCGACTTTCCTCTGTACTTGAAATAAATGCCTTCCCTTATTATCTATATTCCACTGCTCCTGCCATCTCTGCACCATCACTGTGTATGTCAGTCTTTTTGCCTCTGCCTTGCTCATTAAAACTTCAACATCAACATCCCCACTACTAAGTGCTTGTTTAGCCAGTTAATCTACTGCCTCGTTCCCCTCCAGCCCCACAATCTTATTTGTATACCCATCTGTTTAATCCTGCCATGGGTTTGTAGCACCTCATAAAGCAGGTCTTGTCTGCTACGTGAGCTAAAGGACTGGACACTCATTAACACTGCACATGAATCACAGCAAATAACTACTCTATCTTGTTTGACTTCCTCCACCCACTGCAAGGCCAACAGTATGGCCATCAGCTCCGCCGTATATACAGCCAGATGATCTGTAATACGTTTCCTGATTTCCACCCCACATTCCTGCACTACAAATGCTGACCCAGTACGTCCTGTCCTTGGATCTTTTGAACCATCTGTGTAAATGGTCACAAAATCCTGATACACAGTATCAAGACGTCTCTTAAACAAATAAAATGGTTCAACGCCCTCCCTATCTTTCTGTAGTCTCTCCAACACTTCCAGATCAACTACTGGAGGCGGGAGTAGCCATAATGGATTAACAGGAATAGCTACCGTTGGACTAAACTCTCTTCCATACAGTCCCATCTCCTTCGCCTTGGTATTACCCACCCACCCAAAGCTCTGTTCTGTCTTCGCTCATGTTCCCAGCATGCCTGTAAAATCCCTTTCGCAGGATGAGACACCCCATGTCCTTGTAGGTTGACCCAATAATTCATTGCCAGCTGCTGTCTCCTAATCTGCAATGGCATATCCCCCATCTCCACTTGTAATGCAGCCACTGGGGACGTCCGAAACGCCCCACTACATATTCTGAGTCCTTGCCCCTGTATGACATCTTTCCAGTGATGTCCGGGCTGCCGAACCATATGCAATACTGCCATAGTCTATTACAGATCGGATCAATGCAACATACATGATCTTCAATGAGGAACGCCCACTCCTTCCCCGTCAGACAGCGCATCAAATGTAACACCTTCTTACACTTTCCCACCACTCTCTCAATGTGTTCTGCTCAGGTCAGTCTAGTGTCAAAGTATACCCCAAGGAACCTGAAGGCTCTCACCCTCTCCAAGTTTCTCCCATATAACCTCAAGCATACCTCATCTCCCACCTTCCTCCTGGTAAAGAACACAGTTTGAGTTCTCTACAGAGAACCTGAATCCCCACATTAATGCCCACCGCTCTACCTCATCAATTGCTTCCTGTACCTTCCTGACTATGTATGGCACATTTCTTCCCCTCTTCCATAAGGCCCCATCATCTGCAAATAACGACCTCCCTATATCCGGCTGTACCTGAGAGTAAACATCATTGATCATGATTGAGAACAACAGAGGACTAATCACGTTCCCCTGCGGTGTACCGTTATCCACCAAGTAGCTGCCTGATAAAGACTTCCCCACCCTCACCTGGATAGACCTTCCTAACAGGAAATCCTTTATCCAGTTGTACGTTCTTCCTCCTACCCCCATAATATCAAGCTTGATTAACAACCCCTCCTTCAACATCATATGATACTCCCAAGTGGCGCAGCGGTCTAAGGCACTGCATCTCAGCACTTGAGGTGTCACTACAGACCCCCTGGTTCGATTCCAGGCTGTATCACAACCGGCTGTGATTGGGAGTCCCATAGGGCGGCGCGCAATTGGCCCAGCGTCGTCCGAGTTTGGCCGGTGTAGACCGTCATTGTAAATAAGAATTTGTTCTTAACTGACTTGCCTAGTTAAATAAAGGTAAAATAAAAAAATTAAATACGCCTTCTCCACATCAAAAAAGACATCTACAACAGTCTCCTTGTTCACCTGAGCCTTCCTGACCTCTGCTTCTAAGCAGAGCACTGGATCCATAGTTCCCCTACCCTTCCTGAACCCACTCTGATGTGGCGTTACTAGCCCTCTGCTCTCCAGGAAGTAAGTTAGCCTCTCCGTAATCATATGTTCCATAATCTTACATACATGTGATGTTAAAGCTATTGGCCGATAGCTTGTTGGCTTCATTGGATCCTTCCCTGGCTTCCAGATTGGTACCACTACTGCCTCCTTCCAACTGCCTGGTAGTTTCCCCTCCTCCCACACTCTGTTGTACAACACCAATACCTTATCCAGTGCCTCATCACTAAAATGGGCCAACACAACATAGCACACCTCATCTTTCCCAGGTGAAGTTAATCCAGCCTTACCTATTGCTCTTTTCACCTCTGCCATTCAACGCATCATTTACATCCTCCCTCCTTTCCAGCACTCCAGGATGGTCTTCTCTCATGCTCTCTCTCCCCCTCTGCCCCTCCTCTGACAAATTTGCGGAGCTATGCTGTTAGGCCTACTGCTGATAGGTAGCTCTCTCTGCTCTCTCCCTCCCCTCTGTCTGTCCTTGATTGCAGGAGTGAAGTCTGGTGTGCGGGAGTCAGGGTTCCAGCTGCAGCTCATTCACCATAATCACCTCAGCCTTTAAGACCCGGTCAAACTTACCACTCATCGTCAGATCATAGTCAAGACGACCATGTTAGTCTCGCTGCCGACTCAACCTGGTTATTTTTGCTCTTTGTGTTTTTGGTCTGTTCTATTTACTTTTTCTCCTGTGCCACAGATATTTGGAACCTGACTCCTGCCTCCGCTTCACTCCTGCCACCACCATCCTGCTCTCCATTACCGGACCTCTCTTTTGGACTCACCACGGACACTAGGACATTACGGTACCACACCTGCCCTGATCTGGATCTGTTACCCTCCCTGTACCTGGACTTGCTCTTCCCATATATTTGGAAACCTGGACTTTGAACATTGTAAATAAACCTGTTAAAACTTCTCTGGCTTGGTGTACTTGTCTGCATTTGGGTTCTTATCCAGTTAAATCATAACAGTATGATCTGACCAACATGAACCCAGCAGACAGTAGCTCGGATACCACCCCAGAGTGCACTCAAATTTGGACTGCCATAGCCAATCAGGGCATTTTACTTGGCCAACATGATACCCTGTTTAAAACGATTGCTGAGGACAGTCAGGTGCTGCTTAATCAGGTTCAATTACTCTCCAATCAAGTATCTGCCCTTACTACCCCTTCAGCCCAGATCAGAGAGCCTTTTGTTCCTGCTCCAGAGCGCTATGACGGGAACATGGGAACCTGTGGCGATTTTTTGACTCAATGCTCGTTAGTGTTTGAACAACAGCCCCTCACCTACGCCTCAGAAAGAGCCCGTATTGCCTACCTTATCAACTCTACTAGCGGTTCCGCTCGTGCCTGGGGATCCGCGGTCTGGGAGAGTCAGTCGGACATTTGCAACGCTTACGTTGCCTTCACCACGGAGATGAGGAAGGTTTTTGACCACCCCGTACGAGGCAAGGAGGCTGCGAAACGGCTGTTTTCTCTTCGGCAGGGGGCTCGTAGTGTGGCGGAGATGGCAGTGGAGTTTCGGACTTTAGCAGCAGTGAGTGGTTGGAATGACGAGGCATTACAAGGAGTGTTCATCAATGCTTTGTCTGAGACCTTAAAAGATGAATTGGTGTCATATGATGAATCGCCTACGCTGGATAATCTTATTTCACTCACTATCAGGTTGGATAATCGGATTCGGGAGCGCCGCCGGGAGAGGAGTGTTAGTTCCAAGCAACCTGTCTGTCATCAACAAACTCCTCCCTGCATCGTCCCTACGGAGAGAGCCGTGTCTTCCCGAGTCGATACGAGGAGCACTGAACCCGAAGCCATGGAGGTGGGTCGTGCACGGTTGTCCTCAGAGGAGCGTGCACGTCGTATTCAGGCTCGGGTCTGCCTGTATTGTGGAGAAGCTGGTCATTTCGTTCCTTCCTGCCCAGTTCGTCCGGGAAAAGGGCCGGCTCATCATTAATGGGAGAAGTTTTGGTGAGCCGAGCAGCGGATTCTTCCTCTTCTCCCCGCATTCTGCTCCAGGCATCCCTCCAGTGGCAGTCCCAGAATTTCTCTGTTAGTGCGCTGATTGACTCTGGTGCCGACGAAAGCTTTTGGATAGAGAGTGGGCTCAACAAATGGATTTGGAGACTGTTCCTATGGACTGTCCGCTGCAGGCTAAGGGTCTAAATGGACAATTGTTGACCCGCATTACCCATCAGACTGTTCCTGTTTGTCTTAGAGTGTCGGGAAATCATCAGGAGAACATTCAATTCCATATTATCGACTGCCCACAGACTCCCCTGGTCCTTGGTATCCCCTGGCTCATAAAACACAATCCACACATTGATTGGGTGACAGGTAGCATTGTTTCATGGAGCACATTTTGTCATGTGAATTGTTTGTGTTCTGCTCAGACTCCTGCCAGTACTGTGCCTCAACCTCCACTGGAGTCCATGGATCTTTCTGCTGTTCCTGACGTGTATCATGACCTGGCATCCGTTTTCTGCAAACACAGAGCTACTTCTCTTCCTCCTCACCGGCCTTACGACTGCGCCATTGACCTCCAGCCAGGAGCCCCGCTCCCCCAGCAGTCGCCTGTACAATCTCTCCCGGCCGGAGACGGAGGCTATGGAGAACTACATTCGGGACTCCTTGGCGGCAGGTATTATGCGTCCTTCCTCGTCACCTGTAGGAGCGGGATTCTTTTTTGTTGCTAAGAAGGATAAGACCCTCAGACCCTGTATTGATTACCGTGGACTTAACAACATCACCATTAAGAACAAGTATTCTCTGCCTTTGATTAATTCTGCTTTTCCCCTCCTTCATGGTGCTACCATCTTTACGAAACTGGATCTACGAAATGCGTATCACCTGGTGCGCATTCGTAAGGGTGATGAATGGAAGACTGCCTTCAACACACCCTTGGGACATTTTGAGTATCGGGTTATGCCTTTTGGGTTGTCTAATGCCCCTGCTGTTTTTCAGGCACTAGTCAATGATGTCCTTCGGGACATGTTGAATCGGTTTGTTTTTGTCTATCTGGATGATATCTTGATTTTCTCAGAGTCCTCCCAGGAACATGAACTGCATGTGCGCCAGGTGTTGCAAAGGTTGTTGGAGAACAAACTGTTTGTGAAGATGGAGAAATGTGAATTTCATGTGTCTGAGACCTCTTTTTGGGTTACATCATAGCTCAGGGGGAGCTGCGGATGGACCCAGCTAAGATCTCTGCTGTCACGGACTGGCCAGCTCCCTCTACCCGCAAACAACTTCAACGATTCCTGGGGTTTGCGAACTTCTATAGGAGGTTCATCAAGGACTACAGCCGCATTGCGGCGCCACTCACCGCTCTCACCTCCATCTCACGACCGTTTGCTTGGAATGAAGGGGGCCGAATCAGCGTTCGAAGAACTGAAACATCGCTTCGCCTCGGCTCCCATTCTGATGCAGCCGGACCCCGACCGCCAGTTTGTCGTGGAGGTGGATGCATCCGACACTGGGGTAGGTGCAGTGTTGTCACAACGTTCTCCTGAAGATAACAAACTGCATCCCTGTGCTTTTCTCTCAAGGAAACTTTCTCAGGCAGAGAGGAATTATGATGTTGGAAATCGTGAACTGCTCGCCGTTAAGCTGGCTCTCGAGGAGTGGCGACATTGGTTGGAGGGCGGAACAACCCTTCATCGTTTGGACGGATCATAAGAATCTGGCTTACCTCCAGTCAGCGAAGCAGCTCAACCCCCGTCAAGCCAGGTGGGCACTATTTTTTGGGAGATTCAATTTTTCTCTGTCTTACCGTCCTGGGTCACGCAACGTCAAGCCTGACGCCCTGTCTCGTGTTCATTCGGCTGTTGATACTGGTAGTAACCCTGAACCCATTTTGCCTCCTACCTGCAGTATTGCAGTCATCACATGTGACATCGAGGGGATTGTTAGACAGGCTCAACATCATCAAGCTGACCCTGGGAGGGGTCCTCCTAACCGGATGTTTGTCCCTGAGTCTGCTCGCTCCCAGGTACTTCAGTGGGCTCACTCGTCTCCCCTTACCTGTCACCCTGGAGTTTCGCGGACCCTTGACTTTGTGCGACGGAAGTTCTGGTGGGCCACGATGGAGGCGGACACTCGAGCCTTCATTGCTGCTTGTACGGTATGTGCACGAAGTAAAAACTCCACCCAGGCCAGCGCTGGTCATCTACGACCTCTACCTATACCCAGCCGGCCCTGGTCGCATATCGCTATGGATTTTGTCACTGGACTTCCCCCCTCGTCTGGTAAGACTGTCATTCTTACGGTGATTGATCGTTTTTCTAAGTTCGCTCATTTTTTGGCCCTACCTAAACTGCCCACTGCCAGAGAGACGGCTGATATTTTGGTTGAACATGTGTTCCGCTCTCATGGTCTACCCACGGATATTGTCTCTGACAGGGGTCCCCAGTTTGTCTCCCAGGTGTGGAAAGCTTTCTGTAAAGCTTTGGGCATTACATCCAGCCTGTCCTCTGGATATCACCCCCCAGACCAACGGGCAAGCCGAGAGAGCGAACCAGGAGATGGAGACCGCTCTTCGCTGTGTCACTGGGTCTAACCCTGGGTCATGGAGCTCCATGCTCCCCTGGGTGGAATATGCTCATAACACCTTGACTAACGCTTCCTCTGGTTTGTCTCCTTTTCTGTGTGCTCTGGGTTATCAACCTCCCCTGTTCCCTTCCCAAGAGAGGGAACTTGCGGTACCCTCGGTGCAGTCCCACATGCGCCGCTGCTTCAAGGTCTGGAGGAAGGCCAGGGTAGCTCTGTCCCGAGCTTCGGCGTACATGCAGAGGCAAGCCAACCGTCACCGGTCCCAGGCTCCCGGTTACTCTCCTGGTCAAGAGGTATGGCTGAAGTCACGGGACCTTCCATTGAAGGTGGAGTCTAAGAAGATGGCGCCTCGTTTTATAGGACCGTTCAAGATACTGTCTATTGTTAACCCCTGCGCGGTCAAGCTACAGCTTCCTGCCTCCCTACGGGTTCATTCCACCTTTCATGTTTCCCAGATTAAGCCTGTGTCGGTTAGCCCTTTGTGCCCGCCCTCTCGTCCCCCTCCTCCGCCCAGGATCGTGGGTGGGGGTCCGGTCTACACTGTCCGGCGACTTCTGGATGTTCGCCGCCGAGGTCGTGGTTTCCAGTACCTGGTGGATTGGGAGGGTTATGGTCCCGAGGAACGTTCCTGGGTGCCCAGGAGCTTCATTGTGGATCCTGCTCTGGTCCGAGAGTTTCATAGGTTACATCCCGATAAACCCCGTCGGCCGCCAGGTGGCGTCCGTAGAGGGGGTACTGTTAGGCCTACTGCTGATAGGTAGCTCTCTCTGCTCTCTCCCTCCCCTCTGTCTGTCCTTGATTGCAGGAGTGAAGTCTGGTGTGCGGGAGTCAGGGTTCCAGCTGCAGCTCATTCACCATAATCACCTCAGCCTTTAAGACCCGGTCAAACTTACCACTCATCGTCAGATCATAGTCAAGACGACCATGTTAGTCTCGCTGCCGACTCAACCTGGTTATTTTTGCTCTTTGTGTTTTTGGTCTGTTCTATTTACTTTTTCTCCTGTGCCACAGATATTTGGAACCTGACTCCTGCCTCCGCTTCACTCCTGCCACCACCATCCTGCTCTCCATTACCGGACCTCTCTTTTGGACTCACCACGGACACTAGGACATTACGGTACCACACCTGCCCTGATCTGGATCTGTTACCCTCCCTGTACCTGGACTTGCTCTTCCCATATATTTGGAAACCTGGACTTTGAACATTGTAAATAAACCTGTTAAAACTTCTCTGGCTTGGTGTACTTGTCTGCATTTGGGTTCTTATCCAGTTAAATCATAACATATGCACTTGGACAAATGCATTGGCCATCATCTCTGCCTTCTCCTCATCTGTTACTGCCACATCCTCCCCACTCGCCAACACTGGATAATCCCACTCCCTTCTGACCCCACTCATCCTCTTAATCATACCCACACTTCTCCCACAGGTGTCGCCCTTCCAATGGTGTCACAGAACCGATGCCAACATGACCTCTTTGCCTGAACCCCTGCTGTCGCTTGCTCCACACCCACCCCGCCCGGCCATCTAGATGTGTGAAAGTTAGTGTATAAGCTAATGATGTATGACATTCCTGATAGTTCTCCTCACCAGGGCCTGGGCCTGCGAATCAAAAATGACTTTGGAAAACCACTTTGACTCCGCTTCCTAAAGTGCCACCGTACACAGAAATGCTGGTTTTAGGCAGCACTAAAAAGGTAGGGCAGGCCAGGGCTCATGTTTGGAGTATTCATTGCAGTGTAGCCTAGCTTGTTTTACACCATCCCAGCAGGGCAAAAGACTTGGGGCTGAGACAAAATCATTCGGGGCTAAAGCCCCTTAAGCCCGGGTCTGGTGACATCAATGATGAAAATCCTGGAAAAGTTATGGAATTTTTATATTGTGTTTTCCTTTTAAAAGGGATCAATCACTTACAAAATCTACATATCAGCCATGATCAGAATTAGGCCTACCCTTCATCATGTCTCTCTGTGTGTGCTGTGCATTATCTGTGTGTGTACCAGTGCGAGTGGGCGTTGCCCGAGGAGAGAGAGGGAGCCCAGCTAGCACATAACGTTCTGAGAACCATATGTTTCTTAGAGCTTGGTAAGTGTGTGGTTGGCCTATGGTTATTTTGCATACAACCTTCCCACAAAGTTCTGGGAATGGTGCAGGATAGTTGCTTGGCGTTGGAACTTCCTCAGCACATTTAAGGAACTTGAAAAAATAATGTTATTATTTGGTATTTCATTACTTTAACAGAATGTTTCCTAAAAGTTCAAACATGGTTACATTTAATAACATTTTTGAAAATGTTCTCGGAATGTTCTCCAACTGGTTTGACATTGGGGATGTTCTCAAATAGTTCAGAGAACGTTAAGAAACAACATTCTCCTCTGGGAATTTCAGTACTTCAGCATAACGTTTCTACCAGGTTTCCTCATGGTACTATTTAAAGTAATGTTCTCAAATTGTTCCAAAAACTTTAAGAACAAACGTTCTTCTCTGGGAATTTCAATACTTCAGCATAACGTTTCCTACAGGGTTCCTCATGGTTCTATTTAAGGAACCATTAGTAACGTTGAAAGAACATTCTAATAATGTTATTAAAAAACATATACAGTGGGGGAAAAAAGTATTTAGTCAGCCACCAATTGTGCAAGTTCTCCCACTTAAAAAGATGAAAGAGGCCTGTAATTTTCATCATAGGTACACGTCAACTATGACAGACAAATTGAGAAAAGAAATTCCAGAAAATCACATTGTAGGATTTTTAATGAATTTATTTGCAAATTATGGTGGAAAATAAGTATTTGGTCACCTACAAACAAGCAAGATTTCTGGCTCTCACAGACCTGTAACTTCTTCTTTAAGAGGCTCCTCTGTCCTCCACTCGTTACCTGTATTAATGGCACCTGTTTGAACTTGTTATCAGTATAAAAGACCCCTGTCCACAACCTCAAACAGTCACACTCCAAACTCCACTATGGACAAGACCAAAGAGCTGTCAAAGGACACCAGAAACAAAATTGTAGACCTGCACCAGGCTGGGAAGACTGAATCTGCAATAGGTAAGCAGCTTGGTTTGAAGAAATCAACTGTGGGAGCAATTATTAGGAAATGGAAGACATACAAGACCACTGATAATCTCCCTCGATCTGGGGCTCCACGCAAGATCTCACCCCGTGGGGTCAAAATGATCACTAGAACGGTGAGCAAAAATCCCAGAACCACACGGGGGGACCTAGTGAATGACCTGCAGAGAGCTGGGACCAAAGTAACAAAGCCTACCATCAGTAACACACTACGCCGCCAGGGACTCAAATCCTGCAGTGCCAGACGTGTCCCCCTGCTTAAGCCAGTAAATTTCCAGGCCCGTCTGAAGTTTGCTAGAGTGCATTTGGATGATCCAGAAGAGGATTGGGAGAATGTCATATGGTTAGATGAAACCAAAATAGAAATTTTTGGTAAAAACTCAACTCGTCGTGTTTGGAGGACAAAGAATGCTGAGTTGCATTCAAAGAACACCATACCTACTGTGAAGCATGGGGTGGAAACATCATGCTTTGGGGCTGTTTTTCTGCAAAGGGACCAGGACGACTGATCCGTGTAAAGGAAAGAATGAATGGGGCCATGTATCGTGAGATTTTGAGTGAAAACCTCCTTCCATCAGCAAGGGCATTGAAGATGAAACGTGGCTATGTCTTTCAGCATGACAATGATCCCAAACACACCGCCCGGGCAACGAAGGAGTGGCTTCGTAAGAAGCATTTCAAGGTCCTGGAGTGGCCTAGCCAGTCTCCAGATCTCAACCCCATAGAAAATCTTTGGAGGGAGTTGAAAGTCTGTGTTGCCCAGCGACAGCCCCAAAACATCACTGCTCTAGAGGAGATCTGCATGGAGGAATGGGCCAAAATACCAGCAACAGTGTGTGAAAACCTTGTGAAGACTTACAGAAAACGTTTGACCTGTGTCATTGCCAACAAAGGGTATATAACAAAGTATTGAGAAACTTTTGTTATTGACCAAATACTTATTTTCCACCATAATTTGCAAATAAATTCATTAAAAATCCTACAATGTGATGTTCTGGATTTTTTTTTCTCATTTTGTCTGTCATAGTTGACGTGTACCTATGATGAAAATTACAGGCCTCTCTCATCTTTTTAAGTGGGAGAACTTGCACAATTGGTGGCTGACTAAATACTTTTTTTCCCCACTGTACATTCTGTTCTCAGCATCAGCAAAACTCTCACTATCCACTATCTTGATAAGTGTGTTCAGGTGTGTTGGCCACGCCCACTAATTGGCCTCACATGATCTTAATGAGTGCTTGTTTCCTTTGAAATGGGGTCTGTTTGAATAGACTAAAATGAACAGCTTTGTATGAGTTTTAAAAACATTGCATGTTAGCTCCATTGTGGTGGCAAAGTGGACTAATTCCATGGATCGACAACAGAAGAGCATAGGGTCGAATCTCGCTGACGCTGTGTCACAATTAAAAAGAAATGTGTTTGCATGATTAACGCCTAAGCAAATTAATTTCCATATGTCCTATCTGTGCTTGGTGTTCAAAACAGTTAACCTAAGCTAGCAGTTTTATTAACCTCTTAAGGATCGGACCCTTTTTTTCAAATTTCGCCTAAATTGACATACCCAAATCTAACTGCATGTGTAGCTCAGGACCTGAAGCAAGGATTATGCATATTCTTGATACCATTTGAAAGGAAACACTTTGAAGTTTGTGGAAATTTGAAATTAATGTAGGAGAATATAACACATTCAATCTTTGAAATGCAAGAGAAAGGCCACAATCTGGATAAGAGCGTCTGCTAAATGACTAAAATGTAAATGTAAAAATAATATTGCAGTTTAGGCGCAATTTAGATTTTGGCCACTAGATGGCAGCAGTGTGAGTGCAAAGTTTCAGATTGATCCAGTGAAGCATTGCAATGCTGGAATATTTTGTATCAAGTCTACCCAAATATGCAGAATTGGTCAATTGATACATTTTTAAGTAAATAACTATAGAGGACATACAAAAATGATATGGTAATACAAAATGTAAGTTTACACACTCCCAGGAATGTCATACATCATTAGCTTATACACTAACTTTCACACATCTAGATGGCCAGGCGGGGTGGGTGTGGAGCAAGCGACAGCAGGGGTTCAAACTGTCGAACCCAGTTCCTACATTTGAATATAAACAAAACTATGCTACATTTTATCTCTGATGACAAATCAGAGCAAGATTACTGAATGTATGTACATTATTTACCTTCAGAGGTGAATGTATCAAACCAGTTGCCGTGATAAGGTTTTTGTTGTTGTGTACTCTCCTCAAACAATAGCATGGTATTTTTCCACTGTAATAGCTACTGTAAATTGAACAGTGCAGTTAGATTAACAAGAATTTAAGCTTTCTGCCCATATAAGACATGTCTATGTCATGGAAAGTTTGCTGTTACTTACAACAGTCATGCTAACCACATTAGCGCACGTTAGCTCAACTGTCCCGTATACGGGACACCGATCCCGTAGAGGTTAAAAGTCTTATTGAAACAACAAATGTGGCGAAAAGTACAGTAAATGTAAAATGCACATACAATCAACATTGTAATGTGTCAGTCTTGTGTCAGGTGAACTGTTGTGTCCTCAAATTTGGTCAAATAATTTTCCCATAATCTCTAAACTCCATTTCAATTGCTACCATGCTTATGCCTTAAAAATGTTTTCTGTAAGAAACATTTCAATTTAGCCCTATCCATATAGGCCAATTCCCACAAGTGTAAAGGGTTAACAGTTCACAGGAGTGTCACAAGATTCTCTGCCAGCTCTTGTCTCTGTGTTGGAAAAAACTTAAACAAAAGGAACGTTTTATAGGTGTAAGAATTAGCTTTGCTGCTTTTTCTCCTTGAGGTCTCTTTGTAGCTAGCATCCGGAACCGGCTAGCTACAGAGACTTGGCTAGCTTAGCTGCAAGACTTCGCTAACCAGGCTAGCTCACTATCCTACTCTAGATTTTCTAGCCTTTGTCTTGGTAGATAGATGCGCTTTGTCCGTCGCAAGCGAAGAGCGGCACACCTGTACTCCTAAAATCCTTCCCTTCGTGCAGCGATCCGCCTTCATACGGTCGCTCTCAAGAAAGACAGAGGGAGTCCACTTTACCCCCGAGTGACCTCTGTGTCACACCGCTCTCCTTGGCTCGTTCGTTCCGATTTGGCCAAGGCAGGAAGACAAATAGCCAGTCGCCACCAAGCACTGTCACCAGTTCCCAGTGTCACTACACTCTCTCTTTCAATAAAAACACCTCTGTCACAACCAGGCATCAATGCCAAGGACACATAGCAAAAATACTATGAAAGAGCAACTTTCTCTGCTGCCACCAGTGGGCGTCATTGCGCCACTGGTGAGTACCTCCCCATGGGCTGCTCGCCGAGAGAGTAGACAACTGGCACGCATGCGCAGTCAAGCCTGGGACCCTATCCACGGTTACCAAAAGCTACAGACTGTAGTTCGCTATGAGACCTCTTGTCTTCAATGGCATTCTGGAATCAGATGCGACCAACGACTTGGCATGCATACTAGAGCAGGAAATCTCCTCTCTTCTATACAAATGAAATATCAGAGCGATAGCAGAGGAAGAGAGCCATTGCAGCTTCTACTCCCGGTACATTCTGGTTACCAAAAAGGGGGAGATTCACCCCATTCTGGACCTACGGGTCCTCAATGGCTATCTGAGGAAGTTTGCATTTCATATTTTAACACCAAACGTGCTCTCTCGTTCTATTCGTCCAGGCAACTGGGTCACATCAGTCGACCTGCTTACTTCCATATAAGCATCCACACAAGGTTTCTAAGGATTGCCTTTCAAGGCAAGCCTACGAATACCTTGTTCTCCCGTTCGGGCTAGCGCTAGCTTCCCGAACATTCACCAAGTGTGTGGAGGCGGCTCTCGAGTCCCTCAGAAACGGAGGGCTGAGGGTATCCGCCTACATAAATGATTACCTGCTCTGCTCCCCTTCCCAGGAGCAAGCGGGGCGAGACGTTACCTCCTTGGTAACCCACCTTTCCGGGCTCGGATTTCCAAATCAATCAGATAAAAAGCTGTTTTATACCGACACAGAGAATAGAGTATCTGAGAATCACCCTAGACTCGCTCTCGTATCGGGCAACGCTGTTGGAAAGCCGCATCGCCTCATTCCGACAGTGCCTATCCCTATTAAACAGGGGGCACTCGGCCATGTTCCGAACATGCCTCCGGTTACAGGAGTTAATGGCCTCAATTATCTCAGTGGTCCCACATTGCCTACTGAGGATGAGATGTTTCCAACTTTGGCTTTTATCCCTACGTCTGTGCACTCAACGCTACCTCAATCAACAGATAAAGGTGTGACATCAGAGTGCCTCACAGCTTTCTGGAAATGGAGGGGCCCCTCGATCTTCACATTCGGCACCACTCTAGGGGTGGTGTCAGCGAGGAAGGTGGTGACGACAGACGTGTCACTCATAGGTTGGGGCGCTGTTCACGAGGGCAGTAAACTGAGTGTGGACCACACAACTCGGCCTTGCCCATATCAATTACCTCAAACTTCTGACAGTGTTCCTCTTATGAAACACATTCTACCATTCCTCCGGTATTGTCACGTCCTTGTCAGGACAGACAATATGACAGTGGTGGCATCCATTCCTTAAAACTCCACGGCCTAGCCAAAGCTATCATTCTGTGGAGTGGAACCCACATACTCTCTTTACGAGCGACCCATGTCCCGGGCGTACTGAATGTAGGAGCAGACTTACTGTCCAGAGGAAAACTCCATCCCCAAGTAGTGGAGGGAATCGGAGAGAAATACGGACAGGCATCTGCAGATCTCTTTGCATCACAAGAAAATGTGCAATGCCCACTGTTCTTTGCGATATCAAGTAACACTCCCCTAGGGCTGGCAGTGTTGGCACTAGGGCTGTTATTGTGACCGTATTACCGCCACACCGGCGGTCACGAGTCATGACGGCAGTCAAATTCCACGTGACCGTTTAGTCACGTAATTAGGCTTCTCCAAGCTCTGATGCTGCTGATGGTCATTAGTAGCCTACCAAACTTGCTAACTGCCTGGTACTCAGCACTCTATTGTCCCTGTAATTACTCTGACATCAATGCAAATGTAATCGAAAATCTAATCAAACACTTCATGAGAGCCCATGAGCTCATGTTGAGCAACATTTCTATAGGCTATGCAATTGCGTGAGAAAACAGAGTGATGGCCTCTATTAAAAAGAGGAGGATCCCATCAGCTTTCTATAGGCTAGGCCTATTATATTTCTTTCTCAACTTTCTTAATATTAAGCACATTGCTTCTCTTTACAACAGGAGTGTAGCCTACCTGGCTGGCATGAAAATGAACCACGGGAAAAGTGTCCTCCATTCGCTATTTAAGTGCATAGAATACATGTATTTTTTTCCCCTGCCCATTTCGAGACAGGTGCATGATAATGGTCCATTCTAAATCAAAACAAATGTCACACTTATATTATTTAGTATATGTAAAGACAAGATTAAATCAATAATAGTCGGGCCTCCCGAGTGGTCGAGGCGTCACTACAAACCCGGGTTCGATCCCAGGCTGTGTGACACTGGGAGACCCATGAGGCGGCGCACAATTGGCCCAGCATCGTCCGGGTTATGGGAGGGTTTGGCCGGCCGGGATGTCCTTGTCCTCTAGCGACTCCTTGTGGCAGGCCGGGTGCCTGCAAGCTGACTTTGATCGCCAGGTGTACGGTGATTTCTCTGACACATTGGTGCGGCTGTCTTCCGGGTTAAGCGAACAGTGCGGCTTGGCAGGGTTGTGTTTCGGAGGACGTATGGCTTGCAGCGATGGGACAAGACTGTAACTACCAACTGGGGAGAAAATTGATACAAGTTTTTTTTTTTTAAGAATAATCTGATTGGTGACAATATTAGCCAATCACTTGTGAATGCCCAGCTTGTGTGCAGTAAGGCAAGAAATGTATGCCTATATGTTTTGATAAGGTTTTTATCACAGCTAAAGTGGACAAATAGCTTTTTAAAATTAAGCACATTAATCCGCTTTAAAACGGGTGTAGAGCCTAACTGGCATACATACGCAGCGTGTGAGTTTCAAGTTTGGGGAAGATCATTTTCACCATAAAAATGCACCTTTATAATAAAAGCATTACATGCATAATCATATTTGCGGTCACTTTTGAGAATGGTGTTTTCCAGCTAATTGTTTGCATTTTGGAACATTCACGCTTATAGCCTACTGCCGTGTGTGCATTGCTGCGCTTATAATGTGAAGAAATAGCATAATAGTTTATCAACATTTTAAGCTAAAGGTTCTGATCTGTTGAGTCAGCCTCATTGCTTAAAAAACATTTTTTTATGCTAAAGGTTGTATTAATTTGGGATCTATCGCATCCCACAACTGTCCCAGACTATGCTTGGTATATTTATTTATCGCACAGAATAGAATAGGTCAACTTTTGTACTATGGGGATAGTAGATTGACATAGGCTAGTGCTTTTGCTGTTCGTTAGGCCTACTCATCTCGTTGGCTGACGAAAAGTAAATGTGGTAATATCTTCCAATATCTTCAATATGCGCCTCAGAATTGGATAAGGACGTGCGCAGTTCCGTCCCTGATGTGTCTGTCTTCACTTGCAGGCTGTGTGGAAGACCCGATTACGTTACTGGCATTGGCTAATGAGAATTGAGCAATCTGAGAGAGCCATGTGAGTGAGAGGTGCTACAGAGCATGCAGCCGGGAGAAGGGAATTATAATTATTATATTCAGCTCAAGGGCACAACGGCCACTGGCCGCAAAAGGCATGGATTTTTTTAGGGGGCATTACGGCCACACAAAGGAGATGCCGCCGGGAAATTCGAGGCATTATCAAGTGCTTGTCAAATTGGGAATGAGAGACTGATGAAGTGTGTGCAGCCTGAGCAAAAGAAGCCTTTCATGAGACTTTTTTCAAATCATCATTAGAGTCACATCATGCAGCCTTAGAATGTATTAAAAATTAGCCCAACGTTTGTATAGCCCAACGTTTGTATTTAAACGAAAGTTGTAGAAATAACTCTAAATTAAGCATAAAAGGAGGATCTGTTTCTTTGTTAACCGCTCAACACAGAATAGCAACAGGTGTGCACTCCCTCAAATCGTTTGGAGAAAATATCCTTTCTATTTTATTCAGCTATGTTCAATTGTATTCTTCATACTATAAAATAATGCCACGGAATTCTAAGCAAATCTTGTCTGCTAAATGAAGTAGTGTAGCCCACAGCCATATGGCATAGCCAGATCAGGACCTAACATAAGGACAACTCAGAGTATGCTATTCTGTTCTTCTGAAATAGACTACATTGTCTTCATATCCTGTTTCTTCAGACCTGTCTAAAATAAATCATGGATTTATTGTGATGGTGTAGGGCATATTACATGGCTTTTTATTTGACTTTTTTTTTTATGTAGATGTTCCAAAGGTCTGCATCAGTGGCTTGTAGGCTATGCATGGAAGCCAGGAGATGCTAAATGTGTTTACGTTAACTAACGGTCAATTACCGTGAGACCGGCAGTTATTTGCTTGACAATCACCGGCTGACTAAATTTCGGGACCGCCATAGCCCTAGTTGGCACACCCTTGGCCAAAGGCGCTGCTCTACGCTTTCCCCCCTATAAGCCTCACACTCCCCACTCTAGTCATAGTGAGACAACGAGGCTTGTCCCTCATCCTGGTAGCCCCCAGATGGCCGGGCAAGCTCTGGTTAACGGAGATCATTCTCTTGCTTTATGACGAGCCCTGGCAACTCCCATTATGCACGGATCTCCTGGCCCAGGCGAACTGGGAAATTCATCACCCTCACCATGGCCCTATGGACGCGACTAGTCTGCCTCAGAGTCATTGAGACAATCCAGAGCCCCTTCTACATGCTCAATTTACGGAAATAAATGCTGCATCTTTGAGAAGTGGTGTGACCAAAAACAGATCATTCCTTACCAATGTTTTGTATCAGAGGTTTTATGCTTCCTGCAAGGCCTTCTGGACAGCGGGAAGGCTTTCTCCACTGTTAAGTTCTACTTAACCGCTTTCCTCGGCCTGTCATATAGGCCTTAATAACAGCACGGTGGGCAAGCACCCGCTGTAATGCCATTTTAAGAAGGGGGCGCCCCGCTTACGTCCAATATCCAAGCCTGTAGCCCCGTCTTGGGATCTTTCTACTCTGCTTGAGGCTTTGTCTGAGCAGCGTTTTGAGATGCTGGAGGCTGTAGAGATGAAATATCTCTCTCTCAAGACCGCTTTATTGGTAGTCCTTACTTCCGCAAAGCGAGTGAGTGAACGACATTCACTGTCAGCTCACAATTCCTGCCTACTGTTTGTCCAGGGTTTTACCAAGGTAACCCTATTGCCTAACCCCACCTTTATGCCTAAGGTCAGCGACAGTTACAATTGTCTTACCTTGGAGCTTATGACTTTCCACCTACCACCTTTCTCTTCTGCAGAGGACGAGCGTCTCCACCGTTTGTGTCCAGTGCATGCTTTACGCATGTATTTGGATAGAACGAGAGCTTGACGCAAGAGCGTCAACGGTTGTGACATTGGATAGTGGATGCTATAATACTAGCTTATAATAGCAAGGGGTTACAGCTTGTGAGGGTTCATTCCACCAGAGGTATGGCTACCTCTTGGGCTCTGTTCAAAGGCGTCTCCTTACAGCAGATCTGTAATGCGGCATGTTGGGCATCCCCTCATGAGGTTCTACCGACTGAAAGTCACTGCACCTTCTCTGGCGCATACTGTTCTCAGTATCGGGGCGTCTGAGGGGTAGTCTGGAGACTAGTGTTCGGAGAGCGGGCCTGCTATATGGGAGTTTCATACGTCTCGTATGTGAGTCGTCGAAACAAATAATTGAAAGAGAACTCAAAGTTATTTACATAACCCCGGTTCTCTGATATTATAAGTGAGATGACTCGCCACACTCCCCTCCTCACAAGAGGAAGATAGGCATGCTTGAATGGCCTTTTGGCAGGCGCGTGGACCCTGTTATGGGGAAGGGGGCTCACCCCATTGGGCGGCCTGTCTGTCTCCAACAGACGTTTGTGTTTGGTTCTTTGAGTTTTCTGGACACAGGCACGTTCCCACATGAGTCGTCCCACTCATAATATCAGAGAACCGGGGTTATGTAAATAACCTTGAGATGTTTTGTTTGTCACTGGTATCGTATATCTGTATATATATCATTCATACATCATTCTCCCCATCCTGAACATCATTGTATACACAGAGTGCACCACCAACTAGGGATCCCAATCTGAACCCAATCTTATATTACACACTCATCATAATGGAATGAAAGTACTGTATTTACGTATAAATAGCAGTTCTCTGTATAGACCAAACTCTTGTATTGTTTCAGTTCCATTTCCTTAAGGCATCAGCACTCAACACAACTCTCTCTGAATTAGTTAATATTGTTGACATTAAAGCTAAGAGCCTACAGGGCTGGAAGGCACACAAACTCAGACATACACACAAACACAGACATACACCCAAACACACACACACAGAGAGAGACACACAGACTAAAAAATGATATTCTCAGGTCAGAGTCTGACACCCAGATCTACAGCCAATTCCCTTCTCAATCCTGACTTCACTTGTTTCAGACCGCACAGCAGAAACAGAGGTTGTTGGGAATGAATATACAATATAATGAGACATGTTATAAGAAAAGGTCACAAGTTTAAAAAAAATGAATAATCCCGCTGAGCTGGGAAAAGAGAGAGAGAGAGATTCTCCCTTGAGGCTAAGCTGGATGGATGTAAATACCAAACAGTATGTTAGTACATCCATACGTTGCTGAGTGGTGCGATGGTAATTTCCCTCTCAGATGAGGATAAACGCTCTCAGATGACGTCTGAGGAATTTCCTGCCGAGGTTTGAAGCAGCGGCAGCGCTGCATTCTGTTGTATCAAATGGAGAACATGTGGGAACATCGCAGTCATGTTAAGTTATGTCAGACAAAACTTTTAACTCCTAGTAAAGATTTAGGCCACCATTCATGGTAGAGATAAGAGATTATATCGAGGTTACTCTTCTGCGAAATAAAGTTATTGAAGACCAACTTTTAATGAATTACCACATTGTAAATGAAAGTGACATGGATTGCAGCAACATGTGTGACAGACAATTGAAATATCATTATCAAACCAAGGCTTTTGTATTTGTTTCTTTGGATAACAACTTCCAAATAATAAGAAATTAGGCTACTCTCCCACCACATGTATTTCCAATTCAGACAATAAAGTACAATATGCCACAGTAGGCCTAATGGACTAATTACTGTACGAAAATATAAAGGTTCACTATTGAGTGTTATCACGTTGATCTACAAATAAAGAAATATCCGCTATCCATACAACACTACCAGCCTAACCACGAACAGCTCATCACACACAGACAACCACTAAACAAATAGAATACATCACAGTCTCGAGTAGCACAACGTTTCATCTTAACATGGCAACATAGGCCTAATTATACATCCAATCTGTTTTGTGGAGCTGTAGCCTATTTCTGTCTGTTGTCCCCACTTTTCCCTGTCCTGTTCATTGTTTTGTATGTTTGTTTGTTTTTTCAAGTGATTAAAATGATTGGTTAAAAACATAATTATATATTATTTGTGCAACTTTCAATAACTTCATTACTATTATTAGAATACAATATAATTTGATTCAAAATACAATGCAATCATGATTTAGTTTCAAATGTCAAATGTGTAGCTTACAGTTCAGGAATATTTCCTTTTACCCTCTTGTTAAGAAATGACCATATTTGATTCAGACAAGTAAAATCATTAATGGATAACATAAATTGGAAACCATGGATTTGCGTAGGGTAGGCTACATTGCCATAGTAGATTTGCCGTGGTAAACGAGGAAATTAAATACTTTATTTCAGTTGTGCGGAATGATTGTCAAATAGATAAATCGCCCTTAGTCGGGTAGAATTGCCGGATGAAATTGTTCAGATGATAATACCCATCAAAGATAAACCCAACATCCGCGTTAGGGAGCAGTAAATCGGTGGCCAATGCTGCTTGTAAATGAGATCAGCTGCGTTGGTGAATTTACCACGTATTGATGGTTTAACATCTGCCAATAATCTACTGGCCAATCTTCGTTGCAATAGGCCCATGGAAACATTCTGTTTGTTGTTGTTGTTTCAGCACTGAGAGGCCTGGACACCAGACCTATGGATGAGGAAGAGGAGGAGGAGGAAGATGAGGACACTAGTACAGTGGAGCCTCAGCTTAACGGCGTAACGGAGAAGTCTAACGGGAGCGGTAACGGACGTTCCTCTCAGATCCTCTATGTGATAACATCCAGTCCCGGTAAACCGGACCACAACATGCCAGGTCAGTGGGCCGGACCCAACAGGACCAACGGACACACCTCTAGTATGTAGATACCAATATCCTACCTACTTAACTATCCTATCTACCTCTAGTATGTAGAGACCAAGATTGTTGTTTTCTATCTCTCAGTTACCAACATCCTATCTTTCTACTTCTCTGGGGTTTCTAATATGGCTTTCTACTACGACTCACCTCTATTGATACCGACATGTCTACGTCCTATCTCTCCATCTCTCAGTTACTACTTGTTTGTTTTTTTGTACCTTTGGTACTGTTTTTTTTTAACCTTTCTGGGGTTTCCCTTATGTGTAACCAACATCGTACCTTTCTGGGGTTTCTCTTATGTGTAACCAACATCGTACCTTCCTGCATCTGCATGCTGTTTTCGATTGTTCAAAAACGGTATGTTTTACAAAAAAGGTGTGAGACCTGTTTGGTTATAGGGATATACAGTGGGGGAAAAAAGTATTTAGTCAGCCACCAATTGTGCAAGTTCTCCCACTTAAAAAGATGAGAGAGGCCTGTAATTTTCATCATAGGTACACGTCAACTATGACAGCCAAAATGAGAAAAAAAATCCAGAAAATCACATTGTAGGATTTTTAATGCATTTATTTGCAAATTATGGTGGAAAATAAGTATTTGGTCAATAACAAAAGTTTCTCAATACTTTGTTATATACCCTTTGTTGGCAATGACACAGGTCAAACGTTTTCTGTAAATCTTCACAAGGTTTTCACACACTGTTGCTGGTATTTTGGCCCATTCCTCCATGCAGATCTCCTCTAGAGCAGTGATGTTTTGGGGCTATCGCTGGGCAACACGGACTTTCAACTCCCTCCAAAGATTTTCTATGGGGTTGAGATCTGGAGACTGGCTAGGCCCCTCCAGGACCTTGAAGTGCTTCTTACGAAGCCACTCCTTCGTTGCCCGGGCGGTGTGTTTGGGATCATTGTCATGCTGAAAGACCCAGCCACGTTTCATCTTCAATGCCCTTGCTGATGGAAGGAGGTTTTCACTCAAAATCTCACGATACATGGCCCCATTCATTCTTTCCTTTACACGGATCAGTCGTCCTGGTCCCTTTGCAGAAAAACAGCCCCAAAGCATGATGTTTCCACCCCCATGCTTCACAGTAGGTA
This sequence comes from Coregonus clupeaformis, assembly GCF_020615455.1. NCBI lineage: Eukaryota > Metazoa > Chordata > Actinopteri > Salmoniformes > Salmonidae > Coregonus > Coregonus clupeaformis. The sequence continues at coordinate 54,556,658 of NC_059207.1, forward strand.
TGGTGTTCTTTGGATGCAACTCAGCATTCTTTGTCCTCCAAACACGACGAGTTGAGTTTTTACCAAAAAGTTCTATTTTGGTTTCATCTGACCATATGACATTCTCCCAATCCTCTTCTGGATCATCCAAATGCACTCTAGCAAACTTCAGACGGGCCTGGACATGTACTGGCTTAAGCAGGGGGACACGTCTGGCACTGCAGAATTTGAGTTCCTGGCGGCGTAGTGTGTTACTGATGGTAGGCTTTGTTACTTTGGTCCCAGCTCTCTGCAGGTCATTCACTAGGTCCCCCCGTGTGGTTCTGGGATTTTTGCTCACCGTTCTTGTGATCATTTTGACCCCACGGGGTGAGATCTTGCGTGGAGCCCCAGATCGAGGGAGATTATCAGTGGTCTTGTATGTCTTCCATTTCCTAATAATTGCTCCCACAGTTGATTTCTTCAAACCAAGCTGCTTACCTATTGCAGATTCAGTCTTCCCAGCCTGGTGCAGGTCTACAATTTTGTTTCTGGTGTCCTTTGACAGCTCTTTGGTCTTGGCCATAGTGGAGTTTGGAGTGTGACTGTTTGAGGTTGTGGACAGGTGTCTTTTATACTGATAACAAGTTCAAACAGGTGCCATTAATACAGGTAACGAGTGGAGGACAGAGGAGCCTCTTAAAGAAGAAGTTACAGGTCTGTGAGAGCCAGAAATCTTGCTTGTTTGTAGGTGACCAAATACTTATTTTCCACCATAATTTGCAAATAAATTCATTAAAAATCCTACAATGTGATTTTCTGGATTTTTTTCTTCTCAATTTGTCTGTCATAGTTGACGTGTACCTATGATGAAAATTACAGGCCTCTCTCATCTTTTTAAGTGGGAGAACTTCCACAATTGGTGGCTGACTAAATACCTTTTTCCCCCACTGTATACTGAACAAAAATATAAACGCAACATGCAACAATTTCAAAGAAATCAGTCAATTTAAATAAATAAATTAGGCCGCAATCTATGGATTTCACATGACTTGGCAAGGGCACAGCCATGGGTGTGCCTGGGAGCGCATACAGTAGGCCCACCCACTGAGGAGCCCAGCCAATCAGAATGAGTTTTTCCCCACAAAAGGGTTTTATTACAGACAGAAATACTCCCCCTCAGACGATCCCGCAGGTGAAGAAGCCTGATGTGGAGGTCCTGGGCTGACGTGGTTACACGTGGTCTGCAGTTGTGAGGCCGGGTGGACGTACTGCCAAATTCTCTAAAACGATGTTGGAGGCAGCTTATGGTAGAGATATGAACATTAAATGATCTGGCAACAGCTCTGGTGGACATTCCTACAGTCAGCATGCCAATTAAACGCTCCCTCAAAACTTGAGACATCTGTAGTATTGTGTTGTGTGACAAAACTGCAAATTTTAGAGTGGCCTTTAAGGTGCACCTGTGTAATGATCATGCTGTTAAATCAGCTTCTTGATATGCCACACCTATCAGGTGGATGGATTATCTTGGCAAAGGAGAAATGCTCACTAACAGGGATGTAAACAAATTTGAGCTCAACATTTGAGAAAAATAAGCTTTTTGTGCATATGGAAAATTTCTGGGATCTTTTATTTCAGCTCATGAACAATGGGACCAACACTTTACATGTTGCGTTTATATTTTTGTTCAGTATATATTAACAGATGTGCATCAAAAAAAATGCAGGTACTAATATTTTACTGTCTGAATCGGTTCTGTTAAAGGGCTTTAGGCTAACATGTGCAGGTAGATCAAGCCTTACACTGAGTATACTCTTTCCATGACATAGACTGACCAGGTGAATCCAGGTGAAAGCTATGGTCCCTTATTGATGTCACCTGTTAAATCCACTTCATTCAGTGTAGATGAAGGGGAGGAGACAGGTTAAAGAATTATTTTTATACCTTGAGACAATTGAGACATGGATTGTGTATGTGTGCCATTCAGAGGGTGAATGGGTAAGACAAAAGATTGAAGTGCCTTTGAACAAGGTATGGTAGTAGGTGCCAGGCGCACCAGCTTGAGTGTGTCAAGAACTGCAACGCTGCTGGGTTTTTTACGCTCAAATGTTTCCCGTGTGTATCAAGAATGGTCGGACACCCAATGGACATCCAGCCAACTTGACACAGCTGCGGGAAGCATTGGAGTTAACATGGGCCAGCATCCCTGTGGAATGCTTTCGACACCTTGTAGAGTTCATACCCCGACGAATTGAGGCTGTTCTAAGTGCAAAAGGGGGTGCAACTCAATATTACAAAGGTGTTCCTAATGTTTTGTACACTCAGTGTATAATACTGTACAAATATGGTGTAGATGTGCCAGACCGTTTTTATTTTATAGCCCCCTTTTATCTCTTTCTGATCAGGTGCCTCCATGCCTGTCTGAGACTCTACTCAAGTGCATAGGGTTCTTCTTCACTGGTATGTTTCTTCTAAACTGTCTGATTTCAATTGTGTTTCTGTGTTGACAGTGTGGACCATCTACGCTCTAGCTGCTCTCCTGACTCTGACAGTCATAGCCATGGTGGCTAAACTACTCCTGCATATTACAGTGAAGTAAGTATTTCATTTTCCGTTGTTTGCTGTAACTTATGGACAGTAAAGTTGTATTGTACTAATGCCTCAATAGTGTAACCGAAGTGTAGTTGATTGCATGTAATGTCTTTTTAACGCTGTGAGAGCCCCAGCAGGTGGAATATATAACCTAATGTTACTATTCTCTCTTGCTATATCTATTTCTCTCTCTTCTCTCCCTCTCTCAATCTTTTTTTCCAGATCTCCCAACATCCCAACCATCAGTGGTTCAGAGAGCTGCAGCGGGCAGAGTGCTGCGTCCGAGCCCTGGATCATCTTCTACCGGCCCTCCACCATCTCCCTCTTCAAGAAGAAGCTAAAGAACCACCACGGAGACCTCAGCCCTCTGGTGGGCAACTAGCGAACTGCAGTCTGGTCCACTACATCACCACCATCACCACTACTTCACCCTGTACCAGGGCCTACCGCACCAGAGCTAGCCACAGAGCTAGCCCCTCTACCAATGAGACTCTATGGGGCACTGAGCTACAAAGCTAACATGCTAACTAATGACTGATTCACTGACTCACTGAGTGACTACTACCAAATGGCCCAAGAGCCAAATCCCTAAAGGGGATCCAGACAGGGCTGTCTGTGTCTGCTGTGTACAAGGCAGGAGAGGAGGGCAGATATACAGTGTAAGGTGGACTTTTTACTGGGAGCCATGCATATTCCCTATCAGTGACTGTCATAGGTGTCTCACAGAACAAGGGGTTGGATCTTGACCAATGTCAGAGTAAGGCCTAGATTCAATCAGATCAAGCGTTAAACAGCGATATCTGATGTTTTGGCGGTGTCAGAGGTGTAACTGTGTTGGAGCAGTCAAATCGGTTAGCAGCTGCTCTTGATCACTGTCACAAAGCCACACCCACAGCTCGCGTTAGAAGTTCAGAAGGAGAAAGTGTAGGCTCAAATTAAAAATCACTCAACGAAATAAGAGTAATCGAGGTATAGATTACAACTCACATTCCTGTGTTCGAACTTGTAAAGAAGGCTGCATGGGATTTCTCTTAATGCGACTCCGTGCAGCCAATGATAATGTCCGCTTTAGGGATAATGCCAGGAGCCACTTGTGGATTTGAAAACTCTAAAGCAGTTCCACCTCCGACACTGCTATCTCTTCCACACTGCCTCTGGAGGAAACTGTATCAAGAGTCTCTACTATGGCCGCTGGTGGATGAGGGATAGGGGGGGGGGTTTCATTAAACAACTGCCATTTAAAGGAGTCTTTGAAATGCTCAGAGGTTCTCTCTCGTCCGCTCAGCTGTGGGTTCTTATCTTTCTGGTTTAACTATGTTTAAGTGCCTTAGGGCTCTTCAACAAGCCTGCTAGGCTTCTTTCCCTCTCCCCTTCTCCTTGTCTCTGAGTCTATTGCTTGTGATCCCCACCCTATGACAGACTACGTCAATTGGAATTACTGTAGCGTGGGCGAGACTTGGAAAAAATGTTTGCTTGATTTCTTTTCTATTTCTTTTTCTATGTGCACTTATGTGTAGTCTTCTTGGACATTACTGAACATATTGTTATCGTTATGTTGCCATTTGATTACAAGGAGGGGGTAAATTGTGTTGTATATTGTGTAATTCAATGTGGGGGATGATGATGACATATGTCCTGCTCTTTCATTTTGTGTCTCGGCAAAGCAATGGCGAAATCCATCAAAGTCGTTTTTGTACTTACTCATCAACTGCAACTTAGCTCAGAGTTTGGAGCTTTTTTTTTTTCTTCCTGTCTTCAGCAGCAGATTCATTCCCACATTCAGAGGGCTCACTAGACCCAAACAACCTCTCTCAACTTGCAGCTAAAGCACAACTAATATGGGATGAATGAATGAACTCGTGATAGTCCACTGTGCAAGGCAAGCAGACTGTTGCAGTCCGGTGTGTTTCTGTGAGCTTTGAGGACACGTGAAAGGTCACAATGTGTTAATGTGCTCCTGGAATGCAGCAGGTTGGAATTCCATAAAGAGAGGTTGAACCATAGAGATGAAATATATGTTAATATATATTACATTATACTGTATATGTATAATAATGTTAGAATTGTATTTCTATCAGTTTGTTTTTCCCAACAATCTCAAACATAGTCAAAGCTGATTAATCTGGTCCAAAACCTCAATGCACTTAAATTTGCCGCTACTTGTATGGTGACAGATAAATAGTACTTCAATCTAGTTTGGCTCTTATCTGCTCTCGAACCAAAACCGTTAGAAACTGATTATTGGAGATTTGCAAACTGCAAACTTGATATTGAGAGCACTTGCAACAAAAGGGTTACAGTTGATATGCAAAATTGCACGAATAGATTACATTTTAGGTAGTGTAACTTGGTCAAGAAATACTTCAATTTCACCTCATTTAAACATTCTGTCATAAACAGCACATGTTCAACTTCATAAAACAACATGTTTTCCCATCTCAAGGGTTAGGAAAAAAATACTATTGTAAGTGCCAATAAAGTGGCATTAAAGTAACAGGGTTGACATAACCAACGATTTATATATACTCTAGATGACTGACAAGGGGGCGCTGTTTTGAAGCCACCGCACCGCCATCTTGGCATTCCCCCACCTTTGTAAAAAATATTTTGGAAGCTGTGGAAATGCATTTATAAATGTCTACATTTGTTTTTGCCACATGTATTATATTACAGACACCTTAATGCATACTTTTAAATAAAAGTATGTGAGCTAAACATAAAAATAAAGAATTCATAAATAAATAAAAACATTTAAAGTATTTTCTTTAGAGAGTGCTAATGTTACTGTCCCCACTACAACAACAAAAATACTTAAATACATGTAATTTTGTATTTTAAACATTTCAATGAAATACTGTAGAATTCCATTCATTCCTATGGAGGACTGCTTTTCTGAGGAGTGCCAATATGGCCGACCGGTGGCTTCAAAGCCTCTCATTGGCCAATACATAGCATCAGCAATCCAGGGTTTATATACATCATTGACCGTAACATGGTTGAGGTTTTCATCTTAAATCAGCCATGCTTGTGATGGCTTGTGACAGGGGGAATGGAAGCTTGTTGTGTGCAACAGAGAGGGGCAATTGAATGGCCAAAAAGAGTTGACCCAGCTCACCTGCCTTTACACTATGATTTTACTATTATATGTTCAATGTTTCTTTTGAACGAGAGTTCAGTTCACGTAACAGGGTTGACCTTAAAATGAGGGGCAGACGTATATTAATCACTAATCACATTAAATAAATAATAATCTTCAGAAATAACTCTGTCAAAACAAGAACATAATTAGATGAAATGAAAAAAATGAAATAATTAGGGCTTTACAATGATGGTGAAAACCTAATGACATTTTGTGGTTAAGTGGGTTCAAATCTTCCTACAAGTCAGAACAACTTGACAAGGGACATTTTTTTCAAGTGCAGATTTCTTTATTCATATAAAAAAAATCTGATGTATTGAATTGTCCATGTGGTCTATATTAAAGGGCACTTAATTTAATATAACAGGCTTTTAAGATTCAATATTGGTGCACAATTTTTACTTAAAATATCAAAGGGACCAGTGGTTGTGTCCCAAATGGCACCCTATTCCCAACTATATATAGTGCACTACTTTTGACCAGTGCCCTATGTGTCACATTGGAATGAGGTTTAGGATTTATCGTAGGTGTGACTTAATGAGAGGGCCTCGCCTCGCGATGCAAGGAACTTTTCTTCTTCTCTGATGTTTGTCTGCTGGGTGACCTAATGTTGTATTTTGGCTGTCTGCTCATCTGTTACTCATGTTAATTATCGCAGGACAAGAAAATGCCCCTGGGTCTGTGATGTTCAGAGCAGTTTGTGCTTAGAGTAAGAGAGACTGTGTGTGTGTGTGTGTGTGTGTGTGTGTGTGTGTGTGTGTGTGTGTGTGTGTGTGTGTGTGTGTGTGTGTGTGTGTGTGTGTGTGTGTGTGTGTGTGTGTGTGTGTGTGTGTGTGTAAACGTTTTACTATACTTGTGAGTACCAGAAGTCCTCACAAGAATAGTAAACCAACAAAAATTCTGAGAAGTGAGGACATTTTTCCGGTCCTCACTTGTAAAAAGGCCATTTCAGGTTTAGGGGTTAGGGTTAGAATTAGGGTTAGGGTTAGAATTATGGGTTAGCGGTTAGTGGTTCGGGTTAGGAGTTAAGGTTAGGGTTAGGTTTAGGGTTAGGGATTAGGGAAAATAGGATTTTGAACGGGCATCAATTGTTGGTCCCCAAAAAGTCCTCACAAGTATAGTAAGACATAGAGAGAGCTCCAAATGTTTTGGGACAGTGACACATTGTCTGTTGTTTTGGCTCTGTACTCCAGCACTTTGGATTTGAAATGAGGTTAAAGTGCAGACTGTCAGCTTTAATTTGAGGGTATTTTCATGAACCGTTTAGAAATTACAGCAATTTTTTACATAGTCCCCCCATTTTAAGGGACAAAAAGTATTGGGACAAATTCACTTATATCTGTATTAAATTTAAGTATTTGGTCCCATATTCATAGCATGCAATGACTACATCAAGCTTGTGACTCTACACATTTGCTGGATGCATTTGCTGTTTGTTTTGGTTGTGTTTCAGAATATTTTGTGCACAATATAAATTAATGGTAAATAATGTATTGTGTCATTTTGGAGTCTCTTTTATTGTAAATAAGAATATAATATGTTTCTGAACACTTCTACATAAATGTGGATGCTACTATGAATACAGATAATCCTGAATGAATCGTGAATAATGAAAGTGAGAAAGTTACAGATGCACAAATATCATACCCCCAAAACATGCTAACATCTCACTATTACAATAACAGGGAAGGTTAGCATTTTGTAGCGGGGTATGATATTTGTTCACCCGATATGGAGGAAAATACCCTCAAATTAAAGCTGACAGTCTGCACTTGAACTTCATAGTCATTGTATCATTTCAAATCCAAAGGGCTGGAGTAGAGAGCCAAAACAACAACAAATGTGTCCCAATACCTTTGGAGCTCAATGTACGTAGCTGTGTGTGTGTGTGCGTGTGTGTGTGTGTGTGACAGAGAGAGATAGCATGTGTGCATGGAAGAGAGTATGTGAGTGAGAGAAAGAGGGGGAGCGTGTGTGTATGAGGAAAATCAGAGAGAGGCGTCTTTGTCAAATCACATAGAAAGTAACCATATCTGACAGTTTAAATCTAGCAAGGTCATGTCTGTTTGGATAGCCTGATGAATAATAACACCAACTCCATTTTCTCCCCTGTCCTCCAGTCAACCGGACAATTCCATGGTACCTTCTTATAATAATGGAAACTGTCTTCTCTTTTCTCTATCTGTGGTGCATTCAGAATGATACTTGGTACTGTTGTCATGGTAATAAGATGAGCAGCTCAGTGTGATATGGAGACCAATGGGTTTTGGGGGAATACAAAATACTGTTTTCATGAAAATTGTAAATAAATTAGTGAAATTGTAATTTATACCGTAAATTATTGTTATTTTGTATGTGAATGGGATATAATCTATATTTTGTATAAGTGAAGTACCTTTGTAGTTTTATTTAAATTAATGTGTCCTTCTGGTTGCTAAATAAATACTGTATGCATGTTTCTTATCCCTGTGTCCAGCCGTGATTAATCATACCAGCACACAAGACATACCCTACACATTTTCAGAATACATTATATGGATATTCACATGTATAGTGTGAATACATGTGAACAACCAGTATCCCTGCACATTGATATAGTACTGGTACTGAACTTGTATATAGCATTCAATACTGATGTGTTTCTATTTCTTGTGTGTTTTTTATTTTAACTGACCCAGTAATTGATTCCCTGCTCTTCTTTTAGTTTCAAATTGTACCTTTGATATTGTTGAGGAAAAGCTTGCAAGCATTTCACTGTACTGTTTACACCTGTTGTATCCTGTGCATGTGACAAATACACTTTGATAAATAAAAATAGTTTTAAAAATAGAATAATATCTAACAGTAGAGCTGGAAAAGGGAATTGTTGTTTATACACATAGAGAAAAGTATACTATTATACTGTAGGAGTACTGAAGTAAAAGTACTAGTACAGTGGATAAACATTATAGTCACAAACATTTTTAGAGAAGTCGTACCCATGAAGTACCTCTTTTTATCCATGTCCCACAAGTATACAGCTTGAACTAACCCTCCACAGTGCCTCCACTAAGCATCCATAGCCCTGTTGGGCCACTTCAGTCAGTGCTTGAAAAGATTATGACTCCCAATATCTGCAAGGAGGGTCATTTAAGCCCTGTTTTTCTCCAGAGCAGCAGAATGCTTATCGTATGTCTGAAATGACTGCCAGACTCTCTCTTGCTATCTCTCTGTAGATGCATAGACACAGAGTAGTGTCATGCCCTGGCTCTGGGGACACTTATATGTTGAGCCAGGGTGTTAGTTTCTATGTTTAGTGTTCTATGTTCATGTTCTAGTTCATGTGTTTCTATGTTGGCCGGGGTGGTTCCCAATCAGAGGCAGCTGTGGCTTGTTGTCTCTGATTGGGAACCATACTTAGGCAGCCTGTTTTGCACTTGTCATTTGTGGGATCTTGTTCCGGAGAGGTTTGTGTTTTGTTAACCTTAGGACTTCACGTATCGTTTTGTTGTTTTGTTGTATTGTGTAGTACTCATTAAAAGATGTACGCATATCACGCTGCGCCTTGGTCTGCTTCTTCTAACGAACGTGACAGAAGATCCCACCAATTAAGGACCAAGCAGCGTGTCCAGGAGCAAACGCCGGAGGTAACGCTAGTGGATGTCCTCCTCGGTTGGGGGAAGATCACCGAGGAGGAGGCCGTCCGCTACCGGAGGGCGATGAGGGAGGATGTCCAGGCAGGAGAGGAGAAGCGGCGCCAACCGGGCCGTCGTCGGACAGGCGAGAGGCAACCCCAATACATTTTTTTGGGGGGGGCACACGGCATGGACGACAGGGCTGCTGGAGGCAGCTACAGGGCGAGTTTGTGGACTAGGAGAGGAGGCCACCAGGTTACGGGGGCCATTGGTCAGGAGGGAGAAGGAGAGTGTGGAGGCACGGCGAGAGGAACTGAGTAGGCAGCAGAGGGAGCGGAGGTTTATGAGGAAACCCAGTCCCGCTCCTCGCACCAAGCAAGTGGTGTGTGTCACCAGTCCGGTCCGGCCCGTTCCTGATTCCCGCACAAGGCCAATGGTGTGTGTTCCCAGTACGGTCAGGCCCGTTCCTGCTCCCCGCACTAAGTTAGTGGTGCGTGTTCCCAGTACGGCCCAACCCGTTCCTGCTCCCCGCACTAAGTTAGTGGTGCGCGTCGCCGGCCCGGCCTGTTCCTGCCCCTCGCACCAAGCCAGTGGTGCGCGTCGCCAGCCCGGCCCGGCCTGTTCCTGCTCCCCGCACCAAGCCTGTGGTGCGCGTCGCCAGCCCGGTCCGGCCTGTTACTGCTCCCCACACCAAGCCAGTGGTGCGCGTCGTCAGCCCGGTCCGGCCCGTTCCTGCTCCCCGCACCAAGCCAGTGGTGCGCGTCGCCAGCCCGGTCCGGCCGGTTCCTGCTCCCCGCACCAAGCCAGTGGTGCGCGTCGTCAATCCGGCACAGCCCGTGCCTGTTCCACCGGTGCCTGGTCAGGTACCGGTCAGCTGCTCCACACCGGAGCCTAAGCAATCCGCTCCACCGATGTCCAGTCCAGCTCCAGCCAGCGGGACCAGACCAGGGGCGCTACGGGGGGGTAGCTAGAGAGTGGTGGTCACGCCCAGAGCCGGAATGCCCACCCGGCCCCTCCCCTGTTGGGTTTAGTTGGCGCGGTCGCAGTCCGCGCCTTTGGGGGGGGGGGGGGGTACTGTCACGCCCTGGCTCTGGGGACACTTATATGTTGAGCCAGGGTGTTAGTTTCTATGTTTAGTGTTCTATGTTCATGTTCTAGTTCATGTGTTTCTATGTTGGCCGGGGTGGTTCCCAATCAGAGGCAGCTGTGGCTTGTTGTCTCTGATTGGGAATCATACTTAGGCAGCCTGTTTTGCACTTGTCATTTGTGGGATCTTGTTCCGGAGAGGTTTGTGTTTTGTTAACCTTAGGACTTCACGTATCGTTTTGTTGTATTGTGTAGTACTCATTAAAAGATGTACGCATATCACGCTGCGCCTTGGTCTGCTTCTTCTAACGAACGTGACAAGTGGTGGGTATTCGGAGCAGACCTGGGTTCAAATACTACTCTAAATCATTTCAACTAATTTAGCTAAACTTGATTGAGCTAACCTATTGCATTGAAACCAATAGAGAAGTCCCAAAAGTGTAAACCAAGCAAACACAGCACACCTGGCACACCAGGTAGGCTAAGGCAAACGCTCAAAGTATTTAAAATATTTCTAATCCTATTTGAACCCAGGTCTGGTATTGGGGGTGCCATGTTTGACCCATTGGCTCTCTTCTGTGCAAACGGAGGTCAGTCATGCAACCTGCAGATTTGGAAGAGTGTGAGGTTAGAGATTCAATTGGAACCGGGTGAAAAGTAAAAACATGAACGGATATATTATAATCTAAAACATTTGTGTGGGTATGTGTATTTTTTTCTTCAAATGGACTAGTGGAAGAGGGCAAGAGGCTCTGGTTAACCTAACTCAACAGGACTCGTAATTTGTCAAATAAAATTGCACACAGAAAAAACCCAATTTTGAAGCAAGACTTACACTGACACTGCATATCTAGTTTGAATCCGACACACATTTAGAACAGATAATTCACTTAAAGTGAGGCAGATCATTGCATTTTTAAAAGGAAATATTATGTTCAACATGACCATGGGTCAGGATATGTTAACATTGTAGAGCCTCAACCATGCGGCAGGTAGCCTAGCGGTTAGAGCGTCGTGCCAGTAACTGAAAGGTTGCAGGCTCGAATCCCCGAGCCAACAAGGTAAAACATCTGCCGATGTGCCCTTGAGCAAGGCATTTAACCCTAATTGCACGATAAGTGTCTGCTAAAATGTAAAAAAAAATACCTGTGGCGAACAGTTGACCTGAATGTTTAATACTTTGAAATACTGTCGTCTTACCCCCTCTACTGGTGGCATGCATTTCTGCTCCATACCAGTTTACAGCTGTAGGCTTATAAGAATGGAAGACAGCAGCACACTCTACTAACTCAGAATAGCATGGGGGTCTGTGCCACTGACCTCTCATGAAGACAGAGATAATGAGAGAGACTTGCTCTGTGAAGAAGGGAAGGAGATAGACAGAGAAACATAGTATTTTGCTACCACACAGACTACACGACACCTCGCCTTGCATCGACCCTGACTGCTCTTTTCACTCCCCTGGTCCACTGGTGCTGCCTAGCTATTGTTAGGCTGTAACACTAGTCCTGGGAGTCTAACTTAGCCCTCTCTCTCTGTATATGTGACACAGAGAAATAGGAGGACCTTTGTCTCCCCTCTCTCTCCACAGAGCCAGTGTGTTTCCACCATCCACCGGGTCCCTATGGGATGGCCATGCAGGCCATGGCCCTGTCCCCTGTTCCTCCTGTCACCTTCCCTGTAGCAGAGGCCATGAGAACAGACTGGTGCCAGCTTCTCCCTCTGAACATGAGACCTAGCCTCTAATTAACACAACAATAGAGACAATGGACCCGGGTGTCTGGTTACCAGAAGAGAAGAGAAGAAGAGATGAGAAAAGAAGAGAAGAGAAAAAGTTTGGTCCCAATCAATGAACAGGCAGGAGAACTAACACTTTCTGCACTAAAAGATAAAGAGGTAGAAGAAGTCAGAAACTGGAGCAGTATAAAACCACAAATAGGCTAGTGATGTGTGTGTGTGTCTCTGTGTGTGTGTGTGTGTGTGTGTGTGTGTGTGTGTGTGTGTGTGTGTGTGTGTGTGTGTGTGTGTGTGTGTGTGTGTGTGTGTGTGTGTGTGTGTGTGTGTGTGTGTGTGTGTGTGTGTGTGTGTGTGTGTGTGTGTGTGTGTGTGTGTGTGTTTGTGTGTGTGTGTGTGTGTTGTTGGCGTCGCATAGATATGACATCGGTAAGAAGTACCCAGTTAGAATGTTTGTGTTTTTTATGCCGAGAAACTCGAGAACAAACTCGTGAAAATAATGAGTTCCAACAGGGAAAAGTCGTTTTGAACGGTCATCCAACTCGGAAACTCTGGCAACTTTCTAGAGCTCCGATTTTCCGACCTGAAGATCACTAAAGTCATTATTTGACCTAATTTTTTCTGAGTTCCCAGTTGTCATGTTTTTCTTTCAAAATAGATGCAAGAGTTTCCAACTTGGGTTGGATGGATGACCGCTCAAAACAATTGTTCTCTTTTTTTTCGAGTTCCCAGTTGTCTTGAACGGACTGAAGTCGGAGATTGCTGAGTTCCCAGATGTTTTTAACGCGGCATGAGATTCAACATGGCGGCCTGAAAGATGGCGGAAGCTGTTGTGGATTGTGAATCTAATGGCGGCAAAATAAAGGAGAATTTGAGTATTGTCCAAAAAAATTGAAAATGGAGCAAAGTCGTGTACAGTGCTGAGAATGTCCCTTCGTATCTTGTACGGTTTGTTAAGGAGGAGCAGCTGATCGGATTATCAATCTTGAAGAATCCATTTGAGATATCCAAACTGGTGGAGAGAGTGCTGGGTAAAGTGAGGGCTGTGAGGATCACCAAAGGCGGGCTTGTTTAGATTTTTTGTACTTCTGAGGACCAGAACGAACGTGTGTTGCGTCTCACCCGATTTCAGAAGTTTGACGTGTGGTGTGTGTCTCTTCGAAACAGGGCACCCCTCAAGATGGCTAAAGTCAGGGCTGTCCAGGGCATTTCATATGCAACGGCTGTTAAAAGGGTTGAAGGTTCGAATGGTACTCCTGAAGAGTCCATGGTGGTGGATAGGCCTTAACTGCAGGCTGCAGGGGTTGCCTTTCACCAGCAGAACTCTGATATTTTAAAGGTTAACAAGGTGGACTTTGTGGCGTTTATACAGTTGAAATCGGAAGTTTACATACACTTAGGTTGGAGTCATTAAAACAATTTTTTCAACCACTCCACAAATTTCTTGTTAACAAACTATAGTTTTGGCAAGTCAGTTAGGACATCTACTTTGTGCATGACACAAGTAATTTTTCCAACAATTGTTTACAGACAGATTATTTCACTTATAAATCACTGAATCACAATTCCAGTGGGTCAGAAGTTTACATACACTAAGTTGACTGTGCCTTTAAACAGCTTGAAAAATTACAGAAAATGATGTCATGGCTTTAGAAACTTCTGATAGGCTAATTGACATCATTTGAGTCAATTGGAGGTGTACCTGTGGATGTATTTCAAGGCCTACCTTCAAACTCAGTGCCTCTTTGCTTGACATCATGGGAAAATAAAAAGAAATCAGCCAAGACCTCAGAAGAAGAATTGTAGACCTCCACAAGTCTGGTTCATCTGTACAAACAATAGTACGCAAGTATAAACACCAGGGGCCCACGCAGCCGTCATACTGCTCAGGAAGGAGACGCGTTCTGTCTCCTAGAGATGAACGTACTTTGGTGCGAAAAGTGTGAATCAATCCCAGAACAACAGCAAAGGACCTTGTGAAGATGCTGGAGGAAACAGGTACAAATGATCTATATCCACAGTAAAACAAGTCCTATATCGACATAACCTGAAAGGCCGCTCAGCAAGGAAGAAGCCACTTCTCCAAAACCGCATAAAAAAGCCAGACTACGGTTTGCAACTGCACATGGGGACAAAGATCGTACTTTTTGGAGAAATGTCCTCTGGTCTGATTAAACAAAAATATAACTGTTTGGCCATAATGACCATCGTTATGTTTGGAGGAAAAAGGGGGGCTTGCAAGCCGACGAACACCATCCCAACCGTGAAGGACGGGGGTGGCAGCATCATGCTGTGGGGGTGCTTTGCTGCAGGAAGGACTGGTGTGCTTCACAAAATAGATGGCATCATGAGGAAGGAAAATTATGTGGATATATTGAAGCAACATCTCAAGACATCAGTCAGGAAGTTAAAGCTTGGTCGCAAATGGGTCTTCTTAATGAACAATGACCCCAATCATACTTCCAAAGTTGTGGCAAAATGGCTTAAGGACAACAAAGTCAAGGTATTGGAGTGGCCATCACAAAGCCCTGACCTCAATCCTATAGAAAATGTGTGGGAAGAACTGAAAAAGCGTGTGCAAGCAAGGAGGCCTACAAACCTGACTCAGTTACACCAGCTCTGTCAGGAGGAATGGGCCAAAATTCACCCAATTTATTGTGGGAAGCTTGTGGAAGGCTACCCGGAACATTTGACCCAAGTTAAACAATTTAAAGGAAATGCTACCAAATACTAATTGAGTGTACTGAGTGTACTTCTGACCCACTGGGAATGTGATGAAATAAATAAAAGCTGAAATAAATCATTCCCCTTACTATTATTCTGACATTTCACATTCTTAAAATAAAGTGGTGATCCTAATTTACCTAAAACAGGGAATTTTTACTAGGATTAAATGTCAGGAATTGTGAAAAGCTGAGTTTAAATGTATTTGGCTAAGGTGTATGTAAACTTCTGACTTCAACTGTAGCTATGGTGATTAATGGCACTGCCAAGGTGGAGAAGAGGTCCAGGAAAATAGATATCATTGTGGATACGGCGGAGCGGTTCCTGGGACTGAAAGGAACCATTTTTCGGCGGTGGAGTTGCATGGAGTATTGTCACAAGCCATACTGTACCACCCTCTTAGGCCCTAGAACCTGAGAAGAGAGATATGGAGATTTGAAGGAAGAAGTGGGAGTTTTGTTTTGGTTTAGTCAACATACTATTTTTATCAGTGGTGTCAAGTACCACTTAAGTCATTTTTTGGGGGGTCTGTACTTTACTTTAGTATTTATATATTTTTAACAACTTTTATTTTTTATTCACTACATTCCTGAAGAAAATAATGTACTTTTTACTCCTACCTTTTCCCTGACACCCAAAAGTACTTGTTACATTTTGAATGCTTAGCAGGACAGGGAAATGGTCCAATTCATGCACTTATCAAGGGACCATCTCTGGTCTACCCTACTGCCTCTGATCTGGCAGACTCACGAAACACAAATGCTTCGTTTGTAAATTATGTCTGTGTTGGAGTGTGCCCCTGACTATCCGTAAAATGTTTTATCAAAAAAGACAATTGTGCCGTCTGGTTTGCTTTTACTTTTGATACTTAACTATTTTCAACCAAATACATGTTTTTTTACTGGGTGACTTTCACTTTTACTTGAGTCATTTTCTTTTAAGGTAACTTTACTTTTACTCAAGTATGACAATTGTGTACTTTTTCCACCACAGATTTTAATTTGTTTTGATTCAGTTAGTTTTCCCAATCGCGTATGGATTTTCTTTTTACCTTGTTTTTTCAACCCGTCCAGTTGGTGGCGGAAATACACCTTGTTGGGTTGTAGTCCGCCATAAAACCCACAGAAGAAGAAGAAAAATATCATGGCGGCCTCCATTAGGTTGCTCGCGCGGAGAATTGTTCGTGACGCTTCTCGAAATATCAACAGCAGCGTGTCTGGTCGAATAGTCAGGTCGAGTTGCCCTTCAAATGTTTCAGCTTGTCGATGTTTCAGCGATGGTGCCGCGGACAAAAGTACACATTTCGGCTTCGAGACTGTGCCCGAAGGAGAGAAGGCAGAGAGAGGTAGATAGCTACGTTAATGGTGCTCGGATATTTATTTATTGATACGCCTAGCTTGTTGGTTCAGTTGGCCATTAATGCCCGACCTTGGATTTTATGTTCATTGCAAATGTATCTCAAAGTCTGTAGAGGCAAACCACTTTACCTCTTTAATTTAGTTAACGTTATCTAACTTGAAAATCGATTGTTAACCTTGCTCTAGAACGATCAGCGTGTGAAGTCTAAGTTTTGCAACGGTTAGCCGTGCATGCGCCAATGCTGGTGTAATATGGGGTGTATCTCGGCTTCTAAAGTAGCTTCCTATCCTCGTCTTGTCCATGTCTAATGTCTCCTTCATCTGTAATGGGGTACTGCTAATTCAAGAAAATCACAGTGAAACACACATGTCTGATGACAGTATTGTACCCAAAATGATCCATTCCCTGTCCCTGATATCGACTCGCTTCCTTCAAAACATTAACCCAGAGATTTTTATAGTTATGTTAATATATAGTTATGTTCATCTATAGCCCTGTTCATCTGTGGTCAACCCTTCACCTTTGCCTGTATGTGTATCTCCAGTTTACAAGGTGTTTGAGAGTGTGGCCCAGAAGTATGATGTGATGAATGATGCTATGAGTCTGGGGGTCCACCGGCTCTGGAAGGACATGCTACTCCACGTTATGAACCCCCAGCCAGGCATGCGCCTACTGGACGTAGCTGGAGGAACAGGTAGGCTTCCTATTCAGTGATCATAACAGTAGTCCTTATGTAGCACAGGTGATTTTGAATCAAGCTCTCGTGTTAAGCTAGCCCTGCCTGAGACTTGTGTTGTTCACATCCCACCTGTTACACACACTTGTACCTCAATTTTTCTCTGTCAATTCAAATACATCACTTCAACTGTGCACCTCCAGGTGACATCTCCTTCAGATTCCTGGACTATGTGAGGTCTCAGCAGGAGCGTGTTGCACGGCGGACTGCCCGGGCCAACCAGACCCCCTCATGGCAGGAGATATCAACCAGCTACACGCCCCCCACAGAGGGAATAGAGATGGAGACAGAGGCCAGAGAGTCCAGGGCCGTCGTCTGTGACATCAACAAGGAGATGCTAAAAGTGGGCAAACAGAAAGCAGAGAGCATGGGCGTCAGTAGTGGTAGGGAGATTTAATATCAAGTTTTTATTGAATTACTATGTTATATTTGATATTATCTGGTGTATCACCTCACCTATTGATTAGTCAATCTACTATCTTTATTATTTATATGCATACAGTATTACCCTCCATTTACTATCTTCCTGTAGTACACCATTTTACCCTCATTAGACATGTATGTGGACTGTGCTTTCAGTAAGTAGTCATGATTTCTGTTGGCTTTACTGAGTATATGATGTGATATAACCCTGTATGTTTTTCTCACCTGTGTGTCACAGGCCTGTCCTGGGTGGTAGGAGATGCAGAGGAGCTGCCTTTCGATGATGACCAGTTTGATGTGTACACCATCGCTTTCGGCATCCGTAATGTCACCCACATAGACCTGGTAATCTCCTTCTCAATCGCAGTGTAGGACATTGTGAAGCCCCCTGCAAAGGCTGGCTGCCTTTTTTTTTTCTTAGGTACTCCTGGCAAGCAAGGAAATAAACATTTGTCTTTAATCTTGCATTAATTGTACACCAGAAATCGAACTTAATAATGTAGCCAAATAGAATACTCTTCTACGGGCCAATGCTTACCAACAATTATAAAATAAAATGTTTTTTCCTCTGTCTTATTTCCAGGCCCTACAGGAGGCTGTACGGGTGCTGAAGCCAGGGGGAAGGTTCATGTGTCTGGAGTTCAGTAAAGTCACCAACCCACTGCTGTCCAGGCTCTACGATGCCTACAGTTTCCAGATGATCCCAGTGCTGGGGGAGGTGATCGCTGGTGACTGGAAGTCTTATCAGTACCTGGTGGAGAGCATCAGGAAGTTTCCAGACCAGGTAAGAATGAATGATTCAATCATCCTTCTGTACCTATTCCGTCTGGCCCTTTGGTGGCCAGAATTATGCCAAATAGATTTCTCTGAAACGATCTTATTCTTCAAATACTGCCCGAATAAATTACATCAGTTCCTGTTGTTTATAATTCAATTGGATATTGTGTACGTTTGTATACCTAAGTTTTGCTGTATGTTTTTACTGAACTGTTTCTCTCTCCTCTCCCTCTACAGGAGACGTTCAAACGAATGATTGAGGAGGCAGGGTTCTTTTCCGTCCGCTACCACAACCTGACAGGAGGAGTGGTGGCCCTCCACTCTGGATTCAAGCTGTGAGCAGAGCAGTGCTGATCTAGGATCGGGTACCTACTGTCGATTATAATTGTATTCATTAGGATCTAAAAGGCAAAACTGATCCTAGATCAGCCCTCATGCACTGAGACAATTTATGAATATGGGCCCTGGACTCTAACCAGTCAAGGCCGAGGCCCAGTGTGAGACAGACAGCTCCTCTAGGGTATGTGTGACTGGGGTTTTAAACCCAAGCAGATCCCACTGCAAACATCCAAGGAAACAATATACACAGAAATGGAAACACTGACATGCTGTCTACAATATTTGTGCATTATATTTATTTTTCTGATGGTTTGAGGAAAGGCTGTTTTTTCTCAGTGGGTACAATAAATCTATTTAGCAGGTTTCATTTTGGGGTTACAATGTGAACCCAACCTCTGCTCACAGGTCCTCTAGAGGCCAGAAGTTCTGTCCCAAATGGCACCCTATTTCCTATATGGACCCTGGTCAAATGTAGTGCACTATATAGGGAATAGGTTCCCATTTGGGATGTAGCCTGAGCGACCAATGGGAGGAGCACTTCGCAAAGGGAGCATCATGACACCACAATTTAAAATCTCAATATTTTTTGGTGATGTCAACCAAAAAGTGTCAACCGGTTTTACAATAAAAGTAAAGGCCTACAAACCTAAGTCCTCTTTTGTGCTTTAGCAATCCAATATTGTTTCCCGCTTTCAAAATAAGTACTAACTACTGTGAAACATCTTTAAATGCTTGATTTAGTGAGATTCGGATGGATTTTCTAGTCACTTTTCCCCATCTGGATAGAGCAGTCATCCCATGTGAAAAGTCCTATTACCCTCCTCTGGTCAACTGAGAAACTACATTACAGAAACTACAGAACACATGATCACTCTGAAAGTTATGGATTGATATGGTCCCCTGTTGCTGAAACTTGACTGAAATAACCCTGAACCACACAAAGCCACTAATTGTGTACAAATCAATCAAATAAAACTTTATTGAAAGCATATTTTAAAATCGCAATACATTTTACAGTAAAACAATAGGATGAAGGAGAATTTTCTGTTTTAAATTAAACCGAAAGCAATAAAAGAGACGAACGCAAGAACATTCAAACAAAAGATGTGTAAAATAATAGTGACAGAGAGCCTCACAACAGAGCATTGTTTTATGGAGACTCATTTTCTGTTTTCTTTTGTCTTTTATTATGACTCCTGGCCAGTCATCACAGGGATCTGAGGACGGTCCGATTGTTGTGGCCACTGAGTTGTTTTTAACATTTGAATACAGCTGTTTAAAATGCAGTTGTTCAGTGTAAATGCATTGCTGAGTATCATATGTACTAAGATTTATATTAGCAGGGGTGGACTTAGACTTAGCAAGGCCAGTCCCCTTTTATAGTAAAGACGTAATTAAACTGTAAAAATGTATTACCTTTTTAATGTGCCCAGAACACAACCAGTCATGATGTTTTCATAATTGTCAAACAGATCACTTTAAAAAGTAGGTTACCTTCGCACGTTGATCCAAAATAATTCCAGCATCCGAACAGTGCACTGTGCACCAGCCAACTTTCCTTCAGTTCGCAAGCGGCTGAAACGATCTCACCGGAGAAATCACCCGAGAGAGTGAAACAGCGCCCTTCTGTCTCACTATATGTAGCCCGTGCATCTGACACTGTCTGGCCAAAAAGAGTATGACATGCCATACTCTTTTTGGCCAGACGGCATCAGATACATGGGCTACACATACAGTGCATTCGGAAGGTATTCAGACCCTTTGACTTTTTCCACATTTTTTTACGTTACAGCCTTATTCTAAAATTGCTTAAATTGTTTTTTCTCATCAATCTACACACAATAGCCCATAATGACAAACCAAAAACAGTTTTTTATAATTATTTGCTGCAATTTATAAAAAATACTGATATCACATTTACACAAGTATTCAGACCCTTTACTCAGTACTTTGTTGAAGCACCTTTGGCAGCGATTACAGCCTTGACTCTTCTTGGGTATGATGCTACAAGCTTGGCACACTTGTTTCTCCCATTCTTCTCTGCAGATCCTCTCAAGCTCTGTCAGGTTGGATGGGGAGCATCGCTGCTCTCCAGAGATTTTCGATCGGGTTCAAGTCCGGGCTCAGGCTGGGCCACTCAAGGACATTCAGAGTCCTGCCCAGAAGCCACTCCTGCGTTGTCTTGGCTGTGTGCTTTGGGTCATTGTCCTGTTGGAAGGTGAACCTTCGCCCCAGTCTGAGGTCCTGAGCGCTCTGGCACAGGTTTTCATCAAGGATCTCCCTGTGGGGTGGGGGTGGTGCAATGCAAATAGTCTGGGTAGCCATTTGATTAGATGTTCAGGAGTCTTATGGCTTGGGGGTAGAAGCTGTTTAGAAGCCTCTTGGACCTAGACTTTGCGCTCTGGTACCACTTGCCGTGCGGTTGCAGAGAGAACAGTCTATGACTAGGGTGGCTGGAGTCTTTGACCATTTTTAGGGCCTTCCTCTGACACCGCCTGGTATAGAGGTCCTGGATGCCAGGAAGCTTGGCCCCAGTGATGTACTGGGCCGTACGCACTACCCTCTGTAGTGCCTTGCGGTTGGAGGCCGAGCAGTTCCCATACCAGGCAGTGATGCAACCAGTCAGGATGCTCTCGATGGTGCAGCTGTAGAACCTTTTGAGGATCTGAGGACCCATGCCTAATCTTTTCTCCTGAGGGGGAATAGGTTTTGGTTGACCTTCTGGAAGGTTCTCCCATCTCCACAGAGGTACTATGGAGCTCTCTCAGAGGGACCATTGAGTCTTGGTCACCTCCCTGACCAAGGCCCTTCTCCCCCGATTGCTCAGTTTGGCCGGGCGGCCAGCTCTAGGAAGAGTCTTGGTGGTTCCAAACTTCTTCCATTTAAGAATGATAGAGGCCATTGTGTTCTTGGGGACCTTCAATGCTGCAGAAATGTGCCTCGACACAATCCTGTCTTGGAGCTCTATGGACAATTCCTTCGACCTCATGGCTTGATTTTTGCTCTGAGACCAACTGTGGGACCTTACACAGACAGGTGTGTACCTTTCCAAATCATGTCCAATCAATTGAATTTACCACAGTTTGACTCCAAGTTGTAGAAACATCTCAAGGATGATCAATTGAAACAGGATGCACCTGAGCTCAATTTCGAGTCTCATAGCAAAGGGTCTGAATACTTATGTAAGTAAGGTATTTCTGTTTTGTATGTGTAATACATTTGCTAAACTTTCTACAAACCTGTTTTCGCTTTGTCATTATGGGGTATGGTGTGTAGATTGAGGATATTGTAAAAAAAATAAAATAATCATTTTTAGAATAAAGGCTGTAACGTAACAAAATGTGGAAAACGTCAAGGGGTCTGAATACTTTCCGAATGCACTGTACATGTCCTCTGCCTCGGCAACGATGGCAGTATTATCAGCAGCACCTGCAATAACTTAGGTACATTTCTTACTTTGTATTTTCTCTGCCCCGCTCTGAAAGCACCTCATTGCTGCAGCATGCGGAGCATGGAGGGGCTTCAAGCTGAGAAATTATATAAAACATTTGATTTTATGTCATGTCCAGCTCACAAGGCCCCTTGAGGATGTGAGGCCTGAGGCAATTTCCTCTTTTGCCTGATGTTAAGTCAACCACTGTATATTACGTCTATTCAATAGGAGTTTAAAAGTGTCTTCTCTTCCATGCAAGTCCTGGCATGGTTTGAATACTACTGCCCTGCAGGAGACCAGGGGTTCAGGTCTGCTAAATTGACAGTACTTTTTGTGATCCAATTGAAATTTTTGTCATTTAGCAGACGCTCTTATCCAGAGCGACTTACAATTAGTGAGTGCATACATTTTTCATACTGGCCCCCCGTGGGAAATGAACCCACAACCCTTGCATTGCAAGCGCCATGCTCTACCAACTGAGCTACAGGAGGGCCAATAAATCATTCTAGATAAGCCTAGCTGTCAGTAGCTACTGAAATCCAAAATGAGTGGCACCTCGAGGAACAAGTTGACACCAGCTTAGGGAGTTGTGAAACAACCATTCACCTTATAGGATGTCGATATCACATATCACACTTAAAACGGTAGTCCAAACTAACAATAATCCCATAGGATCTAGATATCACATATCAACAGATGTCCAAACTAAAAGCTATAGCCTAAAATCCTGAGGAAAGGGCACAGTTGATTTGTTGTGTCATGTCCTCCTCTCCAACCATCCAGGCTGGATTGACTTCAGAGCAGAATGTTGTTTAATTCCTGAAGAGCCACAGGCTTTTATTCCAACACGCTTCTTAATTCGTTTAACCAGGTGTGTTACGGCTGGGCTGGAACTAAGGTTGCAAAGTGAGTGAGGGTAAATTACTGGAAACTTTTGTTGTTTACCAGTAAACTACCAGAATTTTGGCAACTGTCAACTTTTTTGGGGAATTTTAACAGATTACATCTAGTGGCCTTTTTGGGTACCTCAGATTATCATAGGTGTCTGTAATCATCTCTGGCCCTTTGTGTGGCCTTATCACTTGTAAAATATATCAAATAAGATACAAAAATAAATAAATAGAATGAAAAAGCTGTAAAACATTATCCTAAATATACTTAGTGGATGCAATTGGTGTTTAATATGAGGGTTTCAGCATGACAATTTATTTTCTTATGTCATGTCTTTGTTGTAAATGTTTTGCCACCAAACTGGTTGGAGTTGTGAAATAAGTCAATAGTTGGAAGAGATGTACAGAATTAATAGAAAATAATGTCCTTGTTGATTAGGTGCTTTTTTTTTTATTTAGGCTATATTCTCTTGAACCATATGGTCTATCCACTAGAAACGTATGGACAATATGGACACATATTTAAAAAAGGAATACTATAAATCAATACAAAACAATTAGTTATTCAAGTTTTAAATGACCAAAGTTGCCGTAGATTAGCCCTTATTTACAAACATTTCAGAAGATTCTGCTAACTTTGGTAAATTACCGGTAGCTTTCCAACCCTAGCTGGGGGACCAGGGTTGAAGAACACCTCTTAAGAGTAACAAATACTGTAGGTGTGGAGACTCCATTCAAAAAATTCTACCACTCTGGAATTACTGTAACCTGCTCCCTCTCCCCTCCAGATATGAGTGTGCCTGCCTCATCCCCAGCCAAGCCTGTCTCCATCATTATAACAAGCACAAACACACAGTTGGAAACAACTAATTAATGAGTGTTTACTCTGGCAAGGGAAGGGGAGTGTGCAGCGTTCCAGAGTCTATAGGTCTGGCTGGCTGGCTGCCCTCTTCCTCCATCCCTCCATCCTTCCCTTGCTCCGTGAGCTCTTGGTGAGCTACGAAAACCAGACATTTCCCACTGACTTTATCTTGAGTTTTGGTGTGAACATAATGTCACATCAGCACAATAGCTTAAAACAGAGTGCCTCAGAGCGGTAAGGGAATCGCCATTCCCAGTCACTGGTTAAATCCCAAATAACACTTTATTCCCCATATATTGCAATACTTTTGACCCTATGGGGATCTGCCTCTCATGTCAACTACTAGCCTGATCCCAGATCTGTTTGTGCTGTCTTGCTTCTGGTGACAAATGACCATAGGACTTGGCAAGATAGCACAAACAGATCTGGGCTCAGGCTAGCGGTTGACATTGCAGAGGAAGTTAAGATGGATGCTAGTCAACCACAGGGTGACACAGAGAACAGCTCTCTAGCTTAGCTTCCACTGTACACACACACATCAACGTCAACGTCAGCAAGACAAAGGAGCTGATCGTGGACTACAGGAAACGGAGGGCCGAGCACGCCCCCATTGAAATTGAGGGGGCTATAGCGGAGAGATTCAAGTTCCTCGGTGTCCACATCACTAAGGACCTATCATGGTCCAAACACACCAACACAGTCGTGAAGAAGGCACGGCAACGCCTCTTCCCCCTCAGGAGGCTGAAAATATTTGGCATTGGACCTCAGATCCTCAAAAGGTTATACAGCTGCACCATTGAGAGCATCTTGACTGGCTGCTTCAACGCTTGGTATGGCAACTGCTCGGCATCTGACCACAAGGCACTACAAAGGGTAGTGCGTATGGCCCAATATATTCACTGGGGCCGAGCTCCCTGTCATCCAGGACCTCTATACCAGGCAGTGTCAGAGGAAGGCCCAAAAAATTGTCAAAGACTCCAGCCACCCAAGTCACAGTCTGTTCTCTCTGCTAACGCACGGCAAGTGGTACTGGAGCGCTAAGTCTTGGACCAAAAGGCTCCTGAACAGCTTCTACCCCAAAGCCATAAGACTGCTGAACAGTTAATTAAATGGCTACCCAGACTTTCTGCTTTTCACCCCTACCTACATGTACATTGTTCTTCAATCAATCAACCCAACTACCTCATACCCCAGTACACTGACTCGGTACCGGTACTCCTTGTATATAGCCTCGCTGTTATTTTGTGTTTCTATTTTTATCTATTTGCTAATTTTTGTATTTTTTAACTGCATTGTTGGGAAAGGGCTCGTAAGTAAGAATTTCACGGTAAAGTCTACACTTGTTGTATTCGACACATGACAAATGAAATTAGCTTTTGATATGGTGGCACTGAGAACAACTCTCTAACCCAACTTCCACTGTTCACACAGGCAGACAAACCGAACCTATGGTAAGATAGATCCCTGCTGCTGTATTGATTTGATTTGCAGACTATCTATTCCGCCAGTCCTTTGTGATTAGTGAGTTCTTTGATCTGACAGATCGTTTTCCTCTTATGATTGGTGTGTCTTCCCCTGCGGTCAAACACTCTGCCAAGTCAAGCGCTACAGTAGTATGGGAGGCCTGGGAACATGTTGGGGTTGGAGAGGGGGTGGAGAGGGAGAGAGGGGGGTGGAGATTAGGGGAAAAATGGTGCAAGAGGAGTGAAAGGAAAAAGGAGAGAGCGCAAGAGAGAGGGGGGAGAGAGAAGAGGGAGAGACCAAGGGAAAGAGGATAAAGGAACAAGTAGAAAGGGAAAATGGAGAAAGAGAAAATGGAGAGAGGGAAATGGAGAAAGAGAAATGGAGAGAGAGAGAAATGGAGAAAGAAAATGGAGAGAGAAAATGGCAAAGGGTGAGAGATGGAGGAGAGGGAGAGACGGTGTCACAGACTGGCTGCGTGCTTTCTCTTCCTCTGTGTTCCTCAGGGTTCTTCACCTTTCCCCCCTCGTTCCCAGGCTCACATCCACTTTCCCCTCAACATGTCACTACCTGTCACACTCCTTCACCAGCGGCTCTTTGAACTTTACTACAGAACATTTAAGTGGTCAGGCATTGATTTGCTGCTTCAAACTTCAGTTAGTTAAAATAAGTGAAGGTTTGATTGATCCGGGTTGACCTTAATATCCCACACAGCACATTACTCACAGCCCAATTGTTAGCAAATATGTCAGTCTGTTTAGTTATGTTGTTGGATTAAGTTTCTCTTTTAACAAGACACACTGGCACCGACTGACCTGGCTTGGCCTCATTTGTTGTTATTCTTATTTGTTTGTATGTATGTGCGTGAGTGCATTTGCGTGTGTGTGTGTGAGCACGTATGCCATACACTCTAGGTGCTCAGATGCAATACTTTTATAGGCAACATTTTGACAGCCAAGCTATCTTCATCAGGGTAGCACATATGACTCTCTACTTTATCTTCAGAATATCTCCTCTCATACTCTGTGTAGTTTATCATTCTGAGGAATGTTGATTACTGTGAAGACGATTCAAATGACTTCTAACACTCATTTCCCCCCTGAGAACATACCTGTTTCTGCAAGCCTTAAAAGGTGCAGGTGCCCCAACTGAGGCACGCGCACACACACCACACACACACACACACACAGAGAACCTCAGTGCAACGGGGCCTCTCTCTCTCTCTGAAGACGCCAATTCCCACCTACCATCCCCCCAGACGATTTCAGCGGTAGTCCCACAGTGTGTGCGTTCGCTGTGGAATTAGGGCCTATTGAAATAACTCCCCTTAATCTACACTTCAAAGTCAGTGTTCGCCCCGGGGCAGATCCGTCCAAGGGGCGGTCCGGCTGAGGCTAGGGCTGTCTCAGAATGCTTAATGCTTCAAAACCTCAAATATTCTGTCATGAACTGTTTGAAAAGTGAAATGCATTTAAAGACACAATGCAGAGCTAGAGTTCATTATTATGAATCGTTGTCTATGAAGAGTAAAAGGTTAATGTTTTTACATAGCAGTTATTTTTCCCATGGTCAAATAAAATTACAGCAAGGTTTTAGGTACTGTACTACTACTACTACCAGAAAGAATAAGACGTGAACATACCGTTATTTGTAAACAAAGACATGACTATTTATATACTGGGATCAATTGACTTCCAGCTCAGACTATTTTGGAGTTGGACATATTGTACGTCTGAAAGCAAATAAAGGCATCTACAGTGTGTCAAAGCTGTATCTTTCCATCTCTCTCTTTCTCTCTCTTCTGCTTTTGATCCCTGACAGAGAAAGAGTCAACAACAGTTACAATTTATACCGAAAAAGAGTCGTTTGAATGTGTAGCCTACGATCCGCACACATCATTTCGCACTGCACTGCTCTGCTCTGTACGCACAAGCCAGGCCTCCTCTTCTCTCTTCTCCTCTCTGTGAATTGTCCCTTTGTTGCCGTGGTGCTGACGTTATGGTTTAATGAAGAAAGGAGATGATGGGGGAAGGCAGGGTTTAGCAGCACTGCAGTGTGTTATTACATAAAGCAATTAAGGGGCCCCACACACTCCCCAACTGGAGGGAGATGCTTTCCCCATCACAATGTGCTGACTATTGACTCCGGGAAAGAGAGAGGAGTTCGTGTGATTCAAATGACAATTGTTCTAATAATGTTTGTTATCAGTGTGTATTTATACGTGTCCGTGAATATTTGAACACATACCTTATTTGATATATTTTCTATAAATCCAACAAGTTTGATATTTGTTGACATGATATGTAGGCGACACACAACTTATCTACTACATATGCCATGGGCATAATGCTATTTTTTATCACCATTATTTATTAGCCATCAGCTGAATGATGCTAAAATGTTTGACAGAGATAAATAATCTATCTTAAAACAATCTCTTGTGTTGGTGTTATGGCAGTACATACCTCATGGAACACTGCATTCTTATTTCTTCCTAATGATCATAGAGAAATACCTGCAATACTAAACAATATACCATGGCCAAAGTCTGCCTATTGTATCTAAGGAACCAACACAACCATATCTCCTGACAGTGACAGCTGATTTCTGTCATGGTGCAGGATGAGTTTATTCCCCAGCACAGAGAGACAATGAGAGAGAGCAAAAGAGAGAGAGAAGGGACAGGACAGGGTGTTTAGGAGAGCCCAAAGCTGTCTGTGGGGGCCAAAGGGCGACTGCACTTCCGGATTTGGCCTCGTTTTTCAGCAATGCTCATTAAGAAATGCTAACTGATTTGATGACTGAAGACAAACGAGAGTTGTCTTGCGTGTGTGGTTTGAAGTGGGTGTTTCTTGGATGGGTCTTTGCCATTCAATCACAACAAACAAGGGCAGTAATGAGTACAGCGAGTTGAGGACTTCTCCCCTCCTGACTGACTCACCATCTCAAAATGGCTAATTCAGTTCTAAGTGTAGGTTAAAGCCTGCACTGACCTTGTGTTTAGCCAAGCTGACAGCAGCTAGCTAGCATAGCTTGGTGATAGCTGCAGCTGGCTATCCTATCTAGGTGATATTTCTCTGTCAAATCAGTTATGGCAAGATAGCAAAAGCCAGTGTCTGGGATATGTTTCATAAGACACTCGTTCTACAACACCTTGCTATGAATGTAGCTTGCAAATGGTATCAACCGTGGAAACGGTATCAACCCGGTCTTCAGTCAGCTCAGCTGTCCTACAACACAATATTCTATTACTGGCTAGTTTTGTCTCGTCTGTCCTTATGACCGCTGTTAGGTCTTTCCGGCGGCACAAATCCCAGAACTACTAATATCCCTACAACAGGTGTAGGCTACATGTGGACATTGCACAAACATCACCCAGCTTGAGTGTAGATACATTTATCAACAAACAATATTGCTGAGTGTGTTCATGTTACAAAGACAAAACATTTTATGCTGTAAATATCATATTGATGTGCTTATAAAAGTATGCCTACACTTACCTAGCAAATAAAAATAATTTCTGTGTAGAGTACAGCGTCAGCTGTAATCATATTGTCTATTTGGCCTAAGGATTTGGCTGTCCACCACCCACTGACATGCACAGCTCTCTGGTTAAGGTTCTGTCTTCAAGTCTCCAGTGGGGGATGAAGTTCCTTACATCTATGTAATGGTTATGGACAGGTGCAGCCAGGTGGCAGGAGGGGTGGAGTGCAGGACACTCCATCCTGGATATGACAGAGGTTGACTCAACCAGCAGGTAGAGTTCAATAACTACAGGCAGATGCAGGAGGATGGCATTCTTCTCAAACCACTCTGTAGGCCACTGACCTTCCAGGAGGAAGCTTTGCATCGGTCAGTAACCTACAGAGTAATATGAGAAGAGTGCAATTGTTTAACTTATCTAGATATTCTAAACAAAGCGTTTTGATAACTGGTTGGCATTACTCACTCGGGCCCAGGAATAGTCCACTGGCACAGTGGAAGAGGGCACCCACTGGGAACACACTGGTTGAATCAACGTTGTTTCCACTGAACCAACGTGGAATAGACATTGAATTGATGTCTCTGCCCAGTGGGCACCTCCTTACAAGATACAAGACACATACAGTTGAAGTCGGAAGTTTACATACACCTTAGCCAAATACATTTAAACTCAGTTTTTCACAATTCCTGACATTTAATCCAAGTAAAAATCCCCTGTCTTAGGTCAGTTAGGATCACCACTTTGTATATGTAAACTTCCGACTTCAACTGTATATACACACATATGTGTAGAACTCATTTTGCCCGGGGAGACGCATTCTTCAACGAGGTCCGGGCGGCCACACTGATTTTTGTATTCTTTTATGCTCCCTGACTGTTACTGGAGGTTGGTGGCACCTTAATTGGGGACAACAGGCTCGTGCTAATGACCAAAGCAGAATTAGTGCAATCGTATCAAAAACATCAAACGCATGGTTTCCAGGTGTTTGATGCCATTCCACTTGCTCTTCTCCGGCCATTATTATGAGCCATTCTCCCCTCTGTATCCTCTTGTGCTGTCTAGTGATTATTAGCGAGCTGGACAATCAAGAAACTGTATGAATATACTCACAGGAGGTTGGTGGCACCTTAATTGGGAGGAACGGGCTCGTGGTAATGGCTGGAGCGGAATCAGTGGAATGGTACCATTCCATTCGCTCCGTTCCAGTCATTATTATGAGCCCTCCTCCCCTCAGCAGCCTCCACTGATATAGGTCCATCATCATTTCGTTTTAGTCATTTTAAAGTATATTGAGTTTGTGTATGCCTTGTTCTTATGCTATCTCAAACATTATAACAAGATGAATGGGGTCCCCAAGCCATGACATATTAAAAAATGTAGATTCTCGCTGACTGTCTAGTTTTCATTTAGGTGATTAGTAAAAATATATAAGCTGACACCGTTACTATGCAACCAGCTGTGTATGTTGCTGAATACTCGCTGACATGTTTTACTATTTGCTGCCATAGCTACAGTGCCTTCAGAAAGTATTCATACTTATTGACCAACAACTCCCTAGGCCTTAATGATTACAAGCATACCCATAACATGATGCAGCCACCACTATGCTTGAAAATATGGAGAGCGGTACTCAGTAATGTGTTGTATTGGATTTGCCCCAAACATAACACTTTGTATTCAGGTGAAAAAGGGAATTGCTTTGCCACATTTTTTGCAGTATTACTTTAGTGTCTTGTTAAAAACAGGATTCATGTTTTGGAATATTTGTATTCTGTACAGGCTTCCTTCTTTTCACTCTGTCAATTAGGTTAGCATTGTGGAGTGACTACAATGTTGTTGATCCATCCTCAGTTTTCTTTTGTAACTGTTTTAAAGTGGAACTGACAGTGTCTTAACTACTTTGCAGATATGAAACAAACAGACAATCATAATATCAGTAAAAAATATAAAATTCCCAGTTCATGCTACAAAACCAACTTCATAAGAGGTTTAAAAAATAGGTTATATTTGACTCAACATTCCATGACGTACACTAAGGCATTGTTGGCAGAATAGATAGATGCAGTTCAATGCGTGGTTCATATATAGTTTTTTCCAACTGCTTACACACGTTTTCAAAACTATGTCGCCTTTTTTCAAAACTCTACACACAATTCCCAAAACTGTACACACAAAATGCAAAATGCCTCACATCTCCTTCAAAATGTAACACTTCATTCAAAATGCCATAAACACATGTCAGAATGAAGCATTTGCATCAAATGGCAAACACTACTTTCATAATAGTAAATTTTTGGATATACCATGTAAATCTAAAGCTCTTTGGTCTTTCATAGGCTTATATATACATTTCAATACAATGTTCTACAGTGAAAGTAATCTGCTGAGAGGGGTAACAAGTACACTGTAAACACCAATGCAATGTAGAAACAGAAAATATTTATTAGGCCAAACATTACTGTTGTATACAGTAGCATACAACAAAACCATAAACATATGTAAACCAAAAGTATATTCTTTAGAATACAGTAAAGAACACAATTGTGTGTGGGGGGTCCCGGGGGTGCAGTCCAGGAAATGGAGGGGGGGGGCAGTCACCAGTGCTAAGCTACGCTTCATCTCTTCTCCGGGCTGGGTTTGGCCACAATACTTCGTCCACATCACAAGATACGTTTTCTCTTGCCAAACATCGAGGGAAGTATCTCCTAGCATGCCGTATCCAACCTTGGACAGAGGCAACCTCTATGTCCCCACATGCGTCCTCCATTGCCTGGAGAAGCGGCATGCGGGCATAGGGTTGGCAATCATACACTTTCCAGCGCCAGGCTGAGAAGAATTCCTCTATGGGATTTAGAAAAGGTGAATATGGGGGTAGGTACAAAACTACAAATTGTGGATGGGTGGCAAATCAGTTTTGGACCAGAACAGCCCGGTGAAAACTAACATTGTCCCATATAACCACAAATCTAGCAGGCTCCTGATCTGGATCAGGGACAAGCATTGTGTAAATTGCATCCAGAAAAGTGAGGATATGGCCGGTGTTGTACGGACCCAGTGTGGCATTGTGATGGAGGACCCCGTTTTGAGTGATGGCAGCACACATAGTTATATTACCCCCACGCTGTCCTATTACATTTCTTCCGCGGCGCCTGGTTTTGGTGAGGTTGAAGCCAACCTCATCCACATAAATAAATGTACATGGGCATCCATCTCCAATACTCTCTGTAACAGACAAAAGGATATACGGATGAGTAAATATGGTATGTCTGAAGTACTGGAAGTAGTGTTGCATACATACCTCTACAAAGTAATGTCGCAGAGTTTCTCTCAAATGGCACCTTGTAAAGTTGTTTCATCGTCACTTGGTGCCATTGGAGGATGCGTTGTATGGTCGACAGGCTTACAGCATTGATGTTGTTAAATATGGTGTCATTATTCAAGATATGCTCTCTTATCTCTCAAATCCTAATTGCATTGTTGGCCAAAACCATATTTATAATTGCAGTCTCTTGTACATCTGTAAACAAGCGTCCTCGTCCTCCATGATGTCTTTGCCTTTCCACTCTGTACAGAATTCAAACACAGTATGTGTTCAGCATAGGAACTGTAAACAATGTACAAAAAAATGTAGTACAGCATGATAATCAATCTCATTCATTCAATGCAGTGCAGTAAATGGATGGCTTAGAGTTACAAATGTTTATGCAATACTATGCAGTCATACGTATTTTACAGTACATTACTGTAATGCTAAAATAGTAATTAGATAGTTGCATACCTGTTCTCATTTCTGAAGGTTCGAATTATGGACGCCACTGTAAATCGACTCAAGTTGGGCTGGACTCTCAGTCCAGCCTCTCTCATGGTCAAACCGTGGTTGATCACATGATCAACAAGTGTTGCCCTAATCTCATCAGAGATGGCTCTCCTTCCTTCTCTTCTTTGCCCTCGTCCTCTTCTTCCTCTTCCTCTTCCTCTACCTCCTACTCCTCCTCTTCCAACTATTCGTCTTTGAATTTGTCCTCGTTGTTGTCCCCTGCCTCTCCCTCCTACTCCTCTTGCTCTCTGTCCATTGTTGGCATCCATTGTTCAAAACAGTCCTATACTACAGTAAACAGTGATTGGTTAGTAATCAGTTAAGCAATTAGTGTTTGAACATGTGAGGAGAGTGTGTTTGACCTGGTGAATAAGTGTAGCATTTTGATTGGTTGTGTTTGGAAAAGGAAAGCAAGTCACTTCCTGTTAGATTTTTGTGTTTTAGGTAGAGAATTGTGTGTAGTGTTTTGAAAAAAGTGTTTTATGCAATTGACAACTGAGTCAAAGGCTGAGAAATAGCTTATGGTTTTGGAGATTTTGTGTGTAGTTTTGCACTTTGAGTGAGAGGTTTCAAAAATCGTGTGACATGAAATGATTTTGTGTGTAAGCAGTTGGAAAAAACTGTAATTCACCAATACATTTCTTGGTAGTCCAAAAAATATTGCTATCAGGTTGTAAATCACAGCTGGCCTGGTACATTGTTTGCTGCCTCCATTTGGGATGCACTGTTTCAGTTTCAATGACTCAATATTTTGGACAAAAACTGTGTCAATACAATTATACTAGCAAGGGCAATGATCACAAGTCAGTCATAATGTGGCTAATAGGCTAGTGTATCTATTTATGTAGCAAGCTAAAAACACAGAGCCTAACGTTAGCTAGATAGCTAGCTAGCAGGCTGCTAGGAGGATGTCATGTCATGCCATGGGAGGAGTGAGTGGGTGACTGACTTTTTCCCCCTCATATTGTTTTTTTGGTGGCTATACACAGCTAGAGATGCAGGTGTCATTTGGTTAGCTAGCAAGAACTTGAACAACTGTTATCCAGTTAGCATATCTCTTGCGTTCGATCTACTCCGATTTCAGAGCACTCTCGTCTAAATAGAGCAGAGCGCAGAACTGATGAATTTACGAACACACACCCACTGAATATGACCGGTGTCTGTAAACGTAGACAAAAAAAGTAAAAGTTAGTCAAGAACGCTCTAGATAACATGTAAACAACCTAACCAGCTCTGCTATGGCGAGTAAAATTGTCAGAGTGAGGTGTTCTCTCATTTGTGTCTGAAAGTAGCTAGCTAGAAAGCTAGCCAACTTTAGCCAGTTAGCTTGGGTGCTTGGTTGGGACAAGCATGCATTGGCAGGCAAGATGCAGAAGGACGAGGAGGATACAATTCAAAGAGTTCAGTCTTGGTTTCATCAGACCAGAGAATCTTGTTTATCATGGTCTGAGAGTCCTTTAGGTGGCTTTTGGCAAACTTCAAGTGGGCTGTCATGTGCCTTTTACTGAGGAGTGGCTTCCGTCTGGCCACCCTACCATAAAGGCCTGATTGGTGGAGTGCTGCAGAGATGGTTGTCCTTCTGGAAGGTTCTCCCATCTCCACAGAGGAACTCTGGAGCTCTGTCAGAATGACCATCGGGTTCCTGGTCACCTCCCTGACCAAGGCCCTTCTCCCTCGGTTGCTCAGTTTGGCCGGGTGGCCAGCTCTAGGAAGAGTCTTGGTGGTTCCAAACTTCTTCCATTTAAGAATGATGGAGGCCACTGTGTTATTGAGGACCTTCAATGCTGCAGACATTTTTTGGTACCCTTCCCCAGATCTGTGCCTCGACACAATCCTGTCTCGGAGCTCTACGGACAATTCCTTCGACCTCATGGCTTGGTTTTTGCTCTGACAGGCACTGTCGACTGTGGGACCTAATTATTACCCCAGCATCACTGGCGTAGCGCAGTTTCTCTGGACCCCCGCAAGGTCGGAGTTCACCCCCTCCCCTCCCTAAAATTTAATAAAAAACGATTGAATGCGTAAGTGGTCAGCCACTTCCAAAGTATAGGCTGCTGCGGTCATTCTCAGTGGTAATAGGCTATGTTGTTGAGAGACAAATAATATACTAGGCCTACTGGAAAAATGATATGCTACTGGAAATATTAGGATAATCATCCTACAGGATGAATCATGAAAGGAGCTTGGCTACTTTTCATTCTTTGCACCCCATCTAATAAGAGAGGAAATGCAAAACTGAAACATGTCATCATTCTACTCAAACTCCTCATTAGGCGCTGCACTGCAAATGTCCTCTGCGCCAGGCTCTCCAACCTAGTGTGTGTGTGTGTCGGAGAGGTTGGGGGAAAAAGCAGAAGATGCTTTTCCATCTCATATGGACTAATAAAGTATACTGTATCTTATCTTATTCCTCGATCGTGATTGCTGACCATTATGAGGCTTGCTGCCTAAAATGTTCTTCCTATCTGATTAAAGAGACTTTCTGAATGGACATTAGCAAACTCATTCACGCACACCCACCCACCTAAAAGGACCCATCAATCAAAGCCGCCTGCAGCGCATCTCACTCAGACGCATAAGCAAATCATATTTCTCCTTTCCCAAAAAATGTATTAAAAACCTTGCTTTAGCTTCAAATCCTTTCTGTTGGATATCAAAAACGAGTCTACATTATAGGATAATGCTAAATCAATGTAGCCTATCATATACACTGAGTATACCAAACATTAGGAACACCTTCCTAAAATATAACACCCCTTTTGCCCTCAGAACAGTCTCAATTCATCGGGGCATGGTCTCTTGAAAGAGTTTCACAGGGATGCTGGCCCATGTTGACTCCAATGCTTCAAACAGTTGTGTCAAGTTGGCTGAATGTCCTTTGGGAGGTGGATCATTCATGACACACACAGGAAACTGTTGAGCATGAAAAACCCAGCAGCATTGCAGTTTTTGACACAAACCGGTGCACCTGGCACCTACTACCATACTCCATTCAAAGGCACTTAACTCTTTTGTCTTGCCCATTCACCCTCTGAATTGCGCACATACACAATCCATGTCTCAATTGTCTCAAGGCTTAAACATACTTCTTTAACCTGTCTCCTCCCCTTCATCTACACTGATTGAAGTGGATTTAACAAATGACATCAATAAGGGATCATAGCTTTCACCTGGTCAGTCTATGTCATGGAAAGAGCAGGTGTTCTTAATGTTTTGTATATTCAGTGTAAATTGCTGAGGAAAGGTTTAAGGGGAAGATATAGAGACAGCTGTGATATAGGCCTAGGCTATATGAAGATGAAACTGACAACCATTAGAACATAGAAACACATGCTCTCAACCTGTCCATAGCCTATCAACCGTTCATACATTTTTGTGAAGCAATGGGTGGTTATGTTGACACCAGGCCTACATTTTAATTTGAGTGAGGGCTTTATCTAAATCTGTGCAACCATTTATTGAAAAGGGTAGACTGGATCTTTCACTGTTCCCTTCTTGTAATTCACATATCTCAGCTGGCAACTCGCCTATCTCTTCCCTCTCTCTCTCTCTAGCTCTTAAACGAGTAGCCTAGCATATAGACAATGAACAGCGATATAGTTAAAAAACGAATAGGCCTAGGCCTATTCGAGGACAGAAGCATCGATCGATCCTCTTGCTTGCTGAATTGCTATAATAGGCTACAGTAAGGATCTATTATGGTCCAAACACACCAACACAGTCGTGAAAAGGACACGACACCACCTCTTCCCCCTCAGGAGGCTGAAAAGATTTGGAATGGGCCATCAGATCCTCAAAAGGTTCTACAGCTGCACCATTGAGAGCATCTTGACTGGGTGCATCGCCGCCTGGTATGGAAACTGCTTGGCATCTGAAAACGGAGGAGTATTTCTGTCTGTAATGAAGCACTTTTGTGGGGACAACTCATTCTGATTGGCTGGGTCTGGCTCCCCAGTGGGTGGGCCTGGCTCCCAAATGCGTGGGTCTATACCCTCCCAGGCCCACCCATGGCTGCGCACCTGCACAGTCATGTGAAATCCATAGATTAGGACCTAATTATTTCAATTGACTGATTTTCTTGTATGAACTGTAACGCAGTAAAATCGTTGAATTTGTTGCATGTTGCATTTATATTTTTGTTCAGTATAGAAACAACCCCTAGACCCTACTCTAGACCATAGGCCCTACTCTAGGCAAGAAGAAGAAGAGAAGAAGAAGAATTATTGTGTTGCACGTGTAGATCTGACATGATTGGATAGGTATAAGTAAGGGTGTAGCCCCTACAGTATTGCTTGAACCTATTACATTTGTTCAGATCAACTTGAAGTTCCTAGGGGGTTAGCTAAGGGTTGCATCCCAATAATCTCTCCTTTCTCCTCATCCCAATAATCTCTCCTTTCTCCTGAATTGTGCACTTGTTCACTCCCCTTCATTGATTTGAAAGGAAATTGCTAGTATATATGGAAACTCCATCTAGCCCATTCCAACACGAATCCAATGCTTTAAAATATGTGGGGAGTAGTGAACGAGTGAACACTTCAGGAAGGAGAAATTATTGGGACGCACTTGGCTCATGTCATTGTGCTTGCAGGTATTTTACTAACCAGCAGAGGGCAGGCTTGATATACAAACTTCAATCTACCGTTATGAGAAGCAATGTCTGCTCACTATATGGCAAAATACGTGCCCCTTGTCTACTGGTTTATTGATTATGTTGTGTTCTGATGTCATTGTATTATACCTGGTCAAAAATGATCATGCTACACTGTAGCTTCATGTTTCTTCAACAACTAGCCTCTATGGCAAAATAGTCTCCACTTATTTGAAATAACTTGAGAGTAGTATATACTGAATATTATATAATGTTGATCATGTATTGGCTATCAGTGGTGGCATCTTGCATTATTATTTATAATATGTATTGTTTAGGAGAACATGTCTGATAACTGTAGTCAGTGGTGTATACAATCAATGACAGACAGTGTTCAGAGTTTATAAAAACAGTCTTTACAAATACTGATATGAGGGAAATCCCCAAAACACTCTGTATTCACACAGAGCATCAGTGTAGTGTAGAGCTGCTATACCTTTAAATATTCATTAAAATATTTTGAGGGGTGCTCAAACCAACGGCTCCTCTTATGTTTGAAAGCTAAGTATTTAATAATTGAGTGATTTTGACCACTTCAGATGATAAGACTAGAAATAGCTAAAGATGACTTTGATTTGAGTGTGTCCATGTCCATGTGTGTGGACTTGATCACAATCTCCGGTGACATCACCAGACAAAAGTGATCTGTAAATAATTGTCATGCTTGAGGAGGAAGAAGAAAAAAATATCTTAAAATTCAGCTAGCTAGCTTCAACTCCTTCAAATTGTTTTGCTCCTCTGCACTGCCAGCATTTGAATCAGAACATATGTTGACCATCAAGCAGCTTTTTCCAAAGGCTGCTGCATTCTTGACCTAAAACGGCCTCTAGTCTTTCTCTCATGCAGTTGGTTTTCATAATCACCCTGCTACTCAGTTGACAGAGTTGTGAGATGAGACCTTGCTTTTGGGGTTCTTACATCTAGCACTGTGGATAATAAGGTCTCATTAAGTAGATTTTACACTTAAAATCACATTACTTTATGAAAAGGCAATTTATCTATTTGCATTTGAAATGAGATCAGTCAATGATGAAAAAGCTGTTTACAAGATAGTGGTAGATAATGAATGCAGTTATAATCAAATTAAATTAAATGTCACTTGATTCCAATTGAAAATCTGTTTCTATAATGTAACACCAAGATATGTATGTGATAAGTATTATAGCCCATGTAGGCCTGCATGTTGTTTAATGCATTGAAGAAACAAAATGTTGCACAGAGGTCCTCTGATTCAGATGCTGGATTTATACATAAGATATTTGTCTGTCTGTTTTGAAACAAACCTCTCTTCCTCCCAGGCAAAGATTGTGTTCCTAATGGCACCATATTCCCTACATAGTGCACTACATTTGACCAGAGCCCTATAGGACTAGGAACAGGGAGCCATTTAGGACTCAGAATTGTGATTCCGGCTGTCTCCAGCACCCAGGCACTGCCATGCCCCATGCAGCACACAAACAAACACCTCTCTCTCTCACAGTCTGTCTGGATAAAGGATTTAAGACAAGACATCAGACCATTACTGGTCCTCTGTCCAAACACCATTATATTATTCACAGAAATATAATTGTCTACTGGAAAATAATCCATGTAACAATATACAATATACTTTATTTAATTATTATCTGTCAGACTTGTTGATTTTTGACTAAATACACTACATTTAATGTTTGTCCTCTATTTTTGTGTAATTGTTTGTGTTATGGGTTAAAATATTTTTCTCGCGTCAATTGTTCATAGTGTGTAAAAAATGTCATGCAAAACTCGAACCCTATACATGCCTAATATTGTGCATCAATCTCTCCTACACCCAAGTGATGATATATTTCTGTTACAAATAACCCTTGAGATGCTTTAAACACCTGTGACAGCTGTTTCTCTGAATTACTGGAAGTATGTGTAATTAGCCTGTCATGCCTCAGTCTTAATAAAAATGAGGGTAAGAACCCTTTGAAGATGAGACGAATGCAGCTAGCCAAAACACTGACATGGGTATTTGACAACTTGTAATGCCCATTATGTTAATAATGCCAAAATAACTACATTTTTGTTGAACAGTTTACTGCACAAGCAAATTGAAACGCACCAGTTTGTGAAATTGGCAACACTTTCTAATACTTTTCATAAATAAGCGTTAATAAACCATTTATAAAGGCCCCTTATTCATGAAATGTGTATAAAGTGTTGGTTAAGTTGTCCCTTTTATTTCTTAAACACTAACACGCGGCATGCTTCATGATTTATTCCTCACAAAAACTACCGGCAACTACAGGCTACGTAGTAACTTTTTAATCTCACAATACGGGCAGATGTATCATTAATGTAACAAGTTACCATTAAACAAGTTACCATTAATGCCTAGTGACACAGATATATCTGAAAGGAGATTGAAAAATTAGCCGGGTTAAATAATGAAGTGTTTTGAAGAGGGTAATGTTTATTTTAAGGTCGTTCCTATCTTCAAGGGCTTCGATCCTGAGCGAATGACCCCTTCTAAAAGACAGTGTTTATGAATAGTTTAACCATGTCGGCTATTAAATATCTCGTCCATAGCTAAACTAAACCTCTATTAGGCTATGTCAGCTCAAATGTACCACGTTTGATAAAATTGCTGGCTTCAATTCGAGGTATACTTCTCGACCTATAGGCTCCTAAATATGAAGTGTTAACGATGAATGCGCTGTGCGTCCTTAACAGAGTGCTGGCACTCGAGAGCGGGGAGTGGAAAGTAGAGGGTCAGGAAGATTGGTGGGTGGGGATAACCCTTTTTGGAGGAAAAAACTAAAACAATCACGTGTTTGGAGATCAAAGGAGATCCGCTTTGTAGAGCTGGAGAGAGGGGGAGTGAGAAAGAGAGTGAGAAAGAGAAAGAGCTACCAAGCAACGTAATTGATAAGGCTGCAATGGTGAAATAAACACTCTCGGCCAACGCACCGCTTTCATTGCACAATTGCGAAAACACGGCGCTCTTTTGACGCTTCGGATTCGATTTCCAGCATTTCAGCACCATCACCTAATCACGCTTGGAAATTATGTTCCGATCGGCGCATATCCAACCGGCAAGATGATGATTTTACCAAGGAGAAGGTTAGAGTGTGTAGCCGATTCGGTGTTCTTGGTGATTTTCGTGGTCACCACTTCTCTTGGAACGGTTTTCGCCAAGGATACGGCTTTTGTGGAAGTAGTGCTGTTTGAGTCAAATCTAAATGGAGATTATACTACATACACGACCGGGTTGCAAGGACGATTCTCAAAGGCAGGAGCCACTATCAGCGCGGAGGGTGAGATCGTGCAAGTATGTACAACTCCGTTAAGTTGTGGGAATGACATATCCTATATGTTGCTACGGCTGTGTTTGCTTATCAGTAGAGCCTGGGCGTTCATTCTATTTTGTTACTCTACTCTAAAACTTTTTCGGTGGGGGGAGGGGGGGGGGGTGTTAGGGTGAGTTGAGTTGCACTGTGTCTGTTGTATGTGTGAGGATGGTACTAGCCTCCTACTGCTAGCATATGTGATTACAAGATGGCTTCTATCTTTTGGAACTCATTCACATGCACATTGCAGGTTATTTTCGGGATAAAAGCTCAGATTCTCCCAGAATCTGCCATGGCATATACGTTCAATAACCTTTTTTCCCGGATAAACATGGTTATTACACTTGTAAACGTTCCCAGGAAAATCATAGAAGTTGTTCATCATAACTTGATCAGAGTTACAATTGATAGAGATGGTTGGTCACAGCTGCATCAAATAGGATATTGTCTGGAACTAATCAAGAAACGTTATGTCAAATAACGTCTAATGATTTGATTCAGCAGTAGATCTATAGGTAATTTCGTACTCAATTAATTGGTGGATGGTTGTTTGTTTTCATAATTGACTTATTTTTTTATTCTAATGTAAATTGAGTTCAACCAATAGAACTCAACCTCCTACCTACTGTACCGTCTCGTTGCGAAGTTACATTATCAATCTTTAACAGACAATTTCTTTGAAGTAGGCCTAGGCTAAGTGATTGTGTGTGAATATTTTGTAACAACATAAAAATGGAACAAAGTTGAACAAACTATCCCGTATATTTTAGTGTACAAGCTTGTTACTTAGTTTTGGTATGGCGGTTATACATAACTACTTCACCAACCATGTGATGTTCGTAATCATTTCCCGTAGGCACCATCCGGAAAGTGTAGCCTACTAAATCCTTTGATGGTTGACCAAGACTGCAGCGGTGTGGATGTTGGGCCACCCTTCCAACCCCGCTGTAGCCTACCCTACATGAAACCGGG
The DNA here is from genome assembly GCF_020615455.1 of Coregonus clupeaformis. Taxonomy (NCBI): domain Eukaryota; kingdom Metazoa; phylum Chordata; class Actinopteri; order Salmoniformes; family Salmonidae; genus Coregonus; species Coregonus clupeaformis. Next base: position 54,598,026 of record NC_059207.1, read on the forward strand.
GAAATGTGGTCTATTACTATCAGTCATGATTTTGAGAACTATGCTGGGAGAAGGAAACTTTCTCTGAGGTAGTTGTCTTTGAAAAATTATAAGTTACATTTGTTAACTGACGAACGTGCAGTGACATTAAGTTTGAAAAGGCCAGTGCTGGAGAGAATTGTAAAGATTGGCCTAAAAGCCCGCTTAAGGGAAGTGTGTCCCCCTGGGTAAAGAATGTACTGAGCCCCTCACTCTCTGATTATTGTCTGGAGTGGGAGAAGGCAGTGCTGTTTTTGTAAATGTGGAATATAGTGTGTTTATTATTAAAGAAAACATAATAGACTACTTAAAAATAGTCTTTATTTTCTTCATGTGATTTATTTAGAATTATAAACTGGTGGTTCGAGCCCTGACTGCAGATTGGCTGAAAGCAGTGATATATCAGACCATATACCACGGGTATGACAAAACATTTATTTCAGTTTTTTTTGGTAACCAGTTTATATAATAGCAATAAGGCACCTCGGGGGCTTGTGGTATATGGCCAATATACCACGGCTAAGGGCTGTATCCTGGAACTCCACGTTGCATTGTGCATAAGAACAGCCCTTAGCCACATGGTATACTGAACAAAAATATAAACGCAACATGTAAAGTGTTGGTCCCATGTTTCATGAGGTGAAATAAAAGATCCCTGAAATGTTCCATGCGTACAAAACTGGTTTTGTTTCAGTAGTCGCTATTAGTTGCTTATGTGTTTGTGATTGATTGACTAAGAGAGATGGCAACCTTAAGACTGTATTTTTGAATTGTTAAAGTAATGGCATTTCAAACCATAGAGGCCTTGTTATAATGCATTAGTAAGCCTTGCGTAATGCAAGTGGGTAGGTCCTCACACATTATACTTTATGCACCAGACCTTATTATGTTTCTGAAATGATTACTTTGTACCCACAGGTATAATGCAGTTATAATGTGAAGATACCAGCATCCCAATATGTTTTCCATGGCAAAAATGAAAACACGATCAGACCATACTCTTTGATCTTTAAAAAACCTGCTGGATTTAAAATATTGTGTGCTATAGCTTGTAAAATCTATAAATGTGACTTTGAATGACAACATAATGTTTGTTTCCAACATTAGGGTTGTTTTCCTAATGAAGTTAAACCCGCTTTGTGTTCTGTTTCCTTGATACTTGATACTAATGAGTATCGCGATACTGGTATCATCCTGGCCCTTGTTATAATGAATTGTAGAAATTGATATAATCATACCAAAATACTTTCACTACTGTCCCCTCTAGGGCTGGGAATTGCCATGGACCTCACGATACGATATTATCATGGTACTTAGGTGCCGATACGATATGTATTGCGATTCTCATGATTCTGTATACTGAGGAAACCAAACATTACGAATACCCTCAGAACAGCCTCAATTCGTTGGCATGGGCTCTACAAGATGTCAAAAGCGTTCTACAGGGATGCTGGCCCATGTTGACTCCAATGCTTCCCACAGTTGTGTCAAGTTGGCTGGATGTTCTTTGAGGGGTGGACCATTCTTTAAACTGTTGAGCATGAAAAACCCAGCAGCGTTGCAGTTGTTGACACAAACCGGTGCGCCTGGCACCTACTTCCATACCCCGTTCAAAGGTACTTACATTTTTTGGCCCTCTGAGTGGCACACATACACAATCCATGTCTCAACTTAAAAATCCTTCTTTAACCTGTCTCCTCCCCTTCATCTACACTGATTTTTAGTGGATTTAACAAGTGACCAGTGGCGGCTGGCCGATAGAGGGCGCTAGGGCGCCGCCCCCTTAAATAAAATTATTTTAAAAATAAAATAAAAAATAAATAAAAATAATAATAATAATAATAAAAACATCAGTATGTCAATATTTGTGTGTTTGAAATATGGAATGCACACAGTAATATGTGTAAGATATGATAGAAAATCATATTCGCAACCTTTCCTCTGCCTGTCAAACGCCTCGTCAGCTCTGGGCGATACAGAAAGTGCCCGAGGAGGCGGGTCTACGTAGCAGTTAAGCCAATTGCTAATTTAAGATATGAATGTATGACATAAAATGTAGCTAATCAGCGATTTTAATTCGAATCCAAGGAGGGCGATTATTTTATCGCCCCAAGCTCGCCCCCTGATAAAATAAGGACCGGGCTCCAGTGGCGCCATTTTTACTAGACGACAATGGCGAGCGCAAACGTTACTCCTCCAAGACCCAACCCTAACTCGGTGAAATCTCTCCTCCAAGATCCGTTTGAGAGGAGAACTTTGTCAGAGAAAGTTCGGGTGAAAGAGCTGGGCCCAGATCAACCTGACCTCTCAATCAGACAGCAGGCTAGCGAGAAAGGGAAGCAGTATATGCGCGGCTTCTCCCGTAGCTGGTACACCAGGAAGGCTTGGCTAGCTGGGTGCACTGATGCTAATGCTTTATTTTGCTTTCCGTGCTTGCTTTTTAAAACGACGGGGTCAGATTCAGCATGGACAGGTACCGGAGTGAGGGATATGAAGCACCTGTCAGAGAAGGTAAAGAAACATGAGAACACCAGGGCACACATGGACAACTCTGTAAAGCTAGCTGTATTAGGAAGGGTGAACATTGCTACGCAGCTGGATGACGGCCACAGGATTGCGGTGAGGAAACACAATGAGGAGGTGGATAAAAACAGGCACATTCTATCCAAAATTATCGATTGTGTGAAGTTCTGTGGGGCTTTTGAGTTGGCCTTGCGTGGGCACGAGGAGACTGACTCCTCGGACAACCCCGGCATTTTCCGGGGCTTAGTGGATTTTGTTGCCTCCCTCGACAGTGTGCTGGAGGAGCACCTGAAGACAGCTACCGTTTTTAAGGGCACGTCAAAGACGATACAGAACGAGCTGTTGGACTGTATGCTGTCAGTGCTTAAGGATTACATCCTGGAGGAAGTAAAGAGTGCTGATTTTATCGCCATTCAAGCTGACGAGACGACTGACGTTTCCACCCACTGCCAGTTGGTGCTTGTGATACGCTACATCGATGCTAAAAGTAACGTCCAAGAGCGTTTTTTCGAGTTCATTTTGATCGAGAACGCAACCGCCGACACCATCGCTACAGCGCTGCTGGAGAGGCTCAGCACCATACTCTCACATGGACAAAAGGCCAAACTTATTGCCCAGGCTTACGACGGAGCAAGTGTGATGAGGGGAGCCACCGGCGGAGTGCAGCGTAAAATAGTGGATGTGTACGAAAATGCGCACTACGTCCACTGCTATGCACATCACATCAGCTGAACCTCATCATGCAGCAGGCTACTTCACGCATCCCCAGGATCGGCACTTTCTTTTCCGACCTTGCAGGATTTTCTGCTTTCTTCTCCAGGTCTCCCAAGCGAACCACCGTGCTTGACGAAGTGGTTGCGCATAGACTCCCCAGAGCCTCTACAACACGGTGGAACTTCCACAGTCGCGCTGTAAACACTGTGTACGAGTACAGGGATGACCTCCTAACGTGTTTCCAGACCATCAGAGACTCTGGGAACTTTGATGCCCCGACTGTCAGAGAGGCGGGGGCTTTGTGAGGATGCTCAAAGACGAGGCTTTCTGTTTTTTCCTGGCACTGTTCCACAAGATCATGCCAAATGTGGACATGCTTTTCAGCCAGCTGCAGAAGAGGAACATCGACCCTGTCTTCATTAAAGCACTTGTCCAGAGGTTCACAGACAGCATGCTAACAATCAGGTAAATAACTATATTTACTATTGGCTGATAAAGATGTTGTTAGAAAGATGAATAGTTCACTTACAACAGTTTAAAAGCCTAAATGTGTCTGGTCATCAAAGTGAGTGATTATCATAGAGCCGTCACAATTATATTTGTTTTAGTATTTTAAAAGGAAAGAGAAGACACAATCAGACGTTGATAATAATGCAGGAAAGTACTACACAGTTTGTAATAATTATTCAGGTGTCCACCAGGTCAATTTCTAGAAGAGGCCTAGTTGTTATTGAAGATTAACTTTATTGCTAAGTGCACAGCAGAACAAAATGATGTTGCATCCCTCTCACAAATGTAATAGAAAAAGGCTTTAAAACGTAATAACATCAGTTAATTATGTACATCACAGGTTAAAAGCAGTTACTAGACATAGTTTGTGTGTATATACACACTATCTGTCTGTCTGTCTGTCTGTCTGTCTATATATATATATATATATATATATATATATATATATATATATATATATATATATAAGTCACTGGTTGTGTGTTGAGGGGGAATTACAGTGAGTTAAGAAGTCTGATTGCAAGTTATCAAATTAAACTTTATTTTTTGGACCCAGGGCCTCAATTCCCTCTTTGTGTGGGGACAGCGCATCTGACGAGCAGCAACAGCCCATCAAGCGACGGAGGATGCTGGGACCAGGAGAACAACAGAGGTTGGCTATAGAGGTAAGTTGTGATGTAATTGTCAGTGTTTCCCCCCTAGAACTTTTTTCAGGCCTGGTAGTATGTAGCCAAAACCCTGAACAATCAGCACCTTGGTAATCATATACTTGAGTTGGACATAGGCATGTGTCAGTCAGGATCACTTGCATCAAAATAGCTTAATTGCAAATTAAAGCTGATGTATCTTTTACAGGTATGTGATACCATCCTGAGTCATGCCAAAGAGAGGTTCTCCTTCACCCAGCACCTCATCAGCGCAACACTATTGCACGGAGAGTTGTTCCCACAACACAGTGTGAAGTTCCCCGATACAGCGCTTGAAACAACCGTGGAGGCGTACCCCATGTTGAACAAGGCCAAGCTCAAAACCGAACTGTCCCTCATCTATGAGAACAGTGAGTTCAAGGCTTGTAGTGGTGCAGTGCCCCTGTACCAGTTCTTCATGGAGAACAACCTTCAGAGCACTTTCACAGAGACTGCCAGCCTCCTCAAGATCCTCATCACCACACCCATGACAACTGCTGAGTCAGAAAGGTGCTTCTCTACACTGAAAAGGATCAAGACCTTCCTGAGAAACAGCATGACACAGGATCGCCTGAACGCTCTGGCCATGCTCTCCATGGAGAAGAAACTTGTCAGGGACATTCCTGACTTTAATCAAAGGGTCATTGAGAGGTTTGCCACTCAGAAGGACAGACGGGCAAAATTCCTGTACAAATAAGATGACAGACACACACACACAGAGCAGCTCTGGCCGCATGTTTCTTTGTATATAGTTGACCTTAGCATAAAAAATCCAGTTATATATGGTACTCTAGAAAGTCTTAATAGTGTCTTTGCTAATATTACTGTATATATGTTGTTTTGTATCAATTAATTGTTGCAGTTCTGGAGCACATTAACAATTAGTCACATTTAGTATGATCATAGAATACTGTATGCTATTCTTCCAGTCAAAGGTTTGAGTTCATCCACTTGATATCCATTTCTATATTATACATCCTTTTATACAGTGTAAGATTTCCTATAAACTTTATAATAATTTCATGTTATTGTCCACTTTCCACTCTGTTCTGACAGCATGCCTGTTGCGTTGCCTGTTTACTACCAATGGTGAAAAGTTCACTTTAAATGCAAATGAAAGGCTTGGGTTTGTGTAATATGTTTTTGTGTAAGAATGCCTCAACTTTTTAATATTGGCATTAAATAATTACTGAATGTTTCACTGAGCACTGCTGTCCTGCAGTTTGTGTTAAAATATATCGCGATGGTTACAGGAAAAAAAAAGTATGGCACAGCCCCACCGAGAATATTTTTCACCAGCCGCCACTGCAAGTGACATCAATAAGGGATCATAGCTTTCACCTGGTCAGTCTGTCATGGAAAGAGCAGGTGTTATACTCAGTGTATGTATTGCGATTCGATACTGTGATTTTATTGTGATTTGATGTTCCAAACATATTGCTCACTATATGTCTGCTGCAGAAAGACGAGCGAGCATGTGAAAATAAAAGTGCTGAACATGTTGGCTCACTATTTAAAAGTAAGATTGAGAAGAAGCTATAGGTCAAAAATAAGAGTTTTGGCACAGGTATCCCCCCCATCACTAGGCCCCTCCATGTATTTCCCACACTGCCCTCTTCTCGGTAGCCACTCCACTCCACTTCTCTGCTGTGGGCTCTCTTTGTCCCAGTCAGTGTGAATGGAGGCCTTTACTTGGCAGCGTTTGAGTCTGAGAGGTGGTTTCCAAAGGTTTACAGGGCCGAGTCGGCCAGTTTAGGAAGGCAGGCCTCAGTCAGTCCCAGCTGTTTAGGCCCTGGGGGTTTGCTCTACCTCTTATGTACAGTGGTCTCCAGCCCTCAGTAGGTAGGGGTTGGTGTTAGAAGGACGGGGGGGGGGGGCTTGGCATGGTTCCTGAGCAAAGAGGTTCAGTAACCACCATGCTCTCCCCCTTGCTCCCCAAAGCGAACACCCCCTGAGCTCTGCCCAAAGAGTGCAAAAAAAACCGGCATGTGTTGGCGGGGCCAAAAATAATAAATTAAGTCAATTTGTTACTTGCTCTGCGCCGCTGAGGGGAAAGTGCGATGACTCGATATGGATGAGACGGCAGAGTCCAGAACGCTCAGCTTATCCCTCTCTCCCTCCCTCCCTCTCTCCCTCTCCCTCCCTCCCTCTCTCCCTCCCTCCCTCTCTCCCTCCCTCCCTCTCTCCCTCCCTCCCTCCCTCCCTCCCTCCCAGCCAGCCAGGCCAGTTCCCAGGTCCCTGATTGCCTACAATTGGACTAAGTCATCTATATATAACAATGCAAGGTTCATTTAACAGTAAAATAAGACTAAATGCATTTAATGTAAGCTGTTAATGCCTGAAATCTATTATCTTGTTGTAGTTCACCAAGTTGTGTTGCTACTGTGTGACTGTGACATTCAGCCACGACTGCTAGCATGAAAACCCCATCTTTCAATTGGCAAGAAATAGTCATTAATGCCCTTAAAATATGCTATCATGCGCATATCAGTACATAAATCTCTTAATTGTACATAAAGTATGATCACTTATCTAAGAAGGTACAGCAAATATGTCTGTGGGTCGCCTCAACACCAAAGTGTTTTTGCAGCTTTGAATTTGGCCACTAGTGGGAACTTGCACATAACTTGATAGTAAAACATCTGATTGGCTTAGAATAAAAACTGTGATGGATATAACAACCAGATGAATTGGTTGAAACATTTCAATCCAAAGATCGAAGTGGGCTTAACAGGTACACTACCCTACTTCTTAAACAAAATCTCTTTCTCTGAGCAATTGTATTAGTATAAATTCCCAATTGTATTTTAGCATACAATATAGCTCAGTATTTGAATTATTTATTTTATAGTAATTTTTGCTCGTCTTTATCAAGGGTGTCAATAATTTGGGACTCCACTGTAACTCTGAACCCTACTACAAGAGGCAGTGTGTGAATGTAAATGTGAATACGATGGCGTTGAACTGCTGCTGTAAACAGGCAGGGTGTCATCTCATCGGCACAACAGCACGGCGGTGTTGACATTGGTAAAGACCATGACACGGTGCCATGATGGCGTGACCACACCGCCACCTTCACCCCAACCACCACCCCCGCCTGATTCACCCAGGTGGACGATCCGGGCGACAGTGAGGTCAGATTCACCATCACTATGCCAACAGATATTTACACAGTTGGAGGGTATCACCATCAGTCATCACCATCTGGGCTGCGTCCCAAATGTCACCCTATTCCCTATTTTACTGCACTAATTTTGACCTGGGCCCATAGGGCTCTGGTCAAAAGTAGTGCACTATGTAGTGAATAGGGTGCCATTTGGGACTTAAACCTGATCTGCATGGGGTAAGAGCTACTGATCCTACTTCCTGGTTTGGGATGACATTTATTATGCGATGCACATAGTTACGACAACCAGTCCCCATAGCAACGCTTATATGTTGCCCTTTTTTTACATGAGTACTATATCAATCAGTAAGTGCAGTGGCATGACACATTTTTTTTTAAATTATGAAATGATGAAGTATTATAACAGTTCAAATATGCTTATAACACATCTTTACAATGCATTATAACTGCATCATAATGCATTATACCTGCAGTTACCAGTGTTGCCATTGGTTTCCCCTGATTATTTAGCCTCTGCTTGGTTCTGAGTAGGTTAAAATGAAGGCATCTGTTCATCATATCTCCTATTGTCTCCACATTGTCTCTCCCCGGGCCAAGCTGTCTGTTCCTTTAGCCCGGTAAAGAAAGCTGACTGCATATCATCTCATGGCCAGAGCAGAGCACACATCTGCCTCTGATTTCCCTGCAGCAGGGCTGTGCTGTCCACAGGCAGGGACAGAGGCAGGGACAGGGATGTGGCAGTGTTAGTGGCAGCATCTGTCAGTCCCAGATGGAACTCAAACCAGAATATGTGGCTTTCGTCTCACTTCCTCCTTGGAATGACTCAAACTTCCTGTGAAATAAAGTGACAGGAGAAAAGCAAGGCTCTTTGTCTCACTCGCAGTCTCAACCTGTCACCTTTTTGAAGTCCACCCCATAACCTGCATCAAATGTTGATATTTTGACATTGAGTCATTTCCTTGGAAGTGGATAGCCTATACAGTAGCAGTATCTGAATGGTAACTTTCATAAAAGCCTGTGCATTTCACATACCAACAAAGTTAGAAAATGATATACTGAAGCCTATACCTCCTCTCAGCTCAGAGAAAGTGAGCGGGCCAGGCAGGAGTTATGCCCCGCTGCATTTAGACTATAATGAGAGCTTGGTGTGGTTGAGGGATCCAGGCGGCGCTGCTTTCTCTCGTTCGCTCGCTCTCTCTCGACCACAGGCTGGAAACCCCAAGATAGGAGGTCATAATGGGCCAGGCCCAGACAGGACGGGAGGTACCCGGAACAGGACCCCTCCCAGCGCCGCCCGCCTCGCCTGCCGCCAAGCAACACACAAGCAGTACACAAGCAGCTAGCACTATATAGCTATAGGGTTTAAAAGGTTAACCCTACCCTGCTCGTCTACTTCCTCCATGTATTGGTTTCGCGGTGGCAGCTGTATTTTAAGTGCTATCGTCTCTTTAACCGCCACCCCGCTCCACTTTTAAATCCCAGCCAAAGTCATTTGAGGTTGCGTTTGTATTTTTCGGAATAGAACAGAATAGTTTCTCTCTCTCTCTCTTTTGCTTTCTTCTTCCTCTGCTGTCTACTCCTCCTTTGACACACAGACGAGGAACCAGGCCCTAACGCTTGCCTTTTTCCTTCACAACAAACGTGTACCGGTGTGCCATGTCATGAATCACAACTCCCTATCACTAATCTGTACGTTGTTGCATCATGGCCTGCCACAAAGCACCGTGGGCTTGTGATGGATGTCTGAGGTGTTTTATGACATTCTAAATCAGACCAACAGCTCATCCCCCTGATGCCTCTCCCTCTGTCTTTCACCTGCCGACACACTGACTTTATCTCACTAACCAACAACCTGGGGGACATTATTTCTCCTGTTTTCACGGTCTGGTTCTGCCTCTGTACACGTGTTAGTACTGGTGGCCCCAACAGCTAGGTTACTTTCCAATGGGCTGAGGGAGAGATGGAGAGAGGCTTTGATGCTCCTCTCTGAGAGATTAGCAGGCAGATTCTCCCTCTCTCTGTCTTTGAGTCAGAACCACAGTGAGGGGACTGAGACTGGGTTGCATTAACTTCTGAAAAGCCCCATCATGATAATCATTCCCCTCTTTGATGACTGTCGTGCTGAAAGGGCCAGTCCATCCGTTGGCTGCCTCCTGCCTCAGTCAGCCCACATTTCTATCCCCAGATGGTCTAGCTAGAAAACAAAGGCTGGGGGGCTAGAGTTGGGGTTAGGAGGGAGATGACAATGCTCTCTCTCTCCATGGCGGGTCCAGGCAGAGCAGAGGCAGGGCTTTGTTGTTGGTCAGGAATGTGCTGACTACTGGAGGAAGGTCTATAATGCCAGCCCGCCTTTTGTTGTCCTTCTATCCACCGATAGATAGACTGATAGACTCTGGGACTGCGAACTGACTGGGGAAGGTAGCTAGCTAGCTGCATGGCCTGGAGTCCTTTTCAGTCCTCTGCACTCTGTTTGGCCGGCTCCACACAAGTACGTACACACACGCTCGGATTGTGCGCACACGCACCCTTTCGCACGTCAAATCAGTACACACACACACACACACACACACTCACACTTAGCGCCCGTTACCCGGGTTTGCTCACGCTGTCAGAGGAGAAGCCTTATCACAAATCTGTCCCACTCCCACGGTGTTCAAAGGTCTCTCTTTGTGTACATCGTTACATAAATTACATCAGCCTCTTAGGTCTTTCAGAGGTTTTTACCACTGCTTTCCTTTGATCTATATATAAACCTCTACTCACTGTGCTTCATTGTAAGGAGAATTCCTTATTACAGTTTTATAATCATCAAAACTCATATCTATTGTTCCCTGCTCTTTCATATCGGTTTATTATAGTAAGTCAGTTTGGCTAATGGAAGTCCCTTGATGCCATTCCTGTGTTCCAGGCTTATTAGCATTATATTGTTATTACTCAGTGGAAGGTGGTATTGGTTTTGTGCCTCCATCTGTCCCCAGACTAATGTATCATATCAGTGTTATTAGGGTCTGCACTAACCATAAAGCTGACACATCCTCTGTCACAGCCTGGCCATTTCTCTCTCTCTTTCTTCTCTCTCTCTCTTTCTTTCTCATTTATTTATATATATAAAATTGTTTTCTCTTTTGGTATAAGGGTCATTTACAAGGCTGCCAGATGGGGACAAATAGCTTGTCTGGGATTATTTGGTGGATGTGGAAGCCCCGGCCTCCACCAGCCACCCACTTCCCGCCCAATCCCCCTTGCTACCTATCGGTGCCCCTCAGACAGGAGGATATTTTCTGGGCTGGTGGTGGAGGCGGCAGTTCCAGTAATGAGGAGGACCCAGCCAGCCAAGGAGGCTCTTCGACAATGGGGCCTGAGGTATGATGAATTGGGGCTGGCTGGTTGGCTAGGAGCTTCATTTGTTTTCCTGGTGAAGTGCCGTCGTAGTCCGTCGTCTCCCCTGAGTACAGGAGGAATATGTATCATCTCTGGTCCCCCATCTCCTTCCTCCTCATCCTCCCAGAGCTCATGTGACGTGTCCCAGATCTTGCGAGTGAGAAATGAGTCTACTCATCTGGAGAAATAGCTTCCTTAATTGTGTGTGTGTGTGTGTGTGTGTGTGATTCCACTGCCCTTCCTCTCCCTTCTCACGCCCACAAATACACAGGACTACACTACACCACATCAAAGCCATGCTGCTGCCTAACCTACCTCCCTGCCATGCATGCCTGCTTTTCTGCCCTGCCCTGCCCTGCCTACCTACCTTTCCAGTTTTGGACCCTGAACAGGGCAGGGCCTGTGGTAGGCGGTGAAGGATGTGAGGGTGAAAGGCTACTGCAGTCTGACTGTGCTGCGGAGATAAACCACATGAATGTGCCGTCTGAGCAGATCGTATCGGGCGGGGAGGGCTGGGAGGCCGCGACGCAGCTCACAGTACTAGCATCAAAGGACCTGCCGCTCTGAGGCAGAGGCGGAGAGAAAGGGAAAGACCAAGAGAGGGACAGCGACAGAGGGACGCAGAGAGAAAGAGGCAGAGTCCAGCACAACAACACCCCCTTAACTAGAGCTGGAGGTGGAGAGAGACATGTCTGCACTCTGGACTGTGGTGAGACAACATCAGCAGGAGCAGGAGAAGAACGGAGCACTAGAGGAGAGGATCAGAGTGCTGGAGGAGAAGGTGAGAACGATGACGGGTGACAGAACAACCCATTTAGAGAGCTGGCCACCCCCGCAAAGAAGCCAGCAGAACAGTACACCCTAGACCCTGACCTTAGCCTCGACATCACAGCCGGACAAACTAATGAAGAACCCCAAGCCCAGGGGATTCCAAGCCACAGATTGTACTCCTTATGGACTCAAACGGGAAATACATACAAGAAAATAAACTTTTCCCCAAACACACAGTGTCTAAACTCTGGTGTCCAAACACCCAGCGCGCCCTAGACCTTCTGTCTGAGGACCGACTAGGATCACCCAGCCACATAATAATACACACAGGCACAAACGACCTGAGAACACAGCAGGAAAGGGTGGCCACAGCACTCAAGGGAGTGATAGAAAAAGCTTCTTCTACTTTCCCCAATGCACAAGTGGTTATCTCAACCCTGCTATCACGAAAATACTTTCACCCTGCTACCATACAGCAGGTAAACGCAAGTATTTCCCATGACTGTGCCTCAAAACCAAATGTCTACCTGGCCCACCACTCCACCCTGGACTTTTAGGACCAGGTCCACCTATACAAGGCAGCAGTGCCCACCTTCGCCCGGACCCTAAAGGATATCGCCCTCAACCGCAGACCCAACACCTCACACAGGAGCAACAGATCAACAGACATCCTGCCCAGACCAGCGATACACTCTCCCAGACCTGCGGTTGAGGGCGATACACTCTCCCAGACCTGTATCTCTCCCCCCCCGGACCCCCGCCGAGAGGACCTACATCCAGACCACAGCACCACCAGCCCCCCCACCCCCCCAAATCAAACATGCCCACACCCCATTTAGGCCCCCTCAGATCTGACCTATGCCCCTCCTACCCACCCCATGCCCCCCACTCCCGCAAAGAGGGCCTCAACAGGAAAGTCACACATACGCCCAGACCGTGAGCAGGCAAACAGGCCCAACCCCCACTCTTACACTAGCCCAAGCCAGTGGCATGTACCAGATGCTCAGCAGGCTCTGCTCACAATTACTGGCCTGAGGCCAAACCACACGACCAACAACATTAGACACTTTATGGAACACAAAGCCTTCAGTATTTCATCCTGGAATATCCAAGGCCTGAGGTCATCTGCCTTTGGCCTAAAGAGCAGGAAGCTGGACTTCACCAAAGAAATCGGAAATACAGACATTGTCATCCTACAAGAAACATGGTATAGAGGAGACGGACCCACTGGTTGCCCTCTAGGTTACAGAGAGCTGGTAGTCCCATCCACCAAACTACCAGGTGTGAAACAGTATATTTGACCTCTCAGCTTCCCTATCAAATCTAACAGAAAACCGAAGAAAAGTAACAACTATGACAAATGGTTTGATGAAGAATGCAAAAACCTAAGAAAGAAATTTGAGAAACCTATCCAACCAGAAACATAGAGACCCTGAAAACCTGAGCCTACGCCTTCACTATGGTGAATCACTAAAACAATACAGAAATACACTACGGAAAAAGAAGGAACAGCATGTCAGAAATCAGCTCAATGTAATTGAAGAATCCATAGACTCTAACCACTTCTGGGAAAATTGGAAAACACTAAACAAACAACAACACGAAGAGCTATCTATCCAAAACGGAGATGTATGGGTAAACCACTTCTCCAATCCTTTTGGTCCTATAACAAAGAACAAACAGCAAAAAAATATACATGATCAAATGCAAATCTTAGAATCAACTATTAAAGACTACCAGAACCCACTGGATTCTCCAATTACATTGAATTAACTACAGGACAAAATACAAACCCTCCAACCCAAAAAGGCCTGTGGTGTTGATGGTATCCTCAATGAAATGATACAATATACAGACCACAAATTCCAATTGGCTATACTTATACTCTTTAACATCATCCTTAGCTCTGGCATCTTCCCCAATATTTTGAACCAAGGACTGATCACCCCAATCCACAAAAGTGGAGACAAATTTGACACCAATAACTACCGTGGGATATGCATCAACAGCAACCTTGAGAAACCCCCTGCATTATCATTAACATCAGACTAGTTCATTTCCTCAGTGAAAACAATGTACTGAGCAAATGTCAAATTGGCTTTTTACCAAATTACCGTACGACAGACCACGTATTCACCCTGCACACCCTAATTCACAAACAAACAAAACAAAGGCAAAGTCTTATCATGCTTTGTTGATTTCAAAAAAGCTTTTGACTCAATTTGGCATGAGGGTCTGCTATACAAATTGATGGAAAGTGGGGTTGGGGAAAAACCATACGACATTATAAAATCATCTACACAAACAACAAGTGTGAGGATAAAAGGGATGCTGTTTAAGCCCCACCCTCTTCAACATAAACTCAGCAAGAAAAGAAACGTCCTCTCACTGTCAACTGCGTTTATTTTCAGCAAACTTAACATGTGGAAATATTTGTATGAACATAAGATTCAACAACTGAGACATAAACTGAACAAGTTCCACAGACCTGTGACTAACAGAAATTTGAATAATGTGTCCAGTAACGGTCAGTATCTTGTGTGGCCACCAGCTGCATTAAGTACTGCAGTGCATCTCCTCCTCATGGACTGCACCAGATTTGCCAGTTCTTGCTGTGAGATGTTACCCCACTCTTCCACCAAGGCACCTGCAAGTTCCCGGACATTTCTGGTGGGGAATGGACCTAGCCCTCACCCTCAAATCCAACAGGTCCCAGACGTGCTCAATGGGATTGAGATCCGGGCTCTTCGCTGGCCATGACAGAACACTGACATTCCTGTCTTGCAGGAAATCACGCACAGAACGAGCAGTATGGCTGGTGGCATTGTCATGCTGGAGGGTCATGTCAGGATGAGCCTGCAGGAAGGGTACCACATGAGGGAGGAGGATGTCTTCCCTGTAACGCACAGCGTTAAGATTGCCTGCAATGACAACAAGCTCAGTCCGATGATGCTGTGACACATCGCCCCAGACCATGACGGACCCTCCACCTCCAAATCGATCCCGCTCCAGAGTACAGGCCTCGGTGTAACGCTCATTCCTTCAACGATAAACGCGAATCCGACCATCACCCCTGGTGAGACAAAACCGCGACTCGTCAGTGAAGAGCATTTTTTGCCAGTTTTGTCTGGTCCAGCGATGGTGGGTTTGTGCCCATAGGCGACGTTGTTGCCGGTGATGTTTGGTGAGGACCTGCCTTACAACAGGTCTACAAGCCCTCAGTCCGGCCTCTCTCAGCATATTGCGGACAGTCTGAGCACTGATTGAGGGATTTTGCGTTCCTGGTTTAACTTGGTCAGTTGTTGTTGCCATCCTGTACCTGTCCCGCAGGTGTGATGTTCGGATGTACCGATCCTGTGCAGGTGTTGTTAAACGTGATCTGCCACTGCGAGAACAATCAGCTGTCCATCCTGTCTCCCTGTAGCACTGTCTTAGGCGTCTCACAGTACGGACATTGCAATGTATTGCCCTGGCCACATCTGCAGTCCTCATGCCTCCTTGCCTAAGGCACGTTCACGCAGATGTGCAGGG
The DNA here is from genome assembly GCF_020615455.1 of Coregonus clupeaformis. NCBI lineage: Eukaryota > Metazoa > Chordata > Actinopteri > Salmoniformes > Salmonidae > Coregonus > Coregonus clupeaformis. Next base: position 54,613,287 of record NC_059207.1, read on the forward strand.
ACCCTAGGCATCTTTCTTTTGGTGTTTTTCAGAGTCAGTAGAAAGGCCTCTTTAGGGTCCTAAGGTTTCATAACTGTGACCTTAATTGCCTACCGTCTGTAAGCTGTTAGTGTCTTAACGACCATTCCACAGGTGCAAGTTCATTAATTGTTTATGGTTCATTGAACAAGCATGGGAAACAGTGTTTAAACCCTTTACAATGAAGATCTGTGAAGTTATTTGGATTTTTCAGAATTATCTTTGAAAGACAGGGTCCTGAAAAAGGGACGTTTCTTTTTTTGCTGATTTTATATATCAATGAATTGGCTAACATTCTGCATCACCCGGCCTCACCCTACTAGAATCTGAAGTAAAATGTTTGCTGTTGATCTGGTGCTTCTGTCACCAACCAAGGAGGGCCTACAGCAGCACCTCGATCTTCTGCACAGATTCTGTCAGACCTGGGCCCTGATAGTAAATCTAAGTAAGACAAAAATAACGGTGTTCCAAAAAAGGTCCAGTTGCCAGGACCACAAATACAAATTCTATCTAGACACCGTTGCCCTAGAGCACACAACAAACTATACATACCTCGGCCTAAACATCAGCGCCACAGGTAACTTCAACAAAGCTGTGAACGATCTGAGAGACAAGCCAAGAAGGGCCTACTATGCCATCAAAAGGAACATAAAATTTGACATACCAATTAGGATCTGGCTAAAAATACCCATTGCCCTTTACGGTTATGCGGTCTGGGGTCCGCTCACCAACCAATAATTCACAAAATGGGACAAACACCAAATTGAGACTGCATGCGGAGTTCTGCAAAAAATATCCTCCGTCCCCTAAGTAAGCTGGTCCTGGGGCTCTGTTCACAAACACAAACACGCCCCAGGACAACAACAACAACACAATTAGACCCATCCAAATGATGAGTAAACAAAAAGATAATTACTTGACACATTGGAAATTATTAACAAAAAAACTGAGCAAACTAGAATGCTATTTGGCCCTAAACAGAGAGTACACAGTGGCAGAATACCTGTCCACTGTGACTGACCCAAACTTAAGGAAAGCTTTGACTATGTACAGACTCAGTGAGCATAGCCTTGCTATTGAGAAAGGCCACCGTAGGCAGACCTGGCTCTCAAGAGAAGACAGGCTATGTGCACACTGTCCGCAAAATGAGGTGGAAACTGAGCTGCACTTCCTAACCTCCTGCCAAATGAATGACCATATTAGAGACACATATTTCCCTCAGGTTACAGATATCCACAAAGATTTCGAAAACAAACCCAATTTCGATAAACTCCCTTATCTACTGGGTGAAATACCACAGTGTGCCATCACAGCAGCAAGATTTGTGACCTGTTGCCGCAAGAAAAGGGCAACCAGTGAAGAACAAACACCATTGTAAATACAACCCATATTTATGTTGATTTATTTTCCCATTTGTACTTTAACTATTTGCACATTGTTACAACACTGTATATATACAAAATATGACATTTGAAATGTCTTTTATTCTTTTTGAACTTCTGAGTGTAATGTTTACTATTAATATTTTTTGTATATTTCACTTTTGTTTAATATCTACTTCACTTGCTTTGGGAATGTTAACATACATTTCCCATGCCAATAAAGGCCTTAAATTGAAATTGAATTGAGAGGAGGAAGACGGAAGAGAGCAGAAGGGACGGAGAGGCAGGGCCAGGCTGAGTTCTTCAAAGGGTTCAGTGAATAAAGCCGGTCCCTGATACACATCTCTGCTGTGCTGAGAAACCCACAATGATGTAATGTCAGCCCTGGGGCTAAATCCTTACGCTCTGCTCTGCTCCACTCCCCTACAAATAAAGGTGGAGGTGTTCCCTCACTGCCTGCTCAAGTGGAAGTAAAAATACTTTTGGTGAGATTTTGTTTGAGGCCCAACATAGTTACAGGCACCCTGTAGGAAGAGGTGGAGGCGGGAGGGGTATATTTAATCCTATAGGTTCTCTGTAAGAAACTTGATTTAAATATCTAAAGTTTAGTTAGTGTTTTGGACTGTGGGCTCACTGGGCTGTGGACTGGAGAAGCTCTGGTGAGATGGACTGAGGATCTTGGATTGGAGTTTTTATCTTATTCAACAGGCTAATCCACTGGGCGTTCCTAAAGTACACAACAGGTGGAACACTGTTGACTCTGTTCTTTGTAAAGTTTATACAGGGCCTGCCTGGTGTGTGTGTTTGCCTGCCTGTGTTTGCATGTGCAGGGCTCCAGACTAACATTTTCCCCTGGTGGCACTACGTTTTGCAGTTGGTGGCACCAGCCCATGATTTGGTCTCACCAAGCAATGGAAAGAATGAGTATCATCTTTATAAAGTCATTCACAGTGCTTTATTAACCCTTTACACTCGTGGGAATTGGCCTATATGAATAGGGCTACATTGAAAGGTTTCTTACAAAAGAAATATGAAATGCATAACCATGGTAGCAATTAAAAGGGAATGGTTTGGAGAATATGGGGAAAGGTGAGGACACAACAGTTCACCTGACACAAGACTGAATCCAAATATGTTGATTTTAATGTGCATTTTACATTTACTGTACTTTTGGCCGCATTTGTTGATAACAACATCTGAAAATATTCTGGTAACATGATAAGAATATTCTTGGAACATTTGGGGTAGGTGCAACCTATGACAAGGGGGTTTGAGTGAGAGGACTAACTGGTGTCTCCAAGTGGCCACACACCTCTCCAAAGTGTGCACAGTTCATAAGTAATTTCATTGCACTTTTATGACTTAAAGAAACTAAGCTCTGCATCTCCGCCATCACACAATTAATGTTGTTGTTTACACAATCCAAAAAGAGTCCATTTATAAATTGCAAGCTGGGTCAGGTGGGCGTCATTTGAAAGCTGTTCTATTGCCAACATTACTAGCTAGATTGGAAAATGCGACCTTTAGTGTTAGGTTTTCACAAGGCAATTCAGAGAAGCAGATCGTCATTTTGGTGCACATAGAATGGATTCATGAGTGCATTCAGATGCATGGTCCACGGCAGATGTTCAGGCTCATTCTGTTCAGAACAGGCCAGGGTATAACACCATGCCATCATGTAACTGTACATCAAACATTGTGATCATAAACGTTGACACTGTATATGACATTAGTTTTATGATACGGAAATGTGAAGTGCACATTTGAACTCATGGGTGTTTTGTCTTGCTTGTATGACATCAAAGCGGTATTTATTAAAATCCCCAACGTCGCATCTTTCAAAATACATTGAGTCCTCTTAATTTACAACATTTCCCTCACTCAGACAACAAAACATTTGCTAAAGTTACCCAATTAGCGGGAGGGATGGGGGCAACTTTTTGTCGCGCGGTGCTCAAGTTCAGAACCGCTGTCAGTCAAAACCCATACAGAGCTGTGAAGCGGAGACCCTGAGCTCTGACATCATTTATAGCATGTTACTGTACAGCCACTGCCTTCCAATTTAGCCGCTTATCAGTGTCCAAATCTGCCATTTTCAACCTGTATACGGGTACGACTGTAATGGGCTACAAAGTGTAATGCACTACTGAGATGGTATTGAAGAAATACGTTTTTGTCTTTTCATGTTGTGATTCAAAATATTTTAATGTGCAACCTAATCCAGTGATTGTCATGCATTTTGTGTTGACAATTAGGTTGTTATATTTTACTGTTAAAATAGGGCTCCAGAATATATATTCTTTGTTCAAAAGAGATGAATTTGCCTGCATCTTTATGTAAACTAATATCATAGGCTAATTTATTTGGGGCTAATGCACCACCTGAGTAAGTGGAAACTCAAAACACATTAGCTAGATCACTAACTCTAAATATAATACCCACTGCTAGTAGCCATGTATTAATTTAACAGTCAATTTAATGTCTTTTTTGTTGTTGTTGCAGTTATAGCCTATCGCCCAATGAGGCCTATGCACATTTCACGCGCTCCTTATCTCAAAGCCATATCAAATATCTTGTTTGTAAAATAGTTACTATTGAGCTCAACATTTGAGAAATAAAAAGTATACCTACAGAAAGCTGATAACCTCCTCTCTCCAACAGGATACGGTGACAACAGGAAAGCTGTGTTTTCCCCGCAATTGGACTTTTTAAAATGTTATACAATCAGAACCGTTTTATTATTATTATTTTTTTCTCAAGCATTTTCTTCCCCCAGGAAAGGAGGGAGAGAGTGGCTCGCTCTAACAGAAGCAGGCCCCAGCAAAACAGGTACAGGGGCAGGCAGACACTTTCATTACAACATTCATGGGGTTAATGTACTTTACTGTATGACCAAATCATGGATTTAGCCTCCTAAATAACAGGAATCATGAGGATAATGTACTTTACGGTTTGACCAAATCATGGATTTAGCCTCCTAAAAAACAGGAATCATGAGGATAATGTACTTTACGGTTTGACCAAATCATAGTTTTAACCTCCTAATAAATAGGACAATTTTTTTGTGAGGTGACCATGTAGAATGTGCAGCTCGCACCGATGCGACCATATATTATTGTTTTTACTCGCACAGCCAAGTCAAGCGGTCGCAAAGTGCGACTAAATGGTCGCAGTCTGGAGCCCTAATGTGTGTGTGACAGAACAGGCATGCGCATGTTTTTTAAGCGTGACTGCAGACGCTTTCAAAATGCCGCCAAGATCATCAGACAGATAACTCATTGACAGCTCCCATGACAGCTGGAAGCTCACGCTGAAGGAAAGGATGCGTCCCAAATGGCACCCTATTCCCTACATAGTGCACTGCTTTTGACCAGGGACCAGAGTCACTTTTATAGCATTCAAACTCAACTCTGGGGCTTGAAGCCAGTTCCACTGCTTTTGTTCAGGGACTGATTTAGGGACTGATTTAGACCTGGGACACCAGGTGACTTCATTTAATTATCAGGTAGAACAGAAAACCAGCAGGCTCCGGACCTCGTAGGGTAAGAGTTGAATACCCCCGCTATATAGGGAATAGGGTGCCATTTGGGACATATACAAAGTTTCCCTTGTTTAGAGTGCACTGGAATAACACCGTGTGTGTGTTGTTGATGTGGTTCACTAGGGTTATTTGCCTCTGACTGAAGTCTGAAGCTCTTCTTTTAGTTTCCAGATAGTGTCTCTTTGTTGTTAATGAGCGGTATAGCTTCTCAGCTTTGATTTATTTAGAGTTCACAGAGTTCAAGCGTTCTGTTTAGGCTTTGTGTCCCGGGCCTGTATTCACATAGCGTCTCAGGAGGAGAGCTGATCTAGTATCGGTTCTTCTTCTTTTTTATTTGGATATGGTTCACTATTGGAGGTTGGATTTGTCACACTGAGTGAAGCGGTTGTTTCAGATCAGAGAGGGGGATTGAGCGAGTGAGTGAGAGTGCGATAAGAGGAAGACAGAGAGACAGAAGAAGACTGGGCCAGCAAAACAACGTCAATCCATGTTACATACCCCATTCATTTGGTAATGGCTGTGACATATTCTTCCATGTAGATCGTGTCCACTCACCCCTGTCGGTCTCTACATCCACAGCTGGAGCACAGCGTACGTACGGAAGGAAAGGTCATGGCAATTACAGCAGTTCAATCGTGTCTCTGTCTATCTCCATGTCATCCATCAATCCCTCTCTCCGTAATTGCATCACTCGTTTTAGTTTTTTTTGAAGTCCACGTCTGGAATCCTTTTGACCAGTGGAATTTCTCAGAGGATGGGAGGAGGAGGAAGAGAGCGAGAGAGCGAGAACACAGCCTAAATGACCAAGTCCGTCTCATAACCCGTCCCACATGCATGTGACACAAGTCAAATAGTCGCTCCTGAGGCAACACACATTCCGCAACAGAGCATTCCCAAATAAACGATGCCAGAAAGCGGTCCTGAGGTTTGGACTCTGGCCTCACCCGAGACCTTTAAGGATCTCTCTCTCTGCCATTTCAGTCTTTCTCCAATGATATGTCATGTTCTAATTTGGCTTTTATTGAAAGGCTCTTTACATGAAGAGGTTCTAAAGATGCCTTGTGCTGCACGCCTCATCTTAATGTATTTTTCAACCCCAGATGCACCTAATACAGAGTCCATGAACTGGATGTTGTTGTCTTGACTGAGAGACAGACAGTTTGCACAATTTCGACAGCCGGAGAGAGACTGTGTTGCTACGTTCAAAATGGCACACTAGTCCCTATATTGTGCACTAATTCTGACCAGTGCCAATTGGGAATAGGGTGCCATTTTGGACTTAACTTGGGATTGTTTAGTCAGAGACGTCGTCAACGTCAGGTCTTATACCTGGAACAGTCAACCAGCCAGTCAACCATCGATGTGACAGACGGGTCTCTAGCGCTGGCCTTGTCAACCCAGTTTCTGTCACATCGCATCCACCTTAAAGGGCCCAGGGTACGGCATGCTGCGCTTAGATAAACATTGACAGGACCAAACTACACAGCACCATCCACAGTGACATTCATACAGCACCATCCACAGTGACATTCATACAGCACCATCCACAGTGACATTCATACAGCACCATCCACAGTGACATTCATACAGCGCCATCCACAGTGACATTCATACAGCGCCATCCACAGTGACATTCATACAGCACCATCCACAGTGACATTCATACAGCGCCATCCACAGTGACATTCATACAGCGCCATCCACAGTGACATTCATACAGCGCCATCCACAGTGACATTCATACAGCACCATCCACAGTGACATTCATACAGCACCATCCACAGTGACATTCATACAGCACCATCCACAGTGACATTCATACAGCGCTGCACAGCGACATTGACAGCGAGTAACACCAATGCAACAATGCAAGTCAGACCCCCTCCTTCCCTTTTTGTTAGCACCTGAAGCTGGGTGCTAGGTGGGGTCTGAGGCTAGGCGCTGGGTAGGGTAACTTCAGGGCAGCGCTGACGTCTAGCGTAAGGCCATGGGTAGGTAGGTGAGGGCCAAACGCCACACCAACAGATTCGGCATCAATACCTTTTAGAGATTTGTCCGCAATCTGCATGCTCATGCCAAACAATGTAGCTGTGTTCATGTATAATAATAATAATAATACATTTTATTTTAAGCGCTATTCAAGACACCCAAAGTCACTTTACATACACAAGATAATCAGCAGGATAATAATAATATGCCATTTAGCAGACGCTTTTATCCAAAGCGACTTACAGTAATGTGTGCATACATTTTTACGTATGGGTGGTCCCGGGGATCGAACCCACGACTCTGGCGTTACAAGCGCCATGCTCTACCAATTGAGCTACAGAGGATAAGTAGCAATAAAATCATACATTTTAAAATAAGTATATAAAAGTACACTAAACATTAGGACAGACTAACCAGGGAAGTGAACTACACAGGGTATAAAAGCGAAGACAACAGAGAATACGGGTACGCCTGTGTGAAGAGGTGTCTTTAGTGTGTACTTGAATATGTTTATGGATTTTGAGGTTCTGACATGGAGAGGGAGGGAGTTCCAGAGTTCGGAGGCTGCACTGTTAAAAAGCCCAGTCTCCCATGGAGCGGAGCCTGGTGTGAGGGATGGTGAGGAGGCCTGTGTCAGAGGAGCGCAGTGAACAGGTCGGAGTATAGGGGTGCAGGAGGTCAGTAATGTATGTGGGCACCAGTCCATTGAGTGCTTTGTGGGTGGAGGTGATGTGGTCCCAAAGTCTGGTGTGCGTGTTATAATGTGTTGACGTCTGTCAAGTGTTTTGGTGGGGAGTTCGTAAGAATGGCATTGCAGTAGTCCAGGTGTGATAAAACAATGGGGTCAATGAGGGTTTCAGCAGGGAGGTCAGAGAGAGTATGTTTTGTGGTAGTGTTTGATTGGTTTTGAATGAATTGAATGAATTCCACAGTTAAATCAGTTACGTTGAAATAACTTCTGGGGCATTAAGTAGGCTAAAGTAGGCCTAATTCTACCTCTGTCTGGCCCCTCTAGCCAGGGTATTAAACCACATGTAGTGTATTTAGGTCAGACTCCAGAGGATTTAGTGAGTGGTGAGCTACTGGACTGGTGCAAACATACATTGGTCATAATGACTATTTTGTTGAGTTATGTGTAGAGTTATGATAATCGCCCATGGCAACAGCGCGAAAAGCTTTAGAAGGAATTTAAAGGAGAGAGTGTGGGCTTTAGCTGCTTTTAAATACATATGGATATGTTTGTCGATTTAAACTTTGCGTCATCCAAAAGGCTGTAAAGAAAAATCCCTCATTTTCTTTCTTACAGCTTTTTTCTCTGACTGTATGTATTTAACAGCTTACATTGGTAAAGACGTACTCTTGTTTTTCTCTCTCTCTCTCTCTGATTGAAACGACAAGATGAAGATGTCAGAACACACACACACTGTCTGTTGTCTCTGGGCTGGAGCGGGTGCATTCAGAGAGATGGGAGACCACACATGCTATGTCAATGTTTACTGGAATAATTAGACACAATGGTGAGGCCAATAACAGAAGGAGAGGAGAGCAGCAGCAACCTGAGCTCCCTCATCCTCTCTCTCTCTCTGTGTGTGTGTGTGTGTGTGTGTGTGTGTGTGTGTGTGTGTGTGTGTGTGTGTGTGTGTGTGTGTGTGTGTGTGTGTGTGTGAGCAACAAAAGCCATTCACAGAGTAGACTCAGAGATCCAGGGGCTTGCAGCAGGAGCAACTGTACACTTAGCCCAGGGGAACACACACAAGATCTAGGAGCAGTGAAATGGATTGGATTCTATAGAGCCTTGCTTCAATAGCCTGGTCTGTCATGCTAGTGGCGACTTACACGACTCACAGGGACACTGATGTCACCTCGAAAGCCTTTTAAGCATCACAAGTGTCTAGGATACTTCACCCTGGTCCTAGCTAAGCGAACGCATGGCGCTAGCTTAGGGGCCTCCTTAACTAAAGGATATCCGGGGGCCGGTATGTGGAGACCAGAGAGCCTGGAGATTCCTGGGCTCACTGAGTGGATGAGCGCTAGGCTAGCCTGGTGGGTATTTACCAAATAGGACCATATTCACTATGGGCCCTGGTCAAAAGGAGTGCACTATGGAATAGGGTGCCATTTGGGAGGCAGCCTTGGTGTTCAGTCAGAGGTCACTTTCAGAGGGACCAGACCAGACAACTGTTAATCCAAGGATTGGATTAACAGGACATTGTCTTTGACTATGAGCCAATGGGAAGCTGTTTGAAGAGACGAGGCGTGGCCAACCTGGCCCACTCAGTGGGGGTCTATGCAAAGCCACGGGACGTTGTTTTGAGTAGGGGGTGCTGACCGAAAATTGGGGGGGGGGAATCACCTTTATAATAAAGCATTACATCCATCTATGCAGACTAACAATAAAATACAATTCCTAAAGTGGTGAGTAGCCTAAGCATAGGACAAGATTCAGTAACAGTATTACTGCAGCCTAGTGTTGTCACGATTCCAGATTTTTGACTTCGATACCAGGTTTAGTATCACGATACTCGATACCAAAACGATACCAAATCAAAAGTTTCACAGTGAATGTGCATAAGGGTCAGGTGTGACAGCCTTTTCTGGCTCATAGTGCTGCGCATCTACGTCTTCAGGCGGCGAAGGGTGGAGAATGTGCTCTCGAGGTCGCAACAGAGATCAGAAGACAAAGGCCCTGTTTGATTAGGGTTTCTACTTCTCTGAAGAGACCTCGTTTGTGGGTGAAGTTGGGCCAGAGTTGAAGCAACCTCTGGGAGAGTGCTGCATGCGGTATTTTTTGTGGCGTCTCCCAACATGTGGTGTTGAAGCAGCAGGCGACCTGTGTCTAGGCTGCATGGGGAGGTGAAGGGAGTTAAGGGACTGTGCATCCAGTTGAGCAGCTTCCTTTTGCTGCGTAAATGATGCTTTTCTCTTGTCTTGCTGATATCTCTACCCCTTCTGGTAGAATATTCTCTCCACTTCTGATTGCACCAGATCCACAGCTTCAAAGAACTCGTATCTCCACCTGAGTTCTCCTGCTTCGGGTGCCACCACTTCAGTCTCCATTGTGTGGCAATAGCAGGCATCTAATGGGACGGCTGTGATTGCAGCTCTTTTGGTTGGCTAGTACCAGGATTGAAGAAATCCGAAATTATTTTCATTTTGATTTTTAGATTAACCTTGATCTTGTGAATGCTAACTGCAAACCTACAGGAAGGAATGAACCGGAAACGTTCAACCTTGCGGTAGTGCTTTGTCAATGATTGGTTGTAGCTTACAGTTTGAAGATGGTTATTTGTTATATCTCATGTTTTTTCTCTCCCCTACCCCAATTCCATTATTATTATTTATATTAATATTAACCTTTTCACACGTCTGTTCTAAATATCTCTAACGGTCGCCCCAGCGTGAGTTGTTTTATGCACGTGATGTCAGATTGCACTCACTGTTCCAAAATGTGATTGTTACGCAACAGGACAGTTAACACGTGCTGCCTGCTAATTATCTATAGGCTGTTTCAACTTGTCAATTTCTAATTATTTTCTAACAACAGTTTGAATTGAGGTGTGTTACGTCTTCTCATTAATTCACAGAAGTAGCCCATTTCGGGCCTCCCGAGTGGCGCAGTGGTCTAAGGCACTGCATTGCAGTGCTAGCTGTGCCACTAGAGATCCTGGTTTGAGTCCAGGCTCTGTCGCAGCCGGCCGCGACCGGGAGACCCATGGGGCGACGCATAATTGGCCCAGCGTCGTCCAGGGTAGGGGAGGGTTTGGCCGGCAGGGATGTTCTTGTCCCATCGCGCACTAGCGACTCCTGTGGCGGGCCGGGCGCAGTGCACGCTGACTCGGTCTCCAGGTGTACGTGTTTCCTCCGACACATCGGTGCGGCTGGCTTCCGGGTTAAGCGGGCACTGTGTCAAGAAGCAGTGCGGCTCGGTTGGGTTGTGTTTCGGAGGACGCACGACTCTCGACCTTCGCCTCTCCCGTGTCCGTACGGGAGTTGCAGCGATGGAACAAGACTGTAACTACCAATTGGATACCATGAAATTGGGGAGAAAAAGGGGGTAAAAATACCCCCAAAAAAAAAGAAGTAGCCCAGTGCTGTGGACAATTTATGATTGAGACTTTACTGAGCCGGACAAATTTCTCTCTTAGAGGAGAGCCCAAGTGTTTCCGCAGATCAAGTATGCAGACATTTGCGCAGTCTTGCACGAACTGGCACATTTTCTGGCTGGCGCTCGCATTGCCTTCATTGTTGTTTTCCTTACAAATAATAACTTTGGACATGTGTAGAGTTCCTATCAAAGTAAGTGCCTTCTCTTCTGTATATCGTGTTGTCCTTTCTACTGGAGCATAATGTATTTACAGTTTTATTCACGTTTTCAAGTACTGGTGACAAATCATGCATTCCGATTATTGCATAGATTTGTAATAGACTCCTATGATGTGTGTAAAATACTTTTTTGAAGGTTGTACTGATTTATAATGAGCTAATGCTAAGCTATTTGCCAGCTATGTGTGGCGCCATGTTTGTTGACATTATACAATGCATTCATGTCACGTAAACGTCTGTCAGAACAAAGATGTTATGAGGTGAAGGAATGGTTATTCTGGAAGTGAATGAAGGGAAGTGAATGATCATAGACGACACACCCCCCTTCAACATGCATACTGCAAACAGACCAAACTCATCTTGTCTCCTCTTATTACTTTTGATTTCTAGAAAGTGTTTTATTCAATTATTTCAATCAATGGTGAGCTCACCCGTGATGTGATGAATTATAAATAGTAATTGCTATTAGCTAATTAATATTGTGGTTTCTGTCAGCCAAGAGTTAGCTGAATATGACCGCTTGTGTTACGTCAATCTTTCCTCAGATAGCGCTAGGACTAATGTAGCCTACATTTTCCAGATATTAAATGAGTCCATATCCGGCCATAGGAAAACTAATATTCGGAGTAATCCCAATATCATATATGTCTAAAAGACACATCTGTGTTCAGAATTAGTCAGGATATGGTGCATATCTACAAAACTCAAAAAAAAATCTGTATTCTCTAGAATATCAAAAAACGTTCATGTAAAGATATCCCCTGACCCTTTTCGCCTCGTGTATTCTGTATGACAATACCATATCTGCTGTAGTCTACATCCATACATTTCTATCTAAGTAGCCTAAGCCTGTAGTGTGTTGAGTGGGCGACTGTACCATCGTTCATTCACCACAACACCACCACGACACGGCAGCAGGCCTGGTCTGGTTTGTCCACTAGCGTGGCATCCATCTTGCAAGGGGACACCACAGCACTATGGGATGCATTATGAGAAGCATACACACTATGTCCCCAGGAGGGTGGAGGTCACCACTGTCAGTGGCACCTGTCCCTTCCACTCAGCCCCAACGCTGGCACAGATTTATCTACATTCTGTCCTCTTGGGAAAGTAGGGAAGTTCAGTGGAATCATAATCACCTCTCGCAATTTGGAATTTTAACTATGAGAACAATGAATAGTGTAAATCTCAGAGAGAACTGCTTTGTGGTTTATGTGTGGTGCTGCATATACAGTTGAAGTTGAAAGTTTACATACACTTAGGTTGGAGTCATTAAAACTTGTTTTTCAACCACTCCACAAATGTATTGTTAACAAACTATAGTTTTGGCAAGTCGGTTAGGACATCTACTTTGTGCATGACACAAATAATTTTTCCAACAATTGTTTACAGACAGATTATTTCACTTATAATTCACTGTATCACATTTCCAGTGGGTCAGAAGTTTACATGCACTAAGTTGACTGTGCCTTTAAACAGAAGCTTCTGATAGGCTAATTGACATCATTTGAGTCAGTTGGAGGTGTACCTGTGGATGTATTTCAAGGCCTACCTTCAAACTCAGTGCCTCTTTGCTTGACATCATGGGAAAATCAAAAGAAATCAGCCAAGACCTCAGAAAAAAATGGTAGACCTCCACAAGTCTTGTTCATCCTTGGGAGCAATTTCCAAACGCCTGAGGGTACCACGTTCATCTGTACAAACAATAGTACGGAAGTATAAACACCATGGGACCACGCAGCCGTCATACCGCTCAGGAAGGAGACGCGTTCTGTCTCCTAGAGATTAACGTACTTTGGTGCAAAAAAATGCAAATCAATCCCAGAACAACAGCAAAGGACCTTGTGAAGATGCTGGAGGAAACAAGTACAAAAGTATCTATATCCACATATAGTCCTATATCGACATAACCTGAAAGGCTGCTCAGCAAGGAAGAAGCCACTGCTCCAAAACCGCCATAAAAAAGCCAGACTACGGTTTGCAACTGCACATGGGGACAAAGATCTACTTTTTGGAGAAATGTCCTCTGGTCTGATGAAACAAAAATAGAACTTTGGCCATAATGACCATTGTCATGTTTGGAGGAAAAAGGGGGGCTTGCAAGCCATCCCAACCGTGAAGCACGGGGGTGGCAGCATTATGCTGTGGGGGTACTTTGCTGCTGGAGGGACTGGTGCACTTCACAAAATAGATGGCATCATGAGGAAGTAAAATTATGTGGATATATTGAAGCAACATCTCAAGACATCAGTCAGGAAGTTTAAGCTTGATCGCAAATGGGTCTTCCAAATGGACAATGACCCCAAGCATACTTCCAAAGTTGTGGCAAAATGGCTTAAGGACAACAAAGTCAAGGTATTGGAGTGGCCATCACAAAGCCCTGACCTCAATCCTATAGAACATTTGTGGGCAGAACTGAAAAAGCGTGTGCGAGCAAGGAGGCCTACGAACCTGACTCAGTTACACCAGCTCTGTCAGGAGGAATGTGCCAAAATTCACCCAACTTATTGTGGGAAGCTTGTGGGAGGCTACCTGAAACGTTTGACCCAAGTTAAACAATTTAAAGGCAATGCTACCAAATACTAATTGAGTGTATGTAAACTTCTGACACACTAGGAATGTGATGAAAGAAATAAAAGCTGAAATAAATCATTTTCTCTACTATTATTCTGTCTTAGATCGTAACTGACCTAAGACAGGGATTTGTGAAAAACTGAGTTTAAATGTATTTGGCTGAGGTGTATGTAAACGTCCGACTTCAACTGTATACAATATAGATACGTTTACTTATTCAAATTTCTATGTGATCGGCATTCACTTAGGCATCATTCAGATATATCCAGACTTCATATTCATACATGCGTCTTTACATCTCAAGCACAAACTGGTTTAGATAGAAATATGATTTCAGTGTGAAGTTTAAAGGCATGGCCCTCCAGGAATATTCTGTCATTTAACTCTCAGCCCTTTACATTTATTATTGTTCTGTTTTGTTTGTCACAGGCTGATCTTCTCTCTCTCCTTTTACCCGGAAGGCCGCTTTAGTTTTTCTTTCCGCAGCGCAGTCCCCCTACCCACTCCTTTTTTTTCATTCTTCGATTCGCTCTCTCCTCTGTTATGCTCTCTCGCGCTTCACTTTCTTCTTAGCTCTCCCTCTGTCTCATTCTCTCTCTTTCTCTTCCCTCCCCGTGTCTGCAGTTCTGTTCTGTTCTGGCAGCAATGTGTTCCTCATCACAGCTTGTGTTTCCTCTTATCTTCACTTCCTTTATCAGTGGCGGCACACATGCCCACCATAGCGGGGGGGGTGGGGGGGGGAGATGCTATCTGCAGCTGGAGAATTAAGTCCACCACTGGGCTCCAGGATCCAACGGTGGCTGACGTGGCCAGGGGAGGGATAACCAGAGGGGCCTGTATAGGGCCAGAACGTGGGGGTGGGGGTAAGGTAAAATGAGGCGCACAGGAAGGATGTTGTATTTAAGAAGAGGTCACCAGAGAGAGACCGTTCCTTTCTCCTTTGTCCTCCACAGACACATTCTCAGTTCCTTACCTGTGTTGCTGTGTTATGATGCTTATAATGTGTGTATCGATTGGAGACAAAAACAAGCAGAATGGTATTGCACCAACACCTTGGATTATTCCAGAGAGAGCGAGAGAGTGAGGGGAGAACGAGTGACTGTGGAACACAAGGAAGGGCGGGAGGGAGGCAGGGAGGCAACGGGGGAACGTACCAAAGCACAGGGAACACAAAAGCCTAAAATGATATCGCTGGTGGATATCAGGATGCTTGGGATGCCTGGGATGGCTGCTGTACACTTTGGGCTTTGTCTTTTCCGGGATGAATAGAATGAATAGAGGCCTCTGTGGCAGTGATGACAGCCAGGCAGGCAGGCAGGCAGCCTGGTCCGGGATGGGCCGGGCCACTGAGACACTGGGGCCAGGAGGACCATAGAAATATAATTATGTATATAAGTTCAATCAATATGGCTGCCCATCCACCTGTTACCCACCAGTTGACTTCAATAGGGATACCGGTTCTAGGGATTCTATTTCTATGGCCAAGACGAGGGAGGACATGTAGCAGCGCTCATAGGGGCAGGGAGGCGTACTCACAGCTAGGGGATGGTGGATGGTGGCTGCATGCTGGACCCGCTGCCTGCCTACAAAAGACACTGTTCTCTGTTCTGTTGTTGTGACACGCCAGGTACACACATCAGCCAAGACCAGAGGGGGATAGTACGAAGGAAGCTACTCAGGGTTTTCTAAAGCTAGGCAGCTTCAGTTAGCTTCACATTCCAGCTCAGGCTTCATCCTTACTACGACAGTGGATATTGCTTGTCCGCTTGCCGCTAACTTTAGCAGGCTTGTAACTGCGCGTGCATGTCGCACATGAGACAATGTATATGCAGAAGATAGCCCTATTTGGTAAAAGACCAAGTCCATATTATGGAAAGAACAGCTCAAATAAGCAAAGAGAAACGACAGTCCATCATTACTTTAAGACATGAAGGTCAGTCAACACAGAACATTTCAAGAACTTTGAAAGTTTCATCAAGTGCAGTTGCAAAAACCTTCAAGAGCTATGATGAAACTGGCTCTCATGAGGACCGCCACAGGAATGGAAGACCCAGAGTTACCTCTGCTGCAGAGGATAAGTTCATTAGAGTTACCAACTTCAGAAATCGCAGCCCAAATAAATGCTTTGCAGAGTTCAAGTAACAGACACATCTCAACTTCAACTGTTCAGAGGGGACTGTGTGAATCAGGCCTTCATTACATTTACATTTTAGTCATTTAGCAGACGCTCTTATCCAGAGCGACTTACAGTTAGTGAATGCATACATGTTTTTTATTTTATTTTTTATACTGGCCCCCCGTGGGAAACGAACCCACATCCCTGCCGGCCAAACCCTCCCCTACCTTGGATGACGCTGGACCAATTGTGCACCGCCCATGGGTCTCCCGGTCGCGGCCGGCTGCGACAGAGCCTGGACTCAAACCAGGATCTCTAGTGGCACAGCGAGCACTGCGATGCAGTGCCTTAGACCACTGCGCCACTCGGGAGTCATGGTCGAATTGCTGCAAAGAAACCACTACTAAAGGACACCAATAATAAGAAGAGACTTGCTTGGGCCAAGAAACACGAGCAATGGACATTAGACCGGTGGAAATGTGTCCTTTGGTCTGTAGTCCAAATTGGAGATTTTTGGTACCAACCGCCGTGTCTTTGTGAGATGTGGTGTGGGTGAACGGATGATCTCTGCATGTGTATTTCACACTGTAAAAGCATGGAGGATAAAATAAACGAAATAGAGCTAAGCACAGGCATAATCCTAGAGGAAAACTTGGTCCAGTCTGCTTTTCAACAGACACTGGGAGACATTCACCTTTCAGCAGGACAATAACCTAAAACACAAGGCCAAATATACACTGGAGTTGCTTACCAAGACGACATTAAATGTTCGTGAGTGGCGTAGTTACATTTTTTTTTTTTTTTTTTTTTTTTTTAGGGGGGATGGATCAGCTTAATATTGCAGATAGATTGTATCTTCTATCAATGTAATTGTCTGCATCACTTCCAATCCCCCATGTTTTTTTTATTTTTATTTTTTATATTCCCCTTTATTACTTTTCAACCCCACCATCCTTTCCCTACTTGGAGTAAATTAGTGAACAACAACGCCCAGTTACAGTTTTGACTTAAATCGGCATGAAAATCTATGGCAAGACTTGAAAATGGCTGTCTAGCAATGATCAACAACCAACTTGACAGAGTTATATATATTGTACAATACGGGTGTGCAAAGTTCTTAGACTTACCCAGAAAGACTCACAGCTATAATCACTGCCAAAGGTGACTCTAACATGTATTGACTCAGGGGTGTGAATATTTATGTAAATGAGATATTTCTGTATTTTATTTTCATATTTTTCTGTATTTCTGAAAACAAGTTTTCATTATGGGGTATTGTGTGTAGATGGGTGAGGAAAAAATATATTTCATCAATTTTGAGTTCAAGCTGTAACACAACAAAATGTGGAATAAGTCGAGGGGTATGTATACTTTGAAGGCACTGTAGCTTATGGCCTATATGGTTCAACCTAGATTTGGGCCTATATGGTTCAACCTAGCTTTGGGCCTATATGGTTTAACCTAGCTTTGGGCCGGCCTATATGGTTCAACCTAGCTTTGGGCCTATATGGTTCAACCTAGCTTTGGGCCTATATGGTTCAACCTAGCTTTGGTTGAACCATAGACAGAGAGACAGGCCCCTAAGGACACATCCCACCGTCTCCAACCATGCTATCATGCTCACCTAGTCAAGTGCAAACAGCTGGTTTAAGGGGGAAGGGAGCCAGTGAACCATCATGGCCGTCAAGCTGTTTCATCACTACAAATTTTCCTCCAACTCAGCTCAGTGCAACTGGCAAAGAAGAATGCGAGGAAAATGCCGAGAAGCTCACTGGACTGGGTGACTCTACGCTAACGTGCTAGCTAACGCTCACCACTGGGGATTCTAATGGCGATCGGTGGCGACCAGGGCTCTTTCCTTTTTTAATTATTAATGAAACAAGGAAAAGCTGTAAACTGCTCTGGGAGAAGGGGAGGAAGATGATGTGTCCAGCTCACGCGATCGGTGGAGAGGAAGAATCCCTCTCAATTTCAATTTCCCTCTCTCACATTACTCTCTCTCACTTCTGCTAATTTTCTCTCACTTTTCCTCATCCATCCACTGAGACAATAGCATAGCCAGAAATGTGTTGGTGGGTGGCTTACCTGGTTAAATAAAGGTGAAAAAATAAATAAACATTTGCAGTTTTACAGCTCAGACACACAGGTAGGATTGTCAAACGTTTACCTGCCGACAGTACTTAGCATATCTGAACAGAGTTGGCAGTCAATCTCTTTTTGTGTTCACACAGCAAAGACCTTGAAGGTCGTCAGCCACTCAGCCTTGTTAAAATACTCCAAACCAGAAGGTGGCAGTAGCGTTGTTTGGCAATGCATATCTGTGGGTATTGCTTATGGTCTATATTCCAAGCTATCTGCGCCAATGTTGTTATTTTGTAGAAAACCCTTGTTGATACTAGCCAGATGGCCACAGCTAGATAACTACCAAGATGACGAATAAACAATTTAATTAACTCTCCATAATCCCATACTGCCAGTGCCAGCCCATAGCCAAATGTTTAGCTAGTTAGCTAACGTTAGCATATTTGCTAGCTAACAGTTAGCACAACATAGCTAGCTAAGGACACTGCACTAACTCGGCATGGAAACTAGCTAATCATTGTGATTTAATTATAATGTCAATACTAGCTACAGTGGTTAGCTAACTTGGAGGAAGTATTTAGTGTTGTGTGCATTGCGTCTGTGCACTTAGCTAGCTACCATCCCATAGCCTACATTGCATATGAAGTGTGATTGGCTCATCCGTGGCTGTACGGAGACAATGCCCTTTTTTTCAAGTTGTTAGCCACTGACAAGCATTGCGATTCTACAAGTAGAATCGTTAGTTTTTTTTGCTACCGGGTCGGCACGCAGCATGTACCGCTTTTGTTCTAGCAAGAGAAGGAACCTCCCACTGTGATAAGTATCTATCGGCAGTGCGATTCTGTGTGTTTCATGCTATATATCTAGTCTCATGCTATTCTACACATTTTGACATGAGGCTGATGCTATTCTACACATTTCGATATGAGGCTGAGAGAGAATTTTGCATTTTTAAAGCTAAAATATAGGTGTTGACGGTGATAGGCACTGGATTATGAGCTGTCATTCCAGTGCACTGCTCACTATCAATTCTATCTGATGGTATTTGCATGTTTAAAGACAAATAATGTCCCGTTTGGAACACTGACAAGTAAAGAGCATTAAAAAATATATATGTTATTACGCGGCTGAATGAAGAGACTCTTTGATCCAGCAGCACTTTCCCAGATGGGATACCGGGCAATGCCCTTGGCCTAATGGTCTCCATTTTTAAATCACTCTTGGGCTCTTTTCTTAATTCATATTTCCGCAATTCCTGGCATGCTATCTCCTCGCCTCCTTTTCATCCATGTTGGAAGAATAGGTTTAAAGTCCCAAGAAATCAAGGAAAGATACATTGAGAAAGAGAGCTTCCCGGCTCTAAAGTGATTTATGCAGACAGCTGTCGTTCGTTCGCTGCCATCCAGGGTTGTATTCATTAGGCACCAAATGGAAGAAAACTGACAGTCCCTCCCTGTTTATCTAAACTTGTTCAATACGTTTTCATTTTCCATTGCTAAACGCTTTGCTACGGTGTGCCCTAATGAATATAACCCAGGTTTCCTGGCTTGTAGTTAAAATGGAAATAGGTACGGTATGTAAAAACGAGAGCTTCTCTGCTGCTCATTGGGTTGCACGGAGACATACTGTAGCTGTGGTCCTTCATTGGCATTCATGATGTTCAGAGTTTAGTATTCATCTTCAAGGTGTCCTCAGAGGGTCGTATGGAAATCAGACATCTTGTGGATCTGAGGGTTTATCTCTGGCAGCAGTCCTAACCTCTGACCCCAGCAATGCTCTGCTGCCTCTCTGCATCTAAGAGAAGAGACACACCGCAAAGACGACCTGCTAAAAGCAGCTGGTGGCGTGGCCGTCCAATCGCCTCTGACCAGAACATCTGCCATAATTTTCTTCGTTTACCGACGATTATGTTGAATCGACACCCAGCAGGTGATCGCAGATACACCGCGGCCACGATCTCTGTTTTTAACCATTCATCGGTCTGGATGTTGTGAAATGACAATGGTTCAGACAAGTGCCAGTAATAGCTTCTCACTATACTCACCACTGCACTGCAAAATCTATTCCTCCATTTGACAAATGGCTGCCTTTTTTGTATTGACTTTTGTATCGACATTGAACAGTTCAGTTCAATCACAGAGAAGTGGAGGAGAGCTGCTCTGAGAGAGACTGTTGGCGGATGATGATAATGTTAGACACTCGAGGGATAGAAAGGCTTGAATGTAGGAGAAATACTCAACTGTATATTTGTTGACATATGGGTTGCCAAATCTACACATTCCTGCATGGTTCTCGCTCTGGATGCATTATGATCTCGTCCTGCATAAATTCACTGAGCATGTTACTGCCCTCTGCTCCGTCCTCTGTTTTTTTTAAATCTCCTGATGCAGGCTGTTTGTGTTAGGGACAGGAGAGCCATAGCAATTTTTTTTTTAAACGCTTTGGTGTAAATATGTGACCGACATGGAGCAGCAGCAGTGAGTCACAGTCCTTACCTTCTGTCTGAAGCTGGGCCAAATGCCCCAAAGGTTACAGCCAGCTAAGTGATTTCTTGTTTCTAATAAAAAAAACAAATCAAATAACGTGGATCCCTGGAGGTTTACAACACTGGAGTCATGAACTCTCAGAGCAGATAAACCAACTCGCCTCGAACTCTCTAAATATCCTCCTCCCGTAAAAAGGCATGGAGGAGGGGTGCGTCCCAAATGGCACCCTATTCCCCCCCCCATAGGACTCTGGTCAAAAGTAGTGCACTATATAGGGAATATGGTGACATTTGGGACAACCAAAGAGTCTCTCCCTGGCTCTGTCAGGCAGCTCCTAACGCTGGCAGTGCAGTGCGGACAGATAGAGAGCGGGAAGGGGGAAGGAACAATACTGCGTTTGTGCACTGCTCTGCGCTCGACCTGCTGCTAAACAAATATTGGGAGGAATTCTGGTTGGTGAGTGGCCTTGCCCCTCGGCCCAGGCCAGGGCTGGCCCATCCCACAGCTACTTCAGAAACTAACTGCCCTGGCCTGGCCCGTCAAAAGAGCACATCACCTTTTTATAGAGGGACTATATGGTAATGGAATTTCCACACTAATTAAATTGACTTTTCTCTCCCGTTGCTGCCCTCATGTAGACTATTTACTGTCTTCCTGTATGGCAGTAAGTAGGGAAACATTCTGTTGGTCAGTGGCAAAGGTATGCATGTTTTACTTTCTGCTGGGAGGTGTGTGTGTGTAGACTTGGCAGTCCAGCTGGTCCCACTATATCTGCCTGTTTGTCCCTGATGTTAGGGGATATTTTGAACAGAGAAGATGATCATGTTTTTAAAGATGAACTTCCCCTAGCCTGAACAATACATCTGTTTACAAGAATTTTGTGTTTTTCATTTTTCCCCCAGTCTTTTGAAAATCTCAATCTCCTCGAGTAGTTGGTTTCTAAAATCTCTTGAAATCCTGAAAATCAAAACCACTTAAGAAGAGGAGAATCTAAAACCATAATCCATATCCCTCTCTAATGTTCACACAGTGGAATGTCAAAATGTATGAGTTACATCCTCAGGCATGGTGGGTATGAGGTGACATTACTGAGATGAGGGGGATAGAGTTGCACCGCCACACAGATCTACACCCAGGGGGACAGAGAGGGAGCGAGAGAACGGACTGTGTAACAGATACTACCCAGAGGGCGATGAACATGCCAGCAGGAATACCCCCTCCAGCAGGAATACTCTTTCACAGAACACACTCACTTCATTTTGGGGGGGGGGGGGGGTTATCAGTGTTCCCTCTAAACCCTTCCACCTGTGTACCCTCCAAACCCCATTTTTTTCCCCCTCCTTACACATTCACTGTTTACCCACATGCTCTCTCTCTTTCCCTCTACCTCTCTCTACCCCTGCTTCTTTCTCCCCTCTCATCTTGCTTCATTCCTCTCTCTCGATACCTGCTCTGCTGCTGTGTTTTGTGCTTGTGGTGGTGCAAAAAGCTCTCCCTCTCACTCCATCTCTCTGTCTCCACTACTGTTTGATCACAGTGGGGGAGACTGAGTGGTAGCTTTGAGTCTCCCAGGGTCTTTTGATAGTGTCTCTTTGGTGACCATCAGTTTGTCCTGCCCCACCAGAGTTATTTTTCTCTCAGTAGGTTTTGCCTGTTGTCGATTGTGGGTCCGTTGATCATGTTGGGCTACAGATGAACTGCCCTTTTGGTCCATTTCTTGTTTCACACCCTTTTGATTCTCTTCTATGAAAAAAAGGTTTGTGTTGAGCTTGGCTGCAAATGTCAACATTAGCAAAAAGACATCATATCTGTATGCAGCATCTATCCTCTATGGTGAAAGTAGCTGAGATGGGAAAAGTTGTATTTATTTACCTGGTGTTGAGACAGATGTTGCTAGTTGCCACTAGCCTGGTCCTAGATCTGTTTGTGCTTTTGCCTACTCAATTGTCATTGCCATGCCATGTTTTGCATGATATTTCCATAAGGAGTTGGCAAGAGAGCAGAAATGGAATATATAATCACCCCTTATTCAGAAATGGTGTCTTCCTGTGATTTAGGCTAATAATCCTCAGAGCATATTTTCAGTTTTAGTAAATCCTCACATTCACGTAGTTAGCTGTTTATTTTGTTGTCCAAAGGGAAGCTGCTCTTACCAAGTGATCCAGAATGTTCAGAAGCATCAGGAATCTCCCTTTATTTATAAATGCCTGACCACAACCAACCAACCACAACCCTTCTGAATGTCAGTTTAGGTCATTTTCTCCCTCCACAAAGGCCCAGGCCTCCAAGTCCATCAAGCAGAGAAAATCTGATGTAATAGGTTTAAGAAAATCTCCAAGGGGAGTCAAACCTACCCCCTCCCGCTGTCCAAAATCCCCCCCTTTCCCCGCTACCCGCTACCCACCTCCCAAAACCACTCGGAATCTCGTCTTCGGTCATCACCCAAATATGGCCGCTCTGAGCACCCAATTACAGCAGGGTCATAGAGAGCTCTAGCTGAACATTCACTAAAGAAAGGCTTAGTTATAACCTTTAGATGAAACAGTTTGCCAAAAAAAGTTCCGTTTCTGATTCAGTGGTTTGCGCTTGGGATGGGGAGGGATGGGCAAAGGACGGAGATGGAGGGAGGGGGGAAGGAGAATAAAGAAATCCCAGCCTTGGCACACGGGTTCTCTGTGCGGCACGGCAAGCGCTAAGTACAAAAGAAACCTGCAACACCTCCAGATTCCTCCTAGTCAAGTATCAAAGACATGAGTCCCGTCCCAAATGGCACCCTATACCCTAATATAGTAGTCCCCTGTAGCTCAGTTGGTAGAGCATGGCGCTTGCAACGCCAGGGTTGTGGGTTCGTTTCCCACGGGGGGCCGGTATGAAAATGTATGCACTCACTTAACTGTAAGTCGCTCTGGATAAGAGCGTCTGCTAAATGACTAAAATGTTAAATGTTGGGGGTTGGTCAAAGGTAGTGCACTATATAGGGAATAGGATGCCGTTTGGGATGGTGTCTTGCTTTGCTTCAGAACAAGAGACAAGTTGGTAAGATAGGTTCACTGGCTCCCTCCCTCGCCCCTAACACACACACACACACACACACACACACACTGAACCCAGCACAGCCTCGGCTGGGTGCTGCCAGTTAATCTCTCAGATAGCATTTTTCTCTCGTTCTTTTCCCTCCCTCTTTCTTTTTCTTCTTGGGGGGATATCGGTATTACTGTGTAGCGGTGAATGGAGCGACTTGTCTAACCTGATCACTGGGGAGAATAAGAGAGCGAATGGAGGGAGAGGCTCTCTGGTTGCATCCCAAATGGAACCATATGACCTATTTGGTGCATTACTTTTGATCAGGGGTCATATAGGGAATAGGGTGCCATTTGCAAGCAGATATATCTATGGTCTAGGTCTCAGCGGTAACCCCCTATCCCTGTTGGCAGATAAGATGATTCCTTGTTTAGTTTCACCTTTCAAATCTGAGATTTGCCCCCTCTATAACTCATCAGATCACATGAAAATAAACTACACTTTCTGTGGCTTAGGTAATGGTTCCATGGTTTGTTTCAAAGATCCCTTAATGCTTGAATAGTTTGCTTGGCAATACAAAGGGACTCTGTTGCCTTCTATGTCTCTGACGTTTGGTAGTATTTTCGGAAACACAAAATTGGTTGAAAGCCTTGTCGATATTCCAATGCTGTAAATGGTGCAGCTTTATTGTAAACTCCTGCCGCTGCCCTAGGACTAGACTGCACGTTAGGCATCCTATAATGGCGCCGGAGGAGATGGCTGCCGTTTTACAGGCTCCTAACCAATTGGGCTATTGTGTGTTTATTTTTATTTTGTACATAATGTTTCTGCCACTGTCTCTTATGACCGAAAAGAGCTTCTGGATATCCAGACAGCGATTACTCACCTCGTACTGGACGAAGATTTTTTCTTTAACGAGTCGGACGCGAAGTATTTACTTCAGACACCCGACAAGGCCCAAATCCCTGTCATTCGCAGGAGAAAGAGACTGAGATATTGGGGAGGTAGGTCGGGGTGCCTTGTAAGGATCCAACGGCGAGTGGGTAATCTGCCTCTACCATCAG